>NC_138046.1:35403045-36118175 GCF_964194185.1 Rhinolophus hipposideros
AATTCATTGACAGGTATGGATGGATCATACAAATAGAAAATCAATAAAAAAATGGCAGCCGTAAATGAGACATTAGATGAAATGGCCATAATTGACACTCATAGAAAACTTCATCTTAGAACATCAGACTAAAAAAGTCGCCGACAGCAGCGCACACCAAAAACAGCAGCAGTGCAGCAGCACCCCAACTACACACAGGAGTCCAGGGCAGAAAGGGGAGCACAGAAGCCAGGAGAACAGCTAAGAGAGTCGTGGAAGGTTTGCTTAGGGTTGCGCTAAGTGGGCGAGCGGAGTAGGAGAGGGAAGAGGGAAAGAAAACACGCCGCACACCCCCCCACACGGTAGAGCCGTGACCCTGCAGCACACTGCTGCATGGGAGCCCCGGATGGAACAGTGAACACAAAAGCCAGGAGGTAGGCTCTTTCCCTGCATCCCACGGATGATCTCGCTGCAGGGGCGGGCAGCTATTGGGCCCTAGGGCAGAAAAAGAACACATATTCAACAACTGGGCCCCTCCCCCCACTCTTCCAATCCTACCCCCGCCCTTCCAGAGACTTAAACTGACCCCTGAACTGAGGAGTGGTGTCAGATTACAGAGGACCCTTAGTGCTCAGGCTCTGGGAAGACTGGCAGCCAGCTCTGACCCACGGAAAAGCCTGGGAAGAGTATGATTTTTGCTGGGCTAGGAGAGAAGACACTCCTCCACCCCCAACCACCACCTTTTCGGGCCTGCAGGAAGAGTGTAACACAGCTGGTCTGGGAGAGAGAAGACCCCTCCATCCCCAGCCCCCACCCTTTCTGGCTGGCCTGGGGCAGGGCAAGGCCAACTGTGGAGGCACTCCCTGAGATCAGCAGGGAGAAGCAGCAAAGGCAGCTTCTGGCTTTCAGCAGCTCAAAAATCTCCTGCCCGCCCTCCCATCACACACAGAGGAAGTGTTCTAAGTCTCAGGAGTACTGGACATAGGTCTGGTGGTGCTACTCTCAGCGTGCATTTGTGCAGGCAAGGGCAGAAACAGCACTGACTCACTAAAGACTGTCATCCAGACCCCTCAGTCCCTCGCATTTAAATCTACAGTCCCAAAATCACTCTGGGCACCAGGTGAACAGCACTGCCTGCGCAATAGGCAGGGGACTTTTTGGCACTGCGGAGGACAACATGGAGATTACTTCTTGGTGGGCTTAAGCCAAGACTGGTGCTACTGTTTGTTTGCTTTGCTTTGTTGTTTTTGTGGGTTTTTTTCTTTTCCCCTTTTTTCTTTTTCTTTTTCTTTATCTTTTGTTTTTTGTTTTGTTTTGTTTTGTTTTTATTGTTTTTCGTTTTGCTTTGCTTTGTCTTTATTTCTTCAATATATTTGCCTGTGTTGAGTGGGGGTTTTCAGTCGTTTTGACATGTGAATATACTTGATTTTTTTTCTTTGTAGTTGTTGTTGTTGTTGTGCTTGGTGATTTGCTTTGTTCTGACACTGCTCTACCAGGACCCAGCTTAAGGGGCACAAGATTCAACACATCCGGAAACCAGAGTATTACTGGGTTTGACCTATAAGTCACACACCCAGAAGGAAATCTCTGCAGCCACAACAGTCCATAAAGGTCAAACCTCATTCAAGTAGTCAACCCTCACCAAGGAGAACACTCTGCTGTGGGCAGAGCCAAGTCTCAAAACCAGTCAGCGTAGGTGTTAAACCCACCTACTCACAAGCAAAAAGCAATTGAAGTTCTTCTTGAACAGGACAATATTCACAACACAAGAGTCAACTTTGGAGCACACACAGAGAAGAAGAACGAAGTAGTGCAAGTCAAATATAAAGGACACATACTGCATAAGATAATCCAGCAAGAACTAGAAACTCTAGGGGATCTATCTAATACATCAAAGCAAACTGAAAGAGTCAGTCAGAATGGGGACACAAAGAAACATGCCCTAAATAAAAGAACAGAAGAAACCTCCACAACTGGAACCAAATGCAGCATAGGTAACCAACCTATCAGAGACAGAGTTCAGAACACTGGAGATAAGAATGTTTAAGGACCATAGAGAAGACATAAAGAATGATGTAGATATCATAAAGAACAACCAGTTAGAACTAAAGAAGGAGGTACAAATCGTAACAAACAACCAGTTAGAACTAAAGAACACAATCATCGGAATTAAGAAATCACTTGAAGGAATTACCAGCAGGTTAGATGAAGCAGTGGATCGAATCAGCGACTTAGAAGACAGGTTAGCAGAGATCAGCCAAAGAGAACAACAGAAAGAAAAAAGAATAAAAAACAATGAAGATGGGTTAAGAGACCTCTGGGATAACATCAAGCGCAACAACATGCGCATCACAGGAATACCAGAAGGCGAAGAAAGGAAGCAAGGGATTGAGAACATATTTGAGGTAATAATGTCCGGAAACATACGTAACCAGATGAAGGAAACCAACATACAACTCCAGGAAGTGCAGAGAGTTCCAACCAGGATAAACCCAAACAGGTCCAGACCAAGACACATTACAGTTAAAATGGCAAAGATTAAAGACAAAGAGAGAATCCTAAAATCAGCAAGAGAAAGACAGAGGGTTACATACAAGGGAACTCCCATAAGACTATCAAATGACTTTTCTACAGAAACGTTGAAGGCCAGGAGGGAGCGGCAGGAGATACTCAAAGTGATGGAACACAACAGCCTACAACCTAGATTGCTTAATCCAGCAAGGCTATCATTTAAAGTTGATGGAGAGATAAAGAGCTTCCCAGAAAACAACAAACTGAAGGAATTTATTAGCACCAAGCCAGCATTGCAAGAAATACTAAAGGAATTCTGTAAATAGAACAAAGACGAAACCAATCTAACTACAAATTTTTAAATGACAATAACTATGTACCTATCAATAATCACTTTAAATGTAAATCTTTGAAATGCTCCAATCAAGAGACATAGGGTGGCTGAGTGGATAAGGAAGCAAGACCTTTGTATATGCTGTATACAAGAGACTCACCTCGATCAAAAGACACACACAGTCTGAAAGTGAAGGGTTGGAGTAAGATATTTCATGCAAATAGAAGCGAAAAAAAAAGCTGGAGTTGCAATACTTATATCTGACAAAATAGACTTTAAAATGAAGAACATATTAAAAGACAAAGATGAGCACTATATAATAATAAAGGGATCAATCCGACAAGAGGACAAAACCCTAATAAACAATTATGCACCTAACATAGGAGCGCCTAAATATACAAAACAGGTACTGACTGACATAAAGACAGAGATCAACAGTAACACTATCATAGTAGGGGACTTCAACACACCTCTGACAACAAAGGACAGGTCTTCCAGACAGAAAATCAATATGGAAACAACAGACTTAAATGATACATTGGACCACTTGGATTTAATCGATATTTTCAGAGCATTTCACCCCAATGCTGCTGAATACACGTTCTTCTCAAGCGCACATGGAACATTTTCCAAGATAGATCATATGTTAGAACACAAAACAAGACTTGATAAATTTAAGAAAATTGAAATCATACCAATTGTCTTCTCTGACCACAGTGCAATGAAATTAGAAATGAACTACAGGAAAAATAACTGGAAGACACACCAATTCACGGAGGCTAAATAACTTATTAGTAAATAAAGAATGGGTCAAGCAGAAGATCAAGGAAGAAATCAAAAGATATCTCGAGACAAATGAGAATAAGAAAACGACGACCCAAAATCTATGGGATGCTGCGAAAGCAGTCATAAGAGGGAAATTCATAGCACTGCAGGCCTACCAAAAGAAACAAGAAACATCACTAATTGACAGTTTATCTTCACAGTTAAGGGATCTGGAAAACAACAGCAAAATAAACCCAAAGGGAGCACGAAAAAAGAGATAATAAAGATCAGAGCAGAAATAAATGAAATAGAAACCAGAAAAACAATACTAAAGATCAATGAATCCAAGAGTTGGTTCTAAGAGAAGGTAACCAAAATTGACAAACTTTTAGCTAGACTCATTAAAAAAAGAGAGTGAGGTCCCAAATTAATAAAATCAGAAATGAAAAGGGAGAAGTGACAACAGACACCACAGAAATACAAAAAATTTTAAGAAACTACTATGAGCAACTATATGCCAACAAATTTGACAATCTGGAAGAAATGGACAATTTTCTAGAGGCGTACAACATTCCAAGTCTAACTCAAAAAGAAACAGAGAACCTGAATAGTCTGATTACCAGCAGGGAAATTGGATCAGTTATCAACAATCTCACAAAATCAAAAGTCCTGGACAAGATGGCTTAATAGGTGAATTTTACAAAACGTTGAAAAAAGAATTATCACCTATTCTCCTCAAGCTCTTCCAAAAAATCCAGAAGGAGGGAAGACTCCCAAATACTTTTTCCGAAGCCACTATCACTCTGATCCCAAAATCAGACAAAGACACCACAAAGAAAGAAAACTACAGGCCGATATCTCTAATGAACATAGATGCAAAAATCCTCAACAAAATACTAGCGAACAGAATTCAGCAATACATTAAAAAGATCTTTCACCATGATCAAGTGGGATTCATCCCTGGTATGCAAGGGTGGTTGAACATCCCCAAATCAATTAATGTGATAAACCACATTAACAAAATGAATAATAAAAATCACATGATCATATCAATGGATGCAGAAAAAGTATTTGATAAAATCCAGCAATCATTTATGATTGCTTAAGAAAGTGGGAAGAGAGGGATCATATCTCAACATAATAAAGGCCATATATGACAAACCCACAGCTAACATCATAGTCAATGGGAAAAAGCTAAAACAATTCACCCTATGATCTGGAACAAGGCAAGGTTGCCCACTAGCTCCACTTCTATTCAACATAGTGCTGGAAGTTCTAGCCACAGCAATCAGACAAGAAAAAGAAATATAAGGCATCCAAATTGGTAAGGAGGAAGTAAAATTATCATTATATGCAGATGATATGATACTATATATAGAGAGCCCTAAAGACTCCACCAAGAAACTATTAGAACTGATAGATGAATTTAGTAAAGTAGCAGGATATAAAATTAATATTCGGAAATCAGTTGCATTTGTATACACCAATGATAAAATAGCAGAAGGAGAAATTAAAAAAACAATTCCATTTACAATTGCTCCAAAGACTATAAAATATCTGGGAATAAATCTAACCAAAGGTGTAAAAGATCTGTACTCAGAAAATTATACAACACTGAAGAAAGAAATGAAAGAAGACATAAATAGATGGAAACACATTCCATGTTCATGGATAGGAAGAATTAATATAGTTAAAATGTCCATACTGCCTAAGGCAATATACATATTCAACGCAATTCCTATCAAACTACCAACGACGTTTTTCACAGAAATAGAACATATAATCCTAAAATGTATATGGGACCATAAAAGACCCCGGATAGCCTCAGCAATCTTGAGAAATAACAACAAAGTGGGAGGTATAACGATACCTGATTTCAAACTATACTACAAGGCTACAGTAATCAAAACAGCATGGTACTGGCATAAAAATAGACACATAGATCAATGGAACAGAATAGAGAGTCCAGACGTAAATCCATGCCTATATGCCATCTAATCTACGACAATGGAAGCAAGAATGTACGATGGGGTAAAGACAGTCTGTTCAATAAGTGGTGTTGGCTTGGAAATCAGAATATGTTTTGGTGAAGAAAAGGAGCTCAGGAAGTTACAAATAATAAATTTGCAATTTCTATTTATTTAAGTAGTATATGCTAATATTCATCCTTTACTAATGTATCCTTTGCTAATGTTTAGTAAAGCTTGCTAAATTTTAGTAAATCTTGGGGTGACTAAAACATTGAATTTGAATCTAATTGACAAATTAAACCTTGTTATTACACACAGGATTTTCCTTTGTTAATGTATATTTGCATATCTTTGCACTAATAATAAGAGTTATATTTTTGCCCTATACGTCAAGTTTCAGAATCACTATAGAAGTAGTATCACTAATAATATAATTACTTAAAACAGATTTAAAATGTTTATGCATTTTGTTTTGTCCTTAGTAAATTTTTATTCCATTGGCTTTGCACAAAGTGTTTTAAAATCACTTGAACTAATTCCTTTCTCTACAGTTAAATCACTAACTTACTACCCAGTTAGGATTCTTTACTTCACATTCCATTTTATTGGTAGAGATCACTTTTAAAACTTTTTGTTTATCTTATTCTATACTTATGCATGTGTAAACATATGCAATTATAATGATATATAATACATATTATACAATATAATTATAATTACTTTATAATAATGTAAAATATTTAGAAGTCAAATCTACACGATACGGTACGTCCAGATATCACCAATGTCCATAAACCCAGCTCCCATCCTGTTCCTTTCACCCCATTTAACTACTTTATCCAACTAGTCCCCCTTTTGATGGACATGTATGATATTTGTATTCTTTGTCTATTATACTCCTATTAGAAATAGTGTTGTAATGCCTTGCACATATGTCTTTTCATACTTCGCCAATATGTCACCAGGACAGATTCCTAGGAGAGAAATTGCTGTATGATAATGCAAATACCTATTTAATTTTGCTAGTTTTTTTTTAACAAATATCCCTCCATAGGATTGTACCTTTTCATATTTCTATCTTTTTAAATGTTTACTTGGCTAGTTCTTAATGTGCTCTGATAATAATTTGTTTGGTTTGTAAAAATAAACAAATAACTTTTTCACAAAAAATAAATAAATAAATAAGTGGTGTTGGGAAACCTGGACAGACACATGCAAGGAAATGAAGCTGGACCACCTCCTTACACCATATACAAAAACAAATTCAAAATGGCTTAAAGACTTAAATGTAAGATCTGAAACCATAAAATATCTAGAAGAAAATATAGGAAGAAACTTCATGGACATTACCCGGAGTAAGATTTTCACTGATATATCCCCTCGCGCGAGGGAAGTAAGAAAAAAAAAATCACATGATCATATCAATGGATGCAGAAAAAGTATTTGATAAAATTCAGCAATCATTTATGATACAAACCCTTAAGAAAGTGGGAAGAGAGGGATCATATCTCAACATAATAAAGGCCATATATGACAAACCCACAGCTAACATCATAGTCAATGGGAAAAAGCTAAAACAATTCACCCTATGATCTGGAACAATGCAAGGTTGCCCACTAGCTCCACTTCTATTCAACATAGTGCTGGAAGTTCTAGCCACAGCAGTCAAACAAGAAAAAGAAATATAAGGCATCCAAATTGGAAAGGAGGAAGTAAAATTATCATTATATGCAGACGATAAGGTAGTATATATACAGAACCCTAAAGACTCCACCAAGAAACTATTAGAGCTGACAGATGAATTTAGTAAAGTAGCAGGATACAAAATTAATATTCAGAAATCAGTTGTATTTGTATAGAACAATGATAAAATATCAGAAGGAGAAATTAGGAAAACAATTCCATTTACAATTGCTGCAAAGACTATAAAATACCTGGGAATAAATTTAACCAAAGAAGTAAAAGATCTGTACTCAGAAAATTATAAGACACTGAAGAAAGAAATGAAAGAAGACATAGATGGAAACACATTCCATGTTCATGGATAGGAAGATTGAATATAGTTAAAATGTCCATACTGCCTAAGGCAATATACATATTCAACGCAATTCCTATCAAACTACCTACGGCGCTTTTCACAGAAATAGAATATATAATCCTAAAATTTATATGGGACCATAAAAGACCCTGCATAGCCTCAGCAATCTTGAGAAATAAGAACAAAGTAGGAGGTATAATGATACCTGACTTCAAAATATACTACAAGGCTACAGTAATCAAAATGGCATGGTACTGGCATAAAAATAGACACACAGATCAACGGAACAGAATAGAGAGTCCAAAAATAAATCCATGCCTATATGCCCATTTAATCTACGATAATGGAAGCAAAGATGTACGATAGAGTAAAGACAGTCTGTTCAATAAATGGTGCTGGGACACCTGGACAGACACATGCAAGAAAATGAAACTGGACCACCTCCTTACACCATATACAAAAATAAATTCAAAATGGCTTAAAGACATAAATGTAAGATCTGAAACCATAAAATATCTAGAAGAAAATATAAGAAGAAACTTCACAGATATTACCCGGAGTAAGATTTTTAATGATATATCCCCTCGAGCTAGGGAAGTAAGAGAAAAAATAAACACGTGGGATTACGTCAAACTAAAAGGTTTTTTCACAGCAAAGGAAACCATCAATAAAACAAAAAGGGATCCTACTGAATGGGAAAAGATATTTGCCAATGATATATCTGATAAGGGGTTAATATCAAAAATCTATAAAAAAATCACTCAACTCAACTACAAAAAAACAAACAACGCAATAAAAATGTCTCTTAGAAAAAGAGACATTTTTCTAAAAAGGACATACAGATGGCAAACAGACATATGAAGAAACGATCAACCTCACTTACCATCAGAGAAATGCAAATAAAAACCACAATGAGATACCACCTCACCCCAGTCAAAATGGCTATCATCAATAAATCAACCGACAACAAATGCTGGCGTGGATGTGGAGAAAAGGGAACCTTGTGCACTGTTGGTGTAATTGCAGATTGGTGCAGCCTCTATGGAAAACAGTATGGAGGTATCTCAGAAATCTGAGGGGATCAGAATATCTGTGGGGATAAGGGGAAAGGTGAGGGGATTAGAAAACAGTCGGTAACCACAAAATGGCCTCAGGGTTTTTGAAAAATAATTTGGGGAACGCAATCAATAATGTTGTAAAGATTTTGTAAAGTATCTGATGGAAACAAGTCCCATTTGGGAGACCACCTCAGGGAAGATGTAGATGCTTGATCAATGTACTGTACACCTGAAGCTGAACAATAATGAATGCCAACTGTAATTTTATATATATAATGTGATGGCTCGGTGCGATGTCGGAGGGATAGTGTATGGGGGGGATGGGGGGGTTCACAGTGTGAGGGATATAAATGATGAACGTCTAAGTATTGCCTTGTCTTAAAACAATCTGGAGGTATCTCAGGAATCTGAAAATGGAACTACCCTATGATCCAGTAGTTCCACTCCTAGGCATCTACCCGGAGAAATCCAAAACTCCAATTCAAAAATCAGTATGCACTCCTATGTTTATTGCAGCACTTTACACAATAGCCAAGATATGGAAACAACTGAAATGCCCATCGGTAGATGACTGGATTAAGAAGCTGTGGTACATTTATACAATGGAGTATTACGCAGCCATAAAGAAGAAAGAAATCTTACCATGTGCAAAAACATGGATGGATCTAGAGAACATTATGTTAAGTGAAATAAATCAGAAAGAGAAAGACAAGTACCATATGATCTCACTTATATGCGGAATCTAAAGAAAAGAATATGTGAATGAACTAATCAGAGACAGTTTTGAGGACACAAGGAAAAAACCGAGAGTTGTTAGATGAGCGGGGGGGGGGGTGTTGGGGATAAGGGGAAGGGTGAAGGGATTAGGAAGCAGCTGGTAACCATAAGATGGCCTCAGGGTTTTTTGAAAATTAATTTGGGGAACTTATTCAATAATGTTGTAAAGATTTTGTTGGGTATCGATGGACATGCGTCCTATTTGGGAGACCACCTCAGAGATAATGTGGATGCCTGATCATGGCATTGTACACCAGAAGCTAAACATTAATGAATGCCAACTATAATTTTATATATATAATGTGATGGCTCGGTGTGAGGTCAGAGGGATAATGGATGGGGGGAGGGGGGTTCACAGTGTGAGGGATATAAATGATGAACGTCTAAGTATTACCTTGTCTTGTACACATGAAACTAATTTAAAAAAATGGGCAGAGGACTTGAGGAGACATTTTTCTAAAAAGGACATACAGATGGCAAACAGACATAAGAAGAAATGCTCAATATCACTAACGATTATTAAAATTTAAATAAAAACCACAATGAGATACCACCTCACCCTAGTCAAAATGGCTATCATCAATAAATCAACAAACAAGTGCTGGCGCGGATGTGGAGAAAAGGGAACACTTGTGCACTGTTGGTGGGATTCCGGATTGGTGCAGCCACTATGGTAAACAGTATGGAGGTATCTCAGAAATCTGAAAATGGAACTACCCTATGATCCAGCAATTCCACTCCTAGATATCTATCCGGAGAAATCCAAAACTCCAATTCAAAAATCTGTATGCACTCCTATGTTTATTGCAGCACTATACACAATAGCCAATACATGGAAACATTGAAATGCCCATTGGTAGATGACTGTATTAAGAAACTGTGGTACATTTATGCAATAGAGTATTATGCAGCCATAAAGAAAAAAGAATCTTACCATTTGCAACAACATGGATGGATCTAGAGGATATTATGTTAAGTGAAATAAGTCAGAAAGCGAAAGACAAGTACCATATGATCTCACTTGTATGCGGAATCTAAAGAAAAGAATAAGTGAATGAACTAATCAGAAACAGTTTTGGGGACAAAGAGGAAATACTGAGGGTTGTTAGATGGGTGGGGGGGTGAGGATAAGGGGGAAGGTGAGGGGATTAGAAAGCAGTCGGGAAGAAAGAAGGGAGCGGAGAGGAAACGCGCGGTCGCGCGGTGGAATCAAGCCGGCGGCGGCGGCTGGCGGTAAACTGCAGCTCTAAAGACACAGGGAGATATAGAACACGCAGAACAGCGGGGAGACTCGTGGAGGAATTTACCTGAAGGTGTGCGCGGATTACAAGCAGGGGAGGAGGCGGGACAGCGAAGTGGAAGCGCGCCCCCCCACCCCCACCCACGCGGAGCCGAGGCCGGCGGCGCCGGGACTACGGAACGCAGACTCCTGGAAGCGGAGCACAGGCCGTGCAGCGTTGCTGCGCGGCTCCCAGGTCGGACGGAGGCTCGTGGAAGGTTTGCTTTGAGGTGCACTAGGTGGGCGAGCGGGGGGGAGGAGCGTGCTCACAGAAAAAGTGGAGGGCAGCACCCGGGGCTCTAGAGTCCCACGGGAGCCCAGGGTGTGGCGGAGAGCGTAGGGTCCAGGAGGTGAGCTCTTTCCCTGCGTCCCACAGTTGATCGCTCCTGCCGGGGCGGGCAGCTCGTGGGCCCTAGGGCAGACAAAGAACTGAGACGCCACACCTGGGCCCCTCACCGCGCTTTTCGAATCCTCCCCCCGCCCTTCCAGAGACTCAAACTACCCCTAACTGAGAAACAGTGTCAGATTACAGAGGGGCCTCTGCGCTCAGGCGCTGGGAAGATTGGCAGCCGGCTCTGACCATCGGAAGAGGCTGGGAGGAGGGGATTTTCGCTGGACGAGGAGAGAGGAGACTCCCACACCCCCAGCCACCACCTTTTCAGGCCTGCGGGAGGAGTGTGAGTGGCTGGCCTGGGAGGGAGGAGACCCCTCCATCCCCAGGCCCCACCCTTTCTGGCTGGCCTGCGGCGGGGCAAGGGCAACCGCGGAAGCAATCCCTGAGTTCAGCAGTAAGCGGCAGTCGCAGCTCCCGGCTTTCAGCAGCTTAGAGATCTCCCGCCCGCCCCCTCCCACTCATCCTTGGAAGGAGGGCCCTAAGACTCAGGAGTACTGGGCACAGGGCTGTTGGAGCTACTCTCAGCGTGCATTTGTGCAGGAAAGGACAGAAACTGCATGGTCTCTCTGAAAACTGTCATCCAGACCCCTCAGCCCCTCGCATTTAAATCTACACTCCCAAATTCACTCTGGGCACCAGGTGACTAGCGATGCCTGCGCACTAGGCAGGGAACTCTTTGGCACAGCGGAGGACAACCTGGAGATCACCTGGTGGGCTTAAGCCAAGACTGGTGCTGCTTTCTGTTTTGCTTTGCTTGGTGGTCTTTATTTTTATTTATTTTTTTATTTTTATTTTTTATTTTTTATTTTTTTATTTTATGTTATTTTTTTTTCTTTCTTTCTCTTCTTTTTTTTTCTTTTTTCTGCTTGTTGTGATTTGCTTTGTTCTGTCTTTATTTCTTTGATATCTTTGCCTATGTAGAGTGGGGATTGTCGGTTGTATTTTATTTGTGAATGTACTTGATTTGTTTTCTTTGTTGTTGTTGTTGTTGTTGTACTTGCTAACTTTATTTGTGCTGAAACTGCCCTACCAGGGCCCAGCTTAAGAGGCACAAGATTCAACATATCCAGAAGCCAACTCTGGACCAAACCAGAGTACTACCGGGTTTGACCTACAAGTCACCCACGGAAGGAGGGCCCTAAGACTCAGGAGTACTGGGCACAGGGCTGGTGGAGCTACTCTCAGTGTGCATTTGTGCAGGAAAGAACAGAAACTGCATGGTCTCTCTGAAAACTGTCATCCAGATCCCTCAGCCCCTCGCATTTAAATCTACACTCCGAAATTCACTCTGGGCACCAGGTGACTAGCGCTGCCTGTGCACTAGGCAGGGAACTCTTTGGCACAGCGGAGGACAACCCGGAGATTACCTGGTGGGCTTAAGCCAAGACTGGTGCTGCTTTCTGTTTTGCTTTGCTTGGTGATTTTTTTTTTGTTTGTTTGTTTGTTTTGTTTTGCTTTTTTGTTTTTTTGCTTTTGTTTTTGTTTTGTTTTGTGTTGTTTTGCTTTGTTCTTCTCTTTTTTCCTTTCTTTTCTTTTTCTTTTTTTTCTTTCTTTCTCTTCTTTTTTTTTCTTTTCCTTGCTTGTTGTGATTTGCTTTGTTCTGTCTTTATTTCTTTGATATCTTTGCCTATGTTGAGTGGGGATTGTCGGTTGTATTTTACATGCGAATGTACTTGATTTGTTTTCCTTGTTGTTGTTGTTGTTGTTGTTGTACTTGGTAACTTTATTTGTGCTGAAACTGCCCTACCAGGGCCCAGATTAAGAGGCACAAGATTCAACATATCCAGAAGCCAACTCTGGACCAAACCAGAGTACTACCGGGTTTGACCTACAAGTCACCCATGGAAGGAGGGCCCTAAGACTCAGGAATACTGACCACAGGGCTGGTGGAGCTACTCTCAGCGTGCATTTGTGCAGGAAAGGACAGAAACTGCATGGTCTCTCTGAAAACTGTCATCCAGACCCCTCAGCCCCTCGCATTTAAATCTACACTCCCAAATTCACTCTGGGCACCAGGTGACCAGCGCTGCCTGCGCAATAGGCAGGGAACTCTTTGGCACAGCAGAGGACAACCTGGAGATTACCTGGTGGGCTTAAGGCAAGACTGGTTCTGCTTTCTGTTTTGCTTTGCTTGGTACTTTTTTTTTTTTTTTTTTCTGCTTGTAGTGATTTGCTCTGTTCTGTCATTATTGCTTTGATATCTTTGCCTATGTTGAGGGGGGATTGTCGGTTGTATTTTATTTGTGAATGTACTTGATTTGTTTTCTTTGTTGTTGTTGTTGTTGTACTTGGTAACTTGATTTGTGCTGAAACTGCCCTACCAGGGCCCAGCTTAAGAGGCACAAGATTCAACATTTTCCAGAAGCCAACTCTGGACCAAACCAGAGTACTACCGAGTTTGACCTACAAGTCACACACCCAGAGGGAATTCTCTGAAGGCACAAGAGCCCATAGAGGCCAAACCTCATTTAAGTGGCCAACCCTCACCCAGCAGAACACCCTGTGGTGAGCAGAGCCAAGTTTCACAACTAGACGGCCTACGAGTTAAGCCCACCTACTCACAAGCAAAAAGCAATCAAAGTTCTTCTTGAACAGGACGATATACTAAACACACGAGCCTCCTGTGGAGCACATGCAGAGAAGAACGAAGTAGTCCAAGTCAAATATAAAAGACACATACTACATAAGATAACCCAGCAAGAACTAAGAGCTCTAGGGGATCTTCCTAATACATCAAAGCAAACACAGAGAGTCAGTCAGAATGGGGAGACAAAGAAACATGTCCCAAATAAAAGAACAGAAGAAACCTCCACAACTGGAACCAAATGAAGCAGAGGTAACCAACATGTCAGAGACAGAGTTCAGAACACTGGTGATAAGAATGTTTAAGGAGCTTAGAGAAGACATAAAGAAGGATATAGAAATCATAAAGAACAACCAGTTAGAGCTAAAAAAGGATGTAGAAATCTTAACGAACAACCAGCTGGAACTAAAAAACACAATTACCGAAATTAAGAACTCACTTGAAGGAATGACCAGCAGGTTAGATGAAGCAGAGGATCGAATCAGCGACTTAGAAGACAAGTTAGCAGAGATCACTCAAACTGAACAACAGAAAGAAAAAAGAATAAAAAACAATGAAGATGGGTTAAGAGACCTCTGGGATAACATCAAGCGCAACAACATGCGCATCATAGGAATACCAGAAGGCGAAGAGAAGAAGCAAGGGATTGAGAACATATTTGAGGTAATAATGTCAGAAAACTTCCCTAACCTGATGAAGGAAACCAACATACAAGCTCAGGAAGTGCAGAGAGTTCCAACCAGGATAAACCCAAACAGGCCCACACCAAGACACATTATAGTTAAAATGGCAAAGCTCAAAGACAAAGAGAGAATCTTGAAAGCAGCAAGAGAAAGGCAGAAGGTTACATACAAGGGAACTCCCATAAGACTATCAAATGACTTTTCTACAGAAACATTGAAGGCAAGGAGGGAGTGGCAGGAGATACTCAAAGTGATGGAACACAAAGGCCTACAACCTAGATTGCTTTATCCAGCAAGGCTATCATTTAAAGTTGATGGAGAGATAAAGAGCTTCCCAGAAAAGAACAAACTGAAAGAATTTATGACAACCAAGCCAGCATTGCAAGAAATACTAAAAGGACTTCTGTAAATAGAAGAAAGATGAAAACAATTTACTACAAATCTAAAAATGGCAATAACTATGTACCTATCAATAATCACTTTAAATGTAAATGGATTAAACGCTCCAATCAAGAGACATAGGGTGGCTGAGTGGATAAGGAAACAAGACCCTTGTATATGCTGTATACAAGAGACTCATTTCAGATCAAAAGACACACACAGGCTGAAAGTGAAGGGTTGGAGTAACATATTTCATGCAAATGGAAGCAAAAAAAAAGCTGGAGTTGCAATACTTATATCTGACAAAATAGACTTTAAAATGAAAAAAATATTAAAAGACAAAGATGGGCACTATATAATAATAAAGGGATCAATCCGACAAGAGGACATAACCCTAGTAAACATCTATGCACCTAACATAGGAGCACCTAAATATATAAAACAGGTACTGATGGACATAAAGACAGAGATCAACAGCAACACTATCATAGTAGGGGACTTCAACACACCTCTGACAACAAGGGACAGGTCCTCCAGACAGAAAATCAATATGGAAACAACAGCCTTAAATGAAACTTTGGAGCAGTTGGACTTAATTGATATTTTCAGAGCATTTCACCCCAATGCTGCAGAATACACGTTCTTCTCAAGTGCTCATGGAACATTTTCTAAAATAGATCATATGTTAGGACACAAGACAAGCCTCGATAAATTTAAGAAAATTGAAATCATACCAATTGTCTTCTCTGACCACAGTGCTATGAAATTAGAAATGAACTACAGGGGAAAAAAACCAGGAAGATACACCAATTCATGGAGGCTGAATAACATGTTGCTAAATAATGAATGGGTCAAGCAGCAGATCAAAGAAGAAATCAAAAGATATCTTGAGACAAATGAGAATGAGAACACGACGACCCAAAATCTATGGGATGCTGCGAAAGCAGTCCTAAGAGGGAAGTTCATAGCACTGCAGGCCTACCTAAAGAAACAAGAAACATCACTAATTGACAGTTTATCTTCACACTTAAGGGATCTGGAAAAAGAACAGCAAAATAAACCCAAAGGGAGCACAAGGAAGGAGATAATAAGGATCAGAGCAGAAATAAATGAAATAGAAACCAGAAAAACAATACAAAAGATCAATGAATCCAAGAGTTGGTTCTTAGAGAAGATAAACAAAATTGACAAACATTTAGCCAGACTCATTAAAAAAAGGAGAGAGAGAACCCAAATTAATAAAATCAGAAATGAAAGAGGAGAAGTGACAACAGACACCACAGAAATACAAAAAATTGTAAGAAATTACTATGAGCAACTATATGCCAACAAATTTGACAACCTTGAAGAAATGGACAATTTTCTAGAGGCGCACAACCTTCCAAAGCTAACTCAAGAAGAAACAGAAAGCCTGAACAGTCTGATTACCACCAGGGAAATTGAATCAGTAATCAATAATCTCCCAACAAACAAAAGCCCTGGACCAGATGGCTTTACAGGTGAATTTTTCAAAACGTTCAAAAAAGAATTATCACCTATTCTCCTCAAGCTCTTCCAAAAAATCCAGAAGGAAGGAAGACTCCCAAACACTTTTTACGAAGCCACTATCACCCTGATCCCAAAAGCAGACAAAGACACCACAAAGAAAGAAAACTACAGGCCGATATCTCTAATGAACATAGATGCAAAAATTCTCAACAAATTATTAGCAAACAGAATTCAGCAATACATTAAAAAGATCATACACCATGATCAAGTGGGATTCATCCCTGGTATGCAGGGGTGGTTCAACATCCGCAAATCAATTAATGTGATAC
This sequence comes from Rhinolophus hipposideros, assembly GCF_964194185.1. NCBI lineage: Eukaryota > Metazoa > Chordata > Mammalia > Chiroptera > Rhinolophidae > Rhinolophus > Rhinolophus hipposideros. The sequence continues at coordinate 35,419,616 of NC_138046.1, forward strand.
ACCACATTAACAAAATGAAAAATAAAAATCACATGATCACATCAATAGATGCAGAAAAAGCATTTGATAAAATACAGCAACCTTTTATGATAAAAACCCTTAAGAAAGTGGGAATAGAGGGATCATATCTTAACATAATAAAGGCCATATATGACAAACCCACAGCTAACATCATACTCAATGGGGAAAAGCTAAAACCATTCCCCCTAAGATCAGGAACAAGACAAGGTTGCCCACTTTCTCCACTTCTATTCAACATAGTGCTGGAAGTTCTAGCCACAGCAATCAGACAAGAGAAAGAAATAAAAGGCATCCAAATTGGTAAGGAGGAAGTAAAATTATCATTATATGCAGATGATATGATACTATATATAGAGAACCCTAAAGACTCCACCAAGAAACTATTAGAACTGATAGATGAATTTAGTAAAGTAGCAGGATATAAAATTAATATTCGGAAATCAGTTGCATTTGTATATACCAATGATAAAATAGCAGAAGGAGAAATTAAAAAAACAATTCCATTTACAATTGCTCCAAAGACTATAAAATATCTGGGAATAAATCTAACCAAAGATGTAAAGGATCTGTACTCAGAAAATTATACAACACTGAAGAAAGAAATGAAAGAAGACATAAATAGATGGAAACACATTCCATGTTCATGGATAGGAAGAATTAATATAATTAAAATGTCCATACTGCCTAAGGCAATATACATATTCAACGCAATTCCCATCAAACTACCAACAACGTTTTTCACAGAAATAGAACATATAATCCTAAAATTTATATGGGACCATAAAAGACCCCGGATAGCCTCAGCAATCTTGAGAAATAAGAACAAAGTGGGAGGTATAACAATACCTGATTTCAAACTATACTACAAGGCTACAGTAATCAAAACAACATGGTACTGGCATAAAAATAGATACATAGATCAATGGAACAGAATAGAGAGTCCAGACATAAATCCATGCCTGTATGCCCATCTAATCTACGACAATGGAAGCAAGAATGTACGATGGGGTAAAGATAGTCTGTTCAATAAGTGGTGTTGGGAAACCTGGACGGACACATGCAAGAAAATGAAGCTGGACCACCTCCTTACACCATATACAAAAACAAATTCAAAATGGCTTAAAGACTTAAATGTAAGATCTGAAACCATAAAATATCTAGAAGAAAATATAGGAAGAAACTTCATGGACATTACCCGGAGTAAGATTTTCACTGATATATCCCCTCGCGCGAGCGAAGTAAGAGAAAAAATAAACATGTGGGATTACATCAAACTAAAAAGTTTTTTCACAGCAAAGGAAACCATCAATAAAACAAAAAGGGATCCTACTGTATGGGAAAAGATATTTGCCAATGATATATCTGATAAGGGATTAATATCACAAATCTATAAAAAACTTACTCAACTCAACTCCAAAAAAACAAACAACCCAATTAAAAAATGGGCAGAGGACTTGGGGAGACATTTCTCTAAGAAGGACATACAGAAGGCAAGAAGACATATGAAGAAATGCTCAACCTCACTAACCATCAGAGAAATGCAAATAAAAACCACAATGAGATACCACCTCACTCCAGTCAAAATGGCTATTATCAATAAATCAACAAACAACAAATGCTGGCGCGGATGTGGAGAAAAGGGAACGCTAGTGCACTGTTGGTGGGACTGCAGATTAGTGCAGCCACTATGGAAAACAGTATGGAGGTATCTCAGGAATCTGAAAATGGAACTACCCTATGATCCAGTAATTCCACTCCTAGGCATCTACCCGGAGAAATCCAAAACTCCAATTCAAAAATCTGTATGCACTCCTATGTTTATTGCAGCACTTTACACAATAGCCAAGATATGGAAACAACCAAAATGCCCATCGGTAGATGACTGGATTAAGAAGCTGTGGTACATTTATACAATGGAGTATTACGCAGCCATAAAGAAGAAAGAAATCTTATCATTTGCAGCAACATGGATGGATCTAGAGAACATTATGTTAAGTGAAATAAGTCAGAAAGAGAAAGACAAGTACCATATGATCTCACTTATATATGGAATATAAAGAAAAGACTATGTGAATGAACTAATCAGAGTCAGTTTTGGGGACGCAGAGAAAAAACCGAGAGTGGTTAGATGGGTGTGTGGGAGGGGGTTGGGGATAAGGGGAAAGGTGAAGGGATTTGGAAGCAGCTGGTAACCACAAGATGGCCTCAGGGTTTTTCTTTTGAAAATTAATTTGGGGAAGGTATTCTATAATGTTGTAAAGATTTTGTTGGGTATCCGATGGACATGCGTCCTATTTGGGAGACCACCTCAGGGATACTGTGGATACCTGATCATGGCATTGTACATCAGAAGCTAAACATTAATGAATGCCAACTATAATTTTATATATATAATGTGATGGTTCAGTGTGAGGTCGGAGGGATAGTGGATGGGGGGAGGGGGGTTCACAGTATGAGGGATATAAATGATGAACGTCTAAGTATTACCTTGTTTTGTACACCTGAAACTAATAAATAAATTAATTAATAAAAAAAAAAAAAAAAAAAAAAAAAAAAAAGAAAGCAGTCGGTAACCACAGTCGGCCTCAGGGTTTTTGAAAATTAATTTGTGGAACGTAATCAATAACGTTGTAAAGATTTAGTAGGGTATCCGATGGACAGTTGGCCCATTTGGGAGACGACCTCAACGATGGTGTAGATGCCTGATCACGGTACTGTACACCGGATGCTAAACAATAATGAATGCCAACTATAATTTTATATATATAATGTGATGGCTTGGTGCGATGTCGGAGGGATAGTGAATGGGGTGATGGAGGGAGAGAAGTCCACAGTGTGAGAGATATAAATGATGAACGTCTAAGTATTACCTTGTCTTGTGCACCTGAAACTAATAAAAATTTAAAAAGTGTATTTTATGAATTTGACTTCAAAGGCAAGGGAAGGAAAAGCTGAAATAAATGAATGGGACTATATCAAACTAAAACTCTTCTGCATAGCAAAAGTAACCATCGACAAAATAAAGAGGCATCCAACAGAATTGGAGAAGATTTTTGCAAACAATCCTCTGATAAGGGCCTAATATCCAAAATGTATAAGGAACTCATACAATGCAACAACAACAAGAGAACAAACAATCCAATTAAAAAATGGGCAGAGGACCTGAATAGACATTTCCCCAAAGAGGACATACAAATGGCCAATGTATATATGAAAAAGTGCTCAACATCACTAATCATCAGAGAAATGCAAATAAACACCACAATTCAATATCACCTCACACCATTTAGAATGGCTATCATCATCAAGATAAATAATAACAAGTGTTGGAGAGGCTGTGGAGAAAAGGAACCTTCATACACTTTTGGTGGGGATGCTGATTGGTACTTGCTATTGAAGGCAGCTGGAGGTTCCTCAACAAGTTAAGCATAAAATTACCATATGACCCAGCAATCCCTCTCCTGGGTATCTACCCAAAAAATTTGAAAACATTTATCGTTAATGATATATGTGCTCTGATGTTCACTGCAGCTTTATTTATGGTGTCCAAGACATGGAAACCACCAAAGTGTTCTTCAATAGATGATTGGATAAAGAAGGTGTGGTATATGTACACAATGGAATACTATTCTGCCATAAGGAAAAATTAAATAGTGCCACGTGTGACAACATGGATGGATCTTAAAATTGTTACACTAAGCAAAATAAGTCAGATGGAAAAAGTCGAGAACCATATGATTTCACTGATATATGGTATATAGAACTGAAAACAACGAAGTTACAAGACTATATAAGAAGACAAGACAACTATACAGAAAATCATAGACACAGACAATAATTTAATGGTTACCAGAGGGTAAAGAGGGAGGAGTGTGGTAGATGAAGGCAAAAGGGATCAAATATATGGTGATGGAAGGAGAACTGACTGGGTGATGACCATACAATGTGATACATAGGTGATGTATTACAAAATTGTACACCTGAAACCTATGTAACTTTACGAACAATTGTTACCCTAATAAACTTTAATTAAAAATAAAAAAATTAAATAATAGCAATATGAATATTATATATTATATATATATTAATGGGAGGTGCAGTACAACATATGGAATATAGTGAATTGAATTATAACAGCTGTATTCGATGTTATGTGGGTCATAGTTTGGGGGCTTATCACTTTGTGAGGGGTGTAAATGTCTAACTATTACAGTGTTTTGTACACCTGAAACTAAAAAAAAAAAAAAGTTATATCAATCAATCAATTCTAGTTCAATCACTTACCAGCTCTGTGACCCTGGGCAACTTTACCTCATTATATCTTCATGTAAAATGTGAATAATAAAACTGCCTACTTCATAGACCTATCATGAGAATTAGGTGAATACTTTATATAAAATACTTAGCATATCACAGGGTCCCAATAAATGTTGGCTATTTTTTTTACCCTGTAGATACTAATTTATCTCCTATTGAATCCTTCTTAAACAAGTCCTTGAGAATGTTTTTCTTAATTAACACTTTCATTATTTTCCTATTCTTCATAACAAGTCTGTACCATGTCTATTCAGCAGTAGGCCCCGAGGAGTAGCCCCCAGGAGGAGCCCAGATTCCTACCAATGAGTCTCTCATTTCCTGTCCTTGGGAACAGATAATGGCCCATTTTGAACAATAATTTGTTACATCCTCAGGACATCATGCTTGGATGGCTGCCTACTCTTCTTCCTTTAGATGGGGCAGTCCTGCGACTACCCCTGCATCCCAGGCATACTCTGCTCTCCCTGCAAGTTACCACTGAGGTCTCAGTATAGACTTAACAGAGAGGGATTCTAGATTCCCCAGGGGAGAATACCAAGAGGTAAGAGGGAAACAAATAGGAAGGTGTGGCGTTAGACATATTTTGCCACATGCACAGTTGGCCAAGGGGCAACTGTCTCAGTCTGTTTTTGTTTAATATTCTTCTCCCTCAAATTGAGAGATGGAATATCTTGCCTTAATCTACCCAACATGTAGGGAAATCTTAAAATATGGAACACTAGGTGAGATAATTGCGTTTAATATTGGATGCAACATTTCTGCAGACCACAGCTCCAACAAATCTGTTCTAACAAATTATTATTTCCCATGTTCAGCACATTGTGCCCTCTGCCCCACTTGCAAAAACATGTTTCAGATGCTGTTTGCTCAATAATGTTCAACTAAGAAACAAGGAATATAGCATGTCCCCAATAATAGCTTCCATAGTATACAGTTGCCAGCTTCCGAACCGATCACGGAGAAGAGAAAAATTTCCATCTCCTGCCCCCTCATGATCAAACTGGGCTTTCAGCCCACACAGATCTGTCACTCTGAGCAGACTCCCCAGTCTCAGTGTCATTTTTGCCAAGAAAGAACAGTGAAAATTGCATCTCAGGACTACACAAATTTAACTTTTCTATTCTAGCCTGTATTTTAGCAGCACAGCCTTCTTATAACAATTATCTGAAAAATACAAATTCAGTTTTCACCTGGAGTGGACCCTGACTTTGGAAAGGAATCGCCTCAGCTAAGTTCATACCAGAGACTACAATTATGTTGCAAAATAACCAAACTATAGAATTAGGGAACTTAGAGTGCAGGGTTTGGCACTGTTAAAACAACAACAACAAAAAGACTGCTTTAACAGGCCGCCTTCTGAACTTGTCATCTGAGAAACACTCTTTGAAAAAGAAATATAGGGTTCCTATTATGTCATTCTGCCATCCTAGAACATCAGCACTAACACCAACTTTCATGCACTCTGCAATCCAAATCTTACCCATTTTCTGAGGCCCAGATCAAATGTCATCTCTTTTAGGAAGCTTCTTTAAGTAGCCTGGCCCATATCTTGTTTCTGTCTCAACATTTTTAGCATGGATTTATAATTGTGTTGTGTGCTGCTCAATTATGGTAAACAAAATATAAGGCTTCTCTTCCCAACCAGATGGCAGGCTCAAGAGCAAGGAGTCTGTTTATAACATCCCTGTTATGCAATAGATATTTCAAAAGTACTTGCCACTTACCTATAAAATGCTGATGTGCTAAGGAAGCTTAAACAATCCTGGCTCCCATTCGATCAACAGAGATTCATGTACACATTAAACCATTTCAGTATTTAAAAGAAAGCACCAATTAATGAAAGCACCAGTATTGAAAGCTGTGTGCTACTACTATATAAATTTAAAAAATGGTCCAAAATTATCAGTGCCAAATATTTGAGTCAGGAGATTCATGTGCTCATAGGGAAACTGAGGCTCATGCAATGTAGCCCATTGAGAACTTTAAATGAGATCTGTATTGGAAAGGAAGCAGGCTCTATGTTGTAAAATTTGCCTTTAAAAATTTGCTCATTTTGTCTTCTTTCACTGCTCATATCCATAAATTAAATATTTTATAAATAAGTTAGTCCAAAGGCCAGTGTTTCTTCAAGTCAGGTTTCTTCCCAACATACTGACAGTCCTCTATATTCTGAGGAAGAAAAATTTTAGGAAGAAAAATTTTAGTGCCACAAATCCATCTGAAAGTCCTATTGTGTCATTGCCAGGGGACTATGAGTACAAAGATTACACAGACAGGGCAAGATGCTCAGACTGGGAAACCCAAAACAGATATGGATATACAGGGCAAGGTATAGGTCAAAGCAAGGGCAGTAATTAGAAACACAAGGTCACAGGGGTCATGAGACACAGACAAGCAATGGAGATGAAAACATGGCAGAGGGTAGAAATTAGACAGGTCAGGAAGACTCTAAAAGCACATGAGTACCAGAGAGCAAGGCAAGGATCAAGATTGCACAATTAAAGTACAGCAAATAGGGAAGCAATCAGAGTCCCAGTTATGCCACTAATAGATCTCTGATCTTTGACAGGTAACATCACCAGTGCCAAAATCCCTTTATCTATGAAATAGGGACAATTAAATCTATTTCACTATCTCCTTCACAGTAGAGTAATAGGGATCAAAGGAGACAAATTATATCTGAACTTGCCTTGTAATCACTGTTTAAATGTGAGAGATTACTATTATTATATCATATGTATGGACAAGGAACAGAGTTGTATAGTACTATGAAGAAAGGCAAACTGAGTATTGAGTCCAGAACCTGCACCAGAGACAAAGAAATAAAAAAAAAAAAACAGATCACAGCACTAGAGAGAAGAGTCATAAAGCAACAGTAACTAAGAGGCCATGAAGGGGACTCCGGATCAAAATGGCGGGGTGAGGTGAGCCTCTGTAAAGCATCCCTGGAATTTACAACTAATCGGACAACAATAACTCAACAAAAAACTCCCTACACAGCAGACAAGCAAGACGAAGAAGTCCACTACTGAATTCACCTCCAGGTGGGCGAATCGCGCGAGACGGGGAGGAGGGAAGGGAGAAGTGCAGGGACGGAGCCACGCGGGCGCAGGACACAGATTTAGCTCAGTGCTCCGAGCTTGCTGCATCCCGGAACTACTGCAGCTGCGGGAGAGGGAAGAACTCGGACTGCTAGGGCTCCGTTTACGACCCACAGGGCTGAGGGGGCAGCATATAACACCGCTGAACACAACGCTCGCAGCAGACACCTTGGAGCAAAGACTGAGGGAAAAAGACTGAAAACAGTGGTTTAAGCCCTCACTGCTGAGCAGAGAACGGAAGCCTTACGCACTGAGACTAGCCGCCGCACCTTACCCTCCCAGAGCGCACCCCACCCCCACCTGCCAAGTGCTAGAAGCGAAAAAGTAGCAGTCTCAGATCAAAAGGACAGGATTTTTGCTGTTCTGAGAACTGTGGACCGTAGAAACAGATTCGCAGCCCAACTAGTTCTGGCAAAGGGGAGGGAGCTGTGAAAGCAGGACCGGCTGTAGTGGTGGTCGCTGCCATTGCTCTGGGCCACCTCTCACAACTCACCCCGCCACTGGCGCCACGTATCTGGGTGGATCCCTGCAGGAGTAAACAGAACTGCTGAAACATACGGACTCTGAATCTGGTGCAGAAAGAGCTTTGGAACTTCAAAAGCTCTCCGCACCCCCACAGGGACCTGGTACCCTATGACCGAGGTGTACTGTTAACAGAGGAGAGGCCCGTCTCCCAGGGAATCACCCCATTGTGTGAGAAGCTGGAAAAGTGCAGGGAAAATATAGCACTACAGTGTCAAAGAGAAAAAAAAAAGGCTGCAGTCAGAGAGAAAATAAAACATTCTTCCAACAAGTATTGTAAAACAAAAGAAAGACCTCTTCATATCAACCTGTTGCAGAAGCCACTCCTGCAGATGTCTAGGAGAAGAAATAATAAATCAGTAATTGCCATGAATAACCAAGGCAACAAGACAGCTCAGAAAGAAAGTGAAAAGTCTCCAGAAAAGGAACTTAAAGATATGGAAATATGTGACTTAAATGATAGAAATTCAAGATTGCAGTTCTGAAAAACCTCAAAGAGATGCAAGAAAACACAGAAAGGCAATTTAATGAATTCAGAAACGCAATCAAAGAACAACATGAGCATTTTACGAAAGAGATTGAAATTTTAAAAAAAGAACGAAACAGAATTTCTGCAGATTAAGAACTCCATAGAAGAAATTAAGAATGAAATAACCAGCTTAGGTAGTAGAGTTGACCAGATGGAGGAAAGAATCAGTGGCATCGAAGATAGAAACCTGGAAATTACACAATTGAAAGAAGAAAGAGACTTGAGACTTAAAAGAAATAAAAGAACTCTACAAGAACTTTCTGACTCCATCAGAAAGAGCAATATAAGAATAATGGGCATACCAGAATTAGAAGAAAGAGAGGAGGGAACAGAGAATATACTCAAAGAAATTGTTAATGAGAACTTCTCAAATTTGTGGACAGAACTGGATCCTCGAATCCAACAAGCAAATAGAACACCTAATTACCTCACTCCCAACAGGCCTTCTCCAAGCACATTGTATTGAAGCTGTCTAAAATTAACACCAAAGGAAGAATCCTCAAGGCAGCCAGGGAAAAGAAGACGGTAACCTACAAAAGAAAGCCCATTAGATTATCATCAGATTTTTCAGCAGAAACTCTACAAGCCAGGAAGGAGTGGAACCAAATATGCAAACTATTGAAAGAGAGAAATCATGAGCCAAGAATAATATATCCAGCAAAGATATCCTTTAGATATGAAGGAGGAATAAAGACCTTTCCAGACATACAGAAGCTGAGGAAATTTTCTAATACACGACCTGCATTACAAGAAATACTAAAGGAGGCTATTCGACCACCATCAACAGGGACAATTTGTGGCAACCGAAACATAAAAAGGGGGAGCGTAAAGGCCTGAACCAGAATATGGGAATGGAGAAAGTAAGCGTGCTGAAGAAAATGGAATACTCTAAATATCAAACTTTCTTTTACATAATCTTAAGGGTAACCACTCAAGAAAAATCCAGAACTGAAATATATACTGTAATAAAAGAAGAAACAGAGGGAAACATCATAGAATACCACCACACAGAAATAATAGACAACAATAAAAAAACAAAGAAACAATAAAGTCACAGCCTTACCAGAAAACTAAAGACAGAATGACAGGAAATCCTCACGTATTAATAATCACCCAAAATGTAAATGGACTGAACTCACCAATAAAGAGACACAGAGTAGCAGATTGGATCAAAAAACGAAACCCAACCATGTGCTGTCTCCAAGAGACCATCTCAGCTATAAGGACAAGCATAGAGTCAAAGTGAAAGGGTGGAAATTGGCACTCCAAACAAATGGTACCCAGAGAAAATCAGGTGTAGCCATAATGATATCAGATGAAACAGACTACAGGGTGAAAAAGATTACAAGAGAAAAAGATGGACATTTCATGATAGTAAAGGGAACTATACAACAAGAAGACATAACAGTCATCAATATTCATGCCCCTAATCAGGGAGCACCAAAATATACCAAGGAACTACTAACAGAACTAAAGGGAGAAATTGACCAAAACACATTTATACTAGGGGACTTAAATACATCATTGACAGCTATGGATAGATCATCCAAACAAAAAATAAATAACGAAATAGCAGCCCTAAATGACACATTAGATGAAATGGACATCATTGACATATATAGAGCACTTCATCCTAAAACATCAGACCATACTTTCTTTTTGATTGTACATGGAACATTCTCAAGGATAGAACATATATTGGAGCAAAAAAGCAGCCTCAGCAAATTTAAGAAGATTGAAATCATACCAAGCATATTCTCTGATCACAAGGCTTTGAAATTGGATATCAACTGCGAAAAGAAAGCAGGAAAAAACACAAATACATGGAGATTAAACCACATACTTTTAAAGAACAACTGGGTCAAAGAAGAAATTAGAGGAGAGATCAAAAGATATATAGAAACAAATGACAATGAAAATACATCCTACCAAAATTTTTGGGATGCGGCGAAAGCAGTTTTAAGAGGGAAATTTATATCATTATAGGCCTATCTCATGAAACAAGAAAAATCCCAAATAAATAACCTCATGTTACACCTCAAAGAACTAGAAAGAGAAGAACAAGTGAAACCCAAAGTCAGCAGAAAAAAGGAAATAACAAAAATCAGAGCAGAGCTTAATGAAATGGAGAAGAAAAAGACAACAGAAAAAATTAATGTGACGAAGAGCTGGTTCTTTGAAAAAATTAATAGAATCGACAAACCTTTGGCTAGACTCACTAAAATAAAAAGAGAGAAGACACTAATTAGCAAAATCAGAAATGAGAAAGGGGAAGTTATCACAGACACCACAGAAATAAAAGGATCATTCAAGAATACAATGAAGCACTATATGCCACCAAATTCAATATCCTAGAAGAAATGGACAAGTTCTTAGAAACGTCTAGCCTTCCCAGGCTGAACCATGAAGAACTAGAAAAACTAAACAGCCCAATCACCAGTAAAGAAATTGAATCAGTCATCCAAAACCTTCCCAAAAGAAAAAGTCTGGGACCACATGGCTTCACTAGTGAATTCTACCAAACCTTCAAAGAGGATCTAATACCAATCCTGCTCAAACTTTTCCAAAAATTTGATGAAGAGGCAGTACTCCCTAACTCATTTTATGAGGCCAACATTACCCTGATACCAAAACCTGGTAAGGACAACACACACACACAAAAAAAACTACAGACCTATATCTCTGATGAATACTGATGCAAAAATCCTAAACAAAATTTTAGCACATCGAATACAACAATGCAGTAAAAAGATTATTCATCATGACCAAGTGGGGTTCATCCCTGGGGCACAAGGATGGTTCAACATCCGCAAATCCATCAATGTGATACATCACATAAACAAAATAAAGGACAAAAATCATACGATTATATCAATTGATGCAGAAAAACATTTGACAAGATACAACATCTATTTATGATTAAAACACTCAATAAAATACGTATAGAAGGAAAATACCTTAACACAATAAAGGCCATTTATGACAAGCCCGCAGCTAATCTCATAATTAATGGTCAAAAACTGAAGCCCTTTGCTTACGTTCAGGAACACGACAGGGCTGTCCCCTATCACCTCTGTTTTTCAACATAGTGTTGGAAGTCCTTCCCAGAGCTATAAGGCCATAGAAAGAAATAAAAGGCATCCAAATTAGGAATGAAGAAGTTAAAATATCACTCTGTGCAGATGACATAATGCTATATATAGAAAACCCTAAAGACTCCACCGAAAAGCTGTTAGAAACAATAAAGGAATACAGTAAAGTTGCTGGCTACAAAATCAACGTAGAAAAGTCCATTGCATTTCTATATACTAACAATGAAACCATAGAAAAAGAAATACAATTCCCTTTGCAATTGCAGCAAAAAAATAAAATACCTAGGAATACACTTAACCAAGTATGTGAAGGATTTATATGCTGAAAACTGTAAGACATTTTTGAAAGAAATTGAAGAAGACACAAAGAAATGGAAAGACATTCCGTGCTCATTAATTGGAAGAATCAACATAGTTAAAATGGCCATATTACCCAAAGGCATATACAGATTTAATGCAACCCCCATCAAAAGCCCATTGGCATTTTTTAAAGAAATAGAACAAAAAATCATCAGATATTTTTGGAACCGCAAAAGACCCTGAATAGCCAAAGCAATCTTAAGAAAAAAGAACAATACTGGAGGTATCACACTCCCTCACTTTAGCTTGTCCTATAGGGCTACAATAAACAAAACAGCATGGTATTGGCTGAAAAACAGACACATAGACCAATGAAATAGAATTGGGAATCCAGAAATAAACCACATAAATATGGACAGATAATTTTTGACAAACAAGCTAAAAACATATAATGGAGGAAACACAGCCTCTTCAATAAATGGTGCTGGGAGTATTGGATAATCTCGTGCAAAAGAATGAAACTTGACTGCTATCTGTCATCATGTACCAAAATTAATTCAAAATTTATCAAAGACTTAGGCATAAGACCTGCCACAGTAACTACATAGAAGAAAACATAGGTACTAAACTTGTGGATCTTGGGTTCAAAGAGCATTGTATCAATTTGACTCCAAAGCCAATGGAAGTAAAATCTAAAATAAATGAATGGGACAATATGAAACTTAAGACACCACAAAAAAAGAAAACTATAGGCCGATAACTCTGATGAGCATAGATGCAAAAATCCTCAACAGAATATTAGCAAACAGAATTCAGCAATACATTAAAAAGATCATAAACCATGATCAAATGTGATTCATTTCTGGTATGCAAGGGTGTTTCAACATCCGCAAATCAATTAATGTGATACACCACATTAACAAAATGAAAAATAAAAATCATATGATCATATCAATAGATGCAGAAAAAGCATTTGATAAAATCCAGCAGCCATTTATGATAAAAACCCTTAAGAAAATGGGAATAGAGGGATCATATCTCAACATAATAAAGGCCATATATGACAAACATACAGCTAACATCATACTCAATGGGGAAAAGCTAAAACCATTCCCCCTAAGATCAGGAACAAGGCAAAGTTCCCCACTATTTCCACTTGTATTCAACATAGTGCTGGAAGTTCTAGCCACAGCAATCAGACAAGAAAAAGAATTAAAAGGCATCCAAATTGGTAAGGAGGAAGTAAAATTATCATTATATGCAGATGATATAATACTGTATGTAGAGAACCCTAAAGACTCCACCAAGAAACTATTAGAGCTGATAGATGAATTTAGTACAGTAGCGGGATACAATATTAATATTCAGAAATCAGTTTCATTTGTACATACCACTAATAAAACATCAGAAGGGGAAATTTAAAAAAAACAATCCCATTTACAGTTGCTCCAAAGACTATAAAACACCAGGAAATAAATTTAACCAAAGAAGTAAAAGATCTGTACTCAGAAAATTATAAGACACTGAAGAAAGAAATGAAAGAAGATATAAATAGATGGAAACACATACCATGTTCATGGATAGGGAGAATTAATATAGTTAAAATGTCCATACTGTCTAAGGCAAAATACATATTCAACGCAATTCCTATCAAACTACCAATGATGTTTTTCACAGAAATAGAACACATAGTACTAAAATTTATATGGAACCATAAAAGACCCCGGATAGCCTCAGCAATCTTGAGAAATAAGAACAAAGTGGGAGGTATAACAATACCTGACTCAAATTATACTACAAGGCTACAGTAATGAAAACAGCATGGTACTGGCACAAAAACAGACACATAGATCAGTGGAACAGAATAGAGAGTCCAGAAATAAATCCATGCCTATATGCCTATTTAATCTACGACAATGGAAGCAAGAATGTATGATGGGGTAAAGACAGTGTATTGAATAAATGGTGCTGGGAAACCTGGAGAGACACATGCCAAAAAATGAAGCTGGACCACCTCCTTACACCATATACAAAAATAAATTCAAAATGGCTTAAAGACTTAAATGTAAGATCTGAAACCGTAAAATACCTAGAAGAAAATATAGGAAGAAACTTCACAGACATTACCCGGGTAGGATTTTTACTGATGTATCCCGTCACATGAGGGAAGTAAGAGCAAATATAAACATGTGGGATTAAATGAAACTAAAAAGTTTTTTCACAGCAAAGTAAACCATCAATAAAACAAAAGGGATCCTACTGAATGGGAAAGGATATTTGCCAATTATATATCTGATAAGGGGTTAATATCACAAATCTGTAAAAACTCATTCAACTCAACTCCAAAAAACAAACAACCCAATTAAAAAATGGGCAGAGGACTTGAAGAGACATTTTTCTAAAAAAGGACATACAGATGGCAAACAGACATATGAAGAAATGCTCAACCTCACTAAACATCAGAGAAATGCAAATAAAAACCACAATGAGATACCACCTCACCCCAGTCAAAATGGCTATCATTAATAAATCAACAAACAACAAGTGCTGGCGCGGATGTGGAAAAAAGGGAATGCTTGTGCACTGTTGGTGGGATTGCAGATTGGTGCAGCCACTATAGAAAACAGTATGGAGGTATCTCAGGAATCTGAAAATGGAACTACCCTATGATCCAGTAATTCCACTCCTAGGTATCTCTCCGGAGAAATCCAAAACTCCAATTCAAAAATCTTTATGCACTCCTATGTTTACTGCAGCAATATACACAATAGCTAAGATGGAAACAATCAAAATGCCCATCGGTAGATGACTGGATTAAGAAGCTGTGGTACATTTATACAATGGAGTATTATGCAGCCATAAAGAAGAAAGAAATCTTACTATTTGGAACAACATGGATGGGCCTAGATACATTATGTTAAGTGAAATAAGTCAGACCGACAAAGACAAATACCATATGATCTCACTTATATGCAGAATCTAAAGAAAAGAATAAGTTAATGAACTAATCAGAAACAGTTTTGGAGACAAAGAGGAAAAACTGAGGGTTTTTAGATGGGAGGGGTGGTGGGGATAAGGGAGAATGTGAGGAGATTAGAAAACAGTTGGTAACCACAATACGGCCACGGGGTTTTGAAAATTAATTTGGGGAATGTAATCAATAATGTTGTAAAGATTTTGTAGGGTATCCGATGGACACGTGTCCCATTTGGGAGACCACCTCAGGTAAGATGTAGATGCCTGATCACTGCTACGTACACCTGAAGCTGAACAATAATGAATGCCAACTATAATTATATATATATATATATATATATATATATATATATATATATATATATATATATGTATATACTTACAAGAGGCAAAGTACAGCATTGGGGTTGGAGACAGTGGAAATGTGATGGCTCGGTATGATGTCAGAGAGATACTGGATGGGGGGAGTGGGTTCCAGAGTGTGAGGGATATAAATGATAAACGTCTAAGTATTACTTTGTCTTGTGTACCTGAAACTAATGAATTTATTTAAAAAAAAAAAAAAGATACCAAGGCTCAGGGGCGGCTAGTTCGCTCAGTTTGTTAGAGTTGAGATGCTCTTAACAGCAAGGCTGCTGGTTTGATCCCCACATGGGCCACTGTGAGCTGCACCCTCCACAACTAGATTGAAAGAACTACTTGACTTGGAGCTGATCAGTCCTGGAAAAATACACTTAAAATAAATAAAAACGTTTTTAAAAAAGTTGGTTTAAAAAAAGAAACCAAGCCTCAGAGGAATAAAAGAACTTGCCTCATGTCAGACAAGTAAAAATTGGCTGAGTGGCTGACTCCAAAACTACTGTGCTTAATTCCCCCATTTGTAGGAAGGCAGAGAGGAAGAAGATGAAGGTGCCAGACTGGAAGCTGATGTGAATGGGACAAAAGTCCTTCAGGAGTTGGGAAGAGATTAGGTCTTAGGAACAAGTTGAGAAATGGCAAGGAGATTCAAAATGAGCTTGTAAGAAGACTTTCTTCCTCTAAGACTAAGAATACTGCTGAGGAGACCCAGGGAGGTTGAGACACTGTGAAGTGGGAGCAGACATGCACCAGATCCAAGAGGACCTTAAAATCAATGGCAAGCCTGCCTCCAAGAACAAGCTCCTTATGTCTGATGACCGATTCCCCATGACAAAGATTGCTCCTGGCCAGCAACCACTGAGGATGCTGTAGCAGGGTAATGCTCTGCACTGGTAGCTGTTGTTACACCTGCATCCCCCCACACTGGTTTCCAGGAAGTGTGGCCAAAGTCTAAAACTACATTTGAATTTGTGTCACTAAACTATTTTATTACTTTTGGCCAACTGCAGGGCAAAAAGGATCAGAGCAAACCCAAGAGGAGAAGTTGCAATTCCAAATTATTCTACAAAATGCTTTCTATATGAATCTGAGATGGCTGTCTATTAAGGGTAAGAGGAGCACACAAAAACTGACTACACCTTCCTTGAAAATTGTTCAACAGTAGTGGTCTCAGAGATCTGAATTCCAAAACCCCAAAGAAGATGGCCTTTCCAAAGAGCTAAGTTGATTGTATCACTACCTTTAGTCGGCATTCACTGCCCATTTCCTCCCTAGTCCAGGATGTGATAAGAAACCAACATAATAGGAATTAGTCTTCTCCCAAGAAAAGGTGAGCATCTCTGAATTCAACAAAGGCAACTGGAACCTAATTACCTAGCCTCTTTTCAAGCCTTCCGGTAAGAAAGTGTAAAATGAAAAAGAACTGAAAAAGGCTGTTTGGCACAGCTGCAATGTGACCACATTTTCTCTTTTAAAATGGCACACCAAGTAGCAGCTATTTTTAGAAAATGATCTGAAATCAGAGTGTCACTCTGCAGCAAAAACTAAAGACCCTGTTTTGAGAGCTTTGGAATGTGGGCCCCAAAAAGCATTATTTCCTTGTTATATTTGATTAATATTACACAAAGGGTAGGAAGGCTGGTCTGGAAAAAAACAAAAGTACCTTTGTGAAGAAAGACACGTATATGGTCTTCAGGGAGCTAAGCACATGTTTAATTTTGTGTTTTTAAACTTCTTAGCAGACTGCAGATCGATAAAGGGAATCACTAAAAGTAAAGATAACAGCGACTTACCCAGAGCATCAGGCTGTTTTCCGCCGACGGGGTGAGAAGTGAAAAAGCAAAATCTTTGCTTCAGTCACAGGAACTCTTTTGCAGAGAAACTTGACAGCTGAAATGGAGCCAGACACAATGCAGGATCCTCCGCAATTAACTCTGCGCTTGTCAAACACTGACATCTACTGTTCAGTTCTGAAATGTATTTTTTATTTCTGAAAGGGATACATTGCAGCACCACATAAATAAATTCCCCTGTGTTTTGTATTGTGGAAATGTTTTCTTCTTTTGCCCTTTGGAAAATATTGAACTATGGTTTAATGTTTCTTTCTGTAAAATATGAGAGTAATATTTTTTTTCTTTGTAAAGAGCGTCATAAATATATTTTGGTACAGACTTTTGGTTTAAAAATTATAAGGAGTGTTATTAATCTCATTAAATACGGTTGGGCAACTGTGAGAGAAAAAGGATAGGAGCCCTAATCCAAATTTGTTGGGTATACTAATTATCTCTTATATCCATAAAACACTAATCAGTTTCCAGAAAATGACCAGTTATATTATCTCATCAGACATTAAAAAGATACATTGGGATATATCATCAAAATGGCAGCGTGACGTGAACCTCTGTAAAGCTCCCCTGGAATTTGCAACTAATTGAACAATAATAATTCCACAAAGGACTCCTGGCACAGCAGACAGGCAAGACGAAAAGACCCACTACTGAATTCACCTAAAGGTGGGAGAATTGCCTGAGCGGGGGAGGAGGGAACAAAGAAGTGAGGAGACAGAAACACGCGGGCGCAGGACGCAGACCTTGCTCAGTAATCCGAACTCACTGCTTCCCGGAACTACCACAGCTGTGGGAGAGGGAAGAACTCGGACTGCTAGGGCTCCGCTTATGGCTCACAGGGCTGAGTGGGCAGCATATGACACAGCTGAAAACAATGCTCACAGCAGAGACCTCGGAGAAGACCCAGGGAAGAAGGCTGAAAACGGTGGTTTAAGCCCGCACTGCTGAGCAGAAAACGGATACCTTAGGCACTAAGACTAGCCGCCCCCTCCCTACCATACCAGAGTTCATCCTTCCCCCACCTGCATGGTGCTATAAGCAAAACAGTAGCAGTCTCATATCAAAGGAACAGAATATTTGCTGTTCTGAGAACTGTGGAGCGCAGACACAGATTCACAGCCCAACTAGTTCCGGCAAAAAGAAGGGAGCTGTGGAAGCGGGACCGGTTGTGGTAGTGGTCGCTGCCATTGCTCTGGTCCACTTCTCACAACTCACACCGCACCTGGCCCCACCTATCAGGGCAGATGCCTGCAGGAGTAAACAGAACTGCAGAAACATACGGGCTCTGAATCTGGTGCAGAAAGAGTTTTGGAACTTCAAAAGCTCTCCACATCACCACAGGGACGTGGCGCCCTATGACCGAGGCGAACTGTTAACAGAGGAGAAGCCCGTTGCCCAGGGAATCTCCCCATTTTGTGAGAAACTGGAATAGTGCAGAGAAAATATAGCACTGCTGTGTGAAAGAGGAAAAACAAGGCTGAAGTCAGAGGGAAAATAAAACATTCTACCAACAAGTACTGGAAAACAAAAGAAAGACCTCTTCCTATCAACCTGTTGCAGAAGCCACTCATGTAGATGTCTAGGAAGAGAAATAATAAATCAGTAACTTCCATGAATAACCAAGGCAACAAGACACCTCAGAAAGAAAGTGAAAAGTCTCCAGAAAAGAAACCTAAACATATGGAAATATGTGACTTAAATGACAGAGAATTCAAGATTGCAGTTCTGAAAAAACTGAACGAGATGCAAGAAAATACATAGAGGCAATTTAATGAAATCAGAAAAGCAATCAAAAAACAACATCAGCATTTTACGAAAGAGATTGAAATTTTAAAAAAGAACCAAATGGAATTTCTGAAGATTAAGAACTCCATAGAAGAAATTAAGAATGAAATAACCACCTTAGGTAGTACTTTCAGTGACATCGAAGATAAGAAACTGAAAATTACACGAGTGGAAGAAGAAAGAAATTTGAGACTTAAAAGAAATGAAAGAACTATACAAGAACTTTCTGACTCTATCAGAAAGAGCAATATAAGAATAATGAAACAGACACATAGACCAATGAAATAGAATTGAGAACCCAGAAATAAAACCACATAAATATGGACAGATAATTTTTGACAAAGAAGCTAAAAACATACAATGGACGAAAGACAGCCTCTTCAATAAATGGTGCTGGCAGAATTGGATAGCTACGTGCAAAAGAATGAAACTGGACTGCTATCTGTCACCATGTACCAAAATTAATTCAAAATGGATCAAAGACTTAACCATAAGACCTGACACAATAAACTGCATTGAAGAAAACATAGGTACTAAACTTATGGACCTTGGGTTCAAAGAGCATTTTATGAATTTGACTCCAAAGGCAATGGAAGTAAAAACTACAATGAACAATGGGATTATACGAAACTGAAAAGCTTCTGCACAGCAAAGAAACTATTGACAAAATAATGAGGCAACCAACTGAATGGGAGAAGATTTTCGCAAACAGTTCCTCTGATAAGGGGCTAATATCCAAAATATACAAGGAACTCATGAAACTCAACAACAAAAAAACAAACAACCCAATTGAAAAATGGACAGAGGACCTGAAGAGACATTTCTCCAAAGAGGATATACAAATGGCAAATAGACATATGAAAAAATGCTCAACATCGCTAATCATCAGAGAAATGCAAATGAAAACCACAATGAGATATCACCTCACCCCAGTCAGAATGGCTTTCATCAACAAAACAAATAGTAACAAGTGTTGGAGAGGCTGTGGAGAAAAAGGAACTCTCATACACTGTTGGTGGGAATGCAGACTGGTGCAGCCGCTATGGAAGGAAGGTTCCTCAAGAAATTACGAATAGAATTACCATATGACCCAGCAATCGCTCTCCTGGGTATCTACCCCAAAATATAAAAGCATTTCTCTATAGAGACACGTGTACGCCAATGTTCATTGCAGCTTTGTTTACGGTGGCCAAGACATGGAAACAACCAAAATGTCCTTCGATAGATGAATGGATAAAGAAGTTGTGGTACATATACACAATGGAATACTATTCGGCTTTAAGGAAAGATGATATAGGAGCATTTGTGACAACATGGATGGATCTCGAGAGAATAATGCTAAGTGAAATAAGTCAGACAGAAAAAGCAGAGAACCCTATGATTTCACTGATATGTGGTATATAAACCAAAAAGAACAAGACAAACAAATGAGAAACAAAAACTCATAGACACAGACAATAATTTAGTGGTTACCAGAGGGTAAGGGGGTAGGGGGTGGGTGATGAGGGTAAAGGGGATCAAATACATGGTGATGGAAGGAGAACTGACTCTGGGAGGTGAAAACACAATGTGATTTATAGACGATGTAATACAGAATTGTACACCTGAAATCTATGTAAATTTACTAACAATTGTCACCCCAATAAAATTAATTTAAAAAATATTAAAAAAAAAGAATAATGGGCACACCAGAAGGTGAAGAAAGAGAGAAGGGAACAGAGAATATATTGAAACCAATTGTTGATGAGAACTTCCAAAACTTGTGGACAGAACTGGACCCTCAAATCCAAGAAGCAAATAGAACACATAATAACCTCAATCCCAACAGGCCTTCTGCAAGGCACATTGTATTGAAGCTGTCAAAAATCAATGACAAACAAAGAATCCTCAAGGCAGCCAGGGAAAAGAAGACAGTAAACTACAAAGGAAAGCCCATTAGATTATCATCAGATTATTCAGCAGAAACTCTACAAGCCAGGAGGGAGTGGAACCAAACATTCAAAAGATTGAAAGAGAGGAATTATGAGCCAAGACAATATATCCAGCAAAGATATCCTTTACATATGAAGGAGGAATAAAGACCTTTCCAGACATACAGAAGCTGAGGGAATTTTCTAATACACGACCTGCACTACAAGAAATACTAAGGGAGACTATTCAACCTCCATCAACAGGGACATTTTGAGGCAACATAAAAAGGGGTAGAGTAAAGGCCTGCAGCAGAAATAGGGAATGGAGAAAGTAACCGTACTGAAGAAAATGAAATATTCTACATATCAAAATTTCTTTTACATAAATTTAAGGGTAAACACTCAAAAAAATATCCATAACTGAAATATATTGTGTAATAAAACAAGAAACAGAGAAACACATCATAGAATACCACCACACAGAAATAATAGACAACAACGAAAACGCAAAGAATCAATTGAGACACAGCCTTACCAGAAAACTAAAGATAGAACGAAAGGAAATTCTCACGTATCAACAATCACCCTAAATGTAAATGGACTGAACTCACCAATAAAAGCCACAGAGTAGCAGATTGGATCAAAAAACTAAACCCAACCGTATGCTGTCTCCAAGAGACACATCTCAGCTACAAGGACAAGCATAGACTCAAAGTGAAAGGTTGGAAATTGACACTCCAAGCAAATGGTACCCAGAGAAAATCAGGTGTAGCCATAATGATATCAGAAAAAACAGACTTCAGGGTGAAAAAGATACCAAGAGACAAAGATGGACATTTCACAATGGTATAGTGGACTATACAACAAGAAGACATAACAGTCATCAATATTTTTGCCCCCAACAGTGAGCACCAAAATATACCAAGCAACTACTAACAGACTAAAGAAAGAAATTGACCAAAACAGAATTATACTAGGGTCTTAAAAACATCATTGACAGCTATGGATAGATCATCCAAACAGAAAATAAATAGTGAAACAGCAGCCCTAAATGACACATTAAATGAAATGGACATCATTCACATATATAGAGCACTTCATCCTAAAACATCACAATATACATTCTTTCCGAGTGTACAACATGCATTTTAAGAACGACTGGGTCAAATAAAAAAATAGAGGAGAGATCAAAAGACACATAGAAACAAATGACAATGGAAATACATCCTACCAAAATTTTGGGATGCAGCGAAAGCAGTTTTAAGAGGGAAATTTATATCATTACCGCCCTATCTCAAGAAACAAGAAAAATCCCAAATAAATGACCTCATGTGACAACTTAAAGAACAAGAAAAAGAAGAACAAGTGAAACCCAAGGTCAGCAGAAGAAAGGAAATGACAAAAATCAGAGCAGAATTAAATGAAATAGAGAACAAAAGGACAATAGAAAAAATTAATGTGACAAAGAGCTGGTTCTTTAAAAAGATTAACAAAATCTATAAACCCTTGGCGAGACTCACTAAGATAAAAAGAGAGAAGACACTAATTAACAAAATCGGAATGAAAAAGGAGAAGTTATCACGGACACCACAGAAATACAAAGGATCATGCAAGAATGCTATGAAGGACTATATGCCACCAAATTCAATAACCTAGAAGAAATGGACAGGTTCTTAGAAACATATAGCCTTCCAAGGCTGAACCATGAAGAACTGGAAAATCTAAAAAGACCGATCACCAGTAAAGAAATTGAATCAGTCATACGAAACCTTCCCAAAATCAAAAGTCCTTGACCAGATGGCTTCACTAGTGAATTCTACCAAACCTTCAAACAGGATCTAATACCAATCCTGCTCAAACTATTCAAAAAAACTGAAGTAGAGTCAATACTCCCTAACTCATTTTATGAGGCCAACATTGCCCTGATACCAAAACCTGGTAAGGACAACACAAAAAAAGAAAACTATAGACCAATATCTCTGATGAATACAGATGCTAAAATCCTAAACAAAATTCTAGCAAATCGAATACAACAATGCATTAAAAAGATTATTCATCACGACCAAGTGGGGTTCATCCCCGGGGCACAAGGATGGTTCAACATTCGCAAATCCAGCAATGTGATACATCACATAAACAAAATAAAGGACAAAAATCATATGATTCTATCAATTGATGCAGAAAAAGCATTTGATAAGATACAACATCCATTTATGATTAAAACACTTACTAAAATTAATATAGAAGGAAAATACCTCAACATAATAAAGGCCATATCCTACAAGCCCTCAGCTAATCTCATAATTGATGGTGAAAAGCTGAAGCCCTTTGCTCTACGTTCAGAAACACGACAAGGTTGTCCCTTATCACCTCTGCTTTTCAACATAGATTTGGAAGTCCTTGCCAGAGCCATCAGGCAAGAGAAAGAAATAAAAGGCAGACAAATTGGGAATGAAGAAGTTAAATTGTCACTCTTTACAGATGACATGATGCTATATATAGAAAACCCTAAAGACTCCACCAAAAAGCTATTAGAAACAATCAATGAATACAGTAAAGTTGCTGGCTACAAAATCAACGTACAAAAGTCCATTACTTTCCTGTATACCAACGATGAAATCTCAGAAAAAGAAATAGAAAAAACAATTCCTTTTGCAATTGTAGCAAAAAGAATAAAATACATAGAAATCAAGTTAACCAAGGATGTGAAAGATTTATATGCGGAAAACTATAAGACATTTTTGAAAGAAATTGAAGAAGATCCAAAGAAATGGAAAGAAATTCCGTGCTCATGGATTGGAAGAATCAACATAGTTAAAATGGTCATATTACCCAAAGCCATATACAGATTTAATGCAATCCCCATCAAAATCCGAATGGCATTTTTTAAAGAAATAGAACAAAAATCATCATATTTGTTTGGAACCACAAAAGACCCCGAATAGCCAACGCAATATTTAAAAAAAAGAACAATACTGGAGGTATCACACTCCCTGATTTTTGCTTGTATTACAGGGCTACAATAATCAAAACAGCTTGGTATTGGCGAAAAAACAGACACATAGACCAATGAAATAGAAATGAGAACCCAGAAATAAAACCACATAAATATGGACAGATAATTTATGACAAAGAAGTTAATAACATACAATGGAGGAAAGACAGCCTCTTCGATAAATGGTGCTGGCAGAATTGGATAGCTATGTGCAAACGAATGAAACTGGACTGCTATCTGTCACCATGTACGAAAATTATTTCAAAATGGATCAAAGACTTAACCATAAGACCTGACACAATAAACTGCATTAAAAAAAACATAGGTACTAAACTTATGGACTTTGGGTTCAAAGAACATTGTATAAATTTGACTCCAAAGGCAATGGAATTAAAAACTAAAATAAACGAATGGGATTATATGCAACTGAAAAGCTTCTGCACAGCAAAAGAAACTATTGACAAAATAATGAGGCAACCAACTGAATGGGAGAAGATTTTTGCAAACAGTGCCTCTGATAAAAGGCTAATACCCAAAATATACAAGGAACTCATGAAACTCAACAACAATAAAACAAACAACCCAATTGAAAAATGGAGAGAGGACCTGAAGAGACATTTCTCCAAAGAGGATATACAAATGGCAAATAGACATATGAAAAAATGCTCAACATCACTAATCATCAGAGAAATGCAAATGAAAACCACAATGAGATATCACCTCACCCCAGTCAGAATGGCTTTCATCAACAAGAAAAATAGTAACATGTGTTGGAGAGGCTGTGGAGAAAAAGGAACACTCATACGCTGTTGGTGGGAATGCAGACTGGTGCAGCCGCTATGGAAGGCAGTGTGGAGGTTCCTCAAGAAATTACGAATAGAATTACCGTATGACCCAGCAATCGCTCTCCTGGGTATCCACGCAAAAAATCTGAAAACATTTATACATAAAGACACGTGTACTCCAATGTTCATTGCAGCTATGTTTACGTTGGCCAAGACATGGAAACAACCAAAATGTCCTTCGATAGATGAATGGATAAAGAAGTTGTGGTACATATACACAATGGAATACTATTCGGCATTAAGGAAAGATGATATAGGAGCATTTGTGACAACATGGATGGATCTTGAGAGTATAATGCTAAGTGAAATAAGTCAGACAGAAAAAGCAGAGAACCCTATGATTTCACTGATATGTGGTATATAAACCAAAAACTACAAAAGAACAAGACAAACATGAGAAAGAAAAATTCATAGACACAGACAATAATTTAGTGGTTACCAGAGGGTAAGGGGGTGGGGGGTCGGTGATGAGTGTAAGGAGGATCAAATATATGGTGATGGAAGGAGAACTGACTCTGGGTGGTGAACCCACAATGGGATTTATAGATGATGTAATAAAGTATTGTACACCTGAAATCTATGTAAATTTACTAACAATTGTCACCCCAGTAAATTTAATTAAAAAAAATAAGAACGCAGGACATGGTTGGCCAAAAAGGAACACCCACGGAGCCATAGGTATGGGATTCATAACACTATGGTCTCACTGGAGGCTGGAGTCACATGACCTGCAACCTGCAGTACACTTCTCTGCCTGCCAACCGACCAACTGACTTGACTCACTCACCACACTCACCAGCACAGCTGCGGTAGTTATGTCAGTGGCTAATTGGCTAACTGGTTGCAGCTTACAGCTAATTAGCCACAGCTGACGGCCATCTACTACCCAAGCCAGCACCTTTCTACATAAGGCTGAGAGCCTGGAAACTGCTGTCTGGGACTCTGTCCCCACAGTCCTCCCCTACAGGGTCTCGCCTCACAATCTACGCCACAAGCATCTTCCATGAGGGTCCTTGTGTCATATTAGCCTACCGGCACCTACGGATGAAAAGAAACAATAGTCTTGGGAATGAACAATGGCAAATCCCTTCCATCTGGGAGGATACATGCTAGCATTTTGTCCTGGGAAGGGAGGGTCACTGCCACTGGCACCTTTCCCAGTTTGTGATACCAGAACTTTATGGCAGTGCTTGGGGTCCCTTGCATAGTTTCAACATGTAACAGAATAGGGACCCCATAATAGGCCATAGTGAGAGCACATGGGTTCCCTGCAAATTCATCCCAGTATCAGGACCTCCATTAACTACAGTCACTGGCGGTGGCCACTCAGCCACCACCCCTGGCATCACTTGAAAATCATGACTCAAACTGGCCCCCCATGGGGCTATCAGGCCCAACCATGGAGAGTAGGGCCTTTTGACCTGCCAGGGCCAAGTCCATTGCTGCTGTTGCCCTGCTTTCAAGCATGTGGGTGCTGGCAGCAAAATGTTTCCATTTATGCCATCGCGTGGCTTTAACAGTCTTACTTGTGGTAACTTGTAATTGACTGGGAGCGGCCTTTCGATGTAGGAGAGCTTCTACTGGTGCAGGTCCTCCCTTTCGTGGTCTCTCATTCAGGATTCTCAAGACATCCAGTAGACGCCAGGCCCAGTCACGCATCGTGAGAGGGTGTTTTGACACCCGGAGACCTTGCTTCAAAAGGCCATTATAACGTTCAATCATGCCAGCTGCTTGTGGGTTATACGGAGCATGAAACAACCATTGCACATCCATCCTGGCAGCTGAGCGCTGCACTTCTTGCCCCGTAAAATGGGTACCCCTGTCACTTTCAATGACTTGGGGGCACACATAGAGGGTGCACAGCCGTGTTAGAGCGACCACTGTATTCCGCTGATCTGCAGCCGGACACGGCCAAGCAAACATCAACCCCGTAGCAACCCCGTCCACTGCTGTGAACGCATACATAGCATTGCGAGCCTTAGGCAAAGGTCCAATGTAATCCACTTGCCAGCGAATGACGGGCACCCTTTCTCGTGTAATCTGCTGTGTCTCCCAGGGGAGCCTCCGCCTTTGAGGGCTGTCCTGGACACAAACGGCACAATCATAGCAGGCATATGCTATCTCCTGCCATTTCAAAGGCAAACCCCAGCATCGGCTCACCTACCACATGGTTCGGCTTCCAGAGTGCTGCAGTTTCCTATGCAGCCAATGGGCCACATCAGTGGCAAGAGCCACGTTCAAACCATCAGACCCGTGCTAAGGCATCTGCTTCATCATTACCTGGGAACACTAAAGGGGAGTGACCTGTGACATGCATTAGGATCACCTCTTTTCTCTGCCCTAGGTCCCAGAGGTCTTGCCACATGGCTTGACCCCACAGTGGACAGTGTCCTACCAACCAGTTTTGGTGTTTCCATGTAGGGAGCCAACGTTAGGCCCTGGAACACCACCCAGCTGTCAGTACAAATAACTAGGGGCCTGGACTCATGGCTGATTATTATCCACATAGCCCGTAGCTCAGCCCATGGGCTACTCTGACCTGTCCCAGTATCAAACTAAATGGTGTCTGTTTTGGGCTGTACACCAATAGCTGTCCAAACGGCTCCAGCTCCTTGGCTAGAACAATCAGTAAACAAGGCATCCTCAGGTACTGGGGGCTGTCCTTCTTTGTAGGACAAGGGCTCCAAGTCCTATCCTCTGGGTAGAGCACTTGGCTCAGCCTGGGCTACAAGCTCCACAGGCCCCAGGACCTCTTGTAGCTCTGTGCTCAAAGGGTTTGAACTAAGGGTGCTATGTTGCTCTAAGTAGGCACCCCACTTGGCAAGGGTGGTGGTCTATGTCACCCCCATTTTGGCTCCCTGGGTCCACATATGGACCCACCCCTGGATGGGATAGGTTATTCGAACCAACACCAGTGCCGTTCCTGTGATGGCTTCTGTGGCCACTAGGACTGTGTACACAGCAGCCAGCTATCTCTCTATGAGAGAGTAGCGGACTTCCACTCCTTTCCACAATTGGGACCAAAATCCCACTGGCAACCAGAGACGCTCCTGCCGTTGCCAGAGGCCCCAACCATACCCCTCTTGGGTTACGTGAACATCAAGTTCAAATGGGCGGCCAGGGTCCACTACTTGCAGAGCCTGTGCCTGCTGCACTGCCCGTTTTGTGGCAACAAAGCCTTGCTCTATAGCCTCTGTCCAATCCCATGAGGCTCCCTTTTTTGTCATGTTATACAAGGGCCTTTCCATTCGTGCTAAATGGGGTACAAATGCCTGCCAATATCCTAGCAGACCCAAATACGTCTGCAGTTGGGAGACCTTGGTCGGCCGGGGAAAGGCTTGTATTTTGTCAATAATTGCCTCAGGTGTGACCTTTGTCTTACCTGACCACACAACACCCAAAATCGTGATGGATAAGCCAGGGCCTCGGAACTTTTTCTCACTCACCGCCTAGCCACGTGACTTCAGGTGGCAGAGAAGAGAGGGAGCTGCTTGCTCTAAATCTGAAAGAGAATGAGATGTTAATAAAATATCATCAACATAATGAAACAAGGCCACAGAGGACAGGTGATCCCACTGTGCCAAATCCTGTGCCACGAGCCCATG
Source organism: Rhinolophus hipposideros (assembly GCF_964194185.1). Lineage (NCBI taxonomy): Eukaryota > Metazoa > Chordata > Mammalia > Chiroptera > Rhinolophidae > Rhinolophus > Rhinolophus hipposideros. Next base: position 35,447,818 of record NC_138046.1, read on the forward strand.
GCAGATAGTGGGGCTGTGCAAGTATCCTTGAGGAAGGACTTGAAAAGTCCCATGTAAAAACAAACTGTTCTTGACACTTGGGTGCAATGTCAATGGAGAAAAAATCATAGTGATATGTTCCCAGGCGGACAGTCAGACGATCCATCAAATCGTGTATTGAAAGTATTGCCATGTGCAACAGTGGTGTCCCCTTATTTGACTCCCTATAGTCCATAGTCATTCGCCAGGTCCCATCTGGCTTCTTGACAGGCCATACTGTGGAGTTAAAGGGACTGTGCATTGGCCTCACAATATGTGCCTTCTCCAATTCCAATATTGTACGACCAATCTCCTCCTGCCCTCCTGGCAGGCGGTACTGTCACACTGTAGCCACACATCAGGGCTGTGGCAACACGTGAGGAGGGTGGTGAGCATGCCCATGTGTCACCACTTTCACCGCCCGGATTCGGAGACAGAACTCTCCTACCAATGTCTGTAAGCTGAAGCCATTTAGCACGTCCACCCCCAGAATATACTCCGGAATGGGGGAGAGATACACCTTATAGGTAGGGGTGTGGGAGGAAGCCTTCCTATACCCAGTGTAAGGAAACAGGTTTTACAGTCACAATCTTTCCCCCATAGCCATCAATGCAGATTGCTGGTCCAGGGAACAGTTCTGGGTTCCCATAAACAAGACTGCAGTCTGCACCAGTGTCCACTAGGGCTAAAACCCTCTGCACATTAGTAGGGAGAGTTCCACTTGGGGCCTCCGATCCCTGCTCATCCCCTTGACCGGGTATCTTGGCCCCACCTCTAATCAAGCTCAAAGGAGTCAGCCTTAAGCGGCCGCATGAACTCCTGAAGAGACATGGGTCGCACTTTCCCAGAATTTTCCTTTAGGCTTCTCCGGAATTGCTGTTCCGGACGCAACTGTTTTCAAAGTTCCAACAAGAGTGCATTGGGCTGTCAGTCTATTTTTTCCCAATCAGCCCCTGTTGACACGAGATCACGCACATCTGTGCACGTGTTACTCTCTGAGGCCCACGACCTTGCCCCTTTACTTTTGATTTGGGCTTCTAGGTCTCAACTGCTCGGACCTCCTTTCTTAACTTCCTTTGCCTCCGGCTTTCAACATCCCCTAGGGTGGCGATGGCAAGTGTAACTTCATGGATCCACCGCCACACATAGGGCATAAGAATTGCAACCAAAGATCCAAAAGCACTCTCAGGTGTAGTATCCAAAACCAGATCTCTCATGCTGGCTGTAAAAAGCTCGTCATCAGCAAAAAAGCTAAAAATATACAATGGAGGAAAGACAGCCTCTTCAATAAATGGTACTGGGAGAATTGGATAGCCACGTGCAAAAGAATGAAATTGGACTGTTATCTGTCACCATGTACCAAAATTAATTCAAAATGGATCAAAGACTTAAGCATAAGACCTGACACAATAAACTGCATAGAAGAAAACATAGGTACTAAATTTATGGGCCTTGGGTTCAAAGAGCATTTTATGAATTTGACTCCAAAGGCAATGGAAGTAAAAACTACAATGAACAATGGGATTATATGAAACTGAAAAGCTTCTGCACAGCAAAAGAAACTATTGACAAAATAATGAGGCAACCAACTGAATGGGAGAAGATTTTTGCAAACAGTGCCTCTGATAAGGGGCTAATATCCAAAATATACAAGGAACTCATGAAACTCAACAACAATAAAACAAACAACCCAATTGAAAAATGGACAGAGGACCTGAAGAGACATTTCTCCAAAGAGGATATACAAATGGCAAATAGACATATGAAAAAATGCTCAACATCGCTAATCATCAGAGAAATGCAAATGAAAACCACAATGAGATATCACCTCACCCCAGTCAGAATGGCTTTCATCAATAAGACAAATAGTAACAAGTGTTGGAGAGGCTGTGGAGAAAAAGGAACCCTCATACACTGTTGGTGGGAATGCGGACTGGTGCAGCCGTTATGGAAGGCAGTGTGGAGGTTTCTCAAGAAATTACGAATAGAATTACCATATGACCCAGCAATCGCTCTCCTGGGTATCTACCCAAAAAAACTGAAAGCATTCCTCTATAGAGACACGTGTACTCCAATGTTCATTGCAGCTTTGTTTACGGTGGCCAAGACATGGAAACAACCAAAATGTCCTTCAATAGATGAATGGATAAAGAAGTTGTGGTATATATACACAATGGAATACTATTCCGCGTTAAGGAAAGATGATATAGGAGCATTTGTGACAACATGGATGGATCTTGAGAGTATAATGTTAAGTGAAATAAGTCAGACAGATAAAGCAGAGAACCCTATGATTTCACTGATATGTGGTATATAAACCAAAAAGAACAAGACAAACAAATGAGAAAGAAAAACTCATAGACACAGACAATAATTTAGTGGTTACCAGAGGGTAAGGGGGTGGGGGGTGGGTGATGAGGGTAAAGGGGATCAAATATATGGTGATGGAAGGAGAACTGACTTTGGGTGGTGAACACACAATGGGATTTATAGACAATGTAATACAGAATTGTACACCTGAAATCTATGTAAATTTACTAACAATTGTCACCCCAATATATTTAATAAAAAAAAAAAAAAGCTCGTCATCAGCCCCTGATATTAGGGTTGAAAATAGCACATCTCATACCCATTTCATGGATGATTTGAGTAAGTTCCGTATATGACTGCCATTTACTCACAGTGTCTGGCAGCTCGCCAGCCTGTCCCCATAGTGTGCATACCGCAGCAGTGAGCCACTGCTATTAGAGAATGGTTGCCCTGGTTTTGGGCCAACCTATGGCAGTTCTGTAACCTTTGTCGCAGAGACAGATGCACTGTTACAAAGGCTAGCTTTTCCATCTCACCTGGGGAGCAGAGAATGTTGTCTGCTCCCTCATCCCATAAACGTAGTAGCCAAGCTGAGACTGGCTCTCCAGGGCTCTGTCGGTACCACCTCCCCAGCTCCTGCAACTCAGTAGGAGAGTAAGGGGTGTAGATTGTGAACTCAGTCACAGCTGGGTTGCCTGCAGCAACGCCCCTGGGGCCCAAAGGTTGCCCACATTTTATTACCCTTTGCTTCAAGATTGGCCAGGCTTGGGGTTTGGGAGCTACATTGTCTCCACTCGCTTCCTCCACCTCTGCCTCAGAGTCTCCACTGTGGAGCCCCTCTTCTAACAGGCAGACCTGAGCTTCCAGCACTTCCAAACAGGACACCTGGACCTGTACCTGAGCTATTTTACTAAGCGCATTTTCCATGTTGAGACACAGCCAGCTGTAGCCTTCGCTTCCTCCTGCAACTGCTCAGCCAAAACCTGCAGGGCCCTCTCCACACTGGCCGGAGAGCCATCCATGTCCTCCCACCCCTCCTTGAGGGTCCAACTCCTGAAAACAGTGGCCACCGGGTACCACACACTGTGTGGGGGCCACACGTCCTCCTGCCCAGAGTCAGACTCCATTCCTACCTGGTCAGAATCTTGCTTGCCATGCCAGGTGTCTGAGTGGGTGGTGGCCTCCGTATAAGATGTCCGCAACTGTCGGAGCCTACAGCAGCAGCCTACCAAAAAGCTGGTGATGCCTGCTGTGGCCAACAGGCAGCATGCCATCTGGAGGCTCAAGAGGACCACCAATTCACCGAGGGGTCACATCTCTCCCAGGTAGACTGTGCTCCCCGTCTCTGGTGCTGCTCCTCATGGGTTTCCCGAGACTGCGTTTTCACACGCACAAACTGCTCCACCATCCTTCGGAGAGTTTTGGCCAGCGCCATACCCTGCTCGCTGCGTCTTTCGTCGTGCATGAGACCCTGCTCGCTCCTCCATTTGTCGTGTGAGACAGCCTGTTTGGTCTCTAGTCCCACTCCCCACACAAGAACGCCGGTAATGGCTAGGCCAAAAAGGAACACCCACGGAGCCATACGTAGGGGAGTCATACCACTATAGTCTCACTGGAGGCTGGAGTCACATAACCTGCAACCTGCCATCCGCTTCTTTGCCTGCCAACCGACCGACTGACTCGATTCACACACCGCACTCACCAGCGCAGCTGTGGCATATATATCAGTGGCTAATTGGTTAACTGGTTACAGCTGATGGCCATCCAATCACAGTTGATGGCCATTTACTACCTGAACCAGCACCTTTCTACATGAGGCCAAGAGCCTGGAAACTGCTCTCTGGGACTCTGTCTCCACAAGTCAGCACAGTGTTTATCTACTCCACCATCTTGGATCTCTCCAGGTTTGGAACAGCTTTTGAAATATGACTCCATTTTCAAAGTTAACGCAGTGTAGTCACATTTTAAATAAGTATAAATCATAAGAATTTGAAATGTTTTAATATAGAAATATTTTAGTCCAAGTTTATGTACATTTAAAATAATGCAAATCTCCCCCAAATTAGAATATCACCACGAATCACATAATTTCAAAGCTTTAAGGCCAAGTGAACTGTAAGCAATGATTACACTATTGCCACCAGGTGGCACGACGTTAGCTGACTAATCAAATTCTGCTTTTTCTTTGTTAAGACTGGTCTCGAATTATGCCAATTTCTTTTTGTAGGGCACTCATGAACATATTCCTTGTGTAAAACATAGGTGCCTCAATACTGGCAGGCAGAACATCTGGAGTTACATTTACCAAACTTTACTGGGGTTATCTCTGGAAAGTGGAAATGCGGAGGGTGGGGTTACCTGTCCATATTATATACTTCTAATTGTACTTTTTGGTTGTTATCAGTAAGAAAGGATGTATAAAATGAAACAATTTCTCATGAAAATAAATGCCTTCTTTAGATTCTTAAGTAAAACTCCAAGTACATTTCAAATGCCAGGCAGATTGCAGATGGCACACATGAGGCAGAGCAGGAGGCATGTCATCTTCTGTCTAGGCATCTGGTGTTCCATATGAAAAAGTCAAGGCCAGAGGAATATGAATGCCTCAGATCCTCTGGCCCTAGCAACATCTCTGACAACCCAAAGTTTCTTTTCAGGCAAGCTCCCTCAGCACAGCAATATCTAGCCCAGAAGGCATGCATACAACCACTGCACAGCACAACCTTCCCCCTTCCCCTATTCTGAGCCTGTAGTTTCCATCAACCTCAGAGGGAACACCCAGAGAGGAAAAGTCCTGCGAGAATTGACAATAAGCCCCAGTTGAGCTCTGCAATGCCATGCTACTCTGGCCCTCAGACAAGGTCTCAGGGTTCAGGCTGACCAAAATATTAATAGCAGGTATCATTTGAGAGCTTACCCTATGCCAGGTATTGTACTAAGTGTTTTATACTTGTGATCTCATCTAATACTCACAACCATCCTGGGGTGGGTGCAATTATTAGCCCAGTTTACAAATGTGGAAACAGAGACAAATTACACAATTTCAATTTGTTCAAATAAGTGACAAATTTGAACCCAGGTCTATCTAATTAAAGTGCCAATGCTCATGGTTTGCATTCACACTTCAGCCCTGAAGCAAAGCAGAGCTGAATACTCAATAGCTTTCCTAAATTTCAACAGATGGATGTTATTATAGGGCTTGGAGCCCTCAGAACCAAATCATAATAAATTTCTGAGCTAGACATGGACCAGAAACCTAGAAATACTGCCCTACCATCTGTTCATTCATCCATGCATTCTTTCAAATTTTTATGTAGATAACAATCTTTTTTATTTTCTGGTCATGGATTAGGTTAAGGACATGTGAGAGAGTCTAAGGCTAGAGCTCCAGGCCCTTGTTATTTAGGAGATCCTTGACAATATTTATATCTCAGAAAGTGAACATGCCATAAGGGATCATCTATAGTCAGCAGGCAGAGCCAAAGGACCAGTAATGAGAGTCAAAAAAGGAACTCTGTAACTGGCAGCACTAGGAAACTATGGTATTTAGTTAGATTCAAACTATGAACCAAAGGCCTGCTATGTATAAAGCACATGGCATAACAGAAATGAGTGCTGTGAGATTTCCAATGCATGTATATGGCAAAGACACAGACAACAAGGGGGCAGTCATCTTTGTTGCTGTCACTACCATTTAGGTAGTCACTGTTATGCCACTCTACTGCCATGACAAGTCTGTCCATTCATCTCCACCATCAGAAATACCCAGATCACAGGGACTATAAGTAATTCAGGACTGTTCCAAGATATCATAACAGAAAGTGGAGACTGGTGAATCTGAGTTAAACCCCCTGCATATCATTTACTAACTGACAACAGATTATCCTTCTGCTTAACCCTCAATATACCAGAAAAACTAATCATAACAACTTACCCTCTGCATCCAATGAATATTTTACAGTTTTATATTTTAAGTCATTTTAATAACAAAAATAACAGAAGTAAGAGTAAGGGGTAATAAGAAAAAGCAATTTGATCAGAACATTTAATAAGAATGTAGGCATAGTAAATTAAATTTTAGTCCATATTTTTCCAGATTTCAAGGTATGTCTATCCCAGATGTGCAACACCCTATAAATGTAACTAACTGCTCAACAACTCATACACAAATCTGAGACATATCCATCTTGGAAATATTGACTCCAGATTTCAAATACATCTCTAATAGGTTTCATTGCTTCTGGTTCTTCTTCAGACATTTAAAATGTGAAAACGTAGTACTTCTGGAAAACTTGATGGCTCATAATTTTGCTATAAAAATGATGGCCACCCTTTTTGTTCCATAATGGAAACATATTTTTATAATTCTAAACACCAATTAGAATGATTAATTCAATGATGTTTTAGTTTTCACTTCTATATCATCTTTCCCATCCATTCACCTTTGGATGTACATCTGATTTCAGCATGTCTCCACTTAGGAAACTATATCAAGCAAATTTTCCTGCAGAAACATTATAAAAGATAACAATGTCACATGTCCTTTGAGCTAAATACGATAGTCCAGGTTCCTGTCACAAAACATTGCCTAATGAGGTTCTTCTGATTGTATGACTAGCTAGATAAGAATACCACATTTATTTTGCCCTTGGAAATATACTGTTTCCTCATAGATTCTTTATTTTATTAGTTTCAGGTACACAAAACAATGTAATAGTTAGACATTTATCATTTATATCCCTCACACAGTGTCAACCCCCTCCCCCATCCACTATCCCTCTGACATCGCACACAACCATTACATTTCCACTGTCTATTCCTAATGCTGTACTCTGCTTCTTTAACTATATATATATATATATATATATATATATATATAATGTAGTTGACATTCATTATTGTTCAACTTCAGCTTCAGGCACACAGTGCAGTGATCAGGCATCTACATCTTCCCTGAGGTGGTCTCCCTAATGAGACAAGTGTCCATCGGATACCCTACAAAATCTTTACAACAATATTGATTACATTCCCCAAATTGACTTTCATAACCCCATGGCAATCTTGTGGTTACTGATTGTGCTTTCTAATCCCCACCACCCCTTCCGTCTAGCAACCCTCAGATTTTCCTCTATGTCTCTGAGACTGTTTCTGATTAGTTCATTCATTTATTCTTTTCTTTAGATTCCACATATAAGTGAGATCATACGGTATTTGTCTTTCTCTGTCTCACTTATTTCACTTAACATAATGTTCTCTAGGTCCATCCATGTTGTTGCAAATGGTAAGATTTCGTCTTCTTTATGGCTGTGTAACACTCCATTGTATAAGTGTACCACAGTTTCTTAATCCAGTCGTGTAACGATGGGCATTTCAGTTGTTTCCATGTCTGGATATTGTGTATAGTACTGCAATAAACATAGGGGTGCATAAATTTTTTTGAATTAGAGTTTTGGATTTCTCCGGATAGATACCTAGGAGTGGAATTGCTGGATCATAAGGTAGTCCCATTTTCAGATTTTTGAGATACCTCCATACTGTTTTCCATGGTGGCTGCACCAATCTGCAATCCCACCAACAGTGCACAAGGATCCCTTTTCTCCACATCTTTTCCAGCACTTGTTGATGATAGCCATATTGACTGAGGTGAGGTGGTATCTCATTGTGGTTTTTATTTTATTTGCATTTCACTAATGGTTAGTGAGGTTGAGCACTTTTTCATATGTCTGTTTGCCATCTGTATGTCCTTTTTAGAAAAATGTCTCTTCATGTCCTCTGCCCATTTTGTAATTGGGTTGTTTGTTTTGGGGAGTTGAGTTGTGTGAGTTTTTTATAAATTTGGGATATTAGCCCCTTATCAGATATATCTTTGGCAAATATATTTTCCCATTCAGTAGGATCCCCTTTTGTTTTATTGATGGTTTCCTTTGCTGTGAAAAATCTTATTAGTTTGATGTAATCCCTCATGTTTATTTTTCTCTTACTTCCCTTGCCTGAGGATATATCACTAAAAATCTTACTCCGGGTAATGTCTGTAAAGTTTCTCTCTATGTTATCTTCTAGGAATTTTACGGTTCCAGATCTTACATTTAACTCCTTAAGCCATTTTGAATTTATTCTTGTACATGGTGTAAGGAGATGGTCCAGCTTCCTTGTTTTGCATGTGTCTGTCCAGGTTTCCCAGAACCATTTATTGAAGAGACTGTCTTTATCGCACCGTACATTCTTGCTTCCATTGTTGTGGACTAAATGACCATATAGGCATGGATTTATTTCTGGGCTCTCTATTCTGTTCTGTTGATCTATGTGTCTGTTTTTATGCCAGTACTATGCTGTTTTGATTACTGTAGACTTGTAGCATAATTTGATGTCAGGTATTCTTATTTGTTTGTTCTTATTTCTCAAGATTGCCAAGGCTATCCAGGGTCTTTTATTGTTCCGTATAAATTTTAGGATTATATGTTCTATTTCTGTGAAAAACGTCCTTGGTAGTTTGATAGAAATTGCACTGAATATGTATATTGCGTTAGGCAGTATGGACATTGTAACTATATTAATTCTTCCTATCCATGAAATATGGTATGTGTTTCCATCTATTTGTATCTTCTTTAATATCTCTCTTTACTGTCTTATAATTTTCTGAGTACAGATCTTTTACTTCTTTGGTTAATTTATTCCCAGGTATTTTGTATTCTGAAGCAATTGTAAATGGGATTGTTTTCTTAATTTCTCCTTCTGATATTTTATTAATTGTTTATACAAATGCAACTGATTTCTGAATATTAATTTTGTATCCTGCTACTTTACTAAATTCATTTATCAGTTCTAATGGTTTCCTGGTGGAGTCCTTAGGGTTCTCTATATATAGTATCATGTCATCTGCATAAAAAGACAATTTTACTTCCTCCGTACCAATTTGGATGCCTTTTATTTCTTTTTCTTGTCTGATTGTTGTAGATAACTTCTAGCACTACTTTGAATAGGAGTGGAGAAAGTGGACAACCTTGCCTTGTTCCTGATCTTAAGGGGAATGACTTTAGCTTTTCCCAATTGAATAGGATGTTAGCTGTTGGTTTATCATATATGGCCTTTACTATGTTGAGATATGGTCCCTCTATTCCTGCTTTCTTTCTTTTTCAATTAAAGTTTATTGTGGTGACAATTGTTAGTAAAGTTACGTAGATTTCCGGTATACAATTCTGTATCACACAATCTATAAATCACATTGTGTGTTCACCACCCAGAGTCAGTTCTCCTTCCATCACCATATATTTGATCTATTCCCGCTTTCCTAAGTGTTTTTTTTTATCATAAATGGCTGCTGGAATTTGTCAAATGCTTTTTCTGCATCTATTGACATGATCATATGATTTTATTTTTCATTTTGTTAATGTGGCATACCACATTAATTGGTTTGCGGATGTTGAACCACCCTTGCATACCAGGAATTAATCCCACTTGATCATGGTGTATGAACTTTTCAATGTATTGCTGATTTCTGTTCGCTAATATTTTGTTGAGGATTTCTGCATCCTATGTTCATTAGAGATATCAGCCTGTAGTTTTCTTTTTTTTGTAGTGTCTTTGTCTGATTTGGAGATCAGGGTGATAGTGGCCTTGTAAAAAGAATTTGGGAGCCTTCCCTCTTGTGTTTTTTGGAATAGCTTGAGCAGAATAGGTGGTAATTCTTTTTTGAATGTTGTGTAAAATTCACCTGTAAAGCCATCTTGTCCGGGGCTTTTGTTTGTTGGGAGCTTCTTGATTACCGACTCAATTTCCCTGGTGGTAATCAGTCTATTCAGGTTTTCCGTTTCTTCTTGAGTTAGCCTTGGAAGGTTGTATGCTTTTAGAAAATTGTCCATTTCATCCATATTCTCTAATTTGTTGGCATATAGTTGCTCATACTAATTTCTTAATTTTTTTGTATTTCTATGGTGTATGTTGTCACTTCTTTTCATTTCTGATTTCATTAATTTGGATCCTCTTTCTCTCTCTTTTTTTTTTTTTTTTTGATGAGTCCGGCTAAAAGTTTATCAATTTTGTTTATCTTCTCTAAAAACCAACTCTTGGATACATTGGTATTTTGTATTGTTTTTCTCATTTCCATTTCATTTATTTGCGCTCTGATTTTTATTATCTCCTTCCTTGTACTCCATTGTACTTATTTTGCTGTTCTTTTTCCAGATTCCTTAAGAGTGCAGATTAACTGTTGATTAGGAATTTTTGTTCTTCCTTTAGGTAGGCCTGCAGTGCTATGAATTTCCCTCTTAGGACTGTTTTTGCTGCATCCCATAGATTTTAGGTCATCATGTTTTCATTTTCGTTTGTCTCGAGACACCTTTTGATTTCTTCCTTGATCTCATGGTTGACCCATTCATTATTTAGTAACATGTCATTCAGCCTCCATATATTTGTGTGTCTTCCAGTTTGTTTTCCTGTAGATGATTTCTAATTTCATAGCACTGTGCTCAGAGAAGACACTTGATATGATTTAAATTTTCTTAAATTTATCAACTCTTGTTTTGTGGCCTAACATGTGGTCTATCTTGGAAAATGTTCCATGTGCACTTGAAAAGAACGTATATTTTGCAGCTTTCAGGTGAAAGGCTCTGAAAATAACGATTAAATCCAACTGGCCCAATGTGTCATTAAAGGCTGTTGTTTCCATATTGATTGTCTATCTGAAAGATCTGTCCCTTTTTCTCAAAGGTGTGTTCAAGTTCCCTACTATGTTAGTGTTACTGCTGATCGCTGACTTTATGTCAGTCAATATCCATTTTACATATTTAGATGCTCCCATGTTGGGTGCATAGATGTTTACTAGGGTTATGTCCTGTTGTCAGATCGATCCCTTTATTATTATATAGTGCCCATCTTTGTCTTTTAATATATTCTTCATTTTAAAGTCTATTTGGCACATATCAGTATTTCAACCCCAGGTTTTTTCTCATTTCCATTTGCATGAAATATCTTATACCAACCCTTCACTTTCAGCCTGTGTGTGTCTTTTCAACTGAGGTGAGTCTCTTGCATACAGAATATACAAGGGTTTTGATTTCTTATCCACTCAGCCATCCTATGACATTTGAGTGGAGCATTTAATTCATTTACATTTAAAGTGATTATTGATAGGTACATAGTTATTGTCATTTTTTTTATTTGTAGTAAGATTATTTTCATCTTCCTTCTTTTTATAGAATACTTTATTTTTTTCTGAATTTCAATAATAAGGCAAAACTAATATCTTTTATTAAATTTATTGGGGTGACAATTGTTAGTAAATTTACATAGATTTCAGGTGTACAATTCTGTATTAAATCACCTATAAATCCCATTGTGTGTTCACCACTCAGAGTCAGTTCTCCTTCCATCACCATATATTTGATCCCCCTTAACCTCAACACCCACCCCCCACCACGTTACCCTCTGGTAACCACTAAATTATTGTCTGTGTCTATGAGTTTTTATTTCTCATTTGTTTGTCTTGTTCTTATGTTGTTTTTGGTTTATATGCCATATATCAGTGAAATATTAGGATTCTATGCTTTTTCTGTCTGACTTATTTTACTTAGCATTATACTCTAAAGATCCATCCATGTTGTCACAAATGCTCCTATATCATCTTTCCTTAACGCCGAATATATATATACATTTCATTGTGTGTATATACCACAACTTCTTTATCCATTCATCTATCGAAGGACATTTTGGTTGTTTCCATATCTTGGCCACCGGAAACAAAGCTGCAATGAACACTGGAGTACACGTGTCTTTATGTATAAATGTTTTCAGATTTTTTGGGTGGATACCCAGGAGAGCGATTGCTGGGTCATATGGTAATTCTATTCGTAATTTCTTGAGGAACCTCCACACTGCCTTCCATAGCGGCTGCACCAGTCTGCATTCCCTCCAACAGTGCATGAGGGTTCCTTTTTCTCCACAGCCTCTCCAACACTTGTTACTATTTGTCTTGTTGATGAAAGCCATTCTGACTAGGGTGAGGTGATATCTCATTGTGGTTGTTATTTGCATTTCTCTGATGATTAGTGATGTAGAGCATTTTTTCATATGTCTATTTGCCATTTGTATATCCTCTTTGGAGAAATGTCTCTTCAGGTCCTCTGTCCATTTTTCAATTGGGTTGTTTGTTTTTTTGTTGTTGAGTTTCATGAGTTCCTTGTATATTTTGGATATTAGCCCCTTATCAGAGGAACTGTTTGCGAAAATCTTCTCCCATTCAGTTGGTTGCCTCATTATTTTGTCAATAGTTTCTTTTGCTGTGCAGAAGCTTTTCAGTTTCATATAATCCCATTCGTTTCTTTTAGTTTTTACTTCCATTGCCTTTGGAGTCAACTTCATAAAATATTCTTTGAATCCAAAGTCCATAAGTTTAGTACTTATGTTTTCTTCAATGCAGTTTGTTGTGTCAGGTCTTATGGTTAAGTCTTTGATCCATTTTGAATTAATTTTGGTACATGGTGACAGATAGCAGTCCAGTTTCATTCTTTTGCACGTAGCTATCCAATTCTGCCAGCACCATTTATTGAAGAGGCTGTCTTTCCTCCATTGTATGTTATTAACTTCTTTGTCAAAAATTGTCTGTCCATATTTATGTGGTTTTATTTCTGGGTTCTCAATTCCATTCCATTGGTCTATGTGTCTCTTTTTCCGCCAATACCAAGCTGTTTTGATTATTGTAGCCCTGTAGTACAAGCAAAAATCAGGGAGTGTGATACTTCCAGTATTGTTCTTTTTTTTAAATATTGCTTTGGCTATTCAGGGTCTTTTGTGGTTCCAAAAAAATCTGATGATTTCTGTTCTATTTCTTTAAAAAATGCCATTGGTATTTTCATGGGGACTGCATTAAATCTGTATATGGCTTTGGGTAATATGGCCATTTTAACTATGTTGATTCTTCCAATCCATGAGCACGGAATGTCTTTCCATTTCTTTGTGTTGTCTTCAATTTCTTTCAAAAATGTCTTATAATTTTCAGCATATAAATCCTTCACATCCTTGGTTAAGTTTATTCCTAGGTATTTTATTCTTTTTGCTGCAATTGCAAAAGGAATTGTTTTTTCTATCTCTTTTTCTGAGATTTCATTGTTGGTATATAGGAAAGCAATGGACTTTTGTATGTTGATTTTGTAGCCAGCAACTTTACTGTATTCATTGATTCTTTCAACTAGCTTTTTGGTGGAGTCTTTAGGATTTTCTATATATAGCATCATGTCATCTACAAATAGTGACAATTTAACTTCTTCATTCCCATTTTGGATGCCTTTTATTTCCTTCTCTTGCCTGATTGCTCTGGCAAGGACTTCCAACACTATGTTGAAAAGCAGAGGTGATAGGGGACAACCTTGTCGTGTTCCTGAACGTAGAGCAAAGGGCTTCAGCTTTTCACCATTAATTATGAGATTGACTGAGGGCTTGTCATATATGGCCTTTATTATGTTGAGGTATTTTTCTTCTATACCAATTTTATTAAGTGTTTTAATCATAAATGGATGTTGTATCTTATCAAATGCTTTTTCTGCATCAATTGATAGAATCATATGATTTTTGTCCTTTATTTTGTTTATGTGATGTATCACATTGATGGATTTGCGAATGTTGAACCATCCTTGTTCCCCAGGGATGAACCCCACTTGGTCGTGATGAATAATCTTTTTAATGCATTGTTGTATTCGATTTGCTTGAATTTTGTTTAGAATTTTAGCATCTGTATTCATCATAGATATTGGTCTGTAGTTTTCTTTTTTGTGTGTTGTCTTTACCAGGTTTTGGTATCAGGGTAATGTTGGCCTCATAAAATGAGTTAGGGAGTACTAACTCTTCTTCAATTTTTTGGAAGAGTATGAGCAGGATTTGTATTAGATCCTCTTTGAAGGTTTGGTAGAATTCACTAGTTAAGCCATCTGGTCCCGGACTTTTGATTTTGGGAAGGTTTTTGATGACTGTTTCAATTTCGTTACTGGTGATCGGCTCGTTTAGATTTTCTAGTTCCTCATGATTCAGCCTTGGAAGGCTATATGTTTCTAAGAACTTGTCCATTTCTTCTAAGTTATTGAATTTAGTGGCACATAGTCCTTCACATTATTGTTGGATAATCCTTTGCATTTCTATGGTGTCCATCATAACTTCCCCTTTTTCATTTCTGATTTTGTTAATTAGTGTCTTCTCTCTTTTTATCTAGTGAGTCTAGCCAAGGGTTTGTCAATTTTGTTAATCTTTTCAAAGAACCAGCTCTTTGTCACATTAATTTTTTCTATTGTCTTTTTCTTCTCTATTTCATTTAGTTCTGCTCTGATTTTTGTTATCTCCTTTCTTCTGCTGACCTTCGGTTTCACTTGTTCTTCTTTTTCTAGTTCTTTAAGGTGTAATATGAGGTTATTTATTTGGGATTTTTCTTGTTTCTTGAGATAGGCCTGTAATGGTATAAATTTCCCTCTTAAAACTGCTTTTGAGGCATCCCAAAAATTTTGGTAGGATGTATTTTCTTTGTCATTCGTTTCTATGTATCCTTTGATCTCTCCTCTAATTCCTTCTTTGACCCAGTCGTTCTTTAAAAGTATGTTGTTTAATCTCCATGTATTTGTGTTTTTCCCTGCTTTCTTTTTGCAGTTGATATCCAATTTCAAAGCCTTGTGATCAGAGAATATGCTTGGTATGATTTCAATCTTCTTAAATTTTCTGAAGCTGATTTTATGTCCCAATATATGGTCTATCCTTGAGAATGTTCCATGTACACTAGGAAAGAATGTATAGTCTGATGTTTTAGGATGAAGTGCTCTATATATGTCAATGATGTCCATTTTATCTAATGTGTCATTTAGGGCTGCTGTTTCGTTATTTATCTTCTGTTTGGATGATCTATCCATAGCTGTCAATGATGTATTTAAGTCCCCTATTATAATTGTGCTTTGGTAAATTTCTCCCTTTAGTTCTGTTAGTAGTTACTTGGTATATTTTGGTGCTCCCTGATTGGAGGCATAAATATTAATGACTGTTATGCCTTCTTGTTGTATAGTCTTCTTTACCATTATGAAATGTCCATCTTTGTCTCTTGTTATCTTTTGCACCCTGAAGTCTGTTTCATCGGAAATCATTATGGCCACACCTGATTTTCTCTGGGTGCCATTTGCTTGGAGTGTCAATTTCCACCCTTTCACTTTGAGTCTGTGCTTGTCCTTGTAGCTAAGATGTATCTCTTGGAGACAGCATATGGTTGGGTTTAGTTTTTTGATCCAATCTGCTACTCTGTGCCTTTTTATTGGTGAGTTCAGTCCATTTACATTTTCGGTGATTATCGATACGTGAGGATTTCCTGTCATTCTGTCTTTAGTTTTCTGTTAAAGCTGTGTCTCCATTTTTTCTTTGCCTTTTTGTTGTTGTCTATTATTTCTGTGTGGTGGTATTCTATGATGTTTCCCTCTGTTTCTTCTTTTATTACAGTATATATTTCAGTTCTGGATCTTTTTTGAGTGGTTACCCTTAAGGTTACATAAAAGAAAGTTTGATATTTAGAGTATTCCATTTTCTTCAGCACGCTTACTTTCTGCATTCTCATATTCCGGTTCAGGCCTTTACGCTCCCCCTTTTTATGTTTCGTTGCCATAAGTTGTCCTTTGATGGTGGTCGAATAGCCTCCTTTAGTATTTGTTGTAGTGCAGATCGTGTATTAGAATATTCCCTCAGCTTCTGTATGTCTTGAAAGGTCTTTATTCCTCCTTCATATCTAAAGGATTTCTTTGCTGGATATATTATTCTTGGCTCATGATTTCTCTCTTTCAATAGTTTGAATATTTGGTTCCACTCCCTGCTGGCTTGTAGAGTATCTACTGGAAAAATCTGATGATAATGTAATGGGCTTTCCTTTGTAAGTTACCGTCTTCTTTTCCCTGGCTGCCTTGAGGATTCTTTCTTTGTCATTGATTTTAGACAGCTTCAATATAATGTGCCTTGGAGAAGTCAGTTGGGATTGAGGAAATTAGGTGTTCTATTTGCTTCTTGGATTCGAGGATCCAGTTCTTTCCACAAGTTTGGGAAGTTCTTATCAACGATTTGTTTGAATATATTATCTGTTCCCTTCTCTCTTTCTTCTCCTTCTGGTATGCCCATTATTCTTATATTGCTCTTTCTGATAGAGTCAGAGAGTTCTTGCAGAGTTCTTTCATTTCTTTTAAGTCTCAAGTATCTTTCTGCTTCCATCTTTGTAATTTCCAGGTTCCTATCTTCGATGTCACTGATTCTTTCCTCCATCTGGTCAACTCTACTACCTAAGCTGGATATTTTATTGTTAATTTCTTCTATTGAGTTCTTAATCTCCAGAAATTCTATTTGGCTTTTTTCAAAATTTCAATTTCTTTTGGAAAATGCTCATGGTGTTCTTTGATAGTCTGTCTGAGTTCATTAAATTGTCTTTCTGTGTTTTCTTGCATCTCGTTGAGTTTTTTCAGAACTGCAATCTTAAATTCTCTGTCATTTAAGTCACATATTTGCATATCTTTAAGTTCCTTTTCTGGAGACTTTTCACTTTCTTTCTGAGCTTTCTTATTGCCTTGGTTATTCATGGCAATTACTGATTTATTATTTCTCTTCCTAGACATCTACAGGAGTGGCTTCTGCAACAGGTTGATAGGAAGAGGTCTTTCTTTTGTTTTCCAATACTTGTTGGTAGAATGTTTTATTTTCTCTCCAACTGTAGGCTTTTTTTTTTCTCTCTGACACAGTAGTGCTATGTTTTCTCTGAATATTCCAGCTTCTCACACAATGGGGGGATTTCCTGTGAGACAGGCCTCTCCTCTGTTAGCAGATCACCTTGGTCATAGGGTGCTACGTCCCTGTGGGGATACGGAGAGCTTTTGAAGTTCCAAAGCTCTTTCTGCACCTGATTCAGAGCCCGTATGTTTCAGCAGTTCTTTTTACTCCTGCAGGAATCTGCCCAGATAGGTGGGGCCAGGGGCAGGGTGAGTTGTGAGAGGTGGCCCAGAGCAATGGCGGTGACCACCACCACAGCTGGTCCTGCTTCCACAGCTCCCTCCCCTTTGCCAGAACTAGTTGGGCTGCGAATCTGTGTCTGTGGTCCACGGTTCTCAGAACATCAAATATCCTGTCCTTTTTATCTGACACTGCTACTTTATCTCTTGTAGCACTGGGCAGTTGGGGGTGGGGCGAGCTGTGGGAGGATAGGGAGGGGGCGGCTAGTCTCAGTGCCTAAGGCTTCTGTTCTCCACTCGGCAGTGAGGGCTTAAACAATCGTTTTCAGCCTTCTTCCCTCAGTCTTTGCTCTGAGGTGTCTGCCGTGAGCGTTGGGTTCAGCCGTGTTATATGCTGACCCCTCAGCCCTGTGGGCCGTAAGCGGAGCCTTAGCAGTCCGAATTCTTCCCTCTCCCGCAGCTGCGGTAGTTCCAGGATGAAGCGAGCTCAGAGTACTGAGCTAGGTCTCCGTCCTGCGCCCGCGCGCGGCTCCGTCCCCGCACTTCTCCCTTCCCTCCTCCCCTGCTCGTGCGATTCGCCCACCTGGAGGTGCATTCAGTAGTAGGCCTCTTCATCTTGCCTGTCTGCTGTGCAGGGAGTCCTTTGTGGATTTATTGTTGTCCGATTAGTTTTAAATTCCACGGGAGCTTTACGGATGCTCACCTCACGCCGCCATTTTGATGACGTCTCACTCTGATATTCTTTATTAGTGTGTTTTCTCTTTTTTCTTCGTGAATCTAGCCAGGTTTTTGTCCATTTTATTAATGTTTTCAAAGAACTAGCTCTTTATTGCATTAATTTTTGTATTGTCTTTTGTTCTCTTTTTCTTTTAATATTTTTTATTATTTTCTTTTTTCTGCTGACTTTGGGTTTCATCTGTTTTTCCTTTTTAAGTTTTTTAAAGATGTGATATTAGGTTGTTTATTTGGGATTTTTCTTGTTTCTTGAGATAGGCCTATAATGGTATAAATTCCCCTCTTATTACTGCTTTCACTGTATCCCAGTAATTTTGATAGAATGTACTCTCATTCTCATTTGCATTTATGTATCTTTTGATTTCTCTTATTTCTTCTTTGACCCAATCATTTTTGAACAGCATCTTGTTTAATCTCCAAGTATTTTTGGGTTTTCCTGCTTTCTTTCCATGGTTGATTTCCAATTTCAAAGCCTTCTCTTCAGAGAGTATGCTTGGTATGATTTCAAACTTCTTAAATTTGCTGAGACTAGTTTTATGTCCCAATATATGTTCTATCCTTGAGATTGTTCTATGTTCACTAGAAAAGAATGTAGAGCCTGGTGTTCTAAGATGAAAGGCTCTATAAATTTCAATTATGTCCATTTGGTCTAATGTGACATTTAAGTCTGATATTTCTCTATTGATTTTCGGATTGGATGCTCTATCCATAGTTGTCAATGGTGTATTTAGGTTTCCTACTGTAATTGTGTTTTTGTCAGTTTCTCCCTTTAGTTCTGTGAGTAGTTGCTTTGTATATTTTAGTCCTCCATGTTTGTGGTGATATGTATTGGTAAGTGTTCTGTCTTCTTGTTCTATTGCTTATCATTATGAAAAGTCCGTCTTTGTCTCTTGTCTCCTGAAGTCTGTTTCATCAGATATAAGTATGACTACACTTGATTTTCTATGGATGCCATTTGCTTGGAGTATAATATTCCACCCTTTCACTTTGAGCCTATATTTGTCCTTGTATCTGAGATGTCTCTCTTACAAGTAGCATATTGTTGGATTTTGTTTTCTATACAATCTGCTACTCTGTGCTCTTTAATTTGTGAGCACAGTCCGTTTACATTTAGGGTGATTATTATATATGAGGCTTTCCTATAGACATTTTGTCTTGTTTTTTCTGGTAGCTCAGTGTCTCGATCATTTATTTGCCTTTGTGTTTCTGTCTGTTATTTTAGTTTGGTGGTATTCTGTGACTTTTTCTTTCTGTTCCCTCCTTTTTTATGCTGTGTCTCAGTTGTGGATTTTGCGGGGGTGGTTATCGTTAAATTTATGTAAAGGAAAGTTTTATATATACAGCAGTTTTTTTTTTTCTCTTCAGTGTGCATTTTATCTCCATTCTCCTTTGCAGATTCAGACCTTTACTCTCTCCCGTTTTATGTTTTTGTTCTCACAAATTATTCCCTATTAATGCTGTGAGTTTATTTCTGAGTTGCAATAGCAAACTGTCTTCTTCTCTGTTTTGTGTTTTGATATCTTTCCGCTTTACGTTATGTTTCAGTGTATAGTGCCCTATTTTGTGTAGGGTTACCATTTCCTGCTTTTGTCTGTCTGTCAGTAATCTTACTCATAGTTTTGTATTCTTTTATCTTTTTGTTCAGGTAGAATAACCTCCTTCAGCATTTCCTGTAATATGGGACTTGTGGTGGAAAATTTCCTCAACTTCTGTATATCTGGAAAGGTCTTTATTTCTCCTTCATGGCTAAAGTATAACTTTGATAGATATATTATTCTTGGCTGGTAATTTTTCTCATTCAATAGTTCGAATATTTGATTCCACTCCCTCCTCGCTTGTAGAGTTTCTTCTGAAAAAAAAAATTCTGATGATAATTGAATGGGCTTTCCTTTGTACATTACTGTCTTCCTTTCCCTAGCTGCCTTGAGAATTCTTTCATTGGGATTAATTTTTGACAACTTTAATATAATGTATCTTGAAGAAGACATGTTAAGATAGAGATAATTAAGTGTTCTGTTTGCTTCTTACATTACAGGATCCAATTCTTTCCATAGGTTTGGGAAGTTCTCATCCACTATTTGTTTGAACATACTCTTTGTTCCCTTCTCCTTATCTTCTCCTTGTAGTATGCCCACTATTCTTATGTTGCTCTTTCTAATGGAGTCAGATAGTTCTTGCAGATTTCTTTCATTTCTTTTAACTCTCAAGTCTCTCTCTTCCCCATCTGTGATATTTCCAGATTTCTATCTTCGACATCACTAATTCTTTCCTCTATCTGGTCTGCTCAATTTCCTAAGCTCACTGTTTCATTCTTCATCTCTTTATTTTTTTAATTAAAGTTTATTGAGGTGACACTTCTTAGTAAAGTTACATAGATTTCAGGTGTACAATTCTGTAATACATCATCTATATATATCACATTCAATGTTCACCACGCAGTCAGTTCTCCTTCCATCACCATATACCTTCATCTTTTTCATTGAGCTGCTCACCTCCAGAATTTTTATTTCTGAAGTTTTTTTTTGCATCTCATTGAGTTTTTCCCGAACTGGAATCTTGAATTCTTTGTCATTTAAGTCACAAATTTCCATGTCTTTAAGTTTATTTTCTGGATAGTTTTCATTTTCTTTCTGAGCTGCCTTGTTACCTTGACTATTCATGGTAATTGATGAATTATTTCTCGTCCTGAGCATCTATGGGAATGAATTCTACAGCAGGATGATATGAAGAGGTCTTTCTTTTGTTTTCCAGTAGGTAGCACTGAAGTTTGTGTTTTCTCTTGCCCTGTTCTGGCTTCTCATGGTTGAAGATTTCCTGGGCAGGTGGGTGTCTTCTCTGTGACCAAGTTGCCTCAGTCTCAGAGCACCACCTTCATGGGAGGATGTGGTGGATGATAGGGTCCTGAGCCCCTAAATCTCAGTGCTGCCCCTGCAGCCAGATACAGATCTATATGTCTCAGCAGCCCTAGGATCAGCAGTGAAAGGTGGGGTTGGGCTTGGAAAGGCTGTTGGTGTGTTGCTGTCTTTATTTTCCTCCAAGTAATGGCAACTGCCAGATCACAGCTGTTTCAGTCCTATAGCTCCTCCCTTGTCACTGCAATTAGCCACACTTTCATCTGCAACTTGGCAACTGTCTCTCCAGTACTCAGAGCTGTACATCTTCTGTTTTTTAATCTGACACTGCTACAGTTTCTTCTATGGCCTACTGCTAGCACTGGGAGGGTGTGGGAAGGTGAGCTCTCTGAGGGAAGGGGGAAGCCTGGCTCCATGGCTTTGTTTTCTGCCTGGCAGTGAAGGCTGTTAGACCACAGTTGTCACACTTCTGGATTCAGTCTTTGCCCCAAGGTCTCCACCCCAATTGCAGGGTTCAACCATATTATGTGCTGATCACTTAGCCAGTATTGTTCAGGGCTACAGAGAGTGCACCTGCAGTTTCAATCCTCCCCTTTCCTGGGACCATAGTAAACTCCAGGCTGTGGTGGTAGACCCATCTCTGCACTTCTCCCTTCCCTCCTCCTGTTTGCCCACCTTCAAATACTTTGATGTGCGAATTCTCAGTCATGTTTGTGTGTTGCATAGGGAATCCTTTGTTGAATGATAGTTGTTCAACATGTTGTAATTTCTAGGGGCGAGACCAAGGGGGACCCTTCACACTGCCATGTTGCTGACATCAATCAAAGATTATTTTTTAACTGTCTTTTCCCCCAAGGCTTAAAGACCATCTCAGGAATATCCAATCATGTCTTTCACCTGGAATAGAGGGATATAAAAAGGAACAGGTGATCCAAAGTTCTCAAACACGATTCTGGAATAGGATTCTGGCAATGAGATTCTATGAACAAAATTAGTTTTGGCTAGATATTTCTCAGTGTAGTAGAAAAAAACACTGGACCAAAAATTGAAAGTCCCAAGTTCTAATTCTGTTTGTTTTATTTAGATCTGGGCACTGCAAGGTGCAATCTTCTTGAGCCTCAGTTTGCTCTTCTACCAAATGGGCCTAACTATATCTGCCTTGCCCAACTCACAAGCTTTTGTGAATATTTAATTAAATTATGAACATAAGAGTACTTGTATTCTATAAATCGCTCTAAACATAAAACAATAATAATTATAATGAATATTGCAAATATGTACTCCATACTAGGTCTGATTTCTTTGTTTTCTTATTTGTTACAGAGAAAACATTGAGACCCAGCTGTCCAAATTCACCAAGTTGATACCTGATAGAACCAAAATCAAGTGCTATTTCCAATATCTCACATAGCTTCAGAAACATGTTTGCTGACTACCAATGTTAGGAACTTCATCTTTCCACTAGGAAAATGTTTTAAATGTTATTAAGTGTTCCAGTAAACTTGAGATGATCACCAAAAATATGGAATGAACCAAGTACAGCCACATGCATTCCAAAGGTCAATGAGAGACTCTTTCTACTTTTAGCATTGATTTTGTGGAGATTCTGGATAACCACCACCTCAGACAAATATTTGTGCTCTGTGGTTCTCTCAGCCAGCTGCAAGCAGTTTTCCAGAAGCAACAAATAAAGCACAGAACACAGACATCTTCATTCCTTTCAGAAACAGCAAATAAAAAGCCACTGAAAACTGCTCCCTGGAGTGCTGCAAGAAGCAGCTAACACATAAGGCAAAGGAGGCCAGCCACATCTCACCATCTTGGACAGGAGGGTAACTGAGTAGCCAAATTTTTTAAAGGATCCTGATTAGTGGAGCAATTGTGGACCCACATACACAGCAGTGCCAGGCTGGCTGGGCAGCCCTTTCCTTTGTCATGTGGAAATTGATTAATGTATGTGAAAAGATGAAGGTCCAGAGACAATTAACCTGATGTTGTCAGCACTCTAGTACCATCACCACTACCACAAAAACACAGATAAATACTAGATACAGCACATAGCTTGGTATCTGAGCAACAGTATGGTTTTTAGAAAAATTACGATGAGAATATGCAGTATGCCACAATTGAGGGGGTGGGCATTGCTCAGGGTCATATTTGCAAAGTATCCACAAAACCATTCTGTCTGTAAATCATCGATAGAGAACAATACTATTTTTCAGAAACTGATAATAGGTTCAAAGTTGGGAAGATGAAGAAGGGACTCTGCCTTGTTCTTTCTCTCGCCATTAGAATATTTCCTTTTCTCCAATTTCCTAAATCTATGATTTTACAACTTTCTCTTACACCTAGACTTTTTTTCTTCTTTCAGTCTGTCTTCTCCATGTCTCCATTCCCCACCTTGTTTATTTCTTAGACTCATTCTCCCCCAAGTGCAGTCCTCATGATATCCCAGACCCAGACAAGCAGGCTGATATTCAGGTGAGGTCTGCAGGCTGAGCCTCTCACAGCAGACTAGGCAGAAGCAGGGGCCAGCATTGTTTAGACCTGGCCCACACAACTACCAGGGTATTGTGCATCACTCAGCTTACCCAGTGCCCTAGCACAACTGCCTGGTAGCTCTCTTTGTGAGAAAGTCCTCTGAAATAGTACAGAAAGCTGTGCCAATGGCCTCTCCATGTCTACCTTGGCCCTGTGGGCACTAGTGTCCCCACTAGGCCCCAACTAAGCCATCTCTGACTGAACACCCAGGCAGACAGGTATAAAAATGAGCATTATCACCGTCTCTACCTTGTACCCCGAGAACTACACTTCTGTAATACTTTCTATGACTACAGAGCTCCATAGCCTCCATGAGATTAAATCTACCTCCTTCCTGTTTGGGCTTGGTATTTGGACTCTCAGCCCTCCCCCCACAAAAATAAAGTTGTATTTTTACATAATTATTCCCTTCCTCCTAATCCTGATTTTATTCCTCAGCTCCCCAGCACTTGCTCCCACCATGCCCTTGTGGTCCTATCAATACCCTGCAGGGGCCAAATTATAACTTCCTTCCCCACCTCCTCCTGTATCTCTTCTCACTTCTCACTTTTCCCCATCCTCTCCATCTTTTACTTTCATCCCTACTCTCTAAACTCTTCTCCCCCCAACCTTTCTTTTCCTTTTCTGTATCCCTTTCCCCCACCATAATTATGGCACATTCAGTGTTCTATGTGAAAGAGACAGAAAAATCACTCTATGAACAGAATCCTGGTATTAAAGTATCTCCTTATGACCATGAACATTTTATACAACTAATTTTCAAAAATGATGGATAAATCAAAGTTGATTTGAAACTGCTTCCCTCTATCAAACACTCTGAAGTTGATCTTCCCACTGCAACAATTTTTCTTTTTAACAGATGCTATCTGAGATGAGGGTGTTAAGACAGCCAAGTGCTCTTTACTTCCCTCCAGCTACCAAAACAAACAAACAAACAAACAACAAACAATCAAACAAAAAACCCAAAACAATTTTCTCAAATGCTAGTGAAGATTACATTAAAAGTGTGGAAAAGAAAGATATGATCTTATTTTTTTGACAGCTGGTGCTCAGCAGGGTTATGAAGTTGCTCTCTCTCACTGGTTCTAGCTACCAAGGCTGAACTGAAATGCTAAAAGCCCAGGGGTTGAGTGGAAAGGAGGACATACAGTTTGGATCACCCTAACCTGTTACCACTGGTTGAAAGTAAAGCCTCACTGACTCAAATCATTGTTCATGCTTCTTGGAATTCAGCATAATCTGTCATTTCAGATCTTTGGAAGAGGAAATATGATCAAACTGGATACAAAATTTAAATTCACGATTCCCAAATGATTTTGATCAATGTAGGGTTGGGGAGGTATCTGTGAATTTAAAAGGGCTCCCCAGCTGAAATATCATATATACCCAAACCATCCATCCTTCCAGTACTGTAGTTTGCCTTCTTAATTTAAAGCACAGAGTGTGATTTTAAGTGTTCCCCTCCCCACCAATCACTGCCAGGTTGAAGTCTTCAAGAGTCCTAAGGACAAATTATAAAACATAAATCCTCTAATCACATACACACATTTTTTTAATTTTTAAAAATTTACTTTTAATTACCACTGGCATACAATATTATACTAGTTTTAGGTGTATGAAACAACATAGTGATTAGACACATTTATATACTTCACAAAGTGATAACCCCAATAAGTCTTGTACCCATCTGACATTGTATATAGTTAATACAATATTATTGACTGTATTCCTTATGCTGTACTTCACATCCCCATGACTGTTTTTTCAATTATAGTTGACATTAAATAATAGTTTCAGCAACCGAAATGCCCATCGGTAGATGACTGGATTAAGAAGCTGTGGTACATTTATACAATGGAGTATTACGCAGCCATAAAGAAGAAAAAAATCTTATCATTTGCAGCAACATGGATGGATCTAGAGAACATTATGTTAAGTGAAATAAGTCAGAAAGAGAAAGACAAGTTCCATATGATCTCACTTATATATGGAATCTAAAGAAAAGACTATGTGAATGAACTAATCAGAGACAGTTTTGGGGACGCAGAGAAAAAACCGAGAGTGGTTAGATGGGTGTGTGGGAGGGGGTTGGGGATAAGGGGAAAGGTGAAGGGATTTGGAAGCAGCTGGTAACCACAAGATGGCCTCAGGGTTTTTTTGAAAATTAATTTGGGGAAGGTATTCTATAATGTTGTAAAGATTTTGTTGGGTATCTGATGGACATGCGTCCTATTTGGGAGACCACCTCAGGGATACTGTGGATACCTGATCATGGCATTGTACACCAGAAGCTAAACATTAATGAATGCCAACTATAATTTTATATATATAATGTGATGGTTCAGTGTGAGGTCGGAGGGATAGTGGATGGGGGGAGGGGGGTTCACAGTATGAGGGATATAAATGATGAACGTCTAAGTATTACCTTGTTTTGTACACCTGAAACTAATAAATAAATAAATTAAAAATAAAAATAAATAAATAAATAAATAAAAAATAGTTTCAGGTGTACAATGTAGTGGTTAGACATTTACATAATTTACAAAGTGGCCCCCCAATAAGTATAGTATGCACCTGACACTACACTACAGTTCTTGAAATATTATTGACTATATACCGCATACTGTACTTTACATTCTCATGACTATTTTGTAACTCCCAATTTGTATTTCTTCATCCTTTCACCTTTTACAATCCACTGACCCACCCCAGAGTATAAGAAAAAAGTAAACATTTTCAGACATTTTTAAATTATGGAATAATCCATTTGATTACAACAATGAATAATTTTGCTTATGCATTTATTAAAATAAGACTCACTTTGACACTTTGTTAGTATTACCTCATGTTATTAAAAGTAAACAAAAGGAATGAAATTGCATTCCTTTTGAAAATAGCTTGGATTGAGATTTATGGCGTTTTCAGGTTGGTTTCCATGCAGACCCTCTCTTCCCCATCCCCCCGCCAAAAAAATATACCAAATTAAGGAGTTTTAACACTTATGGTAACATTATAACACTGTTATCAATGAACTAAAAGTTGCTTCTCTGCAGTTCACTAGAAAAGCCTAATGTTGGGGTTTTATGTTTTCTTTTAAAAAAATCAAAATGGACCTTATTACCAGTGCTCCAATAGCACAATGCAGGCTTCTGACTTCCCTCTCTAACTACACTGCTTCCCTGAGTAGTCTATCAGATGACGGCATTGTAACACTGAGGCTGTCTGCAGCCAAGGAACCACCCCCAATAGAGTCCATGATGGACAAATGCTGATCACTGAGACTGATCCTCAACATCACACAGACTGGTTCTGACATTTTCTAGATGTGCTGCATTGGGTGAGTTATGTACTTTCTCTAACCTTCCATTTCTTCACATTTAAAATGGGGATAATAATAGACACATAGGCACTGAAAACAAAGGGATGGAACAAGATATTTCATGAAACTGGAAACAAACAAAAGCTGCAGTAGATCAAAACCACAATGAATGTCACAGAAATGGCAGCATGAGGAGTGCTTCTTGAATTCTCCTCTGGAAGTTACAACAAATTGAACAGCTATAATTCAACAAAGGATAACTTAAGCAACAAACAAGCACCTCAGAGAGATCCGCACATGAAATCACCTGAAAGAGGGCATATTGAGCAAGAAAGGGAAGAGGGAATGGGAAAGCACACAGACATGGGCTAAGGAAATGGCAACTCCTACACCAATGAGGACATTACACACTTTAACATAAAATATTTAGAGGGACAGTGGATGGGGGAGGGGATTCACACAGTGTGAGGGATATAAATGATAAACATCTAAGTATTACTTTGTCTTGTGCACCTGAAACTAATAAAAAAATATATATATAGCATACAGGGTGAAGAAGAAAAATTGTATAAAAAAAAGACGAAAAAGACAACATGCTACTGCAATGCAGAGATTAACTCACAGCATAAATAGGGATAATTTGTCACAACAAAAACATACAAGGAGAGAGAATAAAGGTAAAGGGGAATGGAGAAAGGAAGCATGCTGAAGAAAATGCAATGCTCTAAATATGAAACTTTCTTTGACATAAAAAATGACAAACACTCAAAAAAATCTAGAACTGAAATATATAACATAAAAAAAGAAACACAGGGAAAATCATAGACTACCACCACACTGAAATAACAGACAGCAAAAAAAAAAAAAAAAGGCAAAGAAGCAATGGAGACAACCTTCCTACTGGAAAACCGAATATAGAATGACAGAAAATCCTCATTTTTCAATAATCACACTAAATGCAAATGGAATGAACTCAACAATAAAAAAGGAACAAAGTAGCAGATTGGATCAAAACAAAACCCAACAATATGCTGCCTACAAGAGACACATCTCAGCTACAAGGACAGATATAAACTCAAAGTGAAAGGGTGGAAACTGACATTCCAAGCAAATGATATTCAGAAAAAAGCAGGTGTAGCTGTATTGATGAAACAATACAGATGAAACAGACTTCAGGATAAAAAAGGTAACAAGAGACAAAGATGGACATTTCATAATGGTAAAGGGGACTATACAACAAGAAGACAGAACAATCATCAATATTTATGCCCCCAATCAGGGAGAATGAAATATACAAAGCAACTACTAATGAAACTAAATGGAGAAATTGACCAAAG
The DNA here is from genome assembly GCF_964194185.1 of Rhinolophus hipposideros. Taxonomy (NCBI): domain Eukaryota; kingdom Metazoa; phylum Chordata; class Mammalia; order Chiroptera; family Rhinolophidae; genus Rhinolophus; species Rhinolophus hipposideros. The sequence goes on from NC_138046.1 coordinate 35,475,869, forward strand.
CACAATTAAAAGTTGGGGATTCAAATACATCATTGACTGCTATGGACAGATCATCCAAACAAAACATAAATAAAGTAATATCAGCCCCAAATGACACATTCGATGAAATGGACATAATTGACATCTATAGAGTACTTCATCCTAGAAAATCAGACTACACATTCTTTTCTAGTTGTACATGGAACATTCTCAAGGATAGACCATATATTGGGACATAAAACAAGCCTCAGCAAATTTAATAAGACTGAAATCATACAAAGCATATTCTCTGATCACAAGGCTTTGAAATTGGATATCAACTGCAAAAAGAAAGGAGGAAAAAACACAACTATGTGGAAATTAAATAAAATACTTTTAAAGAATGACTGGGTCAAAGAAGAAATAAGAGGAGAGATCAAAAGATACATAGAAACAAATGAGAATGAAAATGCATACTACCAAAACTTTTACGATGCAGTGAAAACACAATTAAGAGGGAAATTTACATCATTACAGACCTATCTCAAGAAAAAAAAAAAAGATCCCAAATAAATAACCTCACGTTACACCTTAAAGAACTAGAAAAAGAAGAACAAATGAAACCCAAGGTCAGCAGAAGAAAGGAAATAAAAATCAGAGCAGAACTAAATGAAATAGAGAACAAAAAGACAATAGAAAAAAATTAATGCAACAAAGAGCTGGTTCTTTGAAAACATTAATAAAATGGGCACACACTTGGCTAGAATTACTAACATAAAAAGAGAAAAGACACAAACAAACAAAATAAAAAACGAAAGGGGGGAAGTTATCACCGATGCCACAGAAATACAAAGGATCATCCAAGAATACCATGAAGGACTATATGCCACCAAATTCAATAACCTTGAAGAAATGGACAAGTTCTTAGAAACATATAGCCTTCCTAGGCTGAATTATTAAGAATAAGAAAATCAGAACAGACCGATCACCAGTAAGGAAATTGAATTACTCACCAGAAACCTTCCCAAAAGCAAAAGTCCAGGACCAGATGGCTTCACTAGTGAATTCTACCAAACCTGTCCTACTCAAACTCTTCGAAAAAAATTGAACAAGAGACAATACTCCCTAACTCATTTTATGAGGTCAACATTACCCTGATACCAAAACCTGGTAATGATAACACACACAAAAAAAATTACAGACCAATATCTCTGATGAATACAGGTGGAAAATCCTAAACAAAATTCTAGCAAATGGAGTAGAGCAATGCATTAAAAAGATTATACATCACGATAAAGTGGGTTTTATCCCAGGGGCACAACAATGGTTCAACATACGCAAATCGATCAGTATAATACACCACATAAACAAAATAAAGGACAAAAATAATACAATTATATCAACAGATAAAGAAAAAGCATTTGAGAAGAAACAACATCCACTTATGATTAAAATACCTACCAAAATGGGTATAGAAGGAAAATACCTTAAAATAAAGTCCATATATGACAAACACTCAGCTAATATCAAAATTGACAGTGAAAAACTGAAGCCATTTGCTCTACATTCAGGAACATGACAGGGCTATCCCCTATCACATCTGGTTTTCAACATAGTATTGGAAGTCCTAGCCAGAGCAATCAGGCAAGACAAAGAAATAAAAGACATCGAAATTAGGAATAAGGAAGTTAAACTGTCATTTTTCATAGATGACATGATTCTCTATATCAAAAATCCTAAAAACTCCACCAAAAAACTATTAGAATCCCTAAACAAATACGGTAAAGTAGTAGGGTAAAAAAAATCATTGTACAAAAGTTCATTGAATTCCTATATACTAACAATGATATCTCAGAAAAGAAATTTAAAAAAAAAACCACACAATTCATTTTGCAATTGCATCAAAAAAATAAAGTACCTAGGAATAAAGTTAACTGAAGATGTGAAAGACCTATACACTGAAAACTAGAAGGTACTTTCAAAAGAAATTGAAGAAGACACAAAAAATGGAAAGAAATTCCATGTTCATGGATTGGAAGAATCGTCAAAGTTAAAATGGTCATATTACCCAAAACAATATACAGATTTAATGCAATCCCCATCAAAATCCCACTGGAATTATTTTAAAGAGATAGAACAAAAGGTCATCAGATTTGTATGGAACAACAGAGTCAAAACAATCCTAAGAAGAAAGAACAATGCTGGAGGTATCACATTCTCTGACTTTAACTTGTACAACAGGGCAACAATAATCGAAACAGTGTGGTGTTGGCAGAAAAACAGACACACAAACCAATGCAATAGAACTGAGAACCCAGAAAAAAACCTACATCAATATGGACAGATAATTATCAACAAAGAAGCCAAAAACATATAAAGGAGAAAAGACAACCTCTTCAATAAATGGTGCTGAGAGAATTAGAGGACTTCATGCAAAAGAATGAAACTAGAGTACTATCTGTCACCATGTACCAAAATTAATTCAAAATGGATGAAAGACCTAAACATAAGATCTGACACAATAAACTGCACAGAAGAAAACATAGGTACTAAACTTATGGACCTTGGGTTCAAAGAGGATTTTAAGAATTTGACTTCAAAGGCAAGGGAATTAAAAGCTAAAATAAATGAATGGGACTTTATCAAACTAAAAAGCTTCTGTACAGCAAAAGAAACCATTGACAAAATAAAGAGGCAACCAATTGAATGAGAGATTTTTGCAAACAATGTCTCCAATCACGCTAATATCCAAAATATACAAGGAACTCATACAACTCAACAAGAAAAAAAAAATCTAATTTTTAAAATGGGCAGAGGACCTGAATAAACATTTCTCCAAAGAGGACATATATATGGCCAATAGACATATGAAAAAAATGCTCAACATCACTAATCATCAGAGAAATGCAAATGAAAGCCACAGGGAGATATCACCTCATACGAGTTAAAATGGCTATCAACAAGACAAATAACAAGTGTTGGAGAGGCTGTTGTAAAAAAGGAACCCTTATACATTGTTTGGGGGGGATGCAGACTGATACAGCTGCTATGGAAGGCAGTGTGGAGATTCCTCAAAAAAATTAAGAACAGAATTACCATATGACCTAACAATCCCTCTCCTGAATATCTACCCAAGAAATCTGAAAACATTTATCCATAAAGATATATGAGCTCTGGATGCCATAGAAATGGTGGTGTGAGGTGGCCTTCTTAGGTTCTCCCCTGGAAGTTACCACAAATTGAACATCTACAACTCTTCAAAGGATTCTCTGCTCATCACACAAAACAGCTAAGAAACATGCATGACGATTACCTGAAGGTTGGCAAACTAGGTGAGCAGAGGAAGAGGGAAAGGAGAAGCGTGGAGATGTGGCCAGTAGCCACAGAGATGAAGCCTGCAACTGAAGCCACAGAGACTGGGGCCCACAGGACACAGATCTGAGATCACAACTGCCATGCTGTGGGCTCTCTCCTTTTGACCCATAGTCCTGCCGAGGGATCAGCATATAGGAAGGTGGTGCCCAGCATTCCACATAGAGACCTCAGCTGAGAAATGAGGATGGGCTCTCATGTCAGGCAGAAAGCAGAGAGAACACCACATGTGGAGCTCTCCCCCAACTCTCTCACAGCTCTCCCATCCCTTCCCTTCCAGAGTTTTAAGCTAGTCCCAGAAAGGAAAGCAGTAGTGTCAGATTACAGAACAACTGCACCCCTCAAGAACTTGACAAACTGGTTTGCAGCTGTCACCTAGGGAAGTGGCTGGGAAGAGGGTGATAGGCTGGACTGGCCAGGGAGGCAATGGCACCTGCCTACACAGCCCCCACCTTTTCTGGGTGGCTCGGCAATTAGAGCTGCTGAAACACATGCAGGTGTTAGCAGCAGCAGGATACAGAGGGAGCCCTGGACTTCCAGACCCTGAGAATTCTCATGCCCTCACCAGATGGAAGAAGTGCCCTAAGACCCAGTAGACCTGTGCACAGAGAAGAAGTGCACCTCCCAGTGGTTGGCTGTGATATTCTCAGCTCTTGTTTGTGCAGGTGAGAGCAAGAAATGCACTAACTTTCTAAAAATGACAAATCACACCTCATAGACCCACCCACCTAGAACTGCATTGCCAGGGTCACTCTGGACACCAGGTGGTCAGCTGTGCCTCCACAAGACACAGAGGAGATTTTTTTTTTGGTGTGGCTACTTTTCGTTTTGTTTCTGTTTTGTTTTGTTTTGTATTTTGTATTTTTGATATTTTTGTGTTGAGTGCTCGCTTTCAGTTGTTTTTATGTGTGAGTGTATATGATTTTTGTTGTTTTTCTTTTTGTGCTTGTTGGTTTGTTTTGTTCTGAAATTGCACTATGTGGGCCCAGCCCAAGAGGCGCATGAATCAACACATCCTGACGACAACTCCAGAGCAAACCAGAGAATTATTGGGTTTGACCTATAGGTGAAACACCCAAAAATAATTCTCTACAGGTAAAACAGCCTATAAGGGCCAAGCGTCATCTGAAGGATCAACCCTCACACAGCATCTCATACACTGTGGGCATGACCAATTCTCACAGCTAGTCAGCCTGGAAGTGAATCCCTCCCACTGACAAACCAAAAGCAATTAAAGCTCAATTTCAACAGGAGAATTCACAAAACATAAGGGGCACCTCTGTGGCACGCCAGCCGCCACGAGTCGAACAGTACCTGAAAGGGGGAGTGGGAATGAAAAAAGAGACACACACACTCATGATGATGTGGCCGGTCTTCAGGGATGCTGAAGCTGAAGCGCCTGATTTAATAACCTTCACCAATATATACCCTATGGGTACGTGCAGTTTAACAATCACATGGGTGCATTACCTCACAGAAAATAAATTTTTAACTTTTACGCAGAAACTACAGAATCATCACAAAGTTCCCCAGACATAATTATCATATGAAAGAGACTACCAAATGTCCTGATAGCCACCAGTTATCTGTGTCCAGGAAACCGGCCAGTCCCATCTCATTCCTCAGCAACTTGCAAACACTCTCAAGGTTCTTTGCAGAGATAATGCCTTAGGAGCCGAAACAAGTTAACTATATACTAGCCAGCTCACAAGGTTTCTGAGAAACAAGAAATCATGGTTCCCCACACACCTCTGGAACACACACACAAAAGAAGAAGGAGACTGTGCAATTTAAATATAAAGGACAGATATTACATTAGTACACCCAGCAAAGACGGAAAGACATAGAGGATCTACCTAAAACTTCGAAAGAACACAAAGAAACAGGCAGAATGAGGAAACAAAGAAACATGTCCCAAATAAAAGATCAGAAGAGAACTCCAGAAATGGAACTAAATGATGCAGAGGTAAACAAACTACCAGAGACAGAGTTTAGAACACTGATAATAAGAATGTTTAAAAAATTTAGTGAGAACATAAAGAAGGATACAGAAATCATATAAAATAACGAGCTATAGATCATCAAAATGGCAGCGTGAGGTGAGCCTCTCTAAAGCTCCCTTGGAAATTACAACTAATCGGACAACAATAACTCCACAAAGAACTCCCTGCACAGCAGACAGGCAAGACGAAGAGGCCCACTACTAAATTCATCTCCAGGTGGGCGAATCACGCGAGCGGGGGAGGAGGGAGGGGAGAAGCGTGGGGACGCAGCCATACAGAAACAGGATGCAGACCTAGATCAGTGCTCCAAGCTCGCTGCATCCTGGAACTACCGCAGCTGTGGGAGATGGAAGAACTCGGACTGCTAAGGCTCTGCTTACAGCCCACGGGGCTGAGGGGGCAGCATATAACATGCCTGAACCCAACGCTCACGGCAGAGACCTCAGAGCAAAGACTGAGGGAAGAAGGCTGAAAACGGTGGTTTAAGCCCTTAGTATGGAGCGGAGAACAGAAGCCTTAGGCACTGAGACTAGCCGCCCCCTGCCTACACTCCCAGAGCTCGCCACATCCCGAACAGTCCAGTACTAGAAGCGAAAAAGTAGGAGTGTCAGATCAAAAGGATAGGATATTTGCTGTTCTGAGAACTGTGGACCACAGACACAGATTCGCAGCCCAACTAGTTCCGGCAAAGTGGAGAGAGATGTGGAAGCAGGACCAGCTGAGGTGGTGGTCGCTGACATTGCTCTGTGCCACCACTCACAACTCACCCCGACCCTGGCCCCACCTATCTGGGCAGATCCCTGCAGGAGAAAATAGAACTGCTGAAACACACGGGCTCTGAATCGCGTGCAGAAATAGCTTTGGAACTTCAAAAGCTCTCCGCATCCCCACAGAGATGTGGCGCCCTATGACCAAGGTGAACTGATAACAGAGGAGAGGCCCGTCTCCCAGGGAATCCACCCATTGTGTGAGAAGCTGGAATAGTGTAGACAAAACATAGCACTACTGTGTCAGAAGGGGAAAAAAAGGCTGCAGTCGGAGAGAAAATAAAACATTCTACCAACAAGTATTGGAAAACAAAAGAAAGACCTCTTCCTATCAACCTGTTGCAGAAGCCACTCCTGTAGATGTCTAGGAAGAGAAATAATAAATCAGTAATTGCCATGAATAACCAAGGCAATAAGAAAGCTCAGAAAGAAAGTGAAAAGTCTCCAGAAAAGTAACTTAAAGATATGCAAATATGTGACTTAAATGACAGAGAATTTAAGATTGCAGTTCTGAAAAAACTCAACGAGATGCAAGAAAACACAGAAAGGCAATTTAATGAACTCAGAAACACAATCAAACAACAAAAGGAGCATTTTACGAAAGACATTGAAATTTTAAAAAAGAACCAAATGGAATTCCTGGAGACTAAGAACTCAATGGAAGAAATTAAGAATAAAATAACCAACTTAGGTAGTAGAGTTGACCAGATGGAGGAAAGAATCAGTGACATTGAAGATAGAAACCTGGAAATTACACAGATGGAAGAAGAAAGAGACTTGAGACTTAAAAGAAATGAAAGAACTCTGCAAGAACTCTCTGACTCTATCAGAAAGAGCAATATAAGAATAATGGGCATACCAGAAAGAGAAGAAAGAGAGAGGGAAACAGAGGATATATTCAAAAAAATCGTGAATGAGAACTTCCCAAATTTGTGGACAGAACTGGATCCTCAAAGCCAAGAAGCAAATACAACACCTAATTACCTCAAACCCAACAGGTCTTCTCCAAAACACATTGTATTGAAGCTGTCTAATATTAACACCAAAGAAAGAATCCTCGAGGCAGCCAGAAAAAAAAAGACGGTAACCTACAAAGGAAAGCCTATTAGATTATCATCAGATTTTTCAGCAGAAACTCTACAAGCCAGGAGGGAGTGGAACCAAATATGCAAACTATTGAAAGAGAGAAATCATGAGCCAAGAATAACATATCCAGCAAAGATATCCTTTAGATATGAAGGAGGAATAAAGACCTTTCCAGACATACAGAAGCTGAGGGAATTTTCTAATACACGACCTGCACTACAAGAAATATGAAAGGAGGCTATTCGACCACCATCAACAGGGACAATTTGTGGCAACCAAAATATATAAAAAGGGGCAGCGTAAAGGCCTGAACCGGAATATGGGAATGGAGAAAGTAAGCGTGCTTAAGAAAATGGAATACTCTAAATATCAAACATTCATTTACATAATCTTAAGGGTAACCACTCAAGAAAAATCCAGAACTGAAATACATACCATAATAAAAGAAGAAACAAACGTAAACATCATAGAATACCATCACACAGAAATAATAGACAACAACAAAAAAGCAAAGAAACAATGGAGACTCAGCCTTACCAGAAAACTAAAGATAGAATGACAGGAAATCCTCACGTATCAATAACACCCTAAATGTGAATAGACTGAACTCACCAATAAAAAAGCACAGAGTAAATTCCACTCCTAGGCATCTACCCGGAGAAATCCAAAACTCCAATTCAAAAATCTGTATGCACTCCTATGTTTATTGCAGCACTTTACACAATAGCCAAGATATGGAAACAACCAAAATGCCCATCGGTAGATGACTGGATTAAGAAGCTGTGGTACATTTATACAATGGAGTATTACACAGCCATAAAGAAGAAAGAAATCTTATCATTTGCAGCAACATGGATGGATCTAGAGAACATTATGTTAAGTGAAATAAGTCAGAAAGAGAAAGACAAGTACCATATGATCTCACTTATATATGGAATCTAAAGAAAAGACTATGTGAATGAACTAATCAGAGACAGTTTTGGGGACGCAGAGAAAAAACCGAGAGTGGTTAGATGGGTGTGTGGGAGGGGGTTGGGGATAAGGGGAAAGGTGAAGGGATTTGGAGGCAGCTGGTGACCACAAGATGGCCTCGGGGTTTTTTTTTTGTTTTTTTTTTTTTTTTGAAAATTAATTTGGGGAAGGTATTCAATAATGTTGTGGAGATTTTTTGGGTATCCGATGGGCATGCGTCCTGTTTGGGAGACCACCTCAGGGATGCTGTGGATACCTGATCATGGCATTGGACACCAGAGGCTGGACATTAATGAATGCCAACTATAATTTTATATATATAATGTGATGGTTCGGTGTGGGGTCGGAGGGATGGTGGATGGGGGGAGGGGGGTTCACAGTGTGAGGGATATGGATGATGAACGTCTAAGTATTACCTTGTTTTGTACACCTGAAACTAATAAATAAATAAATTTATGAAAAAAAATAATAATAAAAAAAAAAAAGCACAGAGTAGCAGATTGGATCAAAAACTAAATCCAACCATATGCTGTCTCCAAGAAACGCATCTCAGCTACAAGGTCAAAAATAGACTCAATGTGAAAGGGTGGAAATTGACACTCCAAGCAAATGGTACCCAGAGAAAATAAGGTGTAGCCATAATGATATCAGATGAAACAGACTTCAGGGTGAAAAATATAACAAGACACAAAGATGGACATTTCATAATGGTAAAGGGGACTATACAACAAGGAAGACATAACAGTCATCAATATTTATGCCCCCAATCAGGGAGCACCAAAATATACCAAACAACTACTAACAGAACTAAAGGGAGAAATTAACCAAAACACAATAATACTGGGGGACTTAAATACATCATTGATAGCTATGGATAGATCATCCAAACAGAAGATAAATAACGAAATAGCAGCCCTAAATGACATATTAGATGAAATGCACATCATTGATATATATAGAGCACTTCATCCTAAAACATCAGACTATACATTCTTTTCAAGTGTGCATGAAACATTCTCAAGGATAGAACATATATTGGAACATAAAAGCAGCCTCAGCAAATTTAAGAAGATTGAACTCATACCAAGCATATTCTCTGATCACAAGGCATTGAAATTGGATATCAACTGCAAAAAGAAAGCAGGAAAAAACACAAATACATGGAGATTAAAGTACTTTTAAAGTACGACTGGGTCAAAGAAGAAATTAGAGGAGAGATCAAAAGATACATAGAAACAAATGACAATGAAATTACATCCTGCAAAAATTTTTGGGATGCAGCAAAAGCAGTTTTAAGAGGAAAATTTATATCATTACAGTCCTATATCAAGAAACTATAAAAATTCCAATTAAATAACCTCATGTTACACCTTAAAGACCTAGAAAAAGAAGAACAAGTGAAACCCAAGGTCCGCAGAAGAAAGGAAATAACAAAAATCAGAGCAGAACTAAATGAAACAGAGTACAAAGAGACAATAGAAAAGATTAATGTGACAAAGAGCTGGTTCTTTGAAAAAATTGATAAAATCGACAAACCCTTAGCTAGACTCACTAAGATATAAAGAGAGAACACGCTAATTAACAAAATCAGAAATGAAAAAGGGTAAGTTATCATGGACACCACAGAAATACAAAGGAAAATGCAAGAATACTATGAAGGACTACATGCTACCAAATTCAATAACCTAGTTGAAATGGACAAGTTATTAGAAACATATAGCCTTCCAAGGCTAAACCATGAAGAACTGCATAAACTAAGCAGACCGATCACCAGTAAAGAAATTGAATCAGTGATCCAAAACCTTCCCAAAAGCAAAAGTCCGGGACCAGATGGCTTCACTAGTGAATTCTACCAAACCTCCAAAAGGATCTAATACCAATCCTGCTCAAACTCTTCTAAAAAATTGAAGAATCAGAACTCCCTACCTAATTTTATGAGGATAACATTACCCTGATACCAAAACCTGGTAAGGACAACACAAAAAAAGAAAACTACAGACCTATATCTCTGATGAATACTGATGCTAAAATCCTAAACAAAATTTTAGGAAATCGAATACAACAATGCATTAAAAAGATTATTCATCATGACCAAGTGGGGTTCATACCTGGGGCATAAGGATGGTTCAACGTCTGCAAATCCATCAATGTGATACATCACATAAACAAAATAAAGGACAAAATCATATGATTATATCAATTGATGCTGAAAAAGCATTTGATAAGATACAACATTCATTTATGATTAAACACTTAATAAAATAGGTATAGAAGGAAAATACCTTAACATAATACAGGCCATCTATGACAAGCCCCCAGCTAATCTTATAATTAATGGTGAAAAACTGAAGCGCTTTGCTCTACGTTCAGGAACACGACAGGGCTGTCCCCTGTCACTTCTGCTTTTCAACATAATGTTGGAAGTCCTTGGAAGACCCATCAGGCAAGAGAAAGAAACAAAAGACATACAAATTGGGAATGAAGAAGTTAAAATATCACACTTTGCAGATGACATAATGCTATATATGAAAACCTGAAAGACTCCACCAAAAAATGTTAGAAACAATCAATGAATACAGTAAAGTTGCGGGCTACAAAATCAACGTACAAAAGTCCACTGTATTCCTATGTACTAACAATGAAATCTCAGAAAAACAAATACAAAATACAATAAACTTTGCAATTGCAGTAAAAAAGAATAAAATACCTAGGAATAAACTTAACCAAGGATGTGAAGGATTTATATGCTGAAAACTATAAGACATTTTTGAAAGAAATTGAAGATGACACAAAGAAATGGAAAGACATTCCATGCTCATGGATTGGAAGAATCAACATAGTTAAAATGTCCATATTACACAAAGCAATATACAGATTTAATGCAATCCACATCAAAATCCCAATAGCATTTTTTAAAGAAATAGAACAAAAAATCATCAGATTTGTTTGGAACCACAAAAGACCCCGAATAGCCAAAGCAATCTTAAGTAAAAAGAACAATGTTGGAGGTAACACACTGCCTGACTTTAGCTTGTACTACAGGGCTACAATAATCAAAACAGCATGGTATGGCAGAAAAAAGACACATAGACCAATGGAATAGAATTGAGAACCCAGAAATAAAACCACATAAATATGGACAGATAATTTTTGACAAAGAAGCCAAAAACATACAGGGGAGGAAAGACAGCCTCTTCAATAAATGGTGCTTGGAGAATTGGATAGCCACGTGCAAAAGAATGAAACTGGAATGCTATCTGTCACCATGTACCAAAATTAATTCAAAATGGATCAAAGACTTAAGCATAAGACCTGACACAATAAACTGCATAGAAGAAAACCTAGGTACTAAACTTATGGACCTTGGGTTCAAAGAGCATTTTATGAATTTGACTCCAAAGGCAATGGAAGTAAAAACTAAAATAAACGAATGGTATTATATGAAACTTAAAAGCTTCTGCACAGCAAAAGAAACTATTGACAAAATAATGAGGCAACGAACTGAATGGGAGAAGAATTTTGCAAACAGTGCCTCTGATAAGTGGCTAATATCCAAAATATACAAGGAACTCATGAAATTCAACAACAAAGAAACAAACAACCCAATTGAAAAATAGACAGAGTACCTGAAGAGACATTTCTCCAAAGAGGATATACAAATGGCAAATAGACATATGAAAAAATGCTCAACATCGCTAATCATCAGAGAAATGCAAATGAAAACCACAATGAGATATCACCTCACCCCAGTCAGAATGGATATCATCAACAAGATAAATAGTAACAAGTGTTGGAGAGGCTGTGGAGAAAAAGGAACCCTCATACACTGTTGGTGGGAACGCAGACTGGTGCAGCCGCTGTGGAAGGCAGTGTGGAGGTTACTCAAAAAATTACAAATAGAATTACCATATCACCCAGCAATCCCTCTCCTGGGCATCTACCCAAAGAATTTGAAATGATTTATACATAAAGACACGAGTGCTCCAATGTTCATTACAGCTTTGTTTACAGTGGCCAAGACATGGAAACAACCAAAATGTCCTTCGATAGATGAATGGATAAAGAAGTGGTGGTATATATACACAATGGAAAACTATTCGGTGTTAAGGAAGGATGATATAGGAACATTTGTGACTACCTGGAGAACCTTGAGAGTCTAATGCTAAGTGAAATAAGTGAGACAGAAAAAGCAGAGAACCCTATGATTTCACTGGTATGTGGTATATAAACCAAAAACAGCAAAAGAACAAGACAAACAAATGAGAAATAAAAACTCATAGACACAGGCAATAGTTTAGGGGTTACCAGAGGGTAAGGGGGGTGGGGGGTGGGATATGAGGGTAAGGGGGATCAAATATATGTTGATGGAAGTTGAACTGACTCTGGATGGTGAACACACAATGGTATTTATAGATGATGCAATACAGAATTGTACACCTGAAATTATGTAATTTCATTAACAATTTCACCCCAATAAATTTATAAATAAATAAATAAATAAATAAATAAATAAAATAAAATAAAATGTACAGGAGAAATAAATAAATAACCAGTTAGAATTAAAGAATACAATAACTGAAAGGAAGAACACACTGAAAGGAGTTACCAGAAGATTAGATAAAGCAGAGGGGTGATTCAGTGATTTAGAAGACAAGTTCGCAGAAATCACCCAATTAGAACAACAAAAAGAAAAAAGAATAAAAAACAATGAAAATAGTTTAAGAATTCTGTGGGACAACATCAAGTGCAACAACATGTGCATCATAAGAATACCAGAATGAGAGAGAGCAAGGGATCGAGAATATATTTGAAGAAACAATGACCAAAAACTTCCCTAACCTGGTGAAGAAAATCAACATACAAGCTCAGAAAGCGCAAAGAGTTCCAACCAAGATGAACGCAAACAGGCGCACACCAACACACATTACAGTTAAATGGCAAATGTTAAAGACAAAGAGAGAATCCTAAGAGCAGCAAGAGATAGACAGTGAGCTACTTACAAGGGTGCTCACATAAGACTATCAACTGACTTTTCTACAGAAACTTTGAAGGCCAGAAGGAAGAGGCAGAAGATATTGAAAGAGATGAAAAAAAAAGGCGTACAACCTATATTGCATTACCCAGCAAGGACATGATGTAAAATTGAAGAAGAAATAAAGAGCTTCCAAGAAAAGAATAATTTGAAGCAATTCATTAGCACAAAGCCAGGATTGCAGGAAATGTTAAAAAGGCTTCTTTAAGCAGAAGAAAGATGAAAACAATCTAATCAAGTCCAGAAATACAAGTAACAAACAGGCAATAACTATGTACCTATCAATAGGCACTTTAAATGTAAATGGGTTAAATGTTCCAATCAAAAGTCAGAGGGTGGCTGAGTGGATAAGAAAGCAAGACCTGCGCATATTCTGTATACAAGAGACTCACATCAGATCTAAAGACACTGATCTGATATGAGTCTCTTGTATACAGCATATGCAAGTGTCTTGCTGTAAATGTAAAGAGATGGAGTAAGACATTTCATGCAAATGGAAATGCGAAAAATTGAAGTAGCAATACTTATATCCAACAAAATAGACTTTACAATGAAGAATATAATAAAAGACAAAGAAGGGCACTACATAATATAAAGAGATCGATCCAGCAAGAGAATATAATCCTAGTAAATATCTATGCACCCAACACAGGAGCACCTAAATATATAAAACAGATATTCACAGACATAAAGACTGAGATCAACAGTAGCACTATCATAGTAGGGGACTTCAGTAGGGACACCACTGACAATAATGGACAGATTCTACAGACAAAAAATCAACATGGAAACACCGGCCATAAATGAGAGATTAGATCAGTAGGAATTTTTTAAATGTTTAATTCAATGGTTTTTTAATATGTTCACAAATATGTGCAAATACTACTACCATGCAAGAACAGGTTTCTCATCTCAAAAACAAATCCTATAGTCTTTTTTTCTTCGAATGTATTTCATTGTTCTTTTTGCAGTTCTCTTTTTTTTTTTTACTTAAAGTTTACTGAGGTGACAATTGTTAGTAAAGTTAAATAGATTTCAGGTATACAACTCTGTATTACATCATCTATAAATCCCATTCTGTGTTCACCATCCAGAGTCAGTTCTCCTTCCATCAACATATATTTGATCCCATTACCCTCATCTACCATCCCCCAACCCCCTTACCCTCTGGTAACCACTAAACTATTGTCTGTGTCTATGAGTTTTTGTTTCTCATTTATTTGTCTTGTTCTTTTGCTGTTTTTGGTTTATATACCACATATCAGTGAAATATTATGGTTCTCTGCTTTTTCTGTCTGACTTATTTCACTTAGCATTATAATCTCAAGATCTATTCATGTTGTCACAAATGGTCTTATTTCATCATTTCTTACCACCGAATACTACTCCATTGTGTATATATACCACAATTTATTTATCCATTCATCTATCAAAGGACATTTTGGTTGTTTCCATGTCTTGGCCACTGTAAACAAAGCTGCAATGAACACTGGAGCACACTTGTCTTTATGTATAAATATTTTAAGATTTTTTGGGTAGCCACCCAGGAGAGGGATTGCTGGGTCATATGGTAGTTCTATTCTTAATTTTTTGAGGAACCTCCACACTGCCTTCCATAGTGGCTGCACCAGTCTGCATTCCCACAAACAGTGCATGAGAGTTCCTTTTTCTCCACAGCCTCTCCAACACTTGTTACTATTTCTCTTGTTTATGATAGCCATTCTAACTGGAGTGAAGTGATATCTCACTGTGGTTTATATTTGCATTTCTCTGATGATTAGTGATGTTGAGCATTTTTTCATATATCTATTTGCCATTTCTATGTCCTCTTTGTAGAAATATCTCTTCAGGTCCTCTGCCCATTTTTCAATGGGTTGTTTGTTTTTTGTTGTTGTTGAGTTGCATGAGTTCCTTATTTATTTTGGACATTAGCCCCTTATCAGACGCACTATTTGCAAAGATCTTCTCCCATTCAGCTTGTTGCCTCTTTATTTTGTCTGTAGTTTCTTTTGCTATACAGAAGCTTTTGAGTTTGATATAGTCCCATTCATTTATTTTAGCTTTTACTTCCCTTGCCTTTGGAGTCAAATTCATAAAATGCTCTTTAAACCCAAGATCCACAAGCTTAGTAACTATGTTTTCTTATATGCATTTTATTGTTTCAGGACTTAAGTTTGAGTCTTTGATCCATTTTGAATTAATTTTTGTACGTGGCAACAGATAGCAGTCCAGTTTCATTCTTTTGCACGGGGCTTTCCAACTCTGCCAGCACCACTTATTGAAGAGGCTGTCTTTCTTCCATTGTATGTTTTTAGCTTCTTTGTCAAAAATTATCTCTCCATATTTATGTGGTTTTATTTCTGGGTTCTCAGTTCTATTCCATTGGTCTATGTGTCTGATTTTCTGCCAATACCATGCTGTTTTGATTATTGTAGCCCTGTAGTACAAGCTAAAGTCAGGCAGTGTGATACCTCCAGTATTGTTCTTTTTTCTTAAAATTGCTTTGGCTATTCGGGGTCTTTTGTGGTTCCATACAAATCTGTTGATTTTTTGTTCTATTTCTTTTTTAAAAATGCCATTGGGATTATGATGCTGATCACATTGAATCTGTATATTGCTTTGGGTAATATGGCCATTTTAACTATGTTGATTCTTCCAATCCATGAGCACGGAATATCTTTCCATTTCTTTGTTTCTTCTTCGATTTCTTTTCAAAATCTCTTATAGCTTTCAGCATATAGCTCTTTCACATCCTTGGTTAAGTTTATTCCTAGGTATTTCATTCTTTTTGCTACAATTGCAAAAGGGTTTTTTTTTTATTTCTTCTTCTGAGATTTAATTGTTAGTATATAGGAATGCAATGGACTTTTGTACGTTGATTTTGGAGCTGGCAACTTTACTGTATTAATTGATTGTTTCTAATAGCTTTTTGGTGGAGTCTTTAGGGTTTTCTATATATAGTATCATGTCATCTTCAGAAAGTGACAATTTAACTTCTTCATTCCCAATTTGGATGCAAACTAGTTGGGCTGCGAATCTGTGTCTGCAAACCCCAGTTCTCAGAAATGCAAATATTCTGTTCTTTGATGTGACACTACTACTGCTTCTAGCACTGGTCACGTAGGGGCGGGGCGAGCTCTGGGAGGATAGGGAGGGGGCGGCTAGTCTCAATGTCTAAGGCTTCCATTCTCTGCTGTGCCGTGAGGGCTTAAACCACCGTTTTCAGCCTTCTTCCCTCAGTCTTTGCTCTGAGGTCTCTGCCGTGAGTATTGAGTTCAGCCATGTTATATGCTGTCCCCTCATCCTTGTGGGCCATAAACGGAGCCCTAGCAGTCTGAGTTCTTCCCTCTCCTGCAGCTGCGGTAGTTCCGGGATGCAGCAAGCTTGGAGCACTGAGCTAGGTCTGCATCCTGGGGCCATGAGGCCCTGTCTCCACACTCTCCATTCCCTCCTCCCCTGCTCCTGCAATTTGCCCACCTTTAGGTGAATTCAGTAGTAAGCTTCTTCGTCTTACCTGTCTGCTGTGCAAGGAGTCCTCTGTGGAGTCATAGTTGTTCAATTTATTGTAAATACCAGGGAAGATTTCCAGAGGCTCACCTCACACCACCATTTTGATGACATCCAGATCCGTTGGGTTTAGTTGCTACTTTGGATCCTTTCAGCCCAAAGCTGCAGAATATACATTCTTCTCAAGTGTACATGGAACATTTTCCAAGATAGAACACATGTTAGGCCACAAAAAAGCCTCATGAAATTTAAGAAAACTGAAATCATATCAAGTATCTTCTCTGACCACAGCGCAATGAAATTAGAAATCAATTACAAGAAAAAAAACTGGAGAACACACATATATATGAAGGCTGAATAACATGGTGCTAAATCATGAATGGGTCAATAATGAGATCAAGGAAGAAGTCACAAGATACCTCGAGACAAACAAAAATGAAACCACAATGACCCGGAATCTGTGGGATGCAGAAAAAGCACTCCTAAGAGAGAAATTCATCACAATGCAGGCCTACATAAAGAAGCAAGAAAAATCTAAATCAAAAGTCTATCCTTACACCTAAGGGAACTGGAAAAAAAACAGCAAAATTAGCAAAAAAGAGAGTATAAGGAAGGAAATAATAAACATCAAACAGAAACAAAATAGAGACAAAATACAAACAAAAACAAAATTTCAGTGAAAGCAAGAGCAGGTTTTTGTTTTGTTTTCTTTTTTAATTAAAGTTTATTTGGGTTTCACAACTGTTAGTAAAGATATATAGATTTTAGGTGTAAAATTCTTATTACATCATCGATATATGACATTGAGTGTTCACCATCCAGAGTCACTTCGCTTTTTTAAAACTTAAACTTTATTGGGGTGACAACTGTTAGTAACGTTACATAGGTTTCAGGTGTACAATTCTGTAATTCATTATCTATATCTCACATTGTATGTTCACCTCCCAGAGTCAGTTCTCTTTACATCACCATATATTGGAGCCCCTTTACACTCATCTACAACCTTCCTCCCCCTTTACACTCTGGGACCACTAAACTATTCTTGGTGTCTATGAGTTTCTGCTATTTCATTTGTTTGTCTTGTTCTTTTGTTGTTTTCATTTTATACACCACATATCAGTGAAATATGATTCTTGACTTTTTCTGCCTGACTAATTTCGCTCAGCATAATAATCTCAAGATCCATTGATGTTGTCACAAATGGTAATATTTCATCTTTTCTTATGGCAGAAAAGTATTCCATTGTGTATATATACCACAACTTCTTTATCCGTTCATCTATCAAGGGACACTTTTGTTGTTTCCTTGTCTTAGCCACCGTAAATAAAATGCAATGAATATTGTAGCACATAAGTCTTTATATATAAATGTTTTCGGAATTTTTGCATAAATAACCAAGAGAGGGAGGCTGCGTCATATGGTAATTCTATTCTTAATTTTTTGAGGAAATTCCACACTGTGTTCCATAGTATCTGCACCAATCTGCATTCCTGCCAATAGTTTAGGAGTTTTCCCTATTTTCCACAGACTCTCCAACACTTGTTATTATTTGTTTTGTTCATAACCATTTTAATTCGTGTGAGGTGATAACTCACTGTGGTTTTTATTTGCGTTTCTCTGATGATTAGCGATGTTGAGCATTTTTTCATATGTTTATTGGCTATTTGTATATGCTCTTTGGAAAAACGTCTATTTAGGTCCTGTGCCCATTTCTTAATTGAATTGCTTGTTGTTTTTTTCTTGTTGAGTTGTATGAGCTTTGTATATATTTTGAATATTAGCCCATGATTGGAGACGTCATTTACAAAAATCTTCTCCCATTCGGTTGGTTGGCTCTTTATTTCGTCAAAAGTTTCTTTTGCTGTGCAGAAGCCTTTCAGTTTCACATAGTCCCACTCATTTATTATAACTTTTACTTACCTTGCCTTTGTAGTCAAATTTATAAAATACTCTTTGAACCCAAGGTCCATAAGTACCGATGTAAATGTCTATGCAGTTTATTGTTTCAGGTCTTATGCTTAGGTCTTGGATCCATTTCGAATTAATTTTGGTACATGGTGACACATTGCAGTCTAGTTTTGTTCTTTAGTACATGGCTTTCCAATTCTCCCAGCATCATTTATTGAAGAAGCTGTCTTTTCCCCATTGTATGTTTTTGGCTTATTGGTCAAATCTTATCTGTCCATATTTATGTAGGTTTATTTCTGGGTTCTCAATTCTATTCCAGTGATCTGTGTGTCTGTTTTTCTGCCAAAACCATACTATTTTGATGATTGTTTCCCTGCAGTACAAGCGGAAGTCAGAGAGTTTGATACCTCCAGGATTCTTCTTTATTCTTAGGATTCCTTTGGCTATTCAGGGTCTTTTGTGATTCCATACAAATCTAATTTCTTTTTGTTCTGTTTCTTTAAAAAATGTGATTGGGATTTTGAAGGAGGTTGCAATAAATCTGTATATTACTTTGGGAAATATGGCCATTGTAAGTATGCTGATTCTTCCAATCCATGAACACATAATGTCTTTCCATTTCTTCATGTTTTCTTCAAATTCTTTTATAAATGTCTTATAGTTTTCAGCATATAAATCCTTCACATCCTTGGTTAAGTTTATTCCTATGTATTTTATTCTTTTTTTGCAATTGCAAAATGAATTGATTTTTTTATTTCTTTTTCTGAGATTTCATTGTTAGTATATAGGAATGCAATGGACTTTTGTACATTGATTTTGTATCCATCAACTTGACTGTATTCATTGATTGTTTCTAATAGCTTTTTGATGGAGTCTTTAGGGTTTTCTATATATAGCGTCATGTCACCTGCAAAGAGTGACAATTTAACTTCTTCATTCACAATTAAGAAGACTTTCATTTCTTTCTCTTCCCTGATTGCTCTGGCTAGGACTTCCAATACTATGTTGAAAAGCAGAGGTGATACGGCACAGTCCTGTCATGTTCCTGAATGTAGAGCAAAGGGCTTCAGTTTTTCACTATTAATTATGATAGAGGCTGAGGGTTTACCATACATAGCCTTTATTATGTTGAGGTTTTTTCCGTTTATACACATTTTACTAAGTGTTTTAATCATAAGTGGATGTTGTATCTTGTTAAATGATTTTTATAGATCTATTGATAATAGTCATATGATGTTTGTCCTTTATTTTGTTTATGTGGTGTATCACATTGATCAATTTGCACATGTTGAAACATCCTTGATTCCCCAGATGAATCCCACTTGGTTGTTATGCATAATACTTTCAATGCATTGTTGCATTCGATTCGCTAAATTTTGTTTAGAATTTTTGCATCTGTATTTATTGGAGACATTGGTCTGTAATTTTCTTTTCTGTGTGTTATTCTTACCAGGTTTTGGTAGCACTGTAATCTTGGCATCATAAAATGAGTTAGGAAGTATGTCTCTTTTTCAGTTTTTTGGGGAAGACTCGGAGTAGGATCAGTATGAATAGACTCACTTGGCTACACTAAGATAAAAGGAGAAAAGACACAAATAAACGAAATCAGAAATGAAAGAGGGGAAGTTCCACAGATGCCAAAGATATATGAAGGATCAACTAAGAATACTATGAAGGATTATATGTCACCGAATTCAATAAGCTAGAAGAAAAGGACATGTTGTTAGCAACACATTGCCTTCCTAGGCTGAATCTCAAAGAATTGTAAACACTAAATAGACTTATGAACAGCAAAGAAATTGAATCAGTCATCAGACACCTTCCCAAAAGCAAAAGTCAGGGACCATATGGCTTCACTTGTGAATTCTACCAAACATTCAAAGAGGATCTAATAAGAGGTGGTTCTTTGAAAAGATAAAGTTGAAACTGATAACATGAGGAATGGCGGCAGTGAGGTGGTCTTCTTGAGTTCTCCCTCAGAACTTACCACAATTGAACAACGATAACCCATCAAAGGATTCTGTGCTCATCACACAGAACAGCTAAGAGACTCCTACCAGGATTACTTGAAGGTGGGCAAACTGGGCGAGCAGGTGAAGTGGAAAGGAGCGGAGTTGAGACGCGGCCCACATCCCCGGCTGCATAGACCCAGGGGATCGCAGAACAGAACAGAGCTCCCAAGAGCCAGAAGGTGGGCTCTTTCCCTGTGTCCCAAAGCTGATCTCTCCAGCCTAGAGAGCAGCATATCTAGCATTTGAGGCAATAACCTCAGCTTAGAACTCCAGCTGGGCCCTAGGTCAGACAAAGGACATAAAAACCAAGCCTGGGCCCCTCCCCCCACTCTCCCTATCCTAAAGCCCTTAAAAATACTCAACCTGGCCACTGAACTGGGGAATAGTGTCAGATTACAGAGAAGCCGTGGGCTTACAATCTGGGAACACCCGGCCTGCATCTCTGAGCCAGGGAAGAGGCTGGGAAGAATGTGATACTGCTGGACTGGAAGAGAGAAGACTCCTCCATCCCTAGCCACCACCTTTTCTGGCCTGCCGATGGTAGGGCAATTCCAACTGCGGAGACACACCCAGGGATCAGTAGCAGGCAGCAAATACATCGCTGGGCTTTCAGCAGCTCAGAAATCTCCCTCCCTCAACACACACACACACACACACACACACACACACATACACACACACACACTCACATGTAAGAAGTGCCCTAAGAGACCTTCACACAGGGCTGGTTGTGTCACTCTCAGTGTGCATATGTGCAGGCAAGACCAGAAACTGCACTGACTCTGTAAAAACTACCATCTAGACCACATAGCCCCACTCATCTAGAACTGCAGTCCTAGAGTCACTCTGGACACCAGGTGGCTGGCTCTGCCTGTACAACACACAGAGGACCTTTTGGTACAGCAGAGGATAACCTGGAGATTAATTGGTGGGCTTAAGTCAAGATCGGTGCTGCTTTTCGTTTGTTTGGGTTTTTTTGTCTGTGTGTATTTTTTATATTTTTGACTGTGTTGAGTGTGGATTATCAGTTGTTTTTACATCTCAGTGTATTTGGTTTTTCCTTTGATGTTGTTGTTTTTGTTGTTGCTGCTGTTGTGCTTGGTGATTAGCTTTGTTCTGAAATTGCCAAACACCTAGGCCCAGCCCAAGAGGCACAAGATTCAACACACCCAGAAGCCAACTCCAGACCAAACTAGAGTATTATGGGTTTCACCTACAAGTAACACACCTAGAGGGAATTCTCTACAGACACAAGAGCTCATAGGGGCCAAACCTCATTTGAGCAGTCAACCCTCAAGCAGCAGATCATCCACTGTGGGCAGAGGCAAGCCTCACAACTAGTCAGCATAGAAGTCAATCCAACCTACTCACAAGCCAAAGGCACTTAAAGCTCAACTTTAACAGGACAATATACAAAAAACAAGTGTCACCTTTGGAGCACATTCACTGGAGACTAGGGAAGTGGTGCAAGTCAAATATAAAGGACTATATAAGATCACCCAGCAAAGACCAAGAACCTTAGGGGATCAACTGAATACAATGAAGCAAAGACAGTCAGCCAGAATGGGGAAACAAAGAAACATGTCCCAAATAAAATAATAAAAGAAACCTCCAGAACTGGAACAAAATGAAATAGAGGTAACCAACCTATCAGAGATAGAGCTCAGAACACTGATGATAAGAATGTTTAAGGATCTTAGTGATGACATAAAAGAAAACAGAGAAATCAAAATGAACAACCAGTAAGAACTAAAGAATACAATAACTGAAATAAAGAACACACTTGAAGGAATTAACAGGTTACATGAGGCAGAGGATTGAATCAGCGACTTAGAAGACAAGTTAGCAAAGATCACCCAAGCAAAACAAAATTTAAAAAGAAACCCTAAAAAACAATGAAAATTATTTTAGACACCTCTGAGATAACATCAAGTGCAACAACATGAGCATCATAGGAACACCAGAAAGTGAAGAGAGGGAACAAGCGATCAAGAACATATTTGAAGTAATAATGATTGAAAACTTCCTTCATCTGGTGAAGAAAACCAACATACAAGCACAGAAAATACAGAGAGTTCCAACCAGGATGAACACAAAGAGGTCCACACTAAGACATATTATAGCTAAAATGGCAAAAGTTAAAGACAAAGAGAGAATCCTAAAAGCAGCAAGAGAAAGTCAGCGGGTTACATACACGGGAACTCCTATAAGACTATCAAATGACTTTTCTACAGAAACTTTGCAGGCCAAAAGGGACTGGTAGGAGGTACTCAAAGTGATGAATCTACAACCTAGATTGCTTTATCCAGCAAGACTATCATTTAAATTTGAAGCAAAGAGAAATGGTTTCCCAGAAAAGAACAAGCTAAAGCAATTCATTACCACCAAGCCAGCACTGCAGGAAATACTAAAAGGGCTTTTAAGCAGAAGTAAGATGAAAACATTCCAACTACAAATAAAAAAATGTTAATGACTATGTACATATCAATAATCACTTTAAATGTAAATGGATTAAAAGCTCCAATCAAAAGACATAGGGTGGCTGAGTGAATAAGAAAACAAGACCTTTCATATGTTCTATAGAAGAGACTCACCTCAGGTCACAAGACACACACAGGCTGAAAGTGAAGGGTTGCAGCAAGATATTTCATGCAAATAGATATGAGAAAAAAAGCTGTAGTAGTACTTCTTATATCTGACAAAACAGACTTTAAAATGAATAATATATTAAAAGACAAAAAGAGGCACTAGGTAATAATAAAGGAAACTATCCGACAAGAGGACACACACTAGTAAACATCTATGCACCCAACATAGGAGCACCTAAATATATAAAACAGATATTGACTGAAAGAAAGACAGAGATCAACAGTAATACTATCATAGTAAGGACTTCAAAACACCTCTGACAACAAGGGACAGGTCTTCCAGTTGGAAAATAAATATGGAAACAGGGTCTTAAATGACACATTGGACCTGTGGGATTGAATCTGTATTCTCAGAGCATTTCACACCAAAAAAGCAGAATACAGGTTCTTCTCAAGTGCACATGGAACATTTTCCAAGATACGACACATGTTTGGCCACAAAACAAGCCTTGGTAAATTTAAGAAAATTGAAATCATATCAAGTATCTTCTCTGACCACAGTGCTATGTAATTAGAAATCAACTACAGGAAAAAAAAAACAAACTATAAGACACACAAATACATGGAGGCTGAATAACATGTTACTAATAATGAATGGGTCAACAATGAGACCAAGGAAGAAATCTATAGATATCTTGAGACAAACGAAAATGAAAACACGACGACCCAAAATCTATGGGATGCAGTGAAAGCAGTCCTAAGAGGGAAATTGATAGCATTGCAGGCCTACTTGAAAAACAAACAACAACAAACAAAAAAACAAGAAAAAATCACAAATAAACAGTTTATCCTTACACTTAAGGGATCTGGGGAAAAAAACAGCAAAATAAGCCCAAAGGGAGTGCAAGGAAGGAGATAATAAAGATCAGAGTGGAAATAAATGAAATAGACACAAAAAGAACAATGAAAAACATCAATGAATTCAAGAACTGGTTTTGCAAGAAGAAAAACAAAATCTACAAAAGTTAAGTCAGACTCATCAAAAAAAAAGAGAGGACACAAATTAATAAAATCAGAAATGAAAGAGAAGTGACAACGGACACCACAGAAATACAAAAAAAATTTTTTTAAGAAATTACTATGAGCAACTATATGACAACAAATTAGACAATCTGGAAGAAATGGACAATTTTCCAGAAGCATACAACCTTCCAAGGGCAAATCAAGAAGAAACAGAAAACTGGAATAGACTGATTAATTCCGAGGAAAATTTAAACAGTAATCAACAATCTCCCAACAAACAAAAGCCCTGAACCAGATGGCTTTACAGGTGAATTTTACAAAACATTCAAAAAACAATTATCACCTGTTCTCCTAAAACTGTTCAAAAAAATCCTGAAGGAGGGAAGGCACCCAAACACTTTTTTGGGGGGCCACTATCATCCTGGTTCCAGAATCAGAAAAAGACATTATAAAAAAAGAAAACTACAGGCCGATGTAGTTGCATCTATTTTCCCTAATGAAAATAGATGCAAAATCCTCAACAAAATATTTGCAAACAGAATTCAGCAATATATTAAAAAGGTCATACAACATGACTAAGTGGGATCATTCCTGTTATGCAAGGTTGGTTCTACATCCACAAATCAATTAATGTGATACACCTCATTAACAAATTAAAAAATAAAAATCATATCATCATATCAATAGATGCTGAGAAAGCATTTGAAAAATTCCAGCAGCCACTTGTGACAAAAACTCTTCAGAAAGTGGGAATAGAGGGACCATATCTAAACATAATAAAGACCAAACATCATAAACCCACAGCTAAGGTCATACTCAATGGGGAAAAGCTAAAACCATTCCCCTTAAGATCAGGAACAAGGTAAGTTTGCCCATTTTCTCTACTTCTATTCAACATAGTACTGGAAGTTATAGCCACAGCAATGAGACAAGAAAAAGAAATAAAAGGCATCCAAATTGGTAGGGAGGAAGTAAAATTGACATTATATGCAGATGACATGATACTATACAGTGAACCCTAAAGACTCCACCGAAAAACTATTAAAACTGATAAATGAATTTAGTAAAGTAGCAGAATATAAAATTAATATTCAGAAACCAGTTGCATTTGTATATGCCAATAATAAACTATCAGAAGGAGAAATTAAGAAAACAGTCCCATTTACAATTGCTTCAAAGACTATAAAATACCCAGGAATAAATTGAACCAAAGAACTATAAGATCTCTACTCAGAAAATTATAAGACACTGAGGAGAGAAATGAAAGAAGATACAAATAGATGGAAACACATACCATGCTCATGAATAGAAAGAATTAATATCGTTAAAATGTCCATACTACCTAAGGCAATATACCCATTCAGTGCAATTCCTATCAAATTACCAAGGGCATTTTTCACAGAAATAGAATATATAATCCTAAAGTTTATATGTTACCATAAAAGACCCCAGATAGCCTTAGCAATCTTGAGAAATAAGAACAAAGTGGAGGTATCACGATAGCTGACATCAAACTATACTACAAGGCTACAGTAATCAAAATTGCATGGTACTGGCATAAAAACAGACACATAGATCAATGGAACAGAATAGAAAGCCCAGAAATAAATCCATGCCTATATGGTCATTTAATCTCCGACAATGGAAGCAAGAATTTATGGTGGGGTAGAGACAGTCTATTCAATAAATGGTGCTGGGAAACCTGGACAGACACACGCAAAAAAATGAAGCTGGACCACCTCCTTACACCATATACAAGAATAAATTCAAAATGGATTAAAGACTTAAATGTAAGATCTGAAACTGTAAAATTCCTGGAAGAAAATATTGGAAGAAAGTTTAGAGACATTACCCGGAGTAAGATTTTTACTGATATATCCCCTCAGGCAAGGGAAGTAAGAGAAAAAAGAAACATATCGGATTACATCAAACTAAAAAGTTTTTCACAGCAAATCCAAAATACTAATTCAATCAATAAAACAAAAACCATCAATAAAACAAAAAGGTATCCTACTGAATGGGAGAAGATATTTGCCAATGATATATCCGATATGGGTTTAATATCCCAAATTTATTAAAAAAAACTCACTCAACTTTTCTCCAAAAAAACAAACAAACCAATCGAAAAATGGGCAGAGGACATGAAGAGACATTTTTCTAAAAAGGACATACAGATGGCAAACAGACATATGAAAAAATGCTCAACCTCACTAATCATCAGAGAAATGCAAATAAAAACCACAATGAGATACCACCTCATCCCAGTCAATATTGCTATCATCAATAAATCAACAAACGAGTGCTACTGAAGATGTGGAGAAAAGGAAATGCTTGTGCACTGTTGGTGGGATTGCAGATTGGTGCAGCCACTATGGAAAACAGTACGGCGATATGTCAAAACTGAAAATGGAACTACCTTATCATCCAGCAATTCCACTCCTAGGTATGTATATGGAGAAATCCAAAATACTAATTCAAAAAAACGTATGCACCCCTATGTTTATTGCATCATTCTAAACAATAGCCAAGACATGGAAACAACCACAATGCCCACAATGTCGCAAGCACAATGCGACGACTGGATTAAGAAACTGTGGTACATTTATGCAATGGAGTACTACGCAGCCATAAAGAAGAATGAAATCTTACCGTTTGCAACAATATGGATGTACCTAGATATCATTAGGTCAAATAAGTGAAATAAGTCAGACAGAGAAAGACAAATACCAAATAGTCTCACTTATATGTGGAATCTAAAGAAAAGAATAAATGAATGAACTATGTCTCTGAGACTGTTTCTCAGAGACATAGAGGAAAAACTGAGGGTTTCTAGGTGGGAGGGTGGTGGGGATAAGGGGGAATGTGAGGGGATTAGAATGCACAATCGGTAACCACAAGATTGCCACGTGGACACGAAAGTCAATTTGGGGAATGTAATCAACAATGTTGTAAAAATTTTGTTGGATATCTGATAGACACTCTCATTACGGAATGCACCTCAGTGATGATGCAGATGCCTGACGACTGCCCTGTACACCTGAAGCTGAAGCTGAAGAATAATGAATGTCAACTACAATTTTATATATAAATAGATAGTTACAAGAAGTGGAGTACAGCATTAGAAATAGATACAGTGGAACTGTAATGGCTTTACGAGATGTCAGAGGGGTAGTAGATGGGGGGTAAGGGTGTTATCAGTGTGTGAGGGACATAAATGATAAATGTCTATTAAAAATAAATAAATCATAAATTTTTAAAAAGAATGCTTAAGAAACTTAGTAAGAAATTCAGCAAAGAGATAGCAAGCATAAAGAAGGACATAGAAACCATAGAAAAAGACATAATCAAAATACCCACGTGAGGTGAGCCTCTAGAAATCTCCCCTGGAATTTACAACAAAACGACAACTATAACTCCACAAAGGACTCCCTGCACAGCTGACAGGCAAAAAGAACAGTCTCACTACTGAATTCACCTAAAGGTGGGCAAATTGCTCGAGCAGGGGAAGATGGAATGGAGAGTGTGGAGACGGGGCCACATGGACGCAGGACGCAGAACTATCTCAGTGCTCTGAGCTGGCTGCATCCCCAAACTACTAAAGCTGTAGGAGAGGGAAGAACTCGGATGTCTAGGGCTCCCTTTATGGCCAACAGGGCTGATGGGACAGCATATAACATGACTGAACCCAATGCTCACAGCAGAGACCTCGGAGCAAAGACTGAGGGAGGAAGGCTGAAAACGGTGGTTTAAGCCCTCACTGCCTAGCAGAGAACAGAAGCCTTAGGCACTGAAACTAGCCACCCCCTCCCTACCCTCCCAGAGCTTGCCCCGCACCCACCTGCCCAGTGCTAGATGCAGAACGGTAGCAGTGTCAGATAAAAAGAACAGAATATTTGCAGTTCTGAGAACTGTGGTCCAAAGACACAGATTCACAGCCCATCTAGTTCCAGCAAAGAGGAGGGAGCTTTGGAAGCAGGACCAGCTCTGGTGGTCGTCGCCATCATTGCTCTGGGTCACCTCTCACAGCTCACCCCACCCATGTCCCCACCTATCTGGGAAGTTCCGTGCAGGAGTAAACAGAACTGCTGAAACACACGGGCTCTGAATCTCGTGCAGTAAAAGACTCGGAACTTCAAAGCTCTCCGCATCCCCTCAGAGACACGGTGCCCTATGACCCAGGTGAACTGATAACAGAGGAGAATCCAGCGTTCGAGGGAATCCTTTATTATGTGTGAAGCTGAAATAGTGCCAAGAAAACATAACACTACAATGTGAGAGAGAAAAAAAGGATGCAGTCAGAGAGAAAATAAACCATTCTACCAACACATACTCAAAAACAAAAGAAACTCCTCTTCCTATCAATCTGTTGCAGAACCCACTCCTGTAGATGTCTAGGAAGACAAATAATAAACCATTAATTGCCATGAATAACCAAGGCAACAAGGCAGTTCAGAAATAAAGTGAAAAGTCTCCAGACAATAAACTTAAAGATATGAAAACATGTGCCTTAAATGACAGAGAATTCAACATTGCAGTTCTGAAAAAACTCAACGAGATGCAAGAAAACACAGAAAAGCAGTTTAATGAACTCAGAAACACAATCAAAGAACAACATGAACATTTTACGAAAGAGACTGAATTTTTTAAAAAGAACCAAATAGAATATCTGCAGATTAAAAACTCAATAGAAGATATGATGAAAAAAATAGCCATCGTACGTAGTAAAGTGGACCAGATGGAGGAAAGAATCAGTAACATCGAGATAGAAACATGGAAATGACATGGATGGAAGAAGAAAGAGACGAGAGTTTAAAAAAAATGAAAGAACTCTACAAGAACTTTCTAACTCCATCAGAAAGAGCAATATAAGAATAATGGACATACCGGAAGGCCAAGAAAGAGAGAAGGGAACAGAGAATATATTCAAACAAATAGTAGATGAGAACTTCCCAAACTTGTGGAAAGAACTGTACCCTCGAATCCAAGAAGCAAATAGAACACCTAATTACCTCAACCCCAACAGGCCTTCTCCAAGGCATATAGCTTTCAAGCTGTCAAAATAAATGACTAAGAAAGCATCCTCAAGTAGCCAGGGAAAAGAAGACAGTAACCTACAAAGGAAAGCCCATTAGATTATCATCAGATTTTTCAGCAGAAACTCTACAAGACAGGAGGGAATGGAACCAAATATTCAAACTATTAAAAGAGAAATTATGAGCCATGAATAATATATTCAGCAAAGATATCCTTTAGATATGAAGGAGGAATAAAGACCTTTCCAGACATACAGAAGCTGAGGGAATTTTCCAACACACGACCTGCAGTACAAGAAATACTAAAGAAGACTGTTCAACCACCATCAACGGGGACAACTTGTGGCAACCAAAACATAAAAAGGGGGAGAGTAAAGGCCTAAACCGGAATATGGGAATGGAGAAAGTAAGCATACTGAAGAAAATGGAATACTCTAAATATCAAACTTTCTTTTACATATACTTAAGGGTAACCACTCAAAAAAAAATCCAGAACTGAAATATATACTGTAATAAAAGAAGAAACAGAGGGAAACATCATAGAATACCACCACACAGAAATAATAGACAACAAAAAGGCAAAAAAACAATGGAGACACAGCCTTACCAGAAAACTAAAGATAGAATGACAAGAAATCCTCACATATCAATAATCAACCTAAATGTAAATGGACTGAACTCACCAATAGAAAGGCACAGATTAGCAGATTGGATCAAAAAACTAAACCCAGCCATATACAGTTTACAGGAGACACATCTCAGCTACAAGGACAAGCATAGACTCAAAGTGAAAGGGTGGAAATTGACACTCCAAGCAAATGGTACCCAGAGAAAATCAGGTATAGCCATAATGATATCAGATGAAATAGACTTTAGGGTGAAAAATATAACAAGACACAAAGATTGGCATTCCACAATGGTAAAGGGGACTACACAACACGAAGACATAACAGTCATCAATATTTATGCCCCAAATCAGGGAGCACCAATATATACCAAGCGACTACTAACAGAACTAAAGGGAGAAATTGACCAAAACACAATTATACTGGGGGACTTAAATACATCATTGACAGCTATGGATAGATCATCCAAACAGAAAATAAATAACGGAATAGCAGCCCTAAATTACACATTAGATGAAATGGACATCATTGACATATATAGAGCACTTCATCCTAAAACATCATACTATACATTCTTTTCTAGTGTACATGGAACATTCTCAAGGATAGACTATATATTGGGTCATAAAATCAGCCTCAGCAAATTTAAGAAGATTGAAATCATACCAAGCGTATTCTCTGATCACAAGGCTTTGAAATTGGATATCAACTGCAAAATGGAGCAGGAAAAAACTCAAATACATGGAGATTAAAGAACATACTTTTAAAGAACGACTGGGTCAAAGAAGGAATTAGAGGAGAGATCAAAAGATACATAGAAACGAATGACAAAGAAAATACATCCTACCAAAATTTTTGGGATGCAGCAAAAGCAGTTTTAAGAGGGAAATTTATATCATTACAGGCCTATCTCAAGAAACAAGAAAAATCCCGAATAAATAACCTCACATTACACCTTAAAGAACTAGAAATAAAAAGAACAAATGAAACCTAAAGACAGCAGAAGAAAGGAATTAATAAAAATCAGAGCAGAACTAAATGAAATAGAGAATAAAAAGACAATAGAAAAAATTAACGAGACAAAGTGACAATTCTTTGAAAAGATTAACAAAATTGGAAAACCCTTGGCTAGGCTCACTTAAATAAAAAGCTATAGGACACTAATAAACAAAATCAGAAATGAAAAAGGGGAAGTTATCACAGATGCCACAGAAATACAAAGAATCATCCAAGAATACTATGAAGGACTATATGCCATCAAATTCAATAACCTAGAAGAAATGGACAAGTTCTTAGAAACATATAGCCTTACAAAGCTGAACCAGGAATAACTGTAAAATCTAAACAGACCAATCACCAGTAATGAAATTGAATCAGTCATTCAAAACCTTCGAAAAGCAAAAATCTGGGACCAGATGGCTTCACTAGTGAATTCTACCAAACCTTCAAAGAGGATCTAATGCCAATCCTGCTCAAACTCTTCCAAACAATTGAAGAAGAGACAATACTCCCTAACTCATTTTATGAGGCGAACATTACCCTGACACCAAAACCTGGTTAAGGACAACACAAAAAAAGAAATCTACAAACCAATATATCTGATGAATTTTGATGCAAAAATCCTAAACAAAATTCTAGCATATCGAATACAACAATGCATTAAAAAGATTTTTCATCACGATCAAGTGGGGTTCATCCCGGGGCACAATGATGGTTCAACATCCACAAATCCATCAATGTGATACATCACATAAACAAAATAAAGGACAAAAATCATAGGATTATATCAACTGATGCAGAAAAAGCATTTGACAAGATACATCCATTTATGATTAAAACACTTAATAAAATAGGTGTGAAAGGAAAATATCTTAACATAATAAAGGCCATATGTGACAAGTCCTCAGCTAATCTCATAATTAATGGTGAAAAACTGAAGCCCTTTGCTCTACATTCAGGAACATAACAGGGCTGTCCCCTATCACCTCTGCTTTTCAACACAGTGTTGGAAGTCCTTGCCAGAGCAATCAGGCAAGAGAAAGAAATAAAAGGCATCCAAATTGGGAATAAAGAAGTTAAATTATCACTTTTTGCAGATGACATGATGCTATATATAGAAAACCCTTAAGACTCCATCAAAACGCTATTAGAAACAATCAACAAATACAGTATAGTGGCCAGCTACAAAATCAACGTACAAAAGTCCATTGTATTCCTATATACCAACAATGAAATCTCAGAAAAAGAAATACAAAAAAAATAATAATTCCTTTTGCAATTGCAGCAAAAAGAATAAAATACCTAGGAATAAACTTAACCAAGGATGTGAAGCACCTATATGCTGAAAACTGTAAGACATTTTTAAAAGAAATTGAAGAAGACACAAAGTAATGGAAAAACTTTCCGTGCTCATGGATTGGAAGAATCAACATAGTTAAAATGGCCATATTACCGAAAGCAATATACAGATTTAATGCAATCCACATCAAAATCCCAATGGCATTTTTTAAAGAAATAGAACAAAAAATCATCAGATTTGTTTAGAACCACGAAAGACTCCGAATAACCAAAGCGATCCTAAGAAAAAAGAATAATGCTGGAGGCATCATACTACCTGACTTAAGTTTCTACTATAGGGCAACAATAATCAAAACAGCATGGTACTGGCAGAGAAACAGACACACAGACCAATGGATAGAACTGCGAACCCAGAATTAAACCCATATAAATATGGACAGATAATTTTCGACAAAGAAGCAAAAAATATGCAATGGAGAAAAGACAGCCTCTTCATTAAATGGTGCCAAGAGAATTGGAAAGCCACGTGCAAAAGAATGAAACTCGACTGCTATCTTTCACCATGTACCAAAATCATCTCAAAATTGATCAAAGACCTAAACATAAGACCTGAAACAATAAACTTCATTAAAGAAAACGTAGATACTAAACTTATAGATCTTGTGTTCAAAGAGCATTTTATGAATTTGACTTCAAAGGCAAGGGAAATAAAAGGTAAAATAAATGAATCGGATTATGTCAAACTAAAAAGCTCTGCACAGCAAAAGAAACCATCGACAAAATAAAGAGGCAACTAACTGAATGGGAGATTTTTGCAAACAACGCCTCCGATAAGGCTAATATCCAAAATATAAAAAGAACTGCTACAACTCAGCAACAAAACAATCCTATTTAAAAATCAGCAGAGGACCTGTCCAGACACTTCTTCCAAGAAGAAGTACAAATAGCCAACAGATATATGAAAAAATGCTCAACTTCACTAGCGTTAGGGATAGGTAAATCAAAACCACAGTGAGACATCACCTCAACCCTGTTCGAATACCTATCATCAACAAGATAAATAATAACAAGTGTTGGAGAGGCTGTGGAGGAAAAGGAACCTTCATACACTGTTGGTGGGAATGCAGACTGGTGCAGCCACTATGGAAAACAGTATGATTATTGTAGCCCTGTAGTCAGGGGCTACAATAATCAAAACAGCTTGGTATTGGCGGAAAAACAGACACATAGACCAATGGAATAGAATTGAGAACGCAGAAATAAAACCATATAAATATGGACAGATAATTTTTGACAAATAAGCTAAAAACATACAATGGAGGAAAGACAGCCTCTTCAATAAATGGTGCTGGCAGAATTGGATAGCTACGTGCAAAAGAATGAAACTGGACTGCTATCTGTCACCATGTACCAAAATTAATTCAAAATGGATCAAAGACTTAAGCATAAGACCTGACACAATAAACTGCATAGAAGAAAACATAGGTACTAAACTTATGGACCTTGGGTTCAAAGAGCATTTTATGAATTTGACTCCAAAGGCAATGGAAGTAAAAGCTAAAATAAAAAAATGGGACTATATGAAACTGAAAAGCTTCTGCACAGCAAAAGAAACTATTGACAAAATAATGAGGCAACCAACTGAATGGGAGAAGATTTTCGCAAACAGTTCCTCTGATAAGGGTCTAATATCCAAAATATACAAGGAACTCATGAAACTCAACAACAAAAAAAAACAACCCAGTTGAAAAATGGGCAGAGGACCTGAAGAGACATTTCTCCAAAGAGGACTTACAAATGGCAAATAGACATATGAAAAAATGCTCAACATCGCTAATCATCAGAGAAATGCAAATGAAAACCACAATGAGATATCACCTCACCCCAGTCAGAATGGCTTTCATCAACAAAACAAATAGTAACAAGTGTTGGAGAGGCTGTGGAGAAAAAGGAACTCTCATACACTGTTGGTGGGAATGCAGACTGGTGCAGCCACTATGGAAGGCAGTGTGGAGGTTCCTCAAGAAATTACGAATAGAATTACCATATGACCCAGCAATCGCTCTCCTGGGTATCTACCCCAAAAATATAAAAGCATTTCTCTATAGAGACACGTGTACGCCAATGTTCATTGCAGCTTTGTTTACGGTGGCCAAGACATGGAAACAACCAAAATGTCCTTCGATAGATGAATGGATAAAGAAGTTGTGGTACATATACACAATGGAATACTATTCGGCGTTAAGGAAAGATGATATAGGAACATTTGTGACAACATGGATGGATCTCGAGAGAATAATGCTAAGTGAAACAAGTCAGACAGAAAAAGCAGAGAACCCTATGATTTCACTGATATGTGGTATATAAACCAAAAAGAACAAGACAAACAAATGAGAAACAAAAACTCATAGACACAGACAATAATTTAGTGGTTACCAGAGGGTAAGGGGGTGGGGGGTGGGTGATGAGGGTAAAGGGGATCAAATATATGGTGATGGAAGGAGAACTGACTCTGGGTGGTGAACACACAATGGGATTTATAGACGATGTAATACAGAATTGTACACCTGAAATCTATGTAAATTTACTAACAATTGTCACCCCAATAAAATTAATTAAAAAAAAAAAAGAAAACAGTATGGAGGTTCGTCAACAAATTAAGAATAAAATTACTATATGACCCAGCAGCAATCCCTCTCCTATGTATGTACCCAAGAAATCTGAAAACATTTATCCGTAAAGATCTATGTGTTCCAATGTTCACTGCAGCTTTATTTACGGTGGCCAAGACATGGAAACAACCAGTGTCCTTTAACAGATGACTGGATAAAGAATCTGTGGTAAATATACAAAATGGAATACTATTCTGCCATTAGAAAGGATGAAATACAGGAATTTTTGAGCAATTGGATTCTAACTAGGAATTCACCCAAATTCATATTCTCATTTGAAATAAAACTGTTACCTAAGCAGCAGTTATCTAGTTAGAATGTAAAAGCATCCCCATTCCCAGATTTTCTATCTCTAACCAATCTGCTCCCCAACTCCCTCTATTCCTGCCCCTGAGCTGCAACTGGCATTTGTCCCAGCTAACTGGTCTAATGCTTTCAATTACTTAAACGTATGACAGGGGGACTTTGAGAATAGATTTGCTGAGTATACTGCAAGAAAAGGCAAGATAGCCTTCTGACCAGTGTATCCCAGAGCAATTTCATTTAACTTCTTTACCTTCTGGAGAAGTGAACAAATAACAGCTTTAGAATAAAACTTATTTTTTATCTTTTGTTCAAAGATCTGTTTAAAAGCATGTTCATGTCTATGCATGTGAAAATGGATGTTAGGCAAAGAAGGCAGGAAGAGCAAGGCTCACAGGGAATGAGTAGGAGAATTAAGTTATGGATCATGGGAAAGGAAACAATAATCCTAGGCTCCCTCTGGGAGACTTTATTTCTTTTAATATTTCCAACAACTTCAGGTATAGTCTAATTCCCATTTTCTATATGAGGAAACTCAAACCTCAGAAGTCCTGTAGCTGAAGGAACCCAGTTTGTAAGCCTTGGAGGAGGAACTGAATCTTACCTGTCCAACTCCAAAGCCGTGCTTTGTCCCTAAGTGGTAGAATCCAGAGCACTGGGCACTGGCACAGGAATTTGTTTGGTGTCCCCAGGATAATCCCTTTTGAGACCTGAGCCTGTGAACAAATGCTACTTTGTAATGAGACTTTCTAGTTTTCTTACCAGATGGTCACTTAAATTAGTTGAACCCTGTGGGCCTTAAATACAGAACAAGTGGATGCATGTTGATTATAATACAGTAGTTTGGTTTCAGTTGTAACTGACTTATAGCATTTTCTTTTTAAAGGGTAGGGGGTTATTTGTCCTTGGTCAGTAATGTCCCTGAATGCTTGGCTGCTCTCCATAACAGAACTACACCCATCCAGGCCACCAAAAGCAAGGGTTCTATAGGCATTTCTCTGGAACAGCCCTGGGATACAGGACCTTTGACCAACCCATATTGTTGATGTTGCCCTTCAAACCCAGTGGAGGCAGTTTTAACATTTCCTCCGTTAGCCAGACTAGGCAAGATGTATTTCTTCAACAAGCCCCCATCTTGCTAGAATATCCATCCAGCTCCTTCTTTGCCATCAGCATTTACCCTACCCTGCCTAGATCTAGAAGCTGATCCCTCTGGACTAGAGATCCTCCCTTTTCTTCCCCACTGAGTTAGAGAGACAAGACAGCTTTAAAACTTGTTTCTCCTTTCCTCACACATAGTATGCTTGTTTTGACTGTAGGTGAAGGCTCTCCTCATCTACAGTTAGGAAAACTCCTGCTCTTATATCTAACTTTGGAACAAAGAAATCAGTCTTTATTCAGTCACACATGCTTCCTCCACAAAGCATGGCAGTTAGAGTGGAGTGGAGGCCGCAGTGAGGTTGCAGGATACAGGAGAGATAGGGAGAAAAGAAAGTTGAAAGAGAGTGAGGAGTAATCTCTCTCAGGCAAGGGGGAAGATGTCAGCAGAGGGTTAAGCAGGCAGCAGTAAAGAAGATAAATCCATGAGTAAGAAAGGGAGAAGGGACTAAGTACCAAGCTCTATGCTAGATGCTTTACATACACCAAGTGAGGAGGGACTAGAAATGGGGAGAAATTTATGAATGCCATTACACTAGTTCAGGCAAGAAGTAATGAAGAAATTAAGAGAAGGGTGGCAGTTTTAAAAAGAAAGGATAGAAGCAGGATTCACTGTAAAGGGAGTCTCAGCCTGACTTAGCTTAGCAACTGACTGGGTATAGAAGTCAGGGACTAGGAAGATAAGGGGACAGTAATAGAAAAATAACTGTCTGGAAATGGATATAGGCAAGGTTAATCAATTTGGTTTTGCACCTATTTAAGCTTTTAACATTTTTATTACACAAATTTCCAAACACAGAGAAAATGTTGAAGAAAATCTAACGTGGATTGTTCTCTGCACAACATCTTTTTGAGCACTAAAAATGTCTCCTCCCAACCAGCATCCACAGCTGCGGAGATGCAGGGGGTGCCAGGACAGAACAGAGACCACAAGAGCCAGGAGCTGGGCTCTTTGTCTGCGTCCCACAGCTGATCTCTCCTGCCCAGAGAGCAGCATATCTAGCATTTGAGGCAGTAACCTCACCTGAGACATCCAGCTGGGCCCTAGGTCAGACAAAGGACACAAACTGCATACCTGGGACCCTCCCACTGCTCTTTCAATCCTACCTCCATCCTTCCAGAGACTCAAGCTGGCCTCTGAACTAAGGAGTAGTGTCAGATTACAGGGGAGCCTTAGCACTCAGGATCTGGGAAGATCCGCTTGCAGCTCTGACCCAGGGAAAAGGCTGGGAAGAGTGTGACACTGCTGCTCTGGGACAGAAAAGACTCCTCCATCCCCAACCCCCACCTTTTCTGGCCTGCCTAGGGCAGGGCAATTACAACTGCTGAGAAACTCTCAGGGATCAGCAGCAGGGGCAGATGCAGCTCTGGGCTTTTAGCATCTCAGAAATATCCCGCCCACCACACACACACACACACACACACACACACACACACACACACACACAGGGAAGAAGTGCCCTAAGACCTAAGACTCACGAGACCTGGACACAGGACAGGTTGTGTTACTCTAAGTGCACATATCTACAGGCTAGAGTGGAAACTACACTGACTTTATAAAAACTACCATCCAGAACCCATAGCCCCACTCATCTAAAACTGCAATCCCAGGGTCACTCTGGGCACGAGGTGACCGGCTCTGCCTGCAAAAGACACACAGGACTCTTTTTTTTAAATTAAAGTATATTGGGGTGACAATTGTTAGTAAAGTTACATAGATTTCAGGTGTACAATTCTGTATTACATCATCTACAAATCCCCTTGTGTGTTCACCACCCAGTCAGTTCTCCTTCCATCACTGTATATTTGATTCCCTTTACCCTCATTAACCACCCTGCTCCACTTAACCCTCTGGTAACCACTAAATTATTGTCTGTGTCTATGAGTTTCTATTTCTCATTTGTTTTTGTTTTTTTGTTGTTGTTGTTTTTGGTTTATATACCACATATCAGTCAAGTCACACAGTTCTCTGCTTTTTCTGTCTGACATACATCGCTTAGCATTGTAATCTCAAGATCGATCCATGTTGTCACAAATGGTCCTATTTCAGCTTTTCTTACCACTGAATATTATTCCATTGTGTATATATACCACGACTTCTTTATCCATTCATCTATCGAAGGACATGGATAAATGTTTTCAAATTTTGGGGGTAGATACACAGGAGAGGGATTGCTGGGTCATACGGTAATTCTATTCGTAATTTTTTCAGAAACGTCCACACTGCCTTCCATAGCGGCTGCACCAGTCTGCATTCCCACCAACAGTGTATGAGGGTTCCTTTTTCTCCACAGCATGGAGGACTCTTTGGTACAGCAGAGGACAACCTGGAGATTACGTGGTGGGCTTAAGCCAAGACTGACCCTGCTTATTTCTTTTGTTTTGTTTTTGTATTTTTGATATTTTGCCTGTGTTGAGTGTGGGTTATCAGTTGTTTTTACATGTGAGTGTATTTGTTTTTTTCTTTGTTGTTGTTGTGCTTGGTGATTTGCTTTGTTCTGAAATTGCCCTACACCAGGGCCCAGCTAAAGAGGCACAAGATTAAACACAACTAGAGGCCAACGCCAGACCATACGAGAGTATTACCAGGTTTGACCTACAAGTGACATGCCCAGAGGGAATTATCTACAGGCACAAGAGACAATAGGGGCCCCGCCTCATTTGAGCGGTCAACACTCATGCAAGATTATCCACTGTGGGCAGAGCCAAGTCTCACAACTAGTCAGCCTAGGAGTCAATCCCAGGCACTGACAAGCCAAAAGCAATTAAAGATCAACTTTCACAGGACAATATACACAAGAGTCACTTTTGGAGCAAAACATAGGAGAATAAGGAAGTGGTGCAAGTCAAATATAAAGGACACATACTACCTAAGTTAACCCAGAAAAAACTAAGCACTCTAGGGGATCTACCTAATACATCGCAGCAAACACAGAG
The DNA here is from genome assembly GCF_964194185.1 of Rhinolophus hipposideros. Lineage (NCBI taxonomy): Eukaryota > Metazoa > Chordata > Mammalia > Chiroptera > Rhinolophidae > Rhinolophus > Rhinolophus hipposideros. The sequence continues at coordinate 35,515,124 of NC_138046.1, forward strand.
AGTCAGCCAGAATGAGGAAACAAAGACACATGTCCCAAATAAAAAAAGAAAAGAAACCTCCAGAATTTTAACCAAATGAAATAGAGGTAACCACCCTACTGGAGACAGAATTCAGAACACTGATGATAAGAATGTTTAAGGAGCTTTGTGACAACATAAAGAAGTATAGAGAAATCATAATGAACAACCAGTTAGAACTAAAGAATACAACGACTGAAATAAAGAACACACTTGAAGGAATTATCAGCAGGTTACATCAGGCAGAGGATCAAATCAGTAACTTAGGAGACATGTTAGCATAGATCACCCAAACAGAACAACAAAAAGAAAAAAAGAATAAAAAACAATGAAAATGGTTTAAGAGACCTCTGGGATAACATCAAGCGCAACAACATGTGTATCACAGGAATACCAGAAGGTGAAGAGACAGCAAGGGATCGAGAACATATGTGAAGTAATAATGTCCGAAAACTTCCCTAACCTGATAAAGGAAACCAACATACAAGCCCAGGAAGTGCAGAGAGTTCCAACCAGGATAAACCCAAACAGGTCCACACCAAGACACATGATAGTTAAAATGGCAAAGCTTAAAGACAAAGAGAGACTCCTAAAAGCAGCAAGAGAAAGACAGCAGGTTACATACAAGGGAACTTTTCTACAGAAACATTGCAGGCCAGGAGGTACTCAAAGTGATGGAAAAAAGAGGCCTACAACCTAGATTGCTTTATCCAGCAAGGCTATCATTTAAAATTGAAGGAGAGATAGAGCTTCCCATAAAAGAATAAGCTAAAGGAATTTATTACCACCAAGCCAGCATGGCAGGAAATATTAAAAGGGCTTTGTAAACAGAAGAAAGATGAAAACAATCTAACTGCAAATTTAAAAAATGGCAATAACTATGTAGCTATCAACAATCACTTTAAATGTAAATGGTTAAATGCTCCAATCAAAAGAAGTAGGGTGGCTGAGTGGATAAGAAAGCAAGACCCTTGTATATGCTGTATACAAGAGACTCACCTCAGATCAAAAGACACACACAGGCTGAAAGTGAAGGGTTGGAGTAAGATATTTCAAGCAAATGGAAATGAGAAATAAGCTGGAGTTGCAATACTTATATCTGACAAATACACTTTAAAATGGAAAACATATTAACAGAGAAAGATGGGCACTATATAATAATAAAGAGATCAATCCAACAAGAGGACACACCCCAATACACACAACATAGGAGCAACTAAATATATAAAATAGATATTGACTGACATAAAGACAGAGAGATCAACAGTAACACTATCCTAACAGGAGACTTCAACACACCTCTGAGGAACAAGGGACAGGTGTTCCAGACAGAAAATCAATATGGAAAAAACAGCCTTAAATGACACATTGGACCAGTTGGATTAAATCAATATTATCGGAGCATTTCACCCCAAAGCTGCAGAATACACATTCTTCTCAAGTGCACATAGAACATTTTCCAAGATAAACCACATGTTAGTCCACAAAACGAGTCTTGATAAATTTAAGAAAATTGAAATCATACCACTTGTCTTCTTTGACCACTGTGCTATGAAAATCAGAAATCAAGTACAGAAAAAAACTGGAAGACACACAAATTCATGGAGACTGAATCACATGTTACTAAATAATGAATGGGATAACCATGAGATCAAGGAAGAAAACAAAAGATATCTTGAGACAACGAAAATGAAAACACAACGACCCAAATTCTATGGGATGCAGGGAAAGCAGTCCTTGGAGAAACTTCATAGCACAGCAGGCCTACCTAAAGAAACAAGAAACAGCACTAATCAACAGTTTATCTTTACACTTACGGGATGTGGAAAAGAACAGCAAAATAAGCCCAAAGACGTACAAGGAAGGAAATATTAAAATCAGGGTGGAAATAAATGAAATAGAAACCAGAAAAACAATACAAAAGATCAATGAATCCAAGAGTTCATTTTAGAGAAGATAAACAAAATGGACAAACCTTTAGCCAGACTCATCAAAAAAAAGAAAGAGGACCCAAATTAATAAAATCAGAAATGTAAAAGGAGAAGTGACAACAGACACCACAGAAATACAAAAAAGTTTAACAAATTACTATGAGCAACTATATGGCAACAAATTAGACAATGTGGAAGAAATGGACAATTTTCCAGAAGCATACAACCTTCCAAGGCTAACTCAAGAAGAAACGGATACCTGAATAAACTGATAACCAACCGGGAAATTGATCAGTAATCAACAATTTCAGAACAAACAAAAGCCCTGGACCAGATGGCTTTACAGGTGAATTATACAAAACATTCAATAAAGGGGGTGGGGGGTGGGTGATGAGGGTAAAGGGGATCAAATATATGGTGATGGAAGGAGAACTGACTCTGGGTGGTGAACATACAATGGGATTTATAGACGATGTAATACAGAATTGTACACCTGAAATCTATGTAAATTTACTAACAATTGTCACCCCAACAAATTTAATAAAAAAAAAAAAACATTCAAAAAAGAAATAACACCTATTCTCCTCAAGCTCTTCCAAAAATTTCAGAAGGAAGGAAGACTCCCAAACACTTTTTACGAGGCCACTGTCACCGTGATCCCAAAATCAGACAAAGACACTCCAAAAAAACAAAACTACAGGCCGATATCTCTGATGAACATAGATGCAAAAATCCTCCACAAAATATTAGTGAACAGAATTCAGCAATACATTAAAAAGATCATACACCATGATCAAATGGGATTCATTCCTGGTATGCAAGGGTGCTTCAACATCCGCAAATCAATTAATGTGATACACCACATCAACAAAATGAAAAATAAAAATCATATGATCATATCAATAGATGCAGAAAAAGCATTTGACAAAATCCTGCAGCCATTTATGATAAAAAACCCTTAAGAAAGTGGGAATAGAGGGACCATATCTCAACATAATAAAGGCCATATATGATAAACCCACAGCTAACATCATACTCAATGGGGAAAAGCTAAAACCATTTCCCTTAAGACCAGGAACAAGGCAAGGTTGCCCACTTTCTCCACTTCTATTCAACACTGTCCTGGAAGTTCTAGCGACAGCAATCAGACAAGAAGAAGAAATAAAAGGCATCCAAATGGTAAGGAGGAAGTAAAACTGTCATTATATGCAGATGACATGGTACTGTATACAGAGAACCCTAAAGAGTCCACCAAAAAACTATTAGAACTGATAAATGAATTTAGTAGAATAGCAGAATACAAAAATTAATATTCAGAAATCAGTTGCATTTGTATATACCAATAATAAAATATCAGGAGAAATTAAGAAATCAATCCCATTTAGAATTGCTTCAAAGACTATAAAACACCTGGGAATAAATTTAACAAAAGAAGTAAAAGATTTGCAATCAGAAAATTATGAAACACTGAAGAGAGAAATTAAAGAAGATACAAATAGATGGAAACACATACCATGCTCATGGATAGGAAGAATTAATATAGTTAAAATGTCCATACTGCCTAAGGCAATATACAGATTCAACGCAATTCCTATCAAACTACAAAGGACATTTTTCACAAAAATAGAACATATAATCCTAAAATTTATATGGCACCATAAAAGACCCCAGAAAGCCTCGGCAATCTTGAGAAATAAGAACAAAGTGGGAGGTATAATGATACCTGACCTCAAATTATACTACAATGCTACAGTAATCAAAACAGCATGGTACTGGCATAAAAACAGACACATAGATCAATGGAACATAATAGAGAGCCCAGTAATAAATCCATGCCTATATGGTCATTTAATTTACAACAATGGAAGCAAGAATCTATGATGGGGTAAATACAGTCTATTCAATAAATGATGCTGGGAAACCTGGACAGACACATGCCAAAAATGAAGCTGGAGTAACTCGTTACACCATATACAAGAATAAATTCAAAATGGATTAGAGACTTAAATGTGAGATCTGAAGCCATAAAATTCTTAGAAGTAAATATAGGAAAAAACTTCACAGAGTATCCAGAGTAAGATTTTTGCTGATATATCTCCTCGGGCGAAGGACATAAGAGAGAAAATAAACGTGGGATTGTATTAAACTAAAAAGTTTTTCACAGCAAAGGAAATCATCAATAAAACAAAAAGGGATCCTACTGGTTGGGAGAAGATATTTGCCAATGATATATCCAATAAGGGGTTAATATCCCAAATTTATAAAAAACTCACTCAATTCAACTCCAAAAAATACAAACAACCCAATTAAAATATAGGCAAAGGACATGAAGAGACTTTTTTCTAAAAAGGACATACAGATGGCAGATGTAAGAAAAAATGTTCAATCTCACTAATCATTAGAGAAATGTAAATAAAAACCACAATAATATACCACCTCACCCCAGTCAAAATGGCTATCATCAATAAATCAACAAACAACAAGTGCTGGTGAGAATGTGGAGAAAAAGGAACGCTTGTGCACTGTTGGTAGGATTGCAGATTGGTGAAGCCACTATGGAAAACAGTATGGAGGAATCTCAAATATCTGAAAATGGAACTACCTTATGACCCAGCAATTCCACTCCTAGGTATGTATATGGAGAAATCCAAAACTCTAATTCCAAAAAATGTATGCACCCCTATGTTTATTGCAGCACTATACACAATAGCCAAGACATGGAAACCGAAATGCCCATCGGTAGACAACTGGATTAAGAAACTGTAGTACATTTATACAATGGAGTATTATACAGCCATAAAGAAGAATGAAATCTTACCATTTGCAACAGTATGTATGGACGTAGAGAACATTATGCTAAGTGAAATAAGTCAAACAGAGAAAGACAAATACCATATGATCTCACTTATATGTGGAATCTAAAGAAAAGAATAAATGAATGAACTAATCAGAAACAGTCTCAGAGACATAGAGGAAAAACTGAGGGTTGCTAGACGGGAGGGTGGTGGGGATAAGGGGGAATGTGAGGGGATTAGAAAGCACAGTCGGTAACTACAAGATTGCCACGGGGATATGAAAGTCAATTTGGGGAATGTAATCAATAATGTTGTAAAGATTTTGTAGGATATCCAATGGACACTTATCCCATTAGGGAGACCACCTCAGGGATGATGTAGATGCCTGATCACTGCACTGTACATCTGAAGCTGAAGCTGAACAATAATGAATATCAACTACAATTATATATATATATATATATATATATATATATATATATATATATATATATATATATTTATATATATATGGAACCATATATATATTTACAAGAAGTGTAGTACAGCCTTAGGAATAGAGACAGTGGAAATGCAATGGCTGTGTGTGATGTCAGAGGGATAGTGGATGGGGGGAGGTGGGTTGTCACTATGTGACAGATATAAATGGTAAATGTCTATTACATTGTTTTGTGCATCTGAAACTAATAAAAACAAAATGTCTCCTGTGTTTACCAACATTAAGTACCTGTAGTACGTGTACTTCTTCCGCCCAGAGTTTCACAACTGTTCATCTTCTTTGTTGAAGAAATCTGTTTTTTTGTCTCGTGCATTTACCCAGTCTGATGCAAATAGTCTCATCCTGTTTCCTTTAATATGTTTCTTTGTCCTTCATGCTCCTTATAAACGGGTAGTTGTGTCAAAAGTAGATTTTATTATTCCAGTGAACTGTTGTAGAAAGCCATGTTCATTTCCCAAAGGTCTTTGCAGTGATTTCGAAAATTCGAGTGATCATATGCAACTGAATCGCCAATTACTGGAAATTAATGACTTCTCATGCTGAATAATGCATGCACTTGGCAGGAGGGCTTTACCAAAAATGCATTGTTTCAGTTTTGAATGCAATCTTGCCTTACTTACCTACTGGGTACATGAAGGCAACTAAACTCAAAAGCAACCCTCCCCGACAAGGTGCAGGTTAGTGTTTAGTGAAATGTTTAGTGCAGGTTACTGAAATAAGATGTTTATTTTATGTTTAATATTCCACTACATGGATGTATCATAATTAATTAAACCATTCTCTTGTTGGTGGATGTTCCCCACTTTTGCCATTTTATATACAGCAATGTATTTGCCCTTATACATTTAGCCTTATATTCTGGTGCTTTAATTTCTGGGGGAGAGATTACCTGAAGCAGGTTTGCTGGGCCAAAGAGTATAAATATTCTTAATTTTAACAGATATTAATTGCATGCATTTTTAAGTTAGGGCTATAACGTATAATGGTGTTTTAAAAATGCAATCACCTAATTGCAAGTCAATCATCTTACTAACTTCATTTCCAATGCTAAAAATATTTAAGCTCTGCTTTAAGTAGAGAATGGGTTTTTAGGCAATCTCCCATTAACAGTGCTTTTGGTGTTGAAAATCCTGAGGTTTTTCTATTTCTTGTAGCAATACTTCCAGTTTGGTTAACCTCCCTGTACTAGATATAAGATACATTGTATTTATTTTTTCAGTAGTTCCAGGTGTACAAAATGGCATAGTGATTAGACATTTATATACCTCACAAAGTAATAACCTCCATATGTCTATGTCCCATCTGACAGTGTTCAGTTTTTACAATATCATTGACTATATTCCCCATACTGTACATCCCTGTGACTCTTGTCACTACCAATTTGTATTTCTTAACTGCCTGGTTGTCACTGTCTCTGAACTCTGAGTGTCATTTCTTTCTGTCCTTCCTTGGTGCCTTTTGGCAAGAAGAGACTGGTTCTCTGCATTCTTTAAAAGAAGTATCTTTTCCTCTTGCCCATTTTGTCCCTCTAATTTTGTCCCTTTATTTGCTGGTCTTCAAAAGTAACAAATGCTTGTTATAACCAGTGAAACAACACAATAGGAGGATGTATAAAGAGAAAGTTAATCACCCACACGTCGACCTCCTGATGTAATCAACAGTAACAGCTTGCTGAGGAGCCTTCCACAACTCCTTGCTCATATAAACAGATCAAATATATGTGCACACATAGAAAATTCTGTTCGTACAAAAACTCATAGACACAGACAATAGTTTAGTGGTTACCAGAGGGTAAGGGGGTGGGGGTGGGGGTGAGAGATAAGGGTAAGGGGGATCAAATATATGGTGATGGAAGGAGAACTGACTCTGGGTGGTGAACACACAATGGGATTTATAGATGATGTAATACAGAATTGTACACCTGAAATCTATGTAATTTCACTAACAATTGTCACCCTAATAAATTTTAAAAACAAGAAAATTCTGTTCGTTTTCAGCAAAGTATAATCATACTGTACACATTATTCTGCAACTTGTGTCACTTAACTATATACATATACATATGCACATACATATACATATATCTACATGTGAAAATAGACAATATATATTATTTAACAAAATACAGTGAATATACTCTGCAGTCTTAAGTTCCTTTCCAGTTCTAAAATTCATTTTTGTATTTCTTTAAAGGATATAACACTATTACTATTATTTGTAATCAGTTGTTTGTCTTTCTTCTCTGCTAGACTGACAGATTCATGAAGGCAGGGAACTAATTTTGTTCACCACTGTAACTCCAGAATTTAGGAGTGCTGCCAGGATAGTAATTGCCTAAAATCGATTTGTGCATTGTCTCAGTGCTTCTTGAAACCTTCAGTCTACTTAAACTAGGTCATTACCAATAGTCAAATAAACGTGTCTTTAGGAGCTCAGGCGTGGAGTAAGTCACCACTCAGCGTTATTTGGATGGAAGCTAGTTAACAGTACGTTTTAAATGTTTGTAAGAATTTGTACTTTTTTAGCAAAACCCGTCTGTCACAAAAATCAATTTAAAAAGATGGCATGTTCAGTGTAATTTAGGAGACCTGGATTCTAGTCCTACCTCTGACATTAATTTCTCTGTGGCCTTTAGAAAATGCCTTATCCTTTCTGGTCCTGGTTCCTCATCTGTAGCTCTAGCATTCATTAATTCCAAAAACGTGTACTGTCTACTACAGGCTAGCAGCAGGCTAAGTGCTAGTGATACAGGGGTAAAAAATAATAGCCAAAATTCAGTGAATGCTTACTTTATGCTTGGTCCTTTGTTGGAGTCATATGCACTATCTCATTTAACCTCCTATGAAATAGCACTACCGTGATATTTTCTGTACTTTACAAAGGAGGGAACTGAAGCATAATGAGGTGAAGCAACTTTCCTAGCATACCAAAGAGCACAGTGAAGACGGATTGGATTCCAGACACTGGAGCTTCAGATGTCCTTCCAATAACCACAGTGAATCCTTGCCTTCATAATTCGATGTTTATTTCAGTGGCTTCCATTTTGGCCCAAGCCTAGGAGTAACGGAGGAGTACATTAGAGAAACCATTGAAAGGTATGCCAACAAGAGCTGCAACCAGCAATGCTCTTCCTTACTCTCGCAGCTTTCACGCCCCGAAAATGAAGAGGTCCTACGCCTGCACACCTCTCTAGGCGTCCCATTGGTACAGGCGACCGTGCGGATCACGCCAGCAAGACGCGCCTCTCTGACCTCCGCAGAGGGCGGGGAGAAAGGACGCGCTGCGTGCGCGCTGCGTGCGCGCTGCGCGCTTGGTCTTTCCGACGTCTGCGCGGGCCGATGTCTCCGCCTGGCCAAGGGCTCATTTGGCCCGCCCCGCTGCCTGCGCTGTCGCGGCGTCCACTTCCTGGCCCTACCCACCTCTAGCGAAACCAACGAGGTTACACCGCCTGCATCTAGAGCAGCCCGACCAGGAGCGTACCCGAGGGGCGCGCGCGAACGTGAGAGGAAAGCGGTGCGCGGGTGTGTTTCCCCCCCCCTGAACCGTTCTAGACGCTGGTGAGTGCTGGGGGCATCGGCCTGCATCTGGAGCGGCCCCCGGAGCGGCCCAACCCCGCCCTTCTTTGGGGGATGGCCTGGGCCTTGGCCCACTCCCAGCATGCTGTATGCGGGGTACCCGGGCAGGTGCAGTGGGAGTAGTGCGGGTGGTAGACCGAGAACCGCCTTCTTGAAGGCCCTCTTTGGCCCTGCAATGGGATCTTGAGGTGACCATGTCCTCCCTCCTGGTGTCCATTTCGTCCTCCCTTTTCTATACCCCAAACATCCTCACCTTCTAAAACGATGCATCTCAGAAAACACTGGTATTGTCTGCTTTATTTGTGCCTGTGTGCAGTTTTAAGTTTCCCTCTCCTCTGCACCAAATATCCTATCATGTGCATCTCCCGTGTTACATTTTTTTGCCACCCGGATGGATAAAAAGATCTCTTTGTAATAATTGGTGCAAATAAGCCATAAGTAGAGTCCCCATCGGGAAGAATTCTGACATACATATACATTATTAAGCTAAGAGACACGTGTGAATTATCATATATTAGCCGGAAATGAAAATAAGCATAATATGAAGTGCGAAAATTCTATCTAAATCAATTTTAGAGTGCATCTGACAATTATAATATTAAGCAGAGCTTGTTTCCTGTCAATTTTCTTTTCCTTCTTAGAGCTGTGTTTATTGACCAAGTTCTGTGAGTGGCACAGGAAAACCATCCTGCCTCTTTCCCCACCCCCACACCCCCACTCAGGAATTACATCTGCCAAGCTATTCCACACCTTGTCCTTCTAGTACAAGTCCAAGTCCATTTCCTGTAGAAGAAAATCAAGGGATGGTTTCCTTGTAGCAGTGTAGTGATGTCGTGTCCAAAGTGTCAGCTATGGTTAAAAATCCCACAGGTTTTTGTTTTTTTCATTTGTAGGAAAACAAGGTTATTCAGTAACTTATTTATTAAATTCTCGACAATATCAATAAATTCTCAAATGGCTCAGGGGCAGTAGAAGCACTGTTGAGATCATTATTCTGTAATAGAAAAGGCATTAAATTGATGTCAGGAAGATCTGATTTCTAGTTCAGTTCTACCACTAACTAACTGTGTGACTTTGGGTCAGTTACTTAAACTCTCTGGACCCTCTCCCTATCTGTAAAATGACAGAAATTACATTAGGTAGCTTCTAAGACCCTTTTCAACTTTAAGAGACAAAGGGAGAATCTGAGTAGCTAAGTACACCATTCCTTGTGGAGATAGAGGGGAGATTGGGAAAATCTCAACAGTTCTATTTAATGTTGGGTTTTCTTTTAATTTATAATTTAAATAAAAGTGTAAACTTTTCTCCTTTTATTTCCCCAAAGAATAAGAAAATGCCTTGGAGGAAATAAAAATGTTCATTAATGGTTCCCCAGATATGCCTGTATTGAATCAGTTCTCATTCAAATAATTTAACTATTTTCATTGTGGGCTTTGATTACATGAGTTAGTTGGGATACTGTATTGGAAACCATTTAGTCTTAGGAACAATAGGGTAAATATTAACATACACTGTGTCAATTTCAAGAAACTTGCTTTAGATGTACTCAAAACACCCAAGGACAACAATCATCGGTTAAATAAAGCACTAGGTTGAGAACAAAAATGCCAGCACAGATACCATTGATTTGCCAATTGTGGGTGATTTTATCTGTTCAATTTAAGATTTTGATGTAAAAGTCTGTATCTGAGGAGGTATTTAAATATAATGCAAGCTTCTGATATGAAATTCCTTTAAACAGAGTGATGGAAGGATAACCTATGTAACATTGGCTTCTCGAGTTAATGCTTTTAGTACTTGGTTAATTAAATAGATAAAGTACAAAAATAGCCTCCCAGAAATTCTGCAGAGAGGTGTTGCTGCAAAGTTCCAGTTTATACTGAACAGTATAAATTGGAAGCTAATTATTATTAGACCCTTTGGTACTTACATGCAACTAACTTGATTTCAAATTTGGGAACCTTTATTTAATGTTAAGAGCAAAATGTAAGTATATATATGGAATACCAAATCAAATCACTAGGCTAATCCTTTTCTTTTAAGTATCCTAAGGATTTTTTTCTTCTTTATAGGAAAAATGCTTTCTGAAAGCAGTTCATTTTTGAAGGGTGTGATGCTGGGAAGCATTTTCTGTGCCTTGATCACTATGCTAGGACACATTAGAATTGGTTATGGAAATAGAATGTACCACCATGAGCATCATCACCTACAACCTCCTAAGAAAGAAGATATCTTGAAAATTTCAGAGGATGAACGCATGGAGCTCAGTAAGAGCTTTCGGGTATACTGTATCATCCTTGTAAAACCCAAAGATGTGAGTCTTTGGGCTGCAGTGAAGGAGACTTGGACCAAACACTGTGACAAAGCGGAGTTCTTCAGTTCTGAAAATGTTAAAGTGTTTGAGTCAATTAATATGGAAACAAATGACATGTGGTTAATAATGAGAAAAGCTTACAAATACACCTTTGATAAATATAGAGACCAGTACAACTGGTTCTTCCTTGCACGCCCCTCCACGTTTGCTATTATTGAAAACTTAAAATATTTTTTGTTAAAAAAGGATCCATCACAACCTTTCTATCTGGGCCACACTATAAAATCTGGAGACTTTGAATATGTGAGTGTAGAAGGAGGAATTGTCTTAAGTATAGAATCAATGAAAAGACTTAACAGCCTTCTCAGTGTCCCTGAAAAGTGTCCTGAACAGGGAGGGATGATTTGGAAGATATCTGAAGATAAGCAGCTAGCAGTCTGCCTGAAATATGCTGGAGTGTTTGCAGAAAATGCAGAAGATTCTGAAGGAAAAGATGTATTTAATACCAAATCTGTTGGGCTTTTTATTAAAGAGGCAATGACCAATCACCCTAACCTGGTAGTAGAAGGATGTTGTTCAGATATGGCTGTTACTTTTAATGGACTGACTCCAAATCAGATGCATGTGATGATGTATGGGGTATACCGTCTTAGGGCATTTGGGCATATTTTCAATGATACATTGGTTTTCTTACCTCCGAATGGATCAGACAATGACTGAGAAGTGAAACAAGAGCATGTACATGATCACTGTAGAGGACATGTGTTATTTGTAGTGACTACATATCTAACAGCAGTATGTTTCTTTTTTTTTTCTTTTTTAGTTTGGTGGCACTGGTTTAATCACACATTAAAGTTTAGTGATACATTTTAAAATAGGCTGTTTTTTCCCTTAAAACACATGTGAAAATTTCAAATATGTTGGAAAGAAATGTTTTAAGAATAATAATTTTGCAAATAAAGGCTATATTTATAAATACTATATTTATGTGAAAAATTCTAGATTACGAACATTAAAATCTGTGGCATATTTTTGCTGATTGGTTAAAAATTTAATGTCTTTTTAGCTGAGATATGCAAATGGATCTCTAGTTGTGATTTTGTGATTAAAGTAAAACTTAGCTGTGTTTCCATTACTTTTAATCTTGGTTTATGTTCTAAGCCTTCACAAGTGCCACTGGATTTGCTTTTTCAAAATATACATCCAGGCAACAAAGGAAATGTTCCCTACCAATGTAAAAGTGAAAGTTGAAATCTATCCTTGAGAGAAAAAGTAAAAAATATTGTAAAGGTTAATAATTTTCCTGGGAGCTAATCTAGTGGCATTCCTCAGCATACACAATTTCAGTGTAACTCTCTGTACTTCTCTATGCAGATACTACTGAAATTGGAGTGGTGACTATGAAGAATGTAATGTCATTTAACTCTGCTCTTTCCCTGTTAACCAAACTCTCAGCTGTGGCTTGGATAAAAATATATCAGTTGAGATTTATTTACTTCAGCTGGGCAAATGAGTTCTGTAGAAGTCTTCTTTGCAAAACTTCTTTTGGCAGTCGGGCAGTTTTACTTACCTGAGTTGAGTGCACCCTGGTTATGTTTACCTGTTCAAATTCTGAGATTTTCCCCATGTTCATGGTTGTACCGTATCCATCTGTTTTTAGTATGGAAGGCTTAACCTCATCATTCATCTTGGATTATCATACCATTTGCCTAATTTCAGTGGCTACCCAGTAGCTTCATCCGTGGTGGATACCCCATGGTTCCTGTCCTTACAAATGTGTAAAATACTTGGACCTGACTTATCCTATAATTGGGCCTGCACATGCTATGTTAAGTCAGGTCCATAAGACCCCCTAGGGTCCATGACATATTAGAGATCAATATTTTCTGTAACTGGCCTCATAATGTTAATGGACTCCCACAGCTTTTGCAAAGCAGAAAGAATTTCCTCAAGAGGGCGTTGGACTTCAAATTATTGATCATCAGAGTATTGTGTAAAAGTGCTTTGTTTTAATTTATCTGATTTTCCTTATTTGGGCTTTTGGTTAAAATGAAGAGTTATTAATTTTGAAAAACAATAAAAACCCATTTATCAGGCACCCTAATATGTGGTCTCAAATGCAGTTACTATAGATCAAATCATGTTTGGTGTGAGTACAATGATAGACATTATCTCACTGACTGTGACACCCAGTTTATTTGTCACCTTGCCCCAAACCAATATATTAAATTTCTACCGTATTTATCATCTTCATTTACATTAGTGTGTCAAAGTATAGTTGTAATATATCAGATAATGCATTCCATTGTTTGATTTCCTAGTGGGTTGCTAAGGTAACAATTGCTTTTAAACCATATTGATGCTCTTGATTATATTTATATACATGAGTATTCTTTTATAAAATGTTAGTTGTTTTAAATAATATGTTGTCTCTTTGAACTTATTTGTACCCAGTCTTGTAGATAAAATCTGAATCAGGAACAGAAAATAGTACTACTGAGGTAATGGTTACAGATTTGATCACCATGCATTCAATAGCCAAAAAAATGTAGCTTTTAACCCCACTCTGCTATTGGAGGAAGAGTTGGGAAGAATGAAGGTCTTATGGAAATTGATCATAATTGTGAATATATAACATAGGTGTAACAAATTCTGAAAGTGTGAAACCCACTGACTGAGACATGAATGAGAGAAAACTTGAAGATTCTTCTAAAAGTTGTATTTAATCTTTCTGTTTGTCTTGAATGCAGTGAAAACTGCAACCTAACTCTTAGTACCAGGCCATCTCCTTACACAAGTTCAATGACTAGATCTTCCTTCTCAAAATTATTAAAACATTGGATTTGGAGCAAATTACAGAATAGACCCCTTGACTTCTTTTTTTTTTTAATGTAGTTAAAAGATTGCTTGTGTGTCAAAACTGAGTTGTAATGCTCACGTTTTTCTGTAATGCATTAAACATACCTATCTATTGTGATTTCTTAGAGCAGGGCACATATGTATTAGAAAAGTTACTGAAAGCACAGAGTCTAGTGATGATGTACCACTAATCTGCCCTACATTTGTTAAGAATATGGTGTTCCATTTAGTGCCAGCTGGCTTGGATTGATGCATTCAATGTCTGTCTGAGTGATTATATGAAGAGCATGTTTATAAAAGTTCAGCTTTCTTTTGGCATACAAAGAAACTCAGAAATGTTTGCCAACCTCCCTGCAAAGAAGTCTTCCAAAGTTTATTTAATTCCGATATCGTCAACAATAAAATACTATAAAGCATTAAAGTGTAATGGGAACAATGACTTGTTCGAAAAAGAATGAAATGATGGTGTCTCCCTTATTCAAAAAAGAGAAGTCTACCTTTACTAGTGTGGAGTCTACACCCTATATTCTTTGTATGTATTGAATATATATAATCTCAAAACTAGGCCAGGTATTTTGTAGAAAGTAAAAGGATCCTAAACTCATGGTTCATACAGAGTCAAATAAATAATCACTTTGTGTGTTTTGCCTGAGCAACAAAACAAGCTTTAGCTTATTATTAGAATATGGTGTTCTATTTGCCTTAAAAGTCCTCAATTTGATAAACGCTATTTCTTTTATACCACATGATTATCATTATTTTGGTAGTTTTTACTGATGCCATGCAAGACTGGCCACATTGGTTATCGCATTGCTATTGCACTTTGGCGAAAGCCCTGATATGAAGACTCAGATTTTTTATGGATGGATGGGAGTGAGGGAGGAAGTGTGCCCTTAATATATGACAGGCTTGCACTTGAAAAAAATTAAGAAGTGCTTTAATCTACTTATAAGAGACAACCACATAGGTACTTCACGTGTTGAATGGGGACATCCTAACTGTCAAAACATCAGCCCCATATCACTGAAGGGAAAATGAAAAAAACTGATGCTAGCTTGATGGAAGACTACTGGTACTGAGAATCTTTTCCCTATTTGCCACTATAAGGCACTTACCTCTAAAAGGAAGCTTCAGGGAATACTGCCCATTCTCCATTCCAGCAGTCCAATAGAAATATAATGTGAGCCATATGTGTAGTTTCAAGTTTTCTTTTTTAAAATTAAATTTATTGGGGTGACATTGGTTAGTAAAATTATATAGATCTCAAGTGTACATTTCTATAATACATCATCTATATATTGTGTGTTCACCACCCAGAGTCAGTTCTCCTTCCATCACCATATATTTGATCCCTCTTTCCTTTTTCTACCATCCCTCATCTCCCATTATCCTCTGATAACCACAAACTGTTGTCTGTGTCTGAGCTTTTGTTTCTTTGTCTTGTTCCTTTATTGCTTTCAGTTTTGTATCCCACATATAAGTGAAGTGATACGGTTCTCGACTCTTTCTGACTTATTTCGCTTGGCATGATAATCTCAAGATCCATCCATGTTGTTGCAAATGGCAATATTTCATCTTTTCTTACGGCCAAGTAAGTATTCCATTGTGTATATCTACCACATCTTCTTTATCCACTAATCTATTGAACAACGCTTTGATTGTTTCCATGTGTTGGCCACTGTGAATAATGCTGCAGTGAACATCAGGGTACATATATCTTTATGGATAAATGTTTTCAGACTCTTTAGGTAGATATGCAGAAGAGGGATTTCTGGGTCATATGGTAATTCTACTCTTTTTTTTTCTTTTTCCTCATTCTTTTTTTTTAATTTATTGGGGTGACAATTGTTAGTGAAATTACATAGATTTCAGGTGTACAATTCTGTATTACATCATCTATAAATCCCATTGTGTGTTCACCACCCAGTCAGTTCTCCTTCCATCACCATATATTTGATCCCCCTTACCCTCATCTCCCTCCCCCACCTCCCCTTACCCTCTGGTAACCACTAAACTATTGTCTGTGCCTATGAGTTTTTGTTTCTCATTTGTGTTTCTTGTTTTGTTTTTTGTTTACAGACAGAAAAAGCAGAGAACCCTATGATTTCACTGATATGTGGTAATTCTACTCTTAATTTCTTGAGGAACCTCCATACTGTTTTCCATAGTGCCTGTACACATTTACATTCCCACCACCAGTGTACGAGGGTTCCTTTTTTCCACAGCTTCCAACACTTCTTACTGTCTTGTTGATGATAGCCATTCGAACAGGGGTGAGGTGATGTCTCATTGTGGTTTTGATATACATTTCCCTAATAGCTACTAAAGTTAAGCATTTTTTCATATATCTGTTGGCCATTTGTTTTTGGGAGAAGTGTCTGTTCTGGTCCTCTACCCATTTTTTAATTGGATTTTTTGCTGTTGTTGAGTTGTACTAGTTCTTTATATATTTTGGATATCAGTCCATTATCTGAGGCATTGTTTGCAAATATCTTCTCCCATCCCATTTGGTTGGTTGCCTGTTTGTTATGGTTTCTTTTAATGTGCAGAAGCCTTGTAGTTTGATACCGTCCCATTTATTTGTCTTTTAAAAAAAATCTTTTTTCTTATATTTTTTTTATTAAGGAATATTGGGGAACAATGTGTTTCTCCAGGGACCCTCAGCTCCAAGTTGTCCTTCAATCAAGTTGTGGAGGGCGCAGCTCAGCTCCATGTCCAGTTGCCGTTTTCAATCTTTAGTTGCAGGGGGTGCAGCCCACCATCTCATGCGGGAATTGAACCGGCAACCTTGTTGTTGAGAACTCGCACTCTAACCAACTGAGCCATCCGACCACCCCCTCTGGAAGATCAGCTGCCACTCATTGTCTTCAATCTAGTTGTGGACAGTGCAGCTCAGTGGCCCATGTGAGAATCAAACTGGCAACCCTGTTGTTCAGAGCTCATGCTCTAACCAGCTGAGCCATCCAGCCACCCCCCGTTCATTTATCTTTACTTTTACTTCCCTTGCCTTTGAGGCCAAATTCATAAAATCCTCTTTCAACCCAAGATCCACAAGTTTAGTACCTATGCTTTCTTCTTTGCAATTTATTGTTTCAGGTCTGATGTTTAGGTCTTTGATCCATTTTGAGTTAATTTTGGTATATGGTGACAGCAGTGTAGTTTCATTCTTTTGAAAAGCATGTGGCTTTCCAATTTTCCCAGCACCATTTATTGAAGAGGCTTTCTTTTCTCCACTGTATATTTCTGGCTCCTTTGACGAAAATTATCTGTCCACATATATGTGGGTTTATTTATGAGTTTTCAAGTCTATTCCATTGGTCTGTGTATATGTTTTTCTGCCAAACCCATGCTGTTTTGATTATTGTCATTTTGTAGTACAAATTGAAGTCGGGGAATGTGGTACCTCCAGCATTATTCTTTTTTTCTTAGGATTGCTTTGGCTATGTATTCAGGGTCTTTTGTGATGCCATACAAATCTGATGATGTTTTGTTCTATTTCTTGAAAACAACTGCCATTGGGATTTTGATGGGAATTGTGTTAACTCTGTATATTGCTTTGGGTAATATGGCCATTTTAACTGTTGATTTTTTTTATCCATGAACATTGAATATCTTTCTATTTCTTTCTGTCTTCTTCACAATTTCTTTTAAAAATGTCTTATACTTTTCGGTGTGTTGATCTTTCACATCCTTTGATAAATTTATTCCTGGGTATTTTATACTTTTTGTTGCAATTGCAGAAGGAATTGTTTTTTTCGTTTCTCTTTCTGAAAGTTTATTATTAGTATATAGGAATGCAGTGAATTTTTGTACATTGATTTTTTGTAGCCAGCAACTTTACTGTATTCGTTTATGGTTGTTAATAGTTTTTTTGGTGGTGTCTTTACAGTTTTCTATATATATGTATGGTCATGTCATCTGCAAAAAGTGACAATTTAACTTCCTCATTCCCAATTTGTATGCCTTTTATTTCTCTCTCTCACCTGATTGCTCTGGTTAGGACTTTAAATACCATGTTGAACAAGAGGGATGATGGGAGCAACCCTGTCCTGTTCCTGATTTTAGAGGAAAAACTTTCAGTTTTTCACCATTAAGTATGATATTAGCTGAGGGTTTGTTATATGTGGCCTTTATTATGTTGAGGTACATTCCTTCTATACCCATTTTATTAAGTGTGTTAATTATAAATGGATGTTGTGTCTTATCAAATGCTTCTTTTGCATCTATTGATATAATCATATGATTTTTATCTTTTATTTTGTTTACGTGGTGTATTACATTGATCGATTTGAGTGTGTTGAACCATCTTTGTGTCCCTGGAATGAACCCCATTTGATCATGATGTATAATCTTTTCACTGTATTGTTGTATTTGACTTGTCAAAATTTTGTTTAGGATTTTTGCATCTGTGTTTCTCAGAGATATTAGTCTGCAGTTTTCTTTTTTCATGTTACCCTTACAAGGTTTTGATATCAGGGTAATGTTGGCCTGATAAAATGAGATAGGAAGTATTGCCTCTTCAATTTTTTGGAAGAGTTTGAATAGGACAGATATTAGATTCCCTTTGAATGTTTGGTAGAATTCACTAGTGAAGTCATTTGGTCCTGGACTTTTGCTTTTGGGAAGGTTTTGGATCACTGATTCAATTTCGTTACTGGTGATCGGTCTGTTTAGATTTTCCAGTTCTTCATGGTTCAGCTTTGGAAGGCCCTATGTTTCTAAGAACTTGTCCATTTCTTCTAGGTTGTTGAATTTGGTGGCATATAGTCCTTCATAGTATTCTTGAATGATCCTTTGTATTTCTGTGGTGTTCATGATAACTTCCCCTTTTTCATTTCTGATTTTGTTAATTAGTGTCTTCTCTCTTTTTATCTTAGTGAGTCTAGCCAAGGGTTTTGTTACTCTTTTCAAAGAACCAGCTCTTTGTCACATTAATTATTTCTGTTGTCTTTTTGTTCTCTATTTCATTTAATTCTGCTCTGATTTTTGTTATTTCCTTTCTTCCGCTGACCTTGGGTTTCACTTGTTCTTCTTTTTCTAGTTCTTTAAGGTGTAACTTGAGGTTATTTATTTGGGATTTTTTTTGTTTCTTGAGATAGGCCTGTAATGATATAAATTTCCCTCTTAAAACTGCTTTCGCTGCATCCCAAAAATTTTGGTACGATGTATTTCCATTGTCATTTGTTTCTATGTGTCTTTTGATCTCTCCTCTAATTTCTTCTTTGACCCAGTCGTTCTTTAAAAGTATGTTGTTTAATCTCCATGTATTTGTGTGTTTTTCCTGCTTTCTTTTTGCAGTTAATATCCGATTTCAAAGCCTTGTGGTCAGAGAATATGCTTGGTATGATTTCAATCTTCTTAAATTTGCTGAGGCTAGTTTTATGTCCCAATATATGGTCTATCCTTGAGACTGTTCCAAGTACACTAGAAAAGAATGTATAGTCTGGTGTTCTAGGATGAAGCTATCAATGTCAATTATGTCCTTTTGGTCTAATGTGTCATTTAAGGCTGATATTTCTTTACTGATTTTCTGTTTGGATGATCTATCCATAGCTGTCAATGACATATTTAGGTCATACTAAATATTTAGGGACATATTTAGGGACATATTTAGGGACATATTTAGGTCCCTACTATAATTATGCTTTTGTCGTTTTCTCCCTTTAGTTCTGTGGGTGGTTGCTTTGTATAATTTTTTGCTCCCTGTTTGGGGGGATATATATTGATAAGTGTTACGTCTTCCTGTTGTGTTGACTCCTTTATCATTATGAAATGTCCATCTCTGTCTCTTGTTACCTTTTTTATCCTGAAGTCTGTTTTATCAGATGTAAGTATGTCTACACTTGCTTTTATCTGGATTCCATTCGTATGGAGTATCGTTTTCCATGCTGAGATGTGTCTCTTGGAGGCAGCATATGGGTTGGGTTTTGTTTTTGATCCAATATGCTACTGTGTATGTTTTTATTGGTGAGTTCAATCCATTTCCATTTAGGGTAATTATTGATATATGATGATTTCCTATAGCCATTTTTCTTTCGTTTTTTGTTAGCTCCGTGTCTCCATTGTTTGTTGTTGTTGTTGTTTTCTACCTTTTTGTTTCTCTTATTTTAGTTTGGTGGTATTCTATGATTTTTCCCCTCTGTTCCTTTTTTTTTTTTGATATTATGTGTCTCAGTACTGATTTTTTTTTTCTTTTTTTGAGTGGTTACCATTAAGTTTATGTAAAAGAAAGTTTCATATTATGGTAGTCCTTTTTCTTCAGCATGCTTCTTATCTCCATTCTCCTTTGCAAATTCAGATCTTTACTCTCTCCCCTTTTATGTATTTGTTGTCACAGATTATCTCTATTTTTGCTGTTAGTTGATTTCTGAGTTGAATTAGCAAATTATCTATTCTCTTTTTTAATTTTTTTTTCTTCTTTACCATTTTTGTTATGTTTAAGTGTATAGTACCCTGTTCTGTGTAGTAGTTGCTATTTCTTGCTTCTGTCTGTTAGTAACCTTATGCATGATTTTGTATCCTTTTGACTTTTTGTTTCAAATCAAATAATCTCCTTCATTATTTCTTATAATGCAGGCTGTGTGGTAGAAAATTCCCTTAGCTTCTGTATGTCTGGAAAGGTCTTTACTCCTTTGGTGGATATGTTATTCTTGGCTGGTAATTTCTCTCTTTCCATAGTTTGAATATTTCATTCCAGTCCCTCCTGGTTTGTATAGTTTCTGCTGAAAAATCTGATGATAATCTAATGGGCTTTCCTTTGTAGGTTACCATCTTCTTTTCCCTGGCTGCCATGAGGATTCTTTCTTTGTTGTTAATTTTTGACAGCTTCAATACAGTGTACCTTGGAGAAAGCCTGTTGGGATTGAGGTAATTAGGTATTCTTTTCGCTTCTTGAATTTGATGATCCAGCTCTTTCCATAGGTTTGGGAAGTTCTCGTCGACTATTTGTTTGAATGGATTCTCTGTTCCCTTCTGCCTCTCTTCTCCATCTGTTATACAATTATTCTTCTGTTTCTCTTTCTGATGGAGTCAGGTAGGTAGTTCTTATAGACTTCTTTCATTTATTTAACTCTCAAGTCTCTCTCTTCTTCCATGTATGTAATTTCCAGATTTCTGTCTTCAGTATCACTAATTCTTTCCTCCATCTGGTCAACTCTTTTTCCTAAGTTGGCTATTTCATTCTTCATCTTTTTTTTATTGAGTTCTTCGTCTCTAGGGTTTTTTTTGTTTTTTTTTTTTAATTTCAGTCTCTTTGGTAAAATCTTCATTTCCTTCATTGATTTTATTTCTGAGTTCATTAAGATGTGTGAATTTTCTTGCATCTGGGTAAGTTCTTTCAGAACTGCAATTTTGAATTCTCTGTCATTTAAGTCACGTATTTCCATGTCATTAAGTTCATTATCTGGAAATGTTTTTTTTTTGTTTTGTTTTTTGAGCTGCCTTGTTACCTTGGTTATTCATTTCACTTAATGAGTTATTTCTCTTCCTGGCAGCTACATGAGGGGATTCTGCAGCAGGTTGATATGAAGAGATCTTTCTTTCCAGTAGATGTTGCTGGAGTGTTTTATTTTCTTCACTCTGCAATGTTTTATTTTCTCTTGTGCTGGTCCGGCTTGTCACTCAATAGGTTTCCTAGGAAATGGCCCCATCTGTGATCAGGTTACCTTGGTCTCAGAGCACTGCCCTCATGAGACGATGTGGTGGTCAGTGGGGTTCTGGGCCTCTGAATCCCCAGTGTTGCCACTGAAGCCTGATGCAGAGCTCGTGTGTGTCAGCAGCCCTGTTGCCCCTACAGGGATCAGCCCTGGAAGGTTAGGGTAGGGTGCACTCTGAGAGATGGCAGGTGTGTTTCTGGCTCTGAGCAATGATGACTTCCAACACACAGCTGTCTCGCCCCTATGGCTCCTTCCCTGGCCCTGGAATTAGCCGCACAGTGCGTCTGCTGCTGTGGGACTGTCTCTCCAGTTTCATGGCTGTACGTATCCTACTTTTTAATCCAACACTGCTACAGTTTCTTCTGGAGCCTACTTCTAACACTGGGAGGGTGGCTCCTTGTCTTTGTTTTCTGTCTTTTGTTCTTTGCCCCAAGGTTTCTGCCCCCGTCACTCAGACCCTGTCACCTGCTTCAGCCGTATCATATGCTGATCCCTCAAGCAGGATTGTGGGTTACAGAAAATGCACCTGCAGCCTGAATCCTTCCCTCTCCCGAGACCACAGTGATCTCTGGACTCTGTCCTCTGGCCCATGTCTCTGCACTCCCCCCTTCCCTCCTCCCTTGTTTGCCCAGGTTTGCCCACTTTCAGATGTGTTGATGTGCGGATCTCTCAGATATGCTTGTGTGTTGTATAGGGTATCCTTTGTTGAATTGTAGCTGTTCAATTTGTTATAATTTCTAGGGGAGATTTCAAGGAATACCCTTCATGCCATGTGTTACTGACATCACCCTTAAATTTTCTAGTAGCCACATTAACAAAGTGAAAAGACACGGGTGAAATTATTTTTAGTATTGTATTTTATTTAAAGCAATTTATCTAAAATGTTTCAACATGTAATCAATAGAAAAAAATGAAGATAGTTTACATTCTTTTTTTTTAATTAAGTCTCTAAAATCCAATATGTATTTTACAGTTACAGCACAGGTCTAAATTCCAGAAGTGTACGGATCCCATCCCCAACCCTGAGGCTGACATGTGAATGGGAGAAAATTTGGTTTCTTCTAAAAGTCCTATGTATTTTCCTGTTTGTCTTGAGTGTTATGGAAATTGCAACCTGACTTTTAATAGACGTCAGGATATCTCCTCGCTGGATCTTCCTTAGCAAAATTAAATCACTGGATCTGAAGCAAAATATAGATTAGGCCCCTCGCTTTTTTTCTTAGATTATAATTGAACCAAACTGCTCCTGTCACTAATTTTAATATTCACTGATCCTCCTCCCTATCCATCTTTTGGATATATTGATAGTCACAAAGCAGCCGCTAGTGCTTCCTTTGCATATTATACTCTACATTCATCTCCCTACTTCTTAACTAACCCTCCCCCTTGTATCCTTTTCTAAAAAGATCCACCAGCAGCTTCTGAATGACATAACCTTTAAACTGTCACAAATCCTGGCTTGAAGGTGACTAATAACAGAAAAAGTTCAGACCTCAGGACTGAGTCCAGTTTCAAAAGGTATGCACTGCTGAAGAGGGAAACCAAAACATTCCTGCAGAAGCACAAATAAGACACTGTACAAGCAACACACTCATATGCATTCACATCTTACTCATATTTTCCCACTGTGGAACAGAGGCTTGGCCAACTTGTACTTCTCTTTGGCAACCCATAAACAAAGGTGGTGATGTGACTGTGGGCTGAGGTTAACATTTTATAAAAAATGAGGGAGATTGTCTGCAAAACAGGCATTGCAGTCAGGCAGACCTAAGTTCAAATTCCAATTCTTCCATTAGCTATGTATCTTTAGGAAAGTTATATAACCCCTCTGGTGCCTTCGTTTCCTCATTTGTAATATGTGAATTAAAATGTACCTCATGAAATCATCATAAAAGTTAAGCAAGATATGGAAATAGAGCTTGTGCATATAGTAGTCAGGGAATGTTACTTCCCTTTGCCGCCTACAAGTTTAACTAGCACTTTACACAGTTAAATATGTATCAATCCTTTTTATTAAACATCTTGATTGTAAAATATTGAAATATGTGAATAGCAGCTGGTGTTGAATATTCAAATTCACAAGGGAACTCCTTAATTAATAGTTTTAAGATAACATCTGTACATTTTATCTGTGCCATTCAATAAAATAGCTCTTCCTCAAACAGCTTTTTTATAAAAGAAATACTTTTAAGGAGAAATTCAGAAGTTGCTTTTAAAAACATTAACTTAGATCATGTTCCCATTTCACAGCAAATTAGACATCACTGGAGCCACAATTGTCCAGATCAGTATGGTTTCTCTCTTCACACTTTAATCAAGATGTTTCTCTTTATGTTGGCAAAAAACATTGGCTAAGTGAGACTCCTACATCCCCAGTAAATTTATCTGGGCATTTAGTACTTGAGCGAGGATTGGGTTTGACAACACCCAGAAGCTAATGAGGCCATATGCCTTCTCTCAGACTCCTGCATTTGGAAGCAAGAAAGCTTAATTACTTTGTGGACTCCTTTTAAAACATTTTACAAAATATAAAATTTTGACCTTGTAGAACACAACATAAAGTAAGTGCAGTATAAAAATCCAAGTTTTTACTATATTTTAGCCCCTACTATTTTTAAAACAATAAAGCATTGCTATGAAAAATATTTTCCAGTCACGTGCTTTTTGAAAGCTATTCAATTTGATGGGTTAGAGATTAATTTGATGGATTAGAGATTGTTGTTATCCCACTAAATGAAGCTGTTTCTGCCTCTATATTCAAATACATTTCAGGTTGAACTTTCTTAAATAAAAAATGCTTACACAAGCAAACTTTAGAACGATCTTAGTCATGCAAAAGCATGTTTTTCTCCTAATCCTGGATAAGTCAAGTCTTAAGAAAGCTGTCTAGATCCTACAAGGCAAAAAGGACTCTTCCCTCCATCCTCCTCACCCTGCCCAATCTAGTCCAGATGTTTAAATGAACAGTGAATTTTGGCTTTAAAAATTAATTTTGAATGGGGCAGCATTAGAACTGATGAAAACAGCATCCAAACTAAGAAGTACATATGCAATCTTTCAGAAAAATTTGTTAAAATGTCAATATACAGAATCAAACATTTCAAGCCCCACTGATAGGAAAGCAAACTAGAAGAAAGTGCATGTTACGGCTTTTAAAAGTTGTCTCAAATTTAAGCTTATTTAAGTACTATTAATAGACTGTCAATATAACATGCAGTTTCATCACAAAATAATCTCATTGATTTGCAAGTTTCCAAGCCTCAGGGCTTCATCATGCATCTGCATAGAAGGACAATTCAAGCATTTCGGGACAAAGACAGAAAGTGTCCCCTTTTGAAACATAACCTGGTAAGAATAAAAATGGATAGCCCAAGTCTCCCCAATATGGCTTTTCCCAAGGGAACTGAATTCGCTTTCCAAGGCATATGCTTGGAGAAATCTTCAAGCAAGTGCTTAAATGATTTATTGCTTCAAACATGGTCTTTTCCTCTTATGCTTGTGAAAATCACAAGAAATTACTTATTTCACCATAAAGTTCATAACTTCATTGATAATCAAGTCTTGTGATTAAAAAATTAAAATTAGAAGAAAGTAAATCTTTGTATTGTTTAAATTTAGGGTTTCTCCCCACCTTTCACCATGGTAGAGTTCTGAGAACAATTATAATGAACTTGAAGGGAGTGAAGTAAATGATTATGCCTTAGAAGTCCCCTACATTCATACATTTGCTGAAATTAAAGCATTTTAAAATTGGGGAATGGAATAAGAGCAACAAAAATTATGGTGTGGAAATCATGACTTGTTTTACTTTTTTTATTAGTTTCAGGTGCACAAGACAAGGTAATACTTAGACGTTCATCATTTATATCCCTCACACTGTACACCCCCCTCCCCCATCCCCCCATCCACTATCCCTCCGACATCGCATGGAGCCATCACATTATACATATAAAATTATAGTTGGCATTCACCATTGTTCAGTTTCAGGTGTACAGTACATTGATCAAGCATCTACATCTTCCCTGAAGTAGGTCCCAAGTGGGACACGTGTCCATCAGATACCCTACAAAATCTTTACAACATTATTGATTTTGTTCCCCAAATTATTTTTCAAAAACCCTGAGGCCATTTTGTGGTTACCGACTGTTTTCTAGTCCCTTCACCTTTCCCCTTATCCCCATGCCCCCGCCCATCTAATCAGCGACTTAGAAGACAAGAAAAAAGAAATCTTACCATTTGTTTTACTTTTTTTAAATTTATTTATTGGGGTGACAATTGTTAATGAAATTACATAATTTCAGGTGTACAATTCTGTATTACATCGCAAATAAAAACCACAATGAGATATCACCACACTCCAGTCAGAATGGCTTTCATCAACAAGACAAATAGCAACAAGCGTTGGAGAGGCTGTGGAGAAAAAGGAACCCTAATACACTGTTGGTGGGAATGCAGACTGGTGCAGCCGCTATGGAAGGCAGTGTGGAGGTTTCTCAAAAAATTACAAATAGAATTACCATATGACCCAGCAATCCCTCTCCTGGGTATCTACCCAAAGAATTTGAAATCATTTATACATAAAGACACGTGTGCTCCAATGTTCATTGCAGCTTTGTTTACGGTGGCCAAGACATGGAAACAACCAAAATGTCCTTCGATAGATGAATGGATAAAGAAGTTGTGGTATATATACACAATGGAATACTATTCAGCATTAAGGAAAGATGATATAGGAACATTTGTGACAACATGGATGGATCTTGAGAGTATAATGCTAAGTGAAATAAGTCAGATAGAAAAAGTTGAGAACCCTATGATTTCACTGATATGTGGTATATAAACCAAAAACAAGACAAACAAATGAGAAACAAAAACTCATAGACACAGACAATCGTTTAGTAGTTACCAGAGGGTAAGGGGGGTGGGGGGAGGGAGATGAGGGTAAGGGAGATCAAATATATGGTGATGGAAGGAGAACTGACTCTGGGTGGTGAACACACAATGGGATTTATAGATGATGGAAAGACATTCCGTGCTCATGGATTGGAAGAATCAACATAGTTAAAATGGCCATATTACCCAAAGCCATATATAGATTTAATGCAATCCCCATCAAAATCCCAATGGCATTTTTTAAAGAAAAAGAACAAATAATCATCAGATTTGTTTGGAACCAAAAAAGACCCCGAATAGCCAAAGCAATCTTAAGAAAAAAGAACAATGCTGGAGGTATCACACTGCCTGACTTTAGCTTGTACTACAGGGCTACAATAATCAAAACAGCATGGTATTGGCAGAAAAACAGACACATAGACCAATGGAATAGAATTGAGAACCCAGAAATAAAACCACATAAATATGGACAGATAATTTTTGACAAAGAAGCTAAAAACATACAATGGAGGAAAGACAGCCTGTTCAATAAATGGTGCTGGGAGAATTGGATAGCCACGTGCAAAAGAATGAAATTGGACTATCTGTCACCATGTACCAAAATTAATTCAAAATGGATCAAAGACTTAAGCATAAGACCTGACACAATAAACTGCATAGAAGAAAACATAGGTACTAAACTTATGGACCTTGGGTTCAAAGAGCATTTTATGAATTTGACTCCAAAGGCAATGGAAGTAAAAGCTAAAATAAAAAAATGGGACTATATGAAACTGAAAAGCTTCTGCACAGCAAAAGAAACTATTGACAAAATAATGAGGCAACCAACTGAATGGGAGAAGATTTTCGCAAACAGTTCCTCTGATAAGGGTCTAATATCCAAAATATACAAGGAACTCATGAAACTCAACAACAAAAAAAAACAACCCAGTTGAAAAATGGGCAGAGGACCTGAAGAGACATTTCTCCAAAGAGGACTTACAAATGGCAAATAGACATATGAAAAAATGTTTCACTTTTAAAAGGAGATTTTTAAAAAATTTATAAGACAATCCATTTAATTCCATTTAATTAGAATTGCACCATCGTGAGGCATGTCCTCTGGAACAACCAGAGTTTTAAGTAGAAATTACTTCACTAATTTATTTGTTTTGAGACTTTTTATGAGAGTTTCAGTGTATTTGAGCCACACTGATGCCATGCTGGGAAGCAAGCTCTCAAATGCTCCCTCGCTAATTGATCTTTATTTCTCACAGTGTTCAAGTATAAAATGTGGTCTTTAATTTTTCACTAATTTAATAGTACTAATTAGTTTATATGTTTTTATCTATTTTCCTCCACATGACCTGTTCTTATGAATATCCATATGATATTAGGAGAAATTCCAGTGAATTATCTCCTGTATCTCTTTCCATACATAAATTATATTCTCCAAGAGGCCAGCTTCTTCAACCAACTGACCTACTTGCCTAGTAGTCTCAACAGATTGAAAAACTAGCTCTTAATCGTGTTCATTCACTCCTGTTCTGATGGAGTAATAGTCCTTTACAAGTACTTAATTAGTTTAAATACATTAGTAAACAAATTAGTGTTATAGCTTATTAAGAGGTCTGACAATTAAATTCGCAAACTTGCCACCATGTGCTTACATTGGCAGCACTGTGCAAACAGCTCTGTAAGGTTTCATAACCCTGGTATGTCAGTGTCTCACAGCTGTGTTCGCGTCGATGTGTGGCAGTGTCTTGCTGAGTGGCATTCATTAATGCATGTTTTTGTGTGCCATCGCGTGAATGTTTAAGCTTGAATTAGAGCAACGAACAAACATTAAATTTCTTGTTCAACTTGGCAAGAGTGGAAGTGATATCAGGGACGTCTTAGTCCAAGTTTCTGGGGATAACACCATGAAGAAAACAAAAGCATACAAATGGATTAAACGTTTTTCTGAGGGGAGAGAATGCATCACTGATGAAGAGAGGTCAGGGCAGCCAGTAATGAGCAGAACTGACGAAAACATTGCAGAAATGTGTCAAATTGTGCATCAAAATCATTGGCTGACTGTGAGAAGCGTAGCAGACCAAGTAAACATCAATAGAGAAACAGGAAAATCTTAAGTGAAAATCTTGGCATGAGAAAGGTATGTGCAAAAATGGTCCCAAAGGAGCTCACCAATGAACAAAAGCAAGAGAGTCGAAGTTTGCCAAGACCTTTTGGAGAGGCAGATAATGTTCTGGACTGTTTTATCATTGGTGATGAAACATGGGTGTACCAATACAACCCTGAAACAAAGCGTCAAAGTGTACAATGGAAGTCAGCCAATGCTCTACGACCAAAAAAGTTCGATCAGTCCAATTCAAGAGTCAAAACGATGTTGTTAACGTTTTTTGATATCAGAGGGATTATTCATTATGAATTTGTACCAACTGGACAGTTAACCAAGTTTACTATTTGGAAGTGCTTAAAATGCTGCGTGAAAAAGTTAGACGAAAACAACCTGAACATTTTGCCAACAATTCATGGCTCTTGCATCACGACAATGCACCAGCTCACACGGCACTGTCTGTGAGGGTGTTTTTAGCCAGTAAACAAATAACTGTATTGGAACACCCTCCCTACTCATCGGATCTGGCCCCCAATGACTTCTTTCTTTACCTGAAGATAAAGGAAATACTGAAAAGAAGACATTTTGATGACATTCAGGACATCAAGGGTAATATGATGATAGCTCTGATGGCCATTCCAGAAAAAGAGTTCCAAAATTGCTTTGAAGGGTGGACTAGGTACCGGCATCAGTGCATAGCTTCCCAAGGGGAGTACTTCAAAGGTGACCATAGTGATATTCAGCAATAAGGTATATAGCACTTTTTCTAGGATGAGTTCTTGAACTTAATTGTTGGACCTCATATATCTACTCATTTTTTTACCTACTATATAATATACATACAAAATGTAAAAACGCATAATACAAAGTGCATTTCTATGCATCAATCTCCCTGTTGACAGACATGACTTCATTAGGAACTATTGCTGAGACTGGGATATTAAGAATACAATTATACTTATTCTAAATTATTGCCATTATACAGTTAATAATATACTACACATAAGTGTTCTGAAGGACTTTAGAAATATATTTTAATGACCTAATTCTTACAAGTTATGGAATTTCTTGAGTAAGTTTCTGATTGCTTAAGATCTCAGAAGGGATGGTTATATATATATATATATTTTTTTTTAAAGTAGTTTTTGATTTTTTTTTTTTTTTTTTTTTTGTTGAGAGCCCGCTGGCCCATGTGGGAATCGAACCGGCAGCCTTCGGAGTTAGGAGCACGGAGCTCTAACCACCTGTGCCACGGGGCCGGCCCCAGGGATGGTTATATTGACATAGGATGCGTACATTTTCATTTTTTTTCCTTTGATTCTAAATCAGTTTCAGTGGATACTCCTATAGAAATTGGAACATTTGAGTTTCCTGAAGAGACTTGGGAGATATATTCTCAAAATTAAGGAACCTAGATGAAGTTAAAACATTTTCTTTGTACATTTGTTTCATATTTCTATTAATATATAATAGCTGCATTGTTTTCATTAACAATAAAAAAGTGAAAATATTTTTATAATGAAATATCTCTGCAAATTTAGTTGACATTCTTGTATCTTTTTCTGAAGTACTATGCTTAGAAATACTGTATCCTCAGTAGCTGATTTACATACGGAGGGGGAACTTGGATATAATTATAATTTGACAAATGCCATATGACCTTCTGTTTGGTAACTATCAAATCCCTCAAACTGAAATGTTCATGACTACCCCTGGGATAAATTCAGCTGCTTGTTTTGGATCTAGAAAATTCAAAGGAATAGAAAAAAGAAAAGGAAAAATGCAACTGTGAACAGAACACCACCAAACCACTATAATAAACAGTCTGCTAGGAGAAGGTTGATCAGTCCTTTATATTACTGGGACAACCATCTGAGTTGGAATGCTGAATTGTTGCAACTCCAAGACATCTGGATATTTTTAACCTTCTCACATTTGATACAATCTAAGGAATATTTTTATATTTGGTTGATGTATAATTTGCAAATTTTGAGGACTGAAATTGGAAAAATATTAGTAACTTCCTACTGGCTTTAAAAATTGGTACTGGGCTGTCACCATTACCCAGATTTTTTAAAATGTAAATTGACTCACTAAACTAGAAGCTCCTTAAGAGCAATGGCTTCTTGTTCATTATTCATCTTTGTGCCACATCACCTAGAACCTAGGAGATACTCAATAAATGTTCACTGAGCTAAAGTGACCTTGCCTGAGTAAAAGTGTGTCACATACACAGAAATTGCTAGACAGACTGTAGGATGACTTGATACAAAATTAATTTTGAAACTAAAAATGAACTGAAGACACATTGCCTGAGAGAAAACAGGCTCTCCCTGTATTCCTACTCTCAGGAATGTGGGTAAACTAAGCTTCCTTTAAGTATAGTTCCTAAAGAAGCTGATATATGTTAGTTTAACCTCTTTGAATTGAGTTCCCTGCATGAGCTAATGTTCAGAAACTGGTAAGGGGCTCCCATGTATAGAGTGACACTCCTAATTAATACCAATTTACCTGAGGCCTGAAACCAGGGGAAGCAGGAAACATACATATTTAGTCTGTATCTCCAAGGCAACACAGTCAGTGTACCTCAGCATAGTAGAAAAACAAGCACAGATGATGATGTTGAATATTTTAAAAGTGTTCCCTACACCCACTGTAACAGTGATTAGAAGCAAGTATAAATTATTTCAGAAATCAGGCAATAAAAGATTTTACCTTCTATAATATATGTATGTGCTTTGTTTTTCATTGCTAACACTCCCTAGTCAATCTTGGTCAATTAACATTATCTTAGCACCAAAATTAAAGGTTCAAAGTTAGCTTTGACATAAATGACTAATTTACTCTATTTTTAAGACTATAAGGAGCTACAGGCCTCAAATAGGGTGCCTCCTTCCCTCAAATGGGGAGACATCTGAATTTCAAACGAGTAAGCATAAAAGGAGACTATCTGTTGAAGAAACCTACCCTGAAAGATGATTTATAAATGAGTTACTGATGAGACTATTTACACTTTTATCCACCAGGAATAAATAAAACAATATGGTAAGCTATAGAATATACCTGTCATAACAAAGGAAAATATTCTACACAGAACTTTAAAAGGATATAGGAAGTAAAATATCAGAGCACCTCTATGGGCTAGAAAAGAAAATTATGGCAGACAACAAGCATTCTAATTAGTGATGAAGCAGGAAAAATTCTCCAAGTCTTCCCCTAGCCCAGATGAAATATTCCTCTAAATTATCAACCATTTTTGCTTATAGCCATGTTCACCAAGGAAGTTCCTATTTACTAACTGTTTACCCTAAGCAGACTTATCACTATAAATTAATACATTTACATTCTAACATGGGAATCTCCAAGTCTCACAAGTTTCATTAGTGGGAAATAGTTTCTCAGTCTGGGGGTCAAACCTTGGATCTATTACCTTCACCTATGTTGTATTTTGGGACCCCCAGCTGCAATAGCCAGCCAAATGTTCTCTCTTTACTGCCCACCCTCACCTTTCTCACCAATTTCTAACTGTAACACAGGTTATCACAATTATGTAAATGTCTGTATCCATCTGAAAAATAAAACATGCATACATTTGTAAACAACCAAATGAAAATGGCTGAAACACTAGAATAACATCAAGGTTATTAGGAAAAAAGGCCTGTTATCACTATATAAATTAATAACTGCTCATTTTAACTCCCAAAGCCGCTTACTGTTCTTACTGAAGTAGGTCCATTGCCTTCATATGCCACTTATGATAGGACATATACACATTATTTAAGGAATACAGTGGGGACCCAAACCTGGAAGTTCTGGGCATCTGTGTAGCTTCAAGAGAGGGCACTAAGTAAATTGAACTTGAATCTCCTCCAGCTTATATGTTTACAGGCTATACCCAGAGGATAAAAACAAGTTAAATTACTTTATAGTGATATAATCAACAAAATCCAGAAAGTGGGAGGAAACACTGTAAGACAAAACAACTAAACTTCTTAAGTAATTGATTTAAAGGGAAGAAGAGGGAGAACTTACAGATTGGAAGAGACTTAAATAAATAACAACCAAATGCAATATATGGACCTAGTCTGGTAGCTATATCACGCATACCAACGATTACAGAAAATGAAAGAGGGAGACAATCAAGTCCATTTGTCACATATTTGAACACAGTCCAGATACTTGATATTAAGAAATAGGTAATATATTTAGGTGTGATAATGACATTGTGGTTATGTGTGTTTTTTTTAAATACCACTATCTTTTAAAGATATGTATTAAGGTAATTGTGGATGAAATGATATATCTGGGATTTGCTTCAAAATAATTCAGGGAGTGGGGTGGGAAGGAATAAGTGAGATATAGATGAAATAAGATTGGCCATGAATTGAAGCTAAGTGATGGACACAGAAAAGGTCCATTATACTATTCTCCCCACTCTTTTGTATATGTTTGGAATTTTCCATAACAAAAAGTTTAAAAACAGTAACAACAAACAAACAAAAAACACATACAAAAGAGAAGGGGCACTTCCAGGTGCCCTGGGATAATGGGATACCATTCCCAGTCTAGCTTCCAGCCCCATTAAGTTATCAGATTCTCTGGGAGAGGGGGTCAGCCATATACTGGCAAATTCATTTAACAAGTCCTGCCCTTCATCTTACATGACTAGCCTAAGAAAGGACATGAAGTTGTCTGAGTTTGGTTACTTACCAGATACCTTTTAATGTCCAAGTTTGTTACCCAATTTTATCTGGGGTTTAAGAAAAACAAAAATAATTATTCAAGCTAACAGAATTTTAGCGTCTATTGAATTTATTCAGCACAACCACAGAGGTATTGTCTTCATGCTGTCACACACAGACACAAACACAGATACAGCACAATATCCATATTTAGCCCAAGTGCATTCCTTTTGAGGCTCATTTATATGTCTTCATATGCCACAGCCCATCATTTAAATAATGGATATTTTCAATGCCAATTCCTTTGTTGACTTTCTCACTGTAGAAGGAAAAAAGCACATAAACATATTGTTATGCATTTTTATAAACTTAGTCATGGTAAATATAGTTCAAAGTGTATTGATATTTTGCAATTATTGAGCCACATGTAGGTAATTTATTTACATTACACTAACACTATTGTCTACATTAAACTACATTATTCTGCTGCAGTTCATGTCTTAAAGTGATTCTAGTAATCTAACTAGTGGGTTTATAGAAACAGTAATGATGTGTCATCATACAAGGAGAACATCAAAGTGTTACAATTAACCCTGAAATAAAACGAATAGGAATTATTTGGTCATCGAATGAGTTCCAACATTTTTAAATATATTGACTATATTTTGGTAATATATTTTAAATATTTCATTAATATTCTATACTACCAGGTCCAAATATAAGATAAATACTGTGTGGTGCCAAACTATGTCACTGTTTTAAACCTTAGTAGCAAAAAATCTCTCCCCCCAACCAATTTAAATTATACTAAATAAAAAAATTCCTAAAACACCACATACGTACATATAAAACAAATGTGTTGGCACAAGGTTCTTTTTAGAGTGCTTAAGAAAGAATGTAATCCTGGAGACAAAATAGGTTTCAATGGATTCCTAAATGTTAGGAAAAATCAGAAATGAGGCTTCTGTGCTTATACATTTGTAAGATGTGGTATGAATGAGAGCAAATTTAACCTGTAATTCTGATGCTTCCTATGTAGGTTACCCATATCTCAAAAGCTAAGGGGGCCTAAGGTAAGACTTACATATCTTCTGCAGACATCTTCATGACTCCGACACACAGAGCATGCTGTTTTCCTTCTGCCATGATGGCCTGAAAACACACAGCTAAGAAAACTATCAAAATGCCTTGGAGAGGGGGTGTCAAATAATGATCACATTACTAGTTAAGCCACTTTAAACCCATTTTGTATCCTCGCCTAGACCACTAACTCCTTGAGGGCAGGGACCTAGTACAGTCTGTGGGTACATTGTGAATACTCAATGCTAAATGAATGAATCTAATAATCATTCTTGGTTTTTAAATCAAATGTTAATACTATAACTCAACGCCAACAAAATCAGAGTAAGTCATGCAAAAAAGGAAATAAAATTTATTGTACATAAATATTAAAAACTGTGAAATAAATATCAATTGTTCTAGTATTTTAATCACTGAATGATAGTTTTATATAAAGGACACAGTAAAACAATAATTATGTCCCCAAACTATCTTTAAGAGCTCAATGTAAGTGTCAACCTTTTCAACCAGAACATTCTTGGTTGAATGAAGCATCTACAGTGTTAAACACTGCAGTATCTATTTTTAAAAGAGTTCAAGGGTGCAGAGTACCTCTCTGTACTAGTTTTGCAACTTTCTAAAAGTCTATAATTATTTCAATTTGAAAATTATTTTAAAAGTAAAGGCTAGGTACTAAGAAAAATTCTCATTTAAAGGAACTTCAGAACTATAAATTTACCACACTTAGAAAAATCACAAACATAAAACGGTAATCTGTCCTTATTGAAGACTTTTCTCCACTGATTTTCAATTCATTCACTCAATGTTCCACAAATATTTAAGCACCTATTATATGACCAGTATCTATGTCAATATAAGTTGTTCCTAATATGTAAACATACAATTTATACTACCCCTTAGATATAACTGCCACAACAGAGGACACCCTCCTTTTAAGCACAGAACACACTCTAAAATCCATTCCAATGGTCTTCCCCACTCCACAGTGATTTCCCCATTCCCTATGGTTCCATTTCTCAACCTGAGGCAAATGGCCACTCTATGACAATGGAGAAGATGTTTTCCTGTCCAGATTGGTTGACAAAAACCTATTTAATTTAGAATTTAGCTGAAACAGCACCACAGAAATGGAAATAATGCTGAATTATTCAGCTACATCATTAGTTGAATAGATCCTTAAGGACTATCTGGGACTTCAACATTTCTCTGCAAGAAATCATGTTCTGAGATGTGAACAACCAACTTAATTTTATTTTAATGAAATTTTATTTTAATGAACTTTAAAATAAAACTTAGGGATTGCCACTATTTCCCACTACCCAGTTCTAACACTCTACCTGGTATCTAAGTTCTTTTCCCTTAGGAATGCTTTTACTCCAGTGTATCTGCGTAAGTCAAACATAAAAGTAGCAAGCTGATGTGATCCAATCATATCAGATATATCTTCTCTATGAATAATCGAGAGTTGTAGACTGTCCTGAATCTGATAACATTGGGCCCTAACTGGGCTGAAATGCAGCTGGGACACTTTTATTATTTGTTTTCATTAAATTTCTAAGATGGGACATAATTTACTCTCAAAAAATAATGTTATTTCCCACATCTTCAAATGTAATCAGAAATATGACCCAAAAAAGTATTTCTAATGTTCTTTTGGGTGATAGATCTTTCAGTAATGAAAAGAATACAACAAATACATTTTTCACCAGTTATAGCCTGAGAAGGATACAACAATCGTATCTACTGCAGCAGAGTAAAGTTTAGCTCCAGGAGAAGTTAATCCTGGACACATGATATTTGCTCCACTGAGTACAAATTTGATGGCTCCTTTATCAACCTGCTGGTGTGGCAGGATAAAAGGATCTAAAAGGAAAAAAATATTACATAAATTAATAAGGCAAATAACTCAACAGAAAAAATGCAAAGGATATGAACAAATATTTCCCAAAATTGCAGTACTCTGACAGATGCAAAATAAAAGGGAAACATCCTTCATTTATCCAGTCAGTAAATATTTTTAAGAAAAGTATTTCCTAGTGCTAGCAAGAGTGTAAGAAAACTGGTATTCCCATATACCTCTAGATGGCTTATACATGGGTATAACCTTTCTTTAGGACTACTTGGCAACATGTATCAACAGCCTTGAAAAGGCTCAAACTCTTTGACTCAATAATTCTACTTCTAAGATTTATCCTAAGAAAAAAATGAGAGATGTACAAAATATTTCAGGAGGAAGATATTCATTGCAACACTAATAGTTATAATAGAAATAAACTGAAATCAAATGTCCAACAATAAGAGATACAGGACTTCAGGTGTATCTACAATATCTATATAATAGAGCCATAGTTTTTTGAAGAATACATAAATACCCTGGGAAATGTTCACAATATAACGTTAAGTGGAAAAAGCAGAATAAAAATACTACCAAAAATATCAGTGGTTTCTAGGTGTTCATGGGGAGAGGGAGGAAGGAGGAACAAATCGGTGGAACACAGAGGATTTTTAGGGCAGTGAAACCATTTTGTATGATATATTAACAGTGGACATTATGCATTTGGCAAAACCCACAGGATGTAAAACAAAGAATAAACCCTAAAGTAAACTATGGACTGTGGTTAATAATAATGTATCAATACAGGTTCAGCAATTGTAACAAATGTATCACACCAATGAAAGATGTTAATAATAAGGGAAGGGTGGGGAGGAAGAATATGGGAACTCTACTTTCTGCTCAATTTTTCTGTAAACCTAAAACTGCTCTAAAAATGTCTTTTAACTAAAAAATAACTATATGATGGAGCCCAATTTAAAAAGGAAAAGAATATACATTTACATAGACACAACACAAGAAATAATTGGAGGAAAGTACACTGACATATTAACAATGGTTATCTCTAGGTTATGGGAATACAGAAATGATTTTATTTCTGTATTTTCCACATTTCTAGAATGAACACACTCCTTTTGTAATCTTAAAAATATTATTTTTGCCTGTGTGTGTCTACAAATAATTCATAACCTAACAATTAAAGGATCCCTGGAGAACTTAAAACAATGACTAGGGGAAAACTTTTTAGGCCATTCAGGGCTCTCTAGGGATAATAACAACAATCATTGGTAAAATTTATTCACTTTAATGTTTTACCACTAGCCCTCCCACTAGTCAGAGAACAAGTAAGTCTTCTTCCTGCCAAGACTCCAAATTAATTTAAACATCTTACTGATAAAAAGGAACCTGAATGAATTAATGCATTTACTACTCACAAGCCATAATTTGTTTTCTAGATCTCCATCTTCATTAATATCTGCCCTTTAATTATGATGTCAATAATACTAGTGGACATTTATTAAACAATTACTACATCAATATAATGACTATCATATATTGAGCACTTACTATGTTCCAGGTATTGTGTTAGGTACATCACATGTACTATCTCATTTAATCCTCACAACTGTAGGAGATGTAATACACAACTATGACCATTTTAAAAGATAAGGAAATGAGGCTTAAACAATTTAAGTGACTCGACAAAAGTGACATACACTGGGGATTGAACCCCGGTCTGCCTAACTCCAAGTTCATGTTTTTAACCACCATATTATCCTGCTTCTTCCACGAGAATAACTTTAAGATGTTCAAAAAAGGTTGGTTCCCAGCAAAATAGTGCTATATAGGAACATCTGTTTCTTCCAACTTATTATGAAAATGCTTAACGTGCGGAAAAACTGGAATAGTTCAATGAACACCTGGACACCATCCACTTAGATTCAACAATTGTTCATTAACACTTTGCCATATTTACTTTATCTCATTCTATTTAAACACACATAATTTTTCCTCTACCACTTTAAATTTCAGACAATGCTTCACCATAAATAAGCACACATCACCTAAGAATAAAGTCGTTCTACACAATAACACTATTATCGTACCTAAAAATTTAACAACAGTTCTACAATATCATCTTATAGTCAAACCAGATTCAAATTTCCCCCAATAGTCCCAAGAAAGTCTTCTATATCTTTTTTTGTTGGGGGCGGGGAGGGCTTGAATTTTGTTTGTTTTTCAAACCAGGATCCAATCTAGATTCATGCAATACATTTGATTTTTTTTACAATACAAATATGAAATACTTATTACAGAGTAGATTATTTTTCTTAATTAAAGTTTATTGGTGTGACAATAGTAAAGTTACATTTGATTATTTTTTCTCTGTTCTCTTCTGGTTGAGTAGGAATTAATGTCATCAAAATGTCTTAATGTCACCAAAATATTTTAATTTTAAACTTGTTCCCATTGCATTGGGACTCAATTTCTTTTCATCATAGTTTTTTTTTAACCTGATGAAATCAATACTTAATAGAATAATTGTAAATATTCCTTTTTAAATATTAAAATGCTTTGCCTCTTTTAAGATTTGCCTAACAGCTTTACTGCTCCAGACCTCTGCTTCACCAGGTACGTCAAAATTTATTTCCTCTTACCAAAAACCAAACTCATTAGCTCACCAATAAAACCTACACAGAGCCTCCAGTCACTCCCTTTCCGCCTCTTGACTAGAATGCCAAATACATACTGGTTTGTAAAGCAGAAATTTTACTGCACAATTAAATACTTGTGCACTGGGACTGTATCTTCCTTTGGATTTTCTTTTGTAATGTACTCAATCTAACAATGTGCAAAAGTGGACATTAATAAACATTATTTGTTTCATAACACCTGAACTTGGCACTCAACTAACAATACTGGGACCCCAATTAGATAATACTTTTCCTTACATAGAATTATCTCTACGAGTATGAGGAAAATCCAGATATAAGTTTTAAAGGAAATGCTCACATTATTTATCACAGTTTGTGAATACATATTTGTGTAATTATCTAATAGTTATCTATTCTCCCAACTAGACTTTTAGTTTCATAGGAATAGGAACCATGTCTGTCTTTGCTTTCCATCATATTCTCAGTACCTAGCTCAGTGCCTGACACATAGTAAGTTCAACATATATTTGTTGAATGAATGAATGTTCTTTCTTGGGCTTTCTGGAATACATAATGAGAAAATTTGCTTTTTTCAGATTTACCATAAGATGGGGGTTCATTTTAGTTTTATATTCATTAGTATCTAGTACTAATAAAAAATTACTAGAAGTCACTTTCTGCTCCTTTTGTGTGTTCCCATATCGCCAAATACATATTTTCTAACAAGACTTACATTTGTGAAGTAATCTTAGGGTTGGATAAAAAGGCCCCTCTCTTTGTCTGAAAAATAGTAATTCTCCATTTACTGTAAGGATTTCTATATGTTCATGGCTGTAAGACAAATGTCACAAAGTACCCAGTTAGATATTTTCTTTCAAAAATGAATATGCCAAATATTCTTTAAATATGAAACATCCATAACAGAGACACAGTAAGCTTTTTTAAAATTTCAGTAAAGATCCACGCCAAAAAAAAATGCATAAACTGTTTTACCTATCATACCAGTCCAGCAGAGAATAAAAAGAAAAAAAAATATTACCTGCTACAATCAATTTTATTTCACATATTATTTTAATTTCATTATTAGATAATTCAATAAAACAAATTTCTATAAAGTACAAGCTGAAATAAATCCAACTCTGAATAAAAACTTTTAACTTGGATAAAACATAAAGCCACATTCTTCACATAGAACATTTGAACATTGCTTAGTTTTAGAGTTATTCTATTTATCTACTCCCATAATTACTCTATCAATATTTAATGTGAAAATAATTCCATTTATTATGAGTGCAATCTAATCACACGATATTCAGCTACTTACTCTGAGCTTTACATAGAGAAAAACAAAGACTTACCATCGTACTATTTTGACAGGATCTTTCTTAGGCATGATTTGATTAAGCCATGGTTCAATACTTGGAAATTGCTCTATCAATTGGTTCTTAATACCCTTTATAACTGAGGTTTTCAACTGGATGCAGTTAGACACATTTTCTTTTTCATCAAATCTGCCAAATGATTTTTGCAAGATAAAAAAGGCATTTCTAAGCACACATATCAGAATAGCTAACTATGTTGTTTTAATTAGTCATCTATTCCCAAGCAAGTATTTAGATGCTTAAAATAGTTATGAAATAGTTTTTTAAAATAACATTTCCCTTTTATTGTGTCCAGCACAACCAACGTGTTAATACAATATTAAAATAAATTGCTGTGTATACACCATTAGCTGGGGAGAGGATATGAGGCATATTTCACATTATAATGTCTAATCATCTACAAAAATGCCTTTTCTGGGAAACCTTATTCATCTCTACCCAGGAAAAAATAGATTCCCACCTATAACAAAATCTGTGTGAAAAAACAAAAGCAAACCAAACCAAAAGAGCACTCAAGTGTTGAGATACAAAAGACTAGCCCAAACATAACCAGAAAATCGGTCCCTGCTAGGCTATATAACCTACTGAGGTGTTTTTCTTAAAGTGATGATGATTTCTAAGATCCCTATTTATTTTTGTTCAGTATGTCATGAACAAAACCCACCTTCCTTTGCCCATGGTACCCCTTTGCTTTTTGCGTCTACCAAATCTGGAAACCAAACCCAGTAGGTAGGATCCCAAGTAATTTTTGTCTTCCTTACACTGAATAGACTATGGAGCAATCACGCTGTTTTTAAGACATTAACCCGGCAGCTAGGTAACAGGCATGACAGCCCGCTTGCTTCCTGTCACCCAGACTCCTTCACTCGCATGACCCAGGAAGTCAAGCTTTCCCTTATTCAGTTCATAACTAATAAACATGTGGCAGCGAGTGCAGGGCTTCTCTTAACTAATGCTCCTAAATCTCAGTGCAATGGTGTGATTGGTAGAACCCTAGGAATGAAGATAACATTGGGAGTGGGGGCAAAAGAGAAAGAGAGGTAAGAAGAAAGAAAATAAAGGTGGGAGAACCAAAACCCAACTTATTAGGGATGGAAAACTGAAAGAAATGTTGCAAGTTGCGAATGAGAGCATAGTACTATAGAAAACCTTAAGGAGTAAGGATGGCAGGAGCGGGGAAGAGAGAAAGAGGATCTTTGCTCTGGCCCTCTTCCCCACTCCCACCCACACCATCTTAAAAGCAGCCGATGGAGGCCACAGCACGTCCTTACTTCTTGAACATGATCCAAGGTGAAGGGGGCGATGATAGGGAATGGGGAAAAAATTGAATTAGCAAGGGTCCACGAGGAAGGCCGGCACTGATAGTCGGAGCTGTAGTCGTTATCCGGAAAGGGAGACAGCCAGCCGCACTTTACGGTTCTCAGTGAAATTTGACTACTTCCGCTTCTCCGAACACGTTGGCGCTTTTGCCGTCCCTTTTTGGCAACCGATTCCTCTCCAGAACCGGTAGC
Source organism: Rhinolophus hipposideros (assembly GCF_964194185.1). Taxonomy (NCBI): domain Eukaryota; kingdom Metazoa; phylum Chordata; class Mammalia; order Chiroptera; family Rhinolophidae; genus Rhinolophus; species Rhinolophus hipposideros. The sequence goes on from NC_138046.1 coordinate 35,556,904, forward strand.
TGAAAGGGCGGGACTTGAAAAGGAAGAAGAGAGAGAGAGTAATCATTTTAGTTACAGGAAGAGAAGACTGCAGTGGGCGGGAAAATCAAAGCTTTGTGGAAGTTGCGTCACTTACGGATTCCTCAAAGGGTCAAGATTCTCTGTGTTTCCTTGCGACCTACCTAAATGTTTTTTAGTGGGAAAGGTTTTCTGTACCATGAGACAAATGAATGGATGGGTACTTACGTACCAGCATGAACCCAGGCTAGCCTTATAGCCCCATGTTAATGTACTTATGGGATTGCCAAGTTTAGCAAAGAAAAATACAGGACATCCATGGGGCAGCCGGATGGCTCAGTTGTTGGTTAGGGCAAAAGCTCTGAACAACAGGGTTGCGGATTTGATTTCCACATGGGCCAATGAGCTGCGCCCTCCACAACTAGATTGAAGACAATGACCTGCCGCTGAGCCTCTGGAGGGGCGTCCATCAGTCTGTTAGAGTGAGAACTCTCAACAACAAGGTTGCCGGTTCAATTTCCCTAAGGGATGGTGAGCTGTCCCCCCTGCAACTAAAGATTGAAAACAGACTTGGAGCTGAGCTGCGCCCTCCACAACTAGATTGAAGGACAACTACATTGAGCTGAGGGGCCCTGGGGAAACATGCTGTTCCCCAATAAAAAACAATAATAATAATATTGGTTAGCATTTAAATAAATTAAATAATAAAAAAATAAAAATACAGGTTGCCCATTTAAATTTGAATTTCAGATCAACAATGAATACTTTTTGAAGTGTAACTACATCTCATGTAATATTTGGGACATACTTATACTAAAAAATTCCTTGTTATTTGAATTTAATTGGGCATCGTGTGTTTCAATTTGAACCATATTCACTGACTACAGTGAGGTGCCCACGTAGAATTATTCACTAGTTTGTTATCCCCTACCTCACCCCCATACCTATAAGTTGAGCTATAAATCAAAAGAGGTAATGTCTTTGAGTGCTAGAATGGCCTCTGAACGAGCAATACTAGACTAATCTGATGGAAGAGATAACAAAAAAACAAGTCTTACTTATTTAATTTTTTTAAGTAGAGCGAATCAGGGTTTTGATCAGCAAAGAAAGCATACAAAAATACAAACCTAAACAGGCACTACCCACAGGCATTGGGGTAGATGTGCACTGACCTGTAAAACAAATACACCAGTCTCTCCATGGAGCAAATACTCTAGTCTCTGTTAGGCAGATGAGCGCTTGGAGCAATCATAACAAAAGCTACTATGTATTTGAATTGTGCAACTAACTCACCCTGCCTTTATTCTATGGTAGCAACAATCTTCTAATTATAATTTAGCTTCCCATGAAGATCTGCCCAGAAAAAAAAATACTATTTTCAAATCAAATCCCTGTGAAAAATTGTTTGTTTTTCTAAATTAATAAATTGGCATTCTGGCTTACACATCAGACTCTTGTGAACATCCTTAGCATGACTTCGCACTCCCACCATCAATCAACTCCATGACTTTTAGAATACTGAGTTTATGAACGTGCAAAACTGAGGCTCAGACCCTAGGCTGTGGTTAGTGCTACATTGTTAGGCTTCTTGCCAAAGAGCTTTCCTCCCCTGGCAACTCTCACATCATCCTGGGAGTTAGCCATGTAACAATAAATACATTATAACGGTGATAAAACAGTCACTATTAAGCAGTTTGAGGTGAGTGAAAATAGATAATTTGTATTCAATCTATACATGATAATGCAATGTAATAACTATATCTTCCACTAGCAACATGATAATACAATGTAGTAGCTGTATATTCCACTAGCAAGTGAAGTTTAACTTGGTGGTCCCCAAAATTAATAACACCTAGATGGGCTTCCTAAATTCTTGAATTTTTGGTTTGAGAAATCTACTAATTTTAGACTTATTAAAAAGTATTATGCTTAATTTTTGTAGTGTTAGAAATGAGAGCTAATTTTTAATTCTATAAAAATTAAACATACTGTAGATTATGACAAATCCCACATGCATGGGAATAGATATCGCTACATATTTTTTTAATTTTTTATTTTTCAGTTACAGTTGACATTCAATATTATATTAAATTCAGGTGTTGTACATACATATTTTAATCCACTCACATACATTGTGTTAATCACAGAAAATAAATCTGAGTTATGACAAATGACAGGTTAGGTCATTAGTATTAATGAGGTATTGAGTTCTGTATGAGTGCATGAATACCTTCATTAATAACCCACCTACACAGATATATAAGCAGGGCCCACTTGTCACCGCAATGTGTTTCTGGTTTTGTGTTGTAAACAGTATCATTATGAAGTGGATTCTGTTTACCAAGGTTATAAGTGGGGGTTTGCTCCTGACAAACGACTTACCTTCAAATAAATCATTGCTACAACAAACAATATGTCATAAAACAGAAATACTTCAAAATAAACCTCTTCGAAAAGTAAAATAATGAACTTCATTTATTTATGCAATAAATAGTTATAAAGACCTTTATGTTTTAGACATACATGCTCTGTACTATAATCTGTACGTAAGTGTTCTGTGAAAGTTATTTTACAAGGGTCCTCAATGTACATGAAGCATAGGACACAGAAAACCCAAGTCTATCACACATTTTACTGAAATAAGTAACCAAGCATTAAACATTTAATGATTGTATTTGCCTTCTTAGAATTTTGAAAGGATTCTATAGGGTAATGTTGACATGAGACTCTAAAATGCTGCCTAAGGAAGTTTGTAGTAAGGTCTCCTTTTCTTCTTCATAATCTTCCTTGAGCAATAAGCATGGCACCAAAACCCTTCATGGTGTCCAGTAAAGAAGTTTATTTAGGAGCTAGGCCACATGCCTAGCTCTGGAGGAGTTACTTGCACTGTAAGAAAGAATTGGGCCACTGCCAGACCCCTCCTGGGCCTCACATCTCTAAGAGCCTACAGCCTGTGAAGTCTTCTATTAAGGTCACTTTTCCCCAAAACTGCCTCTCAGCCTCACACTTTAGAGCCTCCTGCAGCTGGCTTCATATCCCCCACAAGAGCAAGACATACATAAGAATTACACCACTATCCCCACCACCAATCACTCTGGAGAGCACAGGTAAGAAAATTCATTGGCCCAGCCACTACCTGGATCCTTCCATACTGGGCAATATGAGGAACACCAACAAAACAGCAGCTTCTGTCTCCAGTCTCAAATACAGCTAAATTTTGAGAGACCTGAAAGCCCACTATTTATCAGAAGACTGTCAGGACTAACCATCTTGTCAAACTTGTGATAAGCCAAACCCATCATTCCTCACTCACATCCCTGTTTTCCTTTGTCAGCACCCAATATGTAAACGTCAGTTCAACTTATTTGCTCTGTGACCTTGGGCAAGTCACTTAAAAATCTGTGCCTGTCTTCTCATCTGTAAAATAAAGGTTATACTTTATGAGGTTATTAGGATTAAATTAGGTAGTCCATGCAAAACATTGTTAAATTATTACTATTATTAATTTACTACTACTATTGTTGTTGTTATTCCTCTCCTCTAACCTCATTCCCATATTCCTCTGTGCTTCTTCTCCCCCCACTTGACCTCTCATTTCTACCTTAACTTCTAAATGCTTCTACTGTGCCTCCTGGAACACCATTCCATGATTAACAAACTCCTACCATCCTCAAACTCATCTCTGAATATCCACTGATATTCCTGGCTTCCCCAGGAGGATCGAACTTACCTTACAACCCTTTCAAGTGAAAGTGATTTATACCAACACACTGCATGTATTGCCGAGTCAGGAGGAGAGGTGGGCATATGCTTCCAGCCACATTATAACTTCCAGATAATTTTTACTTCACCCTAAGGTAAAAAAAACCTTGATTCTCCTTCCTCTGAGTTACATACAATTTGGTTGCATCTCTACTCCCTCTTTGCTGTCCTCCACTCATTCATTGAAGATCCTGGCATCTGGTTCACAGTCTTTCCTCTCCACCCTAGAGTTGTTAAACACTGCAAGAGAAAAATCACACAGTTGAATAAATTAGTACCACTCTGAATTCATAGTCACCAACCTCAAATGGACTTTCAATATTCCTGGGAATCCTTCTATGTTTACAGCTCACTCTCTCATTCTCCCTAATTATTCTTTCAAAGCTCCATTCTCCTCAAAATTCCAACTCCTCAACAGCTTCTTCAATCCTATGAAATAACTCACCCCTTTTTGTATTTTTGAATTACAGTTGACAATCATTATAATATTAGTTTCGGGTGTATCGCATAGTGGTTACACATTTATATAATTTACAAAGAGATTTCCCCAGTAAGCGTAGTACCCACCTGACACCATACATAGTTATTACAATATTATTGACTATATTCTTTATGCTATACTTTGCATCCCCATGACTATTTTGTAACTGCTAACTTGTAATTCTTAATCCATTCAGAAGTCTTCACATAGGAAACCAACTTCCTACTACCTACTACTACAAAACTGCCATCCTTCTATTGTTAAAATGAGAGATAGCCTTCTTCCAATCTAGGTCTAGTTCCTCCATCTGTGTTCCAGATCCCTCTCACGTATGGGTCCTCAATTATCTTACTCAATCTATTAATACCTCCCTCCTACATCTTCAACCTCTCCCCCTATACTGGCTCCTTCTCAGATATTTCAAAGGAAATATATGATTATGCCCCAACTGTATAACACTAAACAACACAGAAGTGTGACAATAATAGTAGTTAGCATCTGTTGAATACTTACCCTAAGCCAAGCACTGTTGCAAGTGCTTTCATGTATTAACACATTTAATTCTCAGAGTGACTTTATGAAGTAAGTACGATTATTATTTCCATTTTGCAGATGAAGAAACTGAGGAAAAATGAGGTTAAGGAGTTTGTCCAAGATACCAAGCTATGAAGTACCAGAATCTGGATTTGAATCCAAGTAGTCACAACTCTGCTCTCTAAATCACAACACTTAAAGTCCCCCTGCTTTGCCTTGTCCTCCTCTCTCCTCCTCAGCTCTTCTCTCCCTTCCTTCCCCATAGACAATAACTGGTAAAAGTTTTGTGTTTCTCCTTCCAGAAATTTTTTGATGTATTTACATATATATTTTTACATATGCACTTTTAAGAAACATAAATGGGATGATACTATGCATGCTATTTTGCTTTTGCTTTTTCACTTTATGGGTGAAACATATCTGGGAGATTTTTCCATGTCAGATCATAATGATAGATAGATAGATAGATAGATAGATAGATAGATAGATAGATAGATAGATAGATAAATGGACTGACTTCATTGCTTTTGATGGCTATAGGGCATTTCACAGTATGTGTGTACCATAATTTATTTAACTAGTCCCCTACTGGTAGTCATTTAGGCACCTACAGGAGGATTGAAGGATAGGATGGAGACATAGAACCCCAAAGCTCCTTCTACTGGCCTCCTACTATCAGGGATTGGGGCCCTATGCTCTAACACCTATCTTAACCTCAAAACTCCTCCACTGCATCAACAAGAGGTCAGTGGGGACCCCATACATATCCTTGCCCCTGGCAGAAGTCAAGAACAAACTTATACAATGGGACTAAAACCACACTTCCTCGAGGTTTTCACCCACTGTCAACAGTGGTTAAGAGGGGGCCCAGGCATATCCTTGGTCTTCTCTTAGTCCACACTCCCTCCCTTTATGATTCTCATCGAGTCTCAAAGCTACAAATATGCCAATGACACCCACATTTATATCTCCAGCCTAGACCTCTCCCTTGAACTCCAGACTGTATATCCAACTGCCTACTTGACTTCTGTACTTGGATATCTAAAAGACATCTCAAATTCATGTCCAAAACTATATTTCTAGACTCTCTCCATTCCACCTCCCCATCTACACACACAAGACCCAAAACCTCTTTTAGGGATTGTGGGGACAGAGCCCCAGAGAGCAGTTTCCAGGCTCTCGGCCTCACATAGAAAAGTGCTGGCTCAGGTAGTAAATGGCCATCAACTGTGATTGGCTGGCCATCAGCTGAGGCTAGTTGGCCGTCAGCTGTAACCAGTGAGCCATTGGGCACTAATATAACTGCCAAGGCTATGCTAGCAGAAAATGGGGGCTAGCAAGAAGATGGTGGCTGAGCTTGCAAGCGGAGCAGTGAGGGTTGAGAATTGTGTGGCTCCTGTTTCCTGTTTCTCCAACCCAGCCACCAGTGAAAGTATAGTGGTATGACTCCCCTTCCTATGGCTCCGTGGGTGTTCCTTTTTGGCCTCACCATAGGGCGCGGGAGCTGATACACCCTCATGACACCCCGCATGACAGGGAGTGTTATGAACTTTTCTATATCTTTACTTATTCACCTGATCTGCTGATTTCTGAGAGAAATATTTTACCTCAAATGTGCCCAAAAGTCTGCCCAGAAATCCTAATACTTATCACTTGTCAAGTCATTCTGAACTATTTCAAACTTTTTCCACTTTTCTCAAACTTCCACCACCCTCCTCTGCTCCATGACATCCTACTTTATACATAAAATGGAAGAGAAGATGGGATTGCCCTCATCAACCTGCTACCAATCATGTAACTTGAAACTGTCTACTCCATCCCATTCCATTTAACTTTTCTCATTCGTGTAGCTATCTCTTTCTGAGACCTGTCTCTCCACTTGACTTTTGAATTCCATATCTTTCCACTTTCTCAGAAACATTGCCTTATCAATTATCCCCTTCTGTCATGATCTCTCTCTCATATATATATACATATATATATATATATGTGTATATATATATGTATATACATATATATACACATATACATATATATACGTATATATACATATACGTATATATATATATATATACATACATACATGCAGATGGTGCCAAAAATATGTATACACATTTTAAGAAAGGAAAAACTATTAAAATTGTAATACTCAATATATGCGTATACCAATAACAAAAGATGAATACAAGTCACATTTGACTTCTGCAATTACAAGAGGTGCTCAAAGTGGTTACAATCAGCATCCAGACACTTCTGATTGCAGCAAAGTACTGCTTGAGCAACATTGACCATCTCTTAAAATGTGTATATATTTTCTTGGCAACCCTGGTACAGATAGATGATAGATAGATGACAGATAGACAGATAGACAGATAGATAGATAGATAGATAGATAGATAGATAGATAGATAGATAGATAGATAGATCAAGAAGAGGTAAAGCTTAATTCCCTTGTCTTTAAAACTGAGCTGATTTCAGTGCCTTGCAGCTTTCACCTGGGCCTCTTGGAACCCTCACTCTTGCTTGGACCCTTCAGGCACCATGTAAAAAATCTGCCTACCTGGAGTCTGTCATTCTGTGAGAAGAAACCAAGTTAGCCACGTGAAGAGGCTGTCTGGAGAGAAAGATGCCCGACCAGCTCCCAACTATTCTAGTTCCTAGCAATACAGGTAACCCTAACTGAGGGCCCAGATGTCATAAAACAGAAATGAGCTATCCTTGGTGTTCCCTTATCTGAATTTCTGACCCATATTATCATGACATATAATAATTGTTTTAAATCACTAAATTTTGGAATTGTGTGTTATACAGAAATAAATAACTTAAACGTTAAAAATAGCCTTCATGTTGCCAAATGTAATAGACATATTTTTATCTCCATTTATTCAACTTATCAGCAGCTCTTGTCAAAGGTAACCATTCCCTCTTTTTGAAATATTCTCTTCCCTTGAGCTACACGCTCCTGGCTGTCCTCAGACCCTCTGTTTACTTCCTACTCTCCTTTATTCAACCGTTAAATGTTAACATTTAACTCAGTTGTAGCCCTTCTTCTCACTTTATAGTCTCTCTTTAAATGATCTCATTTATATCTGAGTTTTCAATTACTATCTGTTTCATATAGCTCACAAATTTATATCTCCAGCTTTTCTAGAGCTCCAGATATTTTTATCCAAATGCCTACTACACATCTCCTCTTAGATGTTTCAAAGCACATCAAATTCAACATATTCAAAACCAAATTCTTCTCTTCCTCCTCTCCCTAAAAAATAAAACAGTAACTTCGCTCTTTCAGTGAATGGCACCATCATCCCTGCACTTGCAAAACCCGGAAAACGAAAGCGTCCTTGCTGTGTCTTCTTTCCCATCTTCATGTGCAAGTCATCCTGAAGCCCTATCAGTTGTTACTATTAGATCTCTCTTAAAGCTTTCTTCTTCTCTCTCAATATCTACCACTCTCACCTTTGTCTAGTATATCTTCTTTTCTCAGGCATATAGTTACAGACTTCTAATTGAGCTCCCTGCTTTGACTGTTGCCCCTCATCCAATACCTTTTACTGACAGAATAGTCTTTTTCACTTTTAATCTTTCCAATAATTCTGATGGTGCTTAGGATAAGAATATAAATCATTAATATAGCCTCTGAAGCCCTGCATAACCTGGCTGGTATCTACACCAGCTTCATTTTATAAAATTCTCCACTTGCTGACTGAGCTACAGCTGCACCAGCTTTCTTTTCTCCCTCAAATGCACTGGGCTTCCTTCTGCCACAGGACCTTTGCACATGATTTCCCCCCACTCCCCCTCTGCTTAGAATGCTTTGCCTTTTCTCCCTCTTCACCCATTTAACTCCAGTGCATCCTTCAGATTTCTGAGGGTTTTTTTTTTTTTTTTGGTAGGGAACTTTCCCTGACCTCTCATACCTCTGTGTAGCTCTCCTACAGAGCACTCATCACAGTTGTAATTTTACATGTATTTGAATATTTGAATGTTTGTCTCCCTGACTAGACTGTAAGCTTCAGGCTACATGCACCAAGGTTGTTTTGCTTGCTACTGTGCTCACAGTACCTAACACAATGATTTGGCACACATTAGGTGCTAAATATATATTTTTGGAAGAAAGTAGGGAAGAAGGCAGGAAAGGGGTAAGGGATAAGGAGAGAAGGGAAGCAGAAAAGGGGAGAGCAGAATATAACCCCATGATTGGTTATTTATAAATTTCTATTCTCCTTGAATTTCTAACAAACTTTGCTTTATGTATCTCTAATTCATGGTGTTATGTGCATAAATGTCCGTGATTGTCGCATGTTCTTAGTGGAGTGTGCCTTTTATGAATACTAAATATCCCTCTGTCTCTTTTAATATTTTTAGCTCTGATTCTATTTTTGTCTGATTCAAATAGTGCTTTTTGTTTTTTGCTACCATTTAGAAAACTCAAAGTTTTACTGTTTCTTTGCTCACCGCTATTTCTTGTACGGTGTTCCACGTTTCTCTTTTTGGGATTCACTTTTCATTTTGCTATAATATTACCTGAATAATTCATAGAGGATTTTCTGAATATGTCTGCAATGTTTTCTGAATATGTAGGAAAATTAGAAGCTGAAAATTGGAGTTTTGTCCTGTGTATTATTTCACTCACCCCCTTCCCCGCTCAGGGTCAATTGTTCTATTTATTGATTTTGGTTTTTCTCTTTTATGTTCTAGGTTTTCTCCAAATATTTCCAGTAATCCTTTGTTGTCTATGCATTTTAGTGAATAAGGGGCAAATACATTAGCAAAGATAGCTTGTCTGAGTTTCCTCTGCCATTATGTGGCCCCAGCTGACCTGTCTCCTGCGCTGGAGGGCTTTGTGTAAATGGGTTGCCTGTGTTGACCTGTCAGGTTTCACTTTAAAGTGGGTGGGCATGCATAAGACAGAAAGGTTGTTCCTCCAACTCCCTGCAAACTGCCAAAACAATTTTACTGTGGCAGTGTAGTACTCCAGTGTATTTCTCTCCTGGCCAAAGCTGCTTCTCATCTTTTGTTTTTCCATATATTCTGTGGAAGTCCAAATTACACCAAGGTCGGCTCCGCTTTTTTGTTTGTTTTTTGGTTTGAGGATTTTTCTCCTAAGATTCTACACCTAGACTAGAAAACACTTGGAAGCAATAGGTCAGTTTCCTTACAATGAAATTTTACCCTTTAACCTTAGGATGGGTTTTGGCAAGGACAGAGGATAATCAGAGTGGAGCTCAGATGGTTTGTCTTCTCTGAGTACAATTTTTAATTGACCAGAGGGCACCCACTACTTTTTCCATTTATTCATTCTGAGATTTTTATTTTCTCTGGATTACTCCAGTAATTTTCTTTTGCAGGTTTTGGACTTGACAACTCTTCCTCTCTTATCAATATGATCATACTGATTTCTAATCTCAAGGGATTTATCTCAACTTCTGAACTACTGATGGTACACTTTCCTTAATTATAACACTGGGTCCTTTTGCTATTCTGATGTTTTAAGGGATGTTGGGAGGGGAAAAAGAGGACAAAATTACAAGTGCTTATGTTGCCATCTTGATCGAATCTGACAAAAGTCATTTTCTTACGTTGATTTACATGAGACAAGCAGAGAAGCCAAGGCTCACTCTGAGAGGCAAGGGGTAAAGGCCTCTTCTAGTGCTGGTTTTGGATTACTCAGGACTTCTAAAAGAGGCCCATTAGAATTTGGAAATCTAGCATCTGCATATCAGTGCTTCTGAGATAGCCAAGGCAGTATCTAGTAGGCACTATCCTTGAGCAGAAAAATTTACAAAAGAAACACTGCCTCCTTGAGATGAATTAACTAGAAAAAGGCACCCCTTTGGGTAGGCCAAGTATAAAAATGCTCTCCTTTCTCTGCTAACAGTGGTATGCCTGCATTAGGGCACAAGGCTTGTTGAGCAGCAAAGTATAGGATAGATTTCATATCCCACACAGATACACACACCCTGTCATTTGTGCACCCTTGTGCCGGGCATATCTTGCAGAAACATATATAGTAAAAAATAGCCTCTGCCAGTGCCAATTACAATCCCCAGAGATAAGGCCTCAACCCTCTGAGGCTTCTAGCAATTCCATACACAGGCCTGCGGGGTCAGGTTCAAGTTCAAGTGAGCCTCCTACGACAGCAGCTTTTGCTCCATGCCATTCATTGCCCCAAGAGATAGGCCTCTGATATCCCTGAGGCCTTGCACAGCCAATATTAGAGAGCAGCTCAGAGTTCTTGCCTACAACAACTGGGGATCTCTGGTCCTCGGCCCTTCTCACTTTTTTTTTTTTAATTAGTTTATTAGGGCAAGTACTGTTAGTAAAGTTACATAGATTTCAGGTGTACAATTCTGTAATACATTACCTATATATCACATTGTGTGTTCACCACCCAGAGTCAGTTCTCTTTCCATCACGATATATTGGATCCCCTTTTCCCTCATCTACCAACACCCGCCCCCGTTACACTCTGGTAACCACTAAACTATTGTCTATGTCAATGAGTTTTTGTTTCTTCATTTTTTTGTCCCATTCTTTAGTTGTTTTCAGTTTTATATACCGCATATCAGTGAAATCATAGGGTTCTCATCTTTTTCTGTCTGACTGATTTCGTGCAGCATGATAATCTCAAGATCCATCCACGTTGTCACAAATGTTCCTATATCATCTTTTCTTATGGCAGAATAGTATTCCATTGTGTATATATACCACCACTTCTTTATCCATTCATCTATCGAAGGACATTTTGATTGTTTCCATGTCTTGGCCACTGTAAACAAAGCTGCAATGAACATTGGAGCACACGTGTCTTTATGGATAAATGTTTTCAGATATTTTTGGTTAGATACCCAGGAGAGGGATTGCTGGGTCATATGTTAATTCTATTTGTAATTTTTTGAGGAACCTCCACACTGCCTTCTATAGTGGCTGCACCAGTCTATATTCCCACCAACAGTGTATGAGAGTTCCTTTTTCTCCACAGCCTCTCCAACACTTGTTACTATTTGTCTTGTTGATGATAGCCATTCTGACTGGGGTGAGGTGATATCTTATTGTGGATTGTATTTGCATTTCTCTGATGATTAGTGATGTTGAACATGTTTTCATATGTCTGTTGGCCATTTGTGTGTCTTCTTTGGAGAAATGTCTATTCAGGTCCTCTGCTCATTTTTTAATTTGATTATTTGTTCTTTTTGTTGTTGTGGAGTTGTATACGCTGCTTATGTAATTTGGATATTAACACCTCATTGGATGCACTGTTTGCAAAAATCTTCTCCTATTTGGTTGGTTGCCTCCTTATTTTGTCGATGGTTTCTTTTGATGTGCAGAAGCTTTTTAGTTTGATATAGTCCCATCCATTTATTTTAGCTTTTACTTCCCTTGCCTTTGAAGTCAAATTCATAAAATCTTCTTTGAACCCAAGGTCCATAAGTTTAGTGCCTATTTTTTCTTCTATGCAGTTTATTGTTTCAGGTCTTATATTTAGGTCTTTGATCCATTTTGAGTTAATTTTGGTACACGGCAACAAACAGCAGTCTAGTTTCATTCTTCTGCATATGGCTTTCCAATTCTCCCACCACCATTTATTGCAAAGGCCATCTGTTCTCCACTGTATGTTTTTGGCTTCTTTGTCAAAAATTATCTGTCCACATTTATGTGGATTTATCTCTGGGTTCTCGATTGTATTCCATTGGTCTGGTGTCTGTTTTTCTGACACTACCATGCTGTTTAGATTATTGTTGTCCTATAGTACAAGCTGAAGTCAGGGAGTGTGAAACCTCCAGCATTGTTGTTTTTTCTTAGGATTGCTTTGGCTATTTGGTGTTTTGTGCTTCCATACAAATCTGATGATTTATTGTTCTATTTCTTTAAAAAATGCCATTGGAATTTTGATGGCAACTGCATTAAATCTGTGTATTGCTTTGGGTGATATGGCCATTTTCACAATGTTGATTCTTCCAATCCATGAACACGGAATATCTTTCCATTTCTTTGTGTCTTCTTCAATTTATTTAAAAAATATCTTATAGTTTTCAGTATGTAAGTCTTTCACATCCTTGGTTAAGTTTATTCCTAGGTATTTTATTCTTTTTGTTTTGGTTGCAAAAGGAATTTGCTATTGTTGTTGTTGTTGTTTCTTTTTCTGAGATTTCATTGTTAGTAGATAGGAATGCAAAGGACATTTGTACGTTGATTTTGTAGCCGGCAACTTTACTGTAATCGTTTGTTTTAATAGCTTTTTGGTGGAGTCTTTAGAGTTTTCTATATATAGCATCATGTCATCTGCAAAAAGTGACAATTTAACTTCTTTGTTCCCTTGTTTGGATTCCTTTTATTTCTTTCTCTTGCCTGATTGCTCTGGCTAGGACTTCTAATATTATGTTGTAAAGCAGAGGTGATAGGGGACAGCCCTGTTGTATTCTTGAACATAAAGCAAAGGGTGTCAGATTTTCATCATTAATGATAACATTAGCTGAGGGTTTGTAATATATGGCCTTTATTATATTGAGGTTTTTCTCCTTCTATACCCATTCTACTAAGTATTTTCATCATAAATAGATGTATCTTGTCAAACGATTTTTCTGCATCTATGGATATAATCATATGATTTTTGTCCTTTATTTTGTTTATGTGATGTATCACATTGATAGATTTGCGGATGTTGAACCATCCTTGTGCCCCGGGGATGAACCGCACTTGGTCGTGATGAATAATCTTTTTAATGCATTGTTGTATTCGATTTGCTAGAATTTTGTTGAGGATTTTTGCATTTGTATTCATCAGAGATATTGTTCTGTAGTTTTCTTTTTTTTGTGTTGTCCTTACCAGGTTTTGGTATCAGGGTAATGTTGGCCTCATAAAATGAGTTAGGGAGTACTGTCTCTTTTTCAATTTTTTGGAAAAGTTTGAGCAGAATTGGTATTAGATCCTCTTTGAATGTTTGGTAGAATTCACTACTGAAGCAATCTGTTCTCAGACATTTGCTTTTGGGAAGGTTTTGGATAAATGATTCAATTTCCTTACTGTTGATCAGTCTATTCAGATTTTCCAGTTCTTCATGATTCAGCCTAGGAAGACTATGTGTTTCTAAGAAAATATCCATTTTTTCTAGGTTATTGAATTTTGTGGCATATAGTCCTTCATGATATTAATTGATGATCCTTTGTATTTCTGTGGCATCCATGGTAACTTCCCCCTTTTCCTTTCTGATTTTTTTTGTGTCTTTTCTCCTTTTATCTTAGTGAGTTTAGCCAAGGATTTCTTTTTTTTTTACTTTTATTTTATTTTATTTTATTTTATTTTTACATCCCTCACACCGTGAACCCCCCTACCCCCATCCACCACCACCCCGACCTCAAACCGAGCCATCACATTATACACATAAAATTATAGTTGGCATTCATTAATGTCCAGCCTCTGGTGTACAATGCCATGACCAGGCATCCACAGCATCCCTGAGGTGGTCTCCCAAACAGGACACATGTCCATCGGACACCCAACAAAATCCCCAAACACTATTGAATAAGTTCCCCAAAGTAATTCTCAAAAAACCCTGAGGCCATCCTGTGGTCACCAGCCGCCCCCCAATCCCTTCACCCTTCCCCCCTTCCCCAACCCCCTCCCCCCCGCCCATCTAACAACTGTCGGTTTTTTGTGTCCCCAAAACTGTTTCTGATTAGTTCATACACATATTCTTTTCTTTAGATTCCGCATATAAGTGAGATCATATGGTACTTGTCTTTCTCTTTCTGACTTATTTCACTTAACATAATGTTCACACATTTCTGTCTTTAAATTCATTTTCTTTCTGATTTGTCTTGTTACCTTGGTTATTCATGGCAATTAATGGATTATCATTTCTTTTCCTAGGCATCTACAGGATTGGGTTCTGCAACAGGTTGATAGGAAGAGGACTTTCTTTTGTTTTCCAGGAGGTGTTGGTAGAATAATTTATTTTCTCTCTGACTGTAGACTTTTATTCTCTCTCATGCTTTAGTGTCGTATTTTCTCTGCATTGTTTGGGCTTATCACACAATTAGGGGATTCACTGGAAGGTGGGCTTCTCTTCTGTGAGCAGGACACTAGGGTCTCAGGGCAGTGCCTCCTTGTGGGATGTGGAGAGCTTCTGAAGTTCCAAACCTCTCCCTACACCAGTTTCAGAGTTTGTGTGCTTCAGAGGGTGTTTATTCCTGCAGGGATCTGCCCAAATAGGTGGGGACAGGGGCAGGGTGGGCTGTAAGAGGTTTCCCAGAGCAATGGTGGTGACCACCATCACAGGCAGTCCTACACCCAAGGCTCCCTCCCCTTCGCCGGAACTAGTTGGGCTGGGAGTCGGTGGTTGTAGTCCACAGTTCTCAGAACCACAAATATTCTGTTCTTTTCACCTGACACTTCAACCTTTGAGCTTCTAGCACTGGGAGGGTGGGTGTACGGCAAGCTCTGGGAGGTTGAGGAGGGAGGCAGCTAGGCTCCAAGCCTATGCTTTCCATCCTCTGCTTGGCAGTGAGGGCTTAAACCACTATTTTCACCCTTCTTCCCTCAGTCTTTGCTCCAAGGTCTATGCCATGAGCTTTGGGTTCAGCTGTGTTATATGCTGATCTCTCAGGCAGAACTGTGGGTCATTAGTGGAGCACTAGCAGTCCAAATTCTTCCCTCTCCTGTGACTGTGGTAGCTTCGGAATGCAGGGAGTTCAGAGCTCCATGTTCTGTCTGCATCTTGCAGCCCATGCAGCATCCAGTGCCTCTGTAATTACTGCTCCCCTCCTCCCCCACTCACCCAATTTGCCCACCTTTACATGATTTCAGTTGGGTGCCTCTTAGTCTTGCCTGTCGTTTGTGCAGGGAGTCCTTTCTGGAATTATAGTTATTCAGTTTGTTGTAAATTCCAGGGGAGATCTCAAGAGGCTCACCTCAGGCTGCCATTTTTATGACATAACCCCCCTCACTTCTAACACAGACACCATCAGCAATAAGCGAAGAGATCTTTAATGTAAATGTCAACAGCCCTCAGAGACCATTAACTATGACGAGGTCTCTCCAAGTATTGTGCTAAGTAACTAGGGACATACTAGTTCCATACTAAAGTGCCTCCTCCCTCTCCTGCTCCCACAACCTACCCAATTCACCAAACCTGGGTCATCAGCATATCTACCAGAAGTAATTGTCTTGGCAACCCTGCAGGACATAGATAGATATATAGATATAGATATAGATATAGATATAGATATAGATATAGATATAGATATAGATATAGATGTAGGTACAGATATAAAAATATATGTACCCTTCTGCCTTTCTAATATCATCTCCCAAAATTACCTACATCAAGTTTGCTGCATGGTCTTCTTGACTTGTTACTATGCTTACACAAATATATAAGGCAAATATATATATTTATATTTTTAAACAAAAATGAGACTAGTCAATACAAATTGGGCTACAACTTATTTCATTTCCCACTTAATGCACCATGGACACCTTTCAGATGGTGTCTATATAGTTCCATAACTTACTTTTTAACAGCTGCATAATATTCTATTGCACAGATGTAGAATGATTTATTTAGTGCTCCCATCCAAGTACTAACTATGCCCGCCCCTGCTTAGCTTCCAAGATCAGACAAGAGCCAACATGTTCAGGCTGGTATGGCTATAGGATATTTATCCCTCTTATATTTTTCCCTATTCTCTCCTCCTCACATTCTCAATAAAGGTATAACAACTTTTTGATAAACTATTATGTTTACATCGTTATGATTATGTATAAATAAATTACTGATGAGCCAGGTAGTATATTATGATTACATTTCCATTCTTAAACAATTTTTTATTTTCCTGGATTTAATAATTATCTCTTCCTTTCATTTGCTTAGTTTCCTATGGTGCTCCATGGAGTTGTGCAGTGCACAGCGTGATCAGTTATACATGGCAGCACTGTTTGTACCTATGGCTGAGTCTTCCCAAACTATGCAACAAATTTTCAATATAATTTTTTACACAGTTAAATTAATAATCTCTGAGTTCCTTTTTTTTTTTTTTTTTTTGTTTGGAGCCCTCTATCTTCACACTCCAATCTCTTGTGTCAGATCTTCAGTTCCCTGTATGCCATGTCTTCTTTTCTGGTTTGATTTCTAAGTTTAGTGAGCTATATCCTCCAGTCACTTCTTTTATTAATTTTTTTATTTAAAAAATATAGCTAACATACAGCATCATATCCGTTTCAGGTGTACACGATAGTTGTTCAACATTCATATACCTAAAGAAGTGATCACCATAAGTTCAGCAACTAACTCCATACTATGATATCACAATATTATTGACTACATTTTCCATGCTGTATGTTACATCCCCATGACTTATTTGTTTTATACCTGGAAACTTGAACCTCATTCCCTTTCACTCCCTGCCACACCCATAATTTTTCAATTACAGTTCACATTCAGTATTATTTTATGTTAATTTCTAGTGTACAGCATAGTGGTTAGACATTTGTATAATTTAAGAAGTGATCCCCCTGAATAGTCTGGTACTCACCTAGCACTATACATAGCTATTACCATATTATTGACTATATTCCCTATGCTTTACTTTACATCCCCATGACTACTTTGTAACAATTTGTGATTCTTAATCCCTTCCCGTTTTTCCCCCACCCGCTCAACCCCCCTACCGCCTGGCAACCATCAAGATGTTCTCTGTATCTATGAGTGCGTTTCTGTTTTGTTTGTTTATTTTGTTCTTTTATTCCACATATATGCGAAATCACATTTCATCTGTCTTTCTCTGACACTCCACTCAGCACAGTACCCTCCAGGTCCACCCATACCACTGCAGATGAAAAGAATTCATTCCCTTCCATGGCCTAGCAATATTCCATTGTATATATGAGGTCTGACAATTAAGTTCGCAAATTTGTTGCAATGATGTCGCTAACCTTTTTTGATATCAGAGGGATTACTCATTATGAATTTGCACCAACTGGACAGTTAACCAAGTTTACTATTTGGAAGTGCTGAAAAGGCTGCATGAAAAAGTTAGAGGAAAGCAACCTGAACTTATAGCCAACCATTCATGGCTTTTGCATCATGACAATGCACCAGCTCATATGGCACTGTCTGTGAGGGACTTTTTAGCCAGTAAACAAATAACTGTATCAGAACACCCTCCCTACTCACCTGATCTGGCCTTCAATGACTGTGTTCTTTACCTGAAGGTAAAGGAAATATTGAAAGAAAGACATTTTGATGACATTCAGGATATAAAGGCTAATATGATGACAACTCTGATGGCCATTCCAGAAAGAGTTCCAAAATTGTTTTGAAGGGTGGACTAGGCTCTGGCATTGGTGCATAGCTTTCCAAGGGGAGTACTTCAAAGGTGACCATAGTGATATTCAGCAATGAGGTATGTAGCACTTTTTCTAGGATGAGTTTGTGAACTTAATTATCTGACCTTCAATATACCACTTCCTCTTTATCCATTCTTCCATCAGTGGACACCCAGGGTACTTCCATATCTTGGCCATTGTAAATAATGCTGTAATGAACATATGGATGCACAAGTCTCCTTGAAGTATTGTTTTGGGTTTCCTCTGATAAATACCCGAAGTGGGATTACTGGGTCCTTCTTTTTCTCCTTATAGACTTTGTTTTAAAGTCTTTTTTGTTTGGTATAAGTATTGCTAACACAGCTTTTTTTTTTTTCCATTTCCATCTTCATGAAATAACTTTTTTCATCCTTTTCCTTTCAGTCTGTGTGTGTCTTTCAATCTGAATTGAGTCTCTTATAGACAGCATATGTAAGAGTTTTGTTTTCTTATGTATTCAGTCACCCTGTTTTTGAGTGGAACATTTAATCCATCTAGATTGAAAGTAATTGTTGACAGATACAGAGTTATTGCCATTTTATAATTCATATTTTTTATCTTTTTTTTTTTCTGTCTTAAAGCAGTTCCTCTACATTTCTTGTAATATTTGTTTGGTAGCAATGAACTCCTTTAGCTTTTTCTTGTCTGGCAAGCTCTTTATCTCTCCTTTGATTTTAAATGATAGCCTTGCTGGATAGAGTATTCTTGACTGCAGATCCTTGGTTTTCACCACTTTGAGTATTTCCTGCCAATCCCTTCTGTCCTGCAAGATCTCTGTTGAGAAATCAGCTGACAATCTTATGCGAGCTCCCTTATAAGTTTTTAGTTGCCTTTCTCTTGCTGCTTTCAAAATTCTGTCTTTGTCTTTAACCTTTGTCATTTTAATTATAATGTGTCTCGATATGGGCAGTTTGGGTTCACCTTGTTTGAGACTCTGTGTGCTTTCTGGACTTATATGTCTATTTCCTTCACCAGGTTAGGAAAATTTTGCATCACTATTTCTTTAAACAGGTTTTCAATCTCTTGCTTCCTCTCTTTCCCTTCTGGTACATCTATAATGCAAATGTTGTTATGCTTGATGTTGTCCCAGAGGTCTCTTAAACAATCATTACTTTTGTATTATTTTTTCCTTTTGCTGTTCCGACTGGGTGTTTTCTGTTGTCTTGTCTTCCAAATTGCTGATTCGATCCTATGCTTCATCTAGTCTGGTGGTATTTCCTTCTAGTACATTTTTCATTTCAGTTATTTTATTCTTCACTTCTGACTCTTTTTTAAATTATTTATACATCTTTTTTCATGCTTCCTATCTCTTTGTTGAAGTTCTCACTACGTTTCTTGAGCATTCTTATAACCAGTGGTTTGAACTGTGTCTTTGGTATGTTGCTTGTCCCCATTTCGTTTAATTCTGTTTCTGGAGTTTTCTCCTCTTCTTTCATTCCAGACATATTTGTTTTCTCATTTTGGCTGCTTCTATGTGTTTGTTCCTATGTGTTAGTTAGGTCTGCTAGGTTTCCCAGTCTTGCTGGGAGGCCTTATATTGTACGTGCCCTATGGGGCCCTGTGACACAGTCTTCTTGGTCACCTGCACTTGGTGCTTCAGAAGTCAACCTTGTGTGGGTTGTGTGTGCCCTCCTGATATAGTTTATCCTTGATTGCTATTGGCATGTCAGTAGTTAGGATTGACCCTCAGCCTGACTGGCTGTGGGGTTTGGCCACGTCCATAGTTTACAGGCTATGCGGGGGGGGGGGTTATTAAATGGAGTGGGATTCCCCCAAGTGGGCTCTGGTGCATGTTAAGACTGCTGTGATCTGAAGCTAACCTCCAGTTATGTTGGTTCTGGGGTCCCTGGGGAGGGGCTCCAGTGCAGGCCCAGGTCAGCAAACTGCCTGGTAGGAGCTATAAAGTGATCCACCGTTGGTTTGTGGGAGAGGCCATGCTGTGAACTGAGGATGGCTGCGACCATTACCAAGCCTGGGCAAAAAAAAGCCACAGTACACCAAGGCCTGCTATAGTTTGCTGGCTCTGGTAAGGTTCAGCTATCAATAAAGCATTGTGTGGTATGGAGTTGGGTGTGCCAGGGTCTCAGTGAGTCACCAGGGTGGAGCAAATGGACCTCACCAGACCAATTCAGATCCAGATTTGTCCATGGGCGTTGGGGATGGCTCATCACAGGAAAAATGGTGCATGCCTGCCAGCTGCACAGAAGGAAGATCCCACACAGGAAAATGGTGACCATCTTCCAGCCCTCACCCTAAAGCCACACACTTCAGTCTGCCCCCCAGTAGGTCTCTGACACCCCAGTTCACTGTCCTCTGTCAGAGCCCAGGGTGAGTGCCTGCAAGTGAGTCTGTGTGGGTCCTTTAAGAGTACGTCTGGGTTTCCTGCAGCCTTCCATCCCAACCGGATGGTTGGAATCCCCACTGTTTTTCAGATCCAGATATTGTGGGGACTCCTCCTCTGGGACCAGTATTCCAGCCTGGGGAGCCTGGTGTGGGTCTGGGGTTCCTTGCTCCTCTGTGGGGAAATCTCTGTGGCTGAGATATCCCTCCACATGGAAGTTTGGGGCCTGCCCGTTTTGCATCTCTACCCCTCCTACCAGTCTTGACATGGCTTCTTTTGTGTATCCTTAGTTATAAAACTTCTGTTCAGCTAGACTTCAGGTGGTTCTCCAGGTTGATTGTTTTATAATTTAGTTGTAATTTTGATGTGTTCACGAGATGAGGCAAGCACAGCATTTATCTACTCTGCTATCTCAGATCTCTCCGCAGCCACTTCTTTTTCCTCCCTTATTCCACCTCCCCCCCACACACACTCTGGTTCAAGCCATTGTTTCTCAGCCTAGTTGTGTAGGACAGAGCTCCCTGGCCCATGCTGGTATTATGAGTCTTGTGCTCCTCCCGGCTGAGGCAGTCAGTTGCCGGTCGTCAGTTGGCCGCTCACAGCAGCTCTCACCAGCTGCTGGCCACTCACGATGGCTGTCGGCCACTCACACTGGCCACTGGCTGCTCCTGGCAGCACACAGTAGCCCAGCAGCACACAGCTCGCAGCACAGCAGCACAGTAGCCCAGAGCACAGCAACTCACAGCAGCACACAGCAGCCGGTAGGAGCTCACACCGACCTCCGGTGGATCATGGCAGCCCAGCTCCAGGGAGAGCCGTTGTTCACAATCGTAGCTGTAGAGGGCACAGCTTCCTGGCCCATGTGGGAATCGAACCAGTGACCTCACTGTTAGGAGCACAGCGCTCCAACCCCCTGAGCCACTGGGCTGGCCCCCCAGTCACTTCTTGATAGAGGGTGCATGGGACGAAAATTTTTGAGCACTACCTGTCTGAAAATGTAGGTATTCTATTCTAACAATTTGTAGTTTGGCTTAATATAGAATTGTATGTTGGAAATGATATTCATTAAGAATATTCACTAAGAATCTGTTGCCTTTCAGCGTTACCTATTTCTGTTGAGAAACCCAATGCCATTCTTATACCAAATACTCTGTATAGGACCTTCTACTTCCGGAAGCTTTTAAGGGCTGCTCTTTAATTCTGAGATTCTGAAATTTCACAGTAGTGTGCCTTGTGGGGCCTTCTTTTTCACTCACTCCTGTTTCATGTTTTATAACACTGTCTCTCATTTATCTGAATATACTAATTGGAGTAAAAGCATAGCAGTTGACTTTATGTTTTCATCTGCTCCCTGCATTGTCTTGGTTTTATCCAAGTCCCCCCTCCCCCCTGTCTTTCGTTTTTTTTGTTTGTTTGTTTTGGTTTGGCCTCTGGCTTTCATGTTGGAACTTTCCCTGAACTGTCTGAAATACTTGATCTTTTGTTCATATAGAATAGTGAGGCACTAAAAAGCTGATTAGAAGTTCAGTGTGTCTGGTGTGGGGTGGACTTTGTTGTATGGTGATTGGATGGCAGCATGTATTTTGATTAGGATACCAGTAGTTTTTCTCTGGGGTAGGGTGTTTCAGTTCTCCAAAGAAAAATAGTTTAAATCTCCTACTTGGGATATAAGCCTGGTTGTCTATATTCTGGGAACTCGATGTGGGAAGTGAATCCCTGACTTTCCTCTCTTTTCAATCTAGCACAATTTACTACCCCTATTTGTCTCCAAGTCTATAATCTATCTGGTTCATTTTCATTTACTTGTTTTTAAATCTATTTTTAAGACCTCTTACTGATGAATACAGAAGTGTACAAATGATAAGTATATAGTTCAATGAATTTTCACAAGCAGAACCAGCTATATTATGAGCATCCTGATCTCTCTGGTTCAGTTTACACAAATAACAAACCTCTCTGCTGGGGTAACATATATGAAGCACTAAAAAACAGTCCCTGACACATTGTAAGTGCTTCTACTAGTGCTAGATATCATCATTCAGGCACTTGGTGACCTTATTTCCATCTTCATAAGTTGCGCTTTCATGTAACATTTATCTCCTAATTTCATGGAAGATGGAATCTACATTCCAGTCAGTTTTTCTTTCTCCTTATGGTTTTCAGGTGGTTTCTGTACTTCACTTCTGTACTACTTACAAAAATTTAAATTTTTATGTAGTCTTATCTGTCAATGGGTGGCCAAAAGGCACTGGATAAAAATCAGCGGCTATGAAATAAGTCAGATGGAAAAGGGCAAAAAACACATAATTTCACTCATGTGCAATATAAAACAAAAAAAGTAACAAATGGGCAAATGTAACAAAACAAAAACAAACTCATAGGTACAAACAGAATGATGGTTACCAGAGAGGAAGGAGGATGGGAGAGGGTGAAATGGGTAAAGGAGGTCAATTATAATATATGCTAATGGATGGAAACTAGACTTTTGGTGGTGAGCATGCAATAGAGTATACAGATATTGAATTATAATGTGGTATACCTCAAATTTATATATTATTAATC
The DNA here is from genome assembly GCF_964194185.1 of Rhinolophus hipposideros. NCBI lineage: Eukaryota > Metazoa > Chordata > Mammalia > Chiroptera > Rhinolophidae > Rhinolophus > Rhinolophus hipposideros. The sequence goes on from NC_138046.1 coordinate 35,579,949, forward strand.
AATGTTACCTCAATAAAATAAATTAATAAAAACAAGCAGCTATTCTTTATAAAAACTCTAAGTACAATGGAATAAAAGAGAACTTTCCAAAGAGTTTCAAAAAGCTATGAGCAATCATCATAATCAAGTCATTTCCCATGAAATATAGTGTTTTGAAGGTTCTGAAATGTGATAAACCAAGAAAATGAAATAAGCTACATAAATCTTAAAGAAAGAGAAAAATGTATAATTTTTTGCAGATATGATTATATGCAATGAGAATCCAAGAAGTACAATTTAAAAACTATTCAAACTTAGAAGTCTATATAGTGGACACATGCTGTTTTGGTTTGCCCAGCATTCCTTTCTCCCTGCTTCTGGTAATAGCATTCTTCTTCCGTTGGGTATCTGTTCCTCCTTCTCTGTCCTTTCAATATAGTCCTGGTAGGATGGGCAATATTATCCTGCTTCATTCCCCCTACACACACACACACACACACACACACACACACACACAAACACACGTGGGCACCTAACCCAGGATGGACTAATCATAATATCAAAACCTGCGGGACACAGTGGCAGCTCTAAGGGGGAAGCATGTGACCCACACCAGAGATATAAGACCTTCCTTGGGATATTCCAAATCAGAGCTAAAGAAGTAGCTTTCTCTTTTCTTTGGATCTTGAACTGTAAGATTGTGACCCCAGAGCAGTTGGTAGTCCTGTCTCTACCATGTGGAAGAGTCTTAGAGAATGAGGCAATGCAGAAAAGAGAGAAGCTGAGAAGAGAAATGAAGAGATGAGCGAGAGCCTAATACTATTTGAGTCTTTGAATCCTGGCATGTCTGAGATCTGCCCTGTCCTTCCCAGTTATATAAACCAATAAACTTCAATTTTCCTCTTAAGTTTATTCAAGTTAAGTTTCTGTCATTTGCAAACAAGACCCCTGATACAAGCTGGATGTAAGAAAAATATACCTAATCCCATAGCTTTCTCTTAAAAATAAAGTGTTATAAAGTAGCTCCTGTCTGTTTTATTTTCCAAAATTGATTATAAAAATTTTCAAACATACAGAAATTTTAACTAATTTTATAGTGAACACCAATGTACCCACTACCTAGATTTTACAATTAACATTCTATTATATTCCAGTAGCTTTCTTTTATTCTAGCAATAACAGAAATAGGAGAAAAACATATCTTACTCACAATAATGGAAAAAGATATGTGTGAAACACTAGTCAGCACAAATAAAGCCCCCACAAAATTCCGCTCTCGCTAGACAAAGGATCAGGAAAGAAACAACCTTGCAAGACATAAAATTTTAGATAACTGATTTACTCTAGTCACTCATGGAATAAAATGTGGCCCCATCACCCATGCCAGGAATAGCCAAGTGGGAAGCTTAGACTTTCACCCTTGGTAGGCTCCCTTCTCCACCCCCATTCCCTACTCCCACGTCACTCCCCCATAAATGACCACTTGGAGAGCCTGAAGCCTCGCCACCTCCCCACTGGGGTGGTGTCAGAGGAGCAGCAGGGGAGTCCACAGTGGTGTCGAAGTATAAACTGTGCCAGTCGTGGTTCAGAACAACCTTGTCTGGCCTGCCGATGACTCATAGGTGGTCTTATCAAAGTTAGAATAACGCAGTCTTTGGGAAATGTATCCATTTCAGGCCATTTTGAGTTTTCTGTTTGTTTTTTGCTTTGGGTACCAATAAGGCCCCTGTTAAATGATTGGGGTTTCCTCTGAAGGGATTGGTCATATCTGCTGTCAATCATCCTTGAAACCATTAACTACACAAGAAATCCATGGATAGAACTTTGTGTGAAGAAAGGGCGTGAGCGTTGCTATGGTGTTTACTGTTTATGAAAGCTCTTCTGAACCCTCGCGTTTTCAATCGGACTAGATATAGAACAACAGGAACAACAACAAGTCGTGTTGCTCCTCCTGGGATGGTGAGTTAGCTGCCTGTTGGAGATGGTGAAATACAGGGAGAGTACCCTTTAGGAACTTACTGACCATTGGCCTGCTTTTGGGCCAAGACTACATCTTTTGGCAATTTTAAGTTATTCTCTATGTTGTGCTTTCTTTCATTATTCCCAAAACTTTAGAAAAGGAATGTTAGAAGTTACAGCCTTTACTCACTATCAACATGCAGAGTTTAGGTAAAAACATGTTAGAGCTGTAGTTATCTGTCGAGAAAATCCTCCCTAGCAAAGTGGTGACTACAGGAGCACCCTCAACAACCATAGCTCTGTAGCCTGATGAAAAGACCAAAATAGAAGATAGAGATCTGATAATTAGATAATTTCAGATCACAAGTGAGATTGTACTTTGGAGAACCCTCCAAAATAGCTGCAGTACACTTTGAAGGGAGACTATTTCTTGGCATTCAAGCCAGCAAGGGCTTGAATTGTAATTGTAATTTTTAAAAGGGCATGTCAGACTTCTAGTTTAAGATGTTAGTCTGAACAAATAAGTTTTTATCCTCAAATTAGCTTTAAATGAAAGAAGAAAATAAATATAAGAATAGAGCCATAACCACAAGGGAGAACAGGGAAGGGTGCGATGAGCAGGCCAAGATTGTGAGGATTTTCTTGAAGATACCAAACAAATAGGATGAAATTGGTTGAGAAACCAGAGTCAATGAATCCATAGCACCATCAGATATGGGAGAAGACTGCTGTAAAAGTGAATTCTCTGTTTTCTAACATAGCCTCCCAAAGATAGACGATGTCACAGTCATCTGGATCAGGGGATGGGAGTGATGATGAGGCCATCTCAGAAGATAATGGTAAGTCAATGAACTAATAAAACTTAGAGTTAAGTCCAAATAATTGCTAAGAATATGTTTAGGAAGCTTGAGTAAATTAAGAAATTATTCCTAAGAAGATAAAGCATAATGAAACCATTAATAGAAAATTAATAGAAAGGTGGAAATAAATTTCCTAAGAGACGACTGGTATCAGGTGATGATGGTCAAGAGGGCACTTGCTTTTTTGTGGTTGTTTTATAGTGAGAATGGATTTGTATAATGTTTTGCAAAAACTTTAAAGTTTGGTAATATTTAGTGTTGCTAGTGGTGTGGGCAATCAACAGTCATTCTGAAAGTGGGAGTGTATGCACAACATTTCTGAAGAGTAATATGGCAATCTAGGGGTATTGTAAATATACCTTCCCCTTAACCCAATTCTACTTCTTCAAGTACATCCTCAGAAATATTTTCACACACGCACGGAGATCTATATTACTGGATGTTCATTGCTACATATTTGTAATAGCAAAAAATTGGAAATAACCAAATATCCAAAAATAAGGGAATGGTTAAATAAAATGTAGTATGTTTTTACTATGAAACAGTATACAAGCCTTAAAAAGAATGAGATAGATATCTATGTACTGTCATAGAAAGATCTCCAAATTACATTGTTTAAAAAGCAAATTGTGGAGCTACATGTACAGTAATGATACCATTAAAAAATACCAAAGCTTCCTGTTAGTATATATACAAATATATATGTACATAAATGCTGAGAAAAGCTATGTACCAAACTTAACAGCAAAGGGGGACACTTCACATTCCATCCTCTATTCTTCTATATTGTTTGTTTTTTTTTTACAAGAATGTGTATGTGCGTCATTTGTGTAAATAAACAAAACTGAAAGATAACCATCAATAGAATGTAAATAGTTGAAAAAAGGGAAAAAAGGAAATTCAGTCAGCAAAAGTAAGGAAAGGGGAAAATGAAACAACAATCAAGTGTGATAATTAGAATTTTCTAAAAAGTGACAGGTGTATGTACATTTATGTACAGTACACTATGCTGCTCTTAAAAATGGTGAGGTAGATCTATGTATACTGGCAAGAAAAGATGACCATGATGTACTATTAAGCAAAATAAATAAAGTTAAAGAACAATTAATATAGTATGATCCGTTTTTTTAAAGCCAAAATTCTGCATGTTGCTTAATGTATAGAAAAATACATATTTAATTAGCAAACTGTTAACTGAAGTTACCTTTGGGGAGTGGGTTTTGTTGGAGGACAGGGAGTGAGGGGAGATGTCACCTTATTTTGTAGTCAAAGGTTGTTGAGACCTGGACATCTCTAAACGTACAGCTGATTATATTACTCCCTTCCCTGCTTGAAGCCCTTAACACTGGATCGAATCCAAACTGGAGCATGGCATACAATGTTCACATGATCTGAATCCTGACTGCCTCTCTGTCTTATCTCCCACCATACCTCCCACAGGTCTACTGCAAGTCAGCCACACAGCATGATAATACTTGCATTTACTTAAATGGGTCACGATTTTTCTCATACCTCCATGTCTTTGTATACACTGTACCCTTTTTCAAGTAACCCATAAGTGTCCAAATCTCACATCCTGATACTATAAAGTAAGTTTAGGTTCCTATAATTAATGTATAAATTATAACAACTCTAAGCCCCCATCTTGTGGACAATGGAAAGTTTATTTTTCCATCAGGCTGGAGGGTGCTTCCACCAGGCTCCCCACCCCAGGAATTTCAGGGAACCGACAAGAAATGCTTAAAAGTTCCAAAAATCAGCCCTAGTTGTCATTTGCCATCTCTGCCACCTATTATTTCTCCAAACTGTTGTGCTCCAGAGTTCAACAGGTTGCCACTTGCTGTCTTTGACTTTTTGAAACTTTTTATTATATAATTTTAATACATACAAAAGAATACTTGTGACATGTAATTTATGGAGCATAATAATAAAACAAACATCCACGAACCCATCATCAGCTTAAGAACTAGAACATTACCAATGCTTTTAAATCTACCTAAATTTTCCCCCCTTGTCTCCCCCAGAGCAATACCCTATCCTGGATTTTGTGTTTATTATTTCCCTTCTATACTTTAATAGTTTAACTGCATATATCCATAAGTTTTCCTTATTTTTGAGCTTTACAAAAAAGTTATCAAATCATATGTATTCTTCTGTGATTTTCTTTTTCCGTATAACAGTATTTCTCTGATTTATGCATGTAGCTGGAATTTTCAATGCTGTGTAGTATTTTGTTGTGTGAATATACACAATTTATTTAGCCATTCTATCAAACAATATTCTCTTGCTATTCTTTGAAATCTGTATCAAAGGTGATGCAGACTAGGAATAGAAAAATCCTTAGTGTGTTTTGAATTACTTCCTCCTTTGTGCCACCAATAAACATTCTCCATATCTCTATTTTTAGCCCTTAATATGTTCAAGGGAAAAGGTCAGCAATTTTTGTTTTCTGTGAAGGACTAAAGGAAATATTTTCAGCTCTGTGGGCCATAAGGTCTATCACAACTACAGAACTCTGTTGTTTTAACACAAAAGCAGCCACAGAAAATATGTAGATGAATGAGGGTGTTAGTGTCCTAATAAAACATTGTTTTTAGAAACAGGCAGTCGGCTGGGTTTGGTCCACTGGCTGTCATTTCCCAAACCTTGCTCTCATTTTCATCTGAATTCCTGTAACATTGTCGTCTTATAGTCATATGTGCATTTGTATTATCTCATTTCTTTTTCATTATCTTATTTCCTATGCCTCATCACTCCCCACACAACTTTGTGATTCTGAACTCCTATATCTAAGGATGAGCCCAACTTGTAAGTCCAATTCTTTTTTTTTTTATTTTTTTTATTTTTATTTATTAGTTTCAGGTGTACAAGACAAGGTAATACTTAGATGTTCATCATTTATATCCCTCACACTGTGAACACCCCTCCCCCCATCCACTATCCCTCCGACCTCACACTGAACCATCACATTATATATATAAAATTATAGTTGGCATTCATTAATGTTTAGCTTCTGGTGTACAATGCCATGATCAGGTGTCCACAGTATCCCTGAGGTGGTCTCCCAAATAGGACGCATGTCCATCGGATACCCAACAAAATCTTTACATTATTGAATACCTTCCCCAAATTAATTTTCAAAAAAACCCTGAGGCCAGCTTGTGGTTACCAGCTCCTTCCAAATCCCTTCACCTTTCCCCTTATCCCCAACCTCCCCCCGCCACACCCATCTAACAACTCTCGGTTTTTTCTTTGTGTCCCCAAAACTGTTTCTGATTAGTTCATTCACATAGTCTTTTCTTTAGATTCCATATATAAGTGAGATCATATGGTACTTGTCTTTCTCTTTCTGACTTATTTCACTTAACATAATGTTCTCTAGATCCATCCATGTTGCTGCAAATGATAAGATTTCTTTCTTCTTTATGGCTGCGTAATACTCCATTGTATAAATGTACCACAGCTTCTTAATCCAGTCATCTACCGATGGGCATTTCCGTTGTTTCCCATATCTTGGCTATTGTGTAAAGTGCTGCAATAAACATAGGAGTGCATACAGATTTTTGAATTGGAGTTTTGGATTTCTCTGGATAGATGCCTAGGAGTGGAATTACTGGATCATAGGGTAGTTCCATTTTCAGATTTCTGAGATACCTCCATACCGTTTTCCATAGAGGCTGCACCAATCTGCAATCCCACCAACAGTGCACTAGCGTTCCCTTTTCTCCACATCCACGCCAGCATTTGTTGTTTGTTGATTTATTGATGATAGCCATTTTGAGTAAGTCCAATTCTTGAACAAGTGTGGCTCAAAGCAAGAATTATTACCAGCAGCCACATGTCTAACAGCAAGTAGGCTATAGAAGGAACGTCTGATGCTAAGAGACCTAGGAATTGTACAGGATTTGAGACTGGGATGCTGCCTTGATTTCCCTTCTTAGCACAAAAGGGTTTCTTTTTAAGAATGAAACTATTCCCTGAGAACTAGTCCCCTTGCAGTTTTCTGAATGTGTCTTATTCTCTGTTACGTTCAGGATTTAAACTTGCTCCCCATTTTCCTTCTTTGTGCCCCTTTCTCCCTCCTACTCCACTTCCCTAGCTAATTCCCACTTATCATCAGGGATTTAATTTGAATTACTCTTTTCTGGAAGCTTTTCTTTTCCCCACCCCCACCCTTTTCCCACCACATACCACACCTTACCTTCCTAGGCTGTGTAGGCTTCTCACTTCTGTGTCACCTCTTGTGTTCCTCTAGCAGCCTTTATGGCTTGGTCCTGTGCTTCTCTGCCTCAACCACTAGGCCAATTGAGAACTGTTTGAGGGGAAGAGTTGTCTTTGTATACTCAGTGACTGGATCATAATGGGTCCTCAAGCACGTTTATACAGTGTGTGTCTGGATTTGGCAGAAGGAGCTGGTTTTTACTTCTGGTGAAGGTCAGCCATTTGGCTGAGTGTCCACCAGAGAAAGGACTGACACTATGGAACCAAACTGTCACTGTCTCCTTGAATGTACACTGCTTGCTGCTGTGTCCTGCTTGCTTGATGATGGCCTGAACTGAATCCAAGCTTGGCCTCCTTTTGGGCACTGTGGTTTGGCTTATCTCAATAACAGAGTTATTTTATTATTCCTAATTTCTTCCTCCTGGTGAGCAGGGCTCTGAACATCTTTTCATAATTTGTCTATTACTTGAGATGATTTTATGGCATATCCCCTTACTAAATTATAAACTATCGTGTTTCCCTGAAAAATAAGACCTAGCTGGACAATCAGCTCTAATGCGTCTTTTGGAGCAAAAATTAATATAAGACCCGGTCTTATTTTACTATAAGACCTGGTCTATAATATATAATATGATATATTATAATACCGGGTCTTATATTAATTTTTGCTCCAAAAGACGCATTAGAGCTGATTGTCCGGCTAGGTCTTATTTTCGGGGAAACCCAGTATGAGAAGTACTGTATTTGGAATTAGAGAAAAACTAGGTTTGGATTAAGTCTGTGTGCTTTGTAACTTTGTCAAGTCATTTTAACCTTCCCTGAGCCTATTTCTCACGTAAAATGGGGATGGCACCTGAAACCTATCTCACTCAGTGTGGTTATGAGGACAAAATAAGACTTGTGTTGAAATGCTTTGAAAACCTGTAAAATCAACTGCAAATGGAATTTTATATTAGTTCTGTATTCCCCTATGCCATCTAGAACCATGCCTTGCTCATAGTTAGTTGCTCAATACATTTTTGTTGAGTGACCAAATCAATTGGCAAGAGAAATAATGTTATTGGTGGGAATAAAGAACATTTAGTATAATTTAAAAAACAACAACAGATCCCTTGGCAATAGAAACATCCATATGGTGAGTGATAATTCAAAAGTTGGGCATTTATGGATAGCTCCAAACCTACATTCCTAATGTCTGCTCTCTGGTTTGCTTATTTAAATTTTCTTTTAACATTACTTTGGCAGCTAAAATAAGTTGTCAAACTTGACTAGATCTTAAATATGTAGTCCACAAAGCTGGACTGACCCCAGGCAATATTGTAAAGTCAGGAAAATACATTATCAGAAATCTTTCCTCCCTTGATGGTAACTTTACCCCTCCTACCCATCCAGCCCCGCCCCCATTGCAAAGCCTATTCCTTGTTCTGTTTACCTCCAGGCACTTAGGACTTTTATTATATATTATCCATTGTTTCCAAGAAGCACTCACCTTAAAGAGTCAGGAACTAACATTCCCTGGCTAATTTGCACTTGAAAGGATTCCTAGAGAAGGAGGCTATTTTTACTAAAAGGAATGAATAATTGAAATTTCAGGCATTAAAGAGAGTACAAAGGCTTATCAGCCCCATTCAAATCACAGTGGTACTCACTTCACCTTCACCTAAAACTGTGGGCTCAACCCAGGAGGCATGCAGAAACACCCAAAGAGCTTAAGAATACTGAAAGTTGAGACCCTACTCACAGACAGTCTAATTCAGTTGGACTAGTTTCAGACCTGGGCAAAGGTGTGTTTTTTTTAAAGCTCCCCAGGCAATTCTGTTGTGCTGTCAGAGCGGGGAACCACTGATTTAACCCTAAGTTGGCCCTGCTTTTGAGAAAAAGAAAAGGTGAATGCCATTGGAAGATCAAACCTTAAAGCAGGGTGGGGTTGGACAGACTATGAGATTCATTGATTAAGTGAACAGAAGGTTAAAGATAGGCCCAGCAACTCCATAATAATCAAGTATTTGGCAGGACCAAAGGAAGAACTATTATTTGGCTGCTCCAGTCCCCCACTCCCAAACTCCCAGGGAAAATGGCCCGGCCCTAACTGTTGGTCCTTAAATCTGTTTTCCAGATGGTCCCCGGTTAAGACACTAGATAAAAATCTCTGAGCTAAAGAGCTAAGACCTTAAATGGTTGATGTGCCCCAGTCAGTAAGTCTTCAATAGATAATTTTATATTAAGATAAAGGATTTTGTTAAAAATATGATATCTGTATTATTTATTTACATTTTGCTGAATACCATAGGTTCAACATTTGTTATTAAGTTCCTTGCTTTATAAAACAACTCCAGGATGGATAAAGGGTGAGTCTGCATTGTGTAGTTGGATCATCTTTGCTTTAAGCTTTGTCCTCAGTCATCCCATAGCAGTGCCTTGCTGTTGATAGCATAACAACACTTTTATTATATGTTTTTCCTGACTGCTTGGTTTGCCTTTGCTGTATTTCCCTGCTTCAAAGGTGGCCATTCAGAAAAGTGGAAAGAGAACATGGGCCACCTTTTACCCAGCAGTCGTCTTTTCTGGACACATTCTTAAATAAGGCTTGCTGCAGAAACATTTTTGGTGTTCTCCTGAGCAAGCAGTATCTCCTATTTTTTAAATAAAATCCCACACGTGGACAACAAGGCTTCCAGAAGTGTCTATCCACTGATAAGCCCATGCTCTGGCATGTTTGGAGAACCAAGCACCCAGGGGGATCACGTGACCAAAAAAAGGAAACAGGTTACACTCTGCCTTTTTAGAGAGGTGCCTACAGAAATAGGAGAATGAACATTAGAAAAACTAGTCCTCATTGTTTGAATTTCTTCCTTTATGCATATATTTACCTTTATAAATAACTACAGATTTATTTACTTAATTAAAAGACCAATTATAACTATACCTCATTTGGCAGCATTGTAAAGCTTAATTACTCTTTCTAAGATATGAGTTCAACTTATAAGATGAAAGATTCTAATACCTGTTAAGTGCCCAATCTGGTTTAGTCCGATAACAGCCATAATTGTATAGTGTCCCACATTGCATGTCTTGATTATTGTAGTTTCAGTGAGTTCAACCTTCAAAAACGTATTTTTATGTTGAGAATGTCTTTAACTTTGGTTGGCAAACTTTTGGGTGCATGGAATTTATGCTTATGTTTCAGCTAGCCCCAATTAGTTAGTTTTTGATGTAAATGATGTTTTACAAAGCAATATGGGAGGTTTTTCTTCTTTTAAATTGGTCTGAGGGTCCAAGACACACAGTTCTTTCTGGTCCTCACACATCATATAATAATATCTAAGTTGGTTTGTGCCACAAAATGTAAACGGTAAATTAAAAAATCATTATTAAAATTATATATCCATATTAAGATATGCTATTTAGTGAGGACTTACCTGGCACAAAGTAAAATGAGGTTATAAAATGTCAAAAGGAAGATTACTATTAATCATTAAGAAAAAAATAAAAAAAATTTTTTCCACAAAACTCGCTTGAGGATATTTCACAGAACACTTAAATAGTAGGTTGAACTACTGGGCCATTGAGCTAAAGCTCAAGAACCAAGATCTGTGCCTTGAGAACTGGCATATAACTCGGGAAAGTAAAGGGTTTAGATAACCATGTCAGATTAGGAGATTAGGAGCTATTATTGCTGGTATGTAGCTTAATAATATCCTTTACATTACTATAAAAATGTATCTTTGTATGGCAAAAGCAGTTTTCTTTTATCTTTATGTCTACTGCCTTTCAATTGCACTAACATCTGTAAGTTTTAAAATAGTTAGCACTTCCATACATCATTCTAAGGAATATAATTACATGAATTAGAACAAAGCCCACTTTTTTCTCCTGTCTTGAAAAGTCCTTGGTTAAAATGTAAATCCTCCTGGAAGAGGTCCTTTTGGGCCATTATCAGCTGGCCCATCCATACACCCAGCTTAGTAATATAACTACTTGAATTAGAACAATCTTGTTCATTAAATCCTGAAAATTAGCCAGTTAATCCTCCCTTACAAAGATATGGCATTATTCCATTCAATAAGTATTTACTCTGCATTTACACAGTTGTTCAGCATCTGTGAAAGGTGAGACACAATGAAGGAGGGTTTAATGTTCCCTGGTCTTAAGGTTTACAGTGTCATTAGACAGCAAGGACAATATAGTATATTCAAAACAAAAGTCCATCTTCCCCCTTTCAGGCCTCTATCTCCCTCCTTTGTGTCCCTGGAGCCTAAATTCCACTAGAGCCCTGTTCTCAACTGGGTGTCATCAAATACCACAAAGCTAATAGTGGCCCAAAGTGGTAGGTACCTTTTCTAGGAGGATTTCCATTTTAAACAAGAACATTTCAAGACAAAAACAAAGTGGACTTGTGTAAACAAAGTTAGAAAATTGATGTACCGTAGTACCTTGGTTTTTGAACATCTCCGTTGATGAACAGTTTGGTTTATGAATGCCATAAACTCGGAAGTAAATGCTTCAGTTTTTTAACATGACTCTTAAGTCGAACATGTCACACGGCTTCCGCTGAGTGCAAGATCCTGAGGCCTAGCTGTTGGCTGTTTTCGAACGTCTGGGATTATGTTAAAAAACTGAGGTACCACTATATTCTTGGAGTTCTGATTAGTCTATCTCAAACTATAGGATACAAACTGCTTTTAGTCTACCCACAATCCAGTCACTCCCTTGCTTTAAAAGACCCAGCTTGCTTGCTGGTCTCCATGCTGTCTATCCTAGCCTACGGGGTGTACTCCAATTTTTTTTTAATTTGTGTGCCAGACATTATTGAACCTCATTTTCCTTACTTCCAACCAGAAATCCTATTTTCCAGCCTCACTTGCACTTTCGATATTTCTATAAACAGGACAGGTCCTTTTACAACTCCGTTTTACCTGCTTCCACTGCCCAGTATGCCTTTCAGTCTCTCTCCTCATCTTTTTGGCAATTCTTACTTTGAGATCCAGCATAAACGTCAATTCCTCTGTGAAACTCTTTCTGACGATTCCAAAATTCCCCCTAATTTCTTGTTAAACACTTTGTACATCTGTTATAGTACTGTTATGGAAATTAGTTTTGAAACTATCTTCCCCTACTGGCTTCTAACAATGGCAGGGAGCTGCTATACGGTCTGGCATACAGTCTTTAAATACATGATTGTTGAATGATCAACAGGTTGGCAAATTTAGTTTTATTTCACACTGTGTTCTCTGCCCCCTCATGCCCTCGGGTTAAATAAAAAACTCCTAACAGAATTTACAAGGTTTACAGTTGCTAATTTAAGCAAATGTGGAGGTTTGTTGTTATGAGTAACCCATTTTAAAAATTGGGCTCCTGGAATACATTGGTAGAAAACATTGACTTTTGCCAATATTCTTCTAAAATTTCTTCTTTGAAAAAAGTGTATAAGCTGAGATTTGGTAAAAGTGGTGGCTTTGTTTAGTCTGTAAATTGTTGGGTTAATGACTGATGGGGTCGGGGTTGGTCTTGGGAATTGTGTTGCGTGTAGGGGGTGTTAGTTACCTTCCTGTTTCTTGGCCTTGGAATGAACCCTTAACTCTGGCCAGCCATCTTAGAAAATGCTCCTGGTAGGAAGGTAAAAGGATCTGCAGCTGCATTACTGAGAAAGGGATCAAAACTCAGACCCTATTCATTATTGGGTCAGTGCTGTCCTTGACACAAAAGAGACAGTTTATAGCTCAATCGAATAAAAAACTCCTTTTCTTTCTATCTAAGCTATTTTTCTTTTCCTTTCCTATCTTAACATTATGGCATTCCTCCCTAGCAGCCCGCATAATGGCAAAATTATGTTTTTCTCCATTTCGGGTTACTCCCCATGCCTTGCAACTCCTCCTTATTTCTTTATCTCTTTTAAAGTTTCCATTCCCCGTTCCCTTACTTTTTAATTCCTTCCTCCGTCCCTCTCCCCCTCCTTTTTCCCAGCTAGCTCACCCCGCCTCTGTCACCACCTTCCCTCCCCTTCAGACTCCTTCCCGCTCCATCTCCCGCCACCTTCATCAACCCACCGTCAGCCTCGCGGTCAGAAAGCTCCAATCAGGAGCTCTGAAGGTGTCTGGCAGGCCCGTCCCCTCCTCCCCTGTCCACTTCTCTTCCCCCCTTTTTCTCGCCCCCCCCCACCTTAAGTCTTGCAGACTTGGGGGGCTTCGGGTTTTGGCGCGATGAAAAGTGTCTGCCCAGTCATTTCCGGTAAGGGCGCGGCGGCGTGAAGCTTCCTGCGGGACCCCTATGGAGCGGGGGGGAGTTACCGGTGGGCTAGGGAAGGAGAGCGCTGCCAGGGAAGGGGAGCGGGACAGAGGAGGGAGAGAGAGCAAGAGCCCAGGAGCACGAGCATCTCGCGCGCCGCTTTCCTGCTGCCTGCGAGCCAGCTCCCCGCCCCCAGACTCCTGCTGTACATCTCTCTACTCCCCACTCCCAGGAGCAGACACCGCCCCGCCCTCGCCGCCACGTGACCGGAAGTGGCGCCATCTTTAGCCTCTTGTGCTATTGACAATAACAAGCCCAGGTTCTCTACCCCCTCCCCCCTACCACGACATCTCCCCTCCCAGAGAGAGGGAGAAAAGGAGGAGGAGCTGCAGCCTCACAGACTCACTGAGTCGCTCCGGCAGAAAGGGGGGAGAGAGGCCGAAAAGCAGGAAAGGGGGACGGCAGGGCTGTTTACCTGTCTGCCTCCTCATTCGTTCTGCCCCCCTTGTTCTGCTCACCCCTGGTGTCAGCCTACCCGCCTTCCCTAACCCTCCCATTCCCCCGCTGTACCCCCCCCTTCACTTTCCTTCTCGTCCTCTGTGTTTCTCCTCTCTTCTTTCTTCCCTTCCCCCTCTAGCATTGCCACCTTCTCTCCTACACGCACGCAGGCATATAAACGTAGGTTTTTGATGCTCCTCTGCCTGTTGACCCCGCTATTTTCATGTTTCCAACAGGTTTTTCTTCCCCTAATTCCTCAGCTGCTGCTGCTGCTCAGGAGGTCAGATCTGCCACTGATGGTAATACCAGCACCACTCCGCCCACCTCTGCCAAGAAGAGAAAGTTAAACAGCAGCAGCAGCAGCAACAGCAGCAACAGTAACAGTAGTAACGAGAGAGAAGACTTTGATTCCACCTCTTCTTCCTCTTCCACTCCTCCTTTACAACCCAGGGATTCGGCATCCCCTTCAACCTCGTCTTTCTCCTGCCTAGGGGTTTCAGTGGCTGCTTCCAGCCACGTACCGATACAGAAGAAGCTGCGTTTTGAAGACACCCTGGAGTTTGTAGGGTTTGATGCGAAAATGGCTGAGGAATCCTCCTCTTCCTCCTCCTCATCTTCACCAACTGCTGCAACATCTCAGCAGCAGCAACTTAAAAATAAGAGTATATTAATCTCTTCTGTGGCTTCGGTGCATCACGCAAACGGCTTGGCCAAATCTTCTACCACCGTCTCTAGCTTTGCTAACAGCAAGCCTGGCTCTGCTAAGAAGTTAGTGATCAAGAACTTTAAAGGTAACCAAGGCCAAAATCCATAATCATCTACTAAGGATTTGACACTTGAGCGGTCACGTGCTCTATTTATGTTAATATATTAAACAGTATAGAGGTGGCCTAATGTTTAACGCATAATCAATGAGGTGGAGGGAGGTCCTTTTTTTGGGTGGAGGGTACATTTTCCTGGGGTGGTTGGTATCCTTGTGCTGAAGCATATACAGGGTGTTTCTGTGCAGAATTTTGAGGTCTGTCTCAGCCAATTGTATCTAATCTGTTATTCCTTATAACATTGACAATCGGTATGAGTGACCCGGATTTTCCAGGTGAGAAATTTGTATTCTAAAGAGCTTTATTTATTTCAGGTACATAGTGAGCCTTGGCACTGCTGGGATTTTTATTTTATGCTTTAGTAGGCCACATTCCCCAGTCCTTAGAAATGCAGGTAGCAATGATGATATTTTCATGCTCAAAGAATATTTATAGTTAGGTTTATAATGTTGGATACTATATTGAAACTCATTGTGGAAGCAATATTGGAGAAAAATGTTAATGATCTCTGCATTTCTTTCCAAAAGTATGGCTTGGAAGTGAAAAATATTGTGTATACACAGAAGTAGTAACTCTGTACCACTAGTCTAAAGATAGGAACAATTACTACATTTACGTTGTATCACTAAAATGGGTTTTAAAGTACTGACCTGCAGCTTTTTGGAAAATTTGTTCATTTTTGTCTTTGAGATACGTGATTGAGAGTATTATGAATGCACTGATGCAAATATAAAATTAGCAACTTAAAAAAATGTTAATTGAGCTGAATTTGTATCTGTTGACTTGCTATTTTTCTGACTTACCTTTTCAACACCCTTAACTGGCAGGTGATAGATGCTAAACTGTTTATTAAGTAGAGAAGTAAATGAATGAACTGAAGTAATATTTACCAGATAAGTGCTTTGTGACTGAATGTCAGTATTGAGAAAATTAGATTTTCCATGTTTGTGTTTTCAACATTAGTGTAAAAATCAAGAATATGGTCTTTTTTTATCTCAAGCAGAGGGTTATAGTGTTGTTTATTTTTAACGTTTTCGTTTTTCTATCACTCCTCTCCCATTCCTAGGCTCTCTCAAGAATGTTTTAATCTTTCTGATTTAATAGTGGATAGTAGACCTTTCTAAAGTAAATATAAATTGTAATTGACTAATGTGTTCACTGTTTTCATTTGAAATATATCAATTTAATAGACAAGGATTTTTAAAGAAATGAGCTATGATCCTAATTTCATTTGCATCCTGGTTTCAGAGATTTTGTTTGTTGTTTTTTTTCTCTTCCTCCTAAACTGAAAATATTTTATTAAGGCATTAGAATGTTTCAATTTTTTTAAAAAAAGCTCATTGCTGTTCAAGGAAATTTAAATTAAAGCCTAGATTAAGATGATCATTTTCATTCTGGAAATGCTACATAGGTTCTGGAGTCATTTGGGTGTTTTAATTTTTAAAAATTTCACTCTGCTCATAAATGTAGTTTAAATTTAAACCTGAATTAAGAATGTTTCTCTCCATTCCTGTAGATGCTTCATAAATGCGGAGGTCAAACAAACCTGAATTAGAATCCCAATTTTACCACTGACTAGCTTGGTGACCTTGGGCAAACCTTACTAAATAAATCTTCCAGCCTCAGTTTCTAGGGATAATAATACCTTGCTCAGGGCATTATTAGGAAGATTAAGATGTTTGTAAAGTACTTTGTACATAGTGGGTACTCAGTATTTTAAATTTCTGGCACAAAATTCATGTTGACCAATTTAGATTTTACACAGATCAGGATTGCTATATTTTATCTGTCATTCTGGAATTTTTATTTTTTGAAGCAATACACTCAATAGGAGAAAAAAAAAACCTCACCTTCAGTTTTAATAGGTGAGTCAAAATGATTTAAATAGTATTCTGACATTTCAAATTTTATTTTTTATACTAAGCCTAAATACAGTGGTTACTTTAATATTTAGGTGTAATAATTATAAAGATCAGAATTTTACCCTTAGAAAGCAATAATACTATTGTATTTTATGGATCCTTCTGTTGCTATATCCTACATATTATCCTGATATCAACCTTTTACATACTGTCTAGATAAGCCTAAATTACCAGAAAACTACACAGATGAAACATGGCAGAAACTGAAAGAAGCAGTGGAAGCTATCCAGAACAGTACTTCGATTAAGTACAATTTAGAAGAACTCTACCAGGTATGTATCAATGTGGATAACCTGATTTGGTTAGCATGAATTGAAGTGGGATATACATGGCGTTTACTTTTCGAAATGGGTCCTTAAGTAGACTTTTGGTTCCCTTCTAATTACAATTTCTTGATTAATTTATGCACACTTTAATAAACAATGGGTACAGTCATATTGGTATAAATTGGACTTATCTTGGACCCTTCTAATTAGGATTTACAATTAGGAAGTACCTTGGTATATTAGAGGTTTTACCTGTAGTGTAATCTTATAACCTAAATCTCAAAGATGATTTCTGGAAACATGTCATTCTATTGTGATACTTTTCGCTAAGCTGTGTTACTCACCAATAGGAAAGACCTCAAGAAATGCAGATATTCTCCATAAACTTTATTCTACCTCCTTCCGATTAGCAGCCTTTTGCCATTTCTTTTTATGTTCATTTTACCTCCTGGGCTGTAAGACATGCCTTAGCTAAAAATGAGCCGCAGGTTATAGTCCAGCGACTTGGTCTGAGGTTCAGGTTTGTTTCTTTTGCTTAACAAACGTGTCTGTACTTGAAGTGTTTAATTTAAATATACGATGAAGGGCAATTACTGATTTAGATTTCTTGCTACCGAGATATTTTACCCTACTGTATTTTTGACACAACCAATTCAAGAAGTTACTTTTCACTATACCATCAGCAGCTTCATATAAAAAAATACTTCAAAACCCAATAGCTTGAGTTTTTGTATCGATGAGTACCTTGTAGGAAATTATGTTGGTTCAGCTTAGCAAAATTTGTAGTTTTCATCTATTCATTTTAGTTGCGGACGTAGTATGATGATGGACAAACCCTGGATTAGGAGTCAGAGACAGAGGTTTAAGATCTAGTTTTGGCTGCTATTACCCTAGTGATCTTGGGAAAGGAACTAAGAAACCTCCCTTAGCTTCAGTTTCCTCTTCTGTAAAATAGGGGAGAGAATTCCTGCCCTATTTACTTCATGGTAAGTAAGAATCAAATAAGATGTGAAAAGCATCTTGAAGCACTATGATACAGAAATATAAGTCAAACTTTTTCATAAGCCACAATGTGGCTTTTCCACTTGTGAAAATTAAATGAGTCAATGCATGCAAAACACTCAGAACAATGCCCTACAAAAAGTAATAATGCTATGTAATACCATAAGCATTACAAAGCTGATAATATAAGCATGATAATGCTATGTAAGTTTCAGGTGGTAGTGGGTAGTACCTAAGCTCTTACTTCAGGATAAACCCACCTCATTTGGCTATGTTGGTATATTACTTACATGGATCCTGAGTTGTACAATAATAAAAGAAGAATTACGGAATTAGAGTTGCAAGGGCCTTAAGTGATCTTGTCGTCCAATATCTTTTCTTTGTATAGTGCACATGGCAGTTTACAAAAAAGGTTCATCTCTTATTATCTCATTTAAGCATTGTAGAAACCCTCCGTGAAGTATATAGGATAGTGGTACTTATTATCCCCATTCTGCTAATGAGGAAACTGAGTCTCAGGGAAATTAAATAATGTGCCCAGAGTCATATATTGGCAGAAGAGGGGACTAAAACTGAGATGCCCATGTTTCTAGTTCAGTGTATTTTCCCTTCCCCACTGTCTCACTAATACACCACAGCACTTCAGATACCTCTGTAGTGCAGCGTTTGAAGCAAATAAATAGTTTTACTTTAGGAGAAAAACTCTTTCTCATCAAAGAAGGTGATTTTTTTTATTTGTGCACATATAGGATGTTTATTTGGATATGCTGGTGTGCAGCATCTTTAGTTTCAATAATGTGTTACTGTATATATTTTGTTTTTATAACATATTGATTGTGGTTGTTAATGAACTCTATTTACTTTATCTTGAATATTTTTCTAGAGCTTTTGGGTTCCAAAATATTTTTCCTGATAAACTGATTCTGTTAAATCCCTTTATGTTTTAAGACCTCATAGTTTACATTTTTGTGTTTTTCCTTTTTTGTACTTCTGAGTTATTACCTGCTGTTGTTCAGTTGCATTTCTTTTTTTATAGTGTAGTTGATATACTCAATTACATTTCTTTAGCCTAAAATCAGTGTTACAATTTTTCACTCTTCATTTTTCATAGTACTTTACTACGTCTGTTATAATAAATTCAGAAGCCTTTGTTTCTAGCTCTTTTGTTGTTTTTCACCTTAATTTTATAAATACTCCTGTGGATTGTTCTCAGAAAGGTTGTTTTGAGATGATTAAGTTTAAAAACGAGGATAAAAGAATAAAGGGAGTAAAATTATTTATACCATCTGGATTTCAGGTGCTTGTTTGATTTTGACTGGTCGAAATGTAATTTAAAAGCACTCTCCTAAAATTGAAACAATAGAGAAGTATGTAGTATACCAAACAAAAGTTCTCCAAACCTCTCATTCTCCCATCTGACCCTCTGTCCCTGAAGTAAGCACTTTTTTGGCATATTTGACTTTTTTCTGTGTGTTCAAAACCATTTTGTTTTAAAGCTTAAGCATGAAAGTCCCTAGTATGAATTGCATGTAGTATTGCCTCCTAAGTTTTTAATTTTGGAAAAGAACATGCTCTTCTGAGTATATTTTCAGTTAGCAAAGGTTGTCTTTTAAAAGTGATTTTTAAATGAAAATAGTTCCTGAGTTTAAGAAATACCTTTCCTTGACAACCTTGAAATCCTGTAAGAGTGAGGCAATGGTTAATGTTGCTTTGGTTTGCATTTTTGTTTGTTTACTTGTTTTTCGTTGACTACAGATAGGAGTGTGATTAAATGCATTGCATGTTGAGTTGATCAGCCTAAAGATTAGAGATCTGCCACTCATGATAACTTTGGGCGAGTTACTTCTCTAAGCCTTGGTTTTCTCATTTGTAAAATGAGGAAAACTAACACTACCTATATGGCAGGGTTTTTTAGTTGTAAATAAAATCCTGCAAAAAAGTACTTAGTACAGTGCCCGCTATATACTGGTGTCGTCGATGATGATGATGATGATAATGATGATGATGATGATAATGATAGTAAATATTTGAGTCTTTAAAAAAGATAACTTTATCTTAGATTACATTTTATTATGTAGCTCTAAAGCCACACATGTTTTTAAATTCTAAATCCACACTGAGCCAGAACAGCTGGCTGATAAATAGATCACATTCTAAATATGTATCAGTAGACACCATTAGCCAAATTGAAAAAAGTAATAGAAAAAGAGAGGAATTCTAGGAACAGTGTCCCTCTGCACTTTCTCAAGAATTTATCTTTACATATGGTAATATATTTTTACATATGGTAGCTTAATAATTGGAATTTTGGTTTTGGCGTGTGACTTTTTTCTAAGTAATATTTTAAATAGTGGGATTATTTTCCTCATGTTCTCAGCCTTTGTATGAATAGCTATGTAGTGTTTTTAAATCAGTTGCCTTTTTTGGAGCTGGTTGGTTGTTTATTTATGAAAGTGTAACATTTGTTCTTTTTTATTTTATTAAATTTATTGGGGTGACAATTGTTAGTAAAATTACATAGATTTCAGGTGTACAATTCTGTGTTACATCATCTATAAATCCCATTATGTGTTCACCACCCAGGGTCAGTTTTCCTTCCATCACTATATATTTGATCCCCCTTACCTTCATTTCCCACTCCCTCCCCCCTTACCCTCTGGTAACCACTAAACTATTGTCTGTGTCTATGAGTTTTTTTTCTCTCATTTATTTGTCTTCTTATTTGGCGGTAAGAAAAGATGAAATAGGACAATTTGTGATAACATGGATGGATCTTGAGAGTATAATCCTAAGCGAAATAAGTCAGACAGAAAAAACAGAGAACCATATGATTTCACTGATATGTGGTATATAAAACATTTATTCTTTTTATCAGTCCATTAGAATTTTTCATTCCTGGGTGTTCACCACCCAGAATCAGTTCTCCTTCCATCACCATATATTTGATCCCCCTTACCCTCATCTCCCACCCCCCACCCCCTTACCCTCGTAACATTTATTCTTAATACAAATGTCTGGCTATTATCTTTGAAGGCAACCCTACTCCATACTTCAATTCTGATGAAAATAATTTTATTTATATTAATAACAGGAACTTTTGTTTGGTTAGATTTTGTGAAATAAATCTTAAATAATGAATCTTTCTATTAATGTTTCGTTTATTGAGTAGATAAGCGCAAATAGTGCATCCATCTCAGTATAGGTTATTATCAGTTGTAAAATCTGGTTGTTTAATTAATCAGTTAAGGGTTATAGGAGCAATTAGATTCTTAGCAGAAGTGAATAGCTATTGTTTTCTATGTAAGTTTGTTTAACTGTTGTCACTCTGTTGATGTTTTTAAGCTTATGTATTGTTCCTCTTTTGTATTAAAGTATAGTTGATGTATAACATTAGTTTTATGTGTACAACATAGTGATTTGTCATTTATATACCTTATGAAATGATCACCATTGTAAGTCTAGTTAACCATCTGTCACCATACAAAGTTATTACAATATTAATGACTAGGTTCCCTATGCTGTACGTTACATCCCCATGACTTATTTATAATTGGAACTTTGTACCTCTTAATCCCCTTCAATTTTATCAACCATCCCCAACCCCCCTTCCCTTTAGCAACTATCAAATTTCTGTATATAGCAATCTGTTTCTGTTTTGTTTTATTCTTTAGATTCCACATACAAGTGAAATCATACAATATTTGTCTTGCTCTGACTTACTTCTCTTAGCATAATACCCTCTAGATGCATCCATGTTGTTGCAAAAGGCAAGATTTCATTTTTTATGGCTAAGTAATATTATATATATATATATATATATATATATATATCACATCAGCTTTATCCATTCATCTATTAATGGACACCTGAAGTATCTCCAAAGGAGACATAGAGATGGCCAACAGACACATGAAAAGATGCTCAGCATCAGAAATCATTAGGGAAATGCAAATCGAAACCACAATGAGATATCACCTCGCAGTTGTCAGAATGGCTATTATCAAAAAGACAACAAACAACCGTGTTTTCCTGAAAATAAGACCTAGCCGGACAATCAGCTCTAATGCATCTTTTGGAGCAAAAATTAATATAAAACCTGGTATTTTATATTATATTATATTATACCCAGTCTTATAGTAAAATAAGACCTGGTATTTATTATATTTATTATATTATATATTATATATTGTATTTATTATATTTTATATTATGTATATTATATATGTTATATATTATACATATCATATCATTTCATATCATATCATGTCATATCATATCATATCATATCATATCATATCATATCATATCATATCATATTATATTATACCCGGTCTTATTTTACTGTAAGATTTACTATAAATTTTTGTTCCAAAAGACGCATTAGAGCTGATTATCTGGCTAGGTCTTATTTTCAGAGAAACACGGCAAAAAGACAACAAACAACAAGTGCTGGCGAGGATGTGGAGAAAAGGGAACCCTCCTGCACTGTTGGTGGGATTGTAAATTAATGCAGACACTATGGAAAACAGTAAGGAGGTTCCTCAAAAAATTAAAAAGAGAACTACCGTGCACCCCAACAATTTCATTTCTGGTTATTTACCTGAAGAAAACGAAAACACTTAATTTATAAATATATGTATCCCTATTTTTATTGCAGCATTATTTACAAAAGCCAAGATATGGAAACAACCTATGTGTCCATTAATAGATAAATGTATTGCTTTTCTTTTTACTAAATTCTTAATCAATACTGTCCCTGCTATTTAAAAAAATGTACAACTACAAATTCTTAAGCCTTGATAATTTCAATCTTAAGCCCTTTTTACTAGATGTAAAACAAAAAATAATTTAGATTTCATTGTCTGGCTTCCTTTTTGCAAATTCTTAGTTTTTGATGCATTTTGGGTATCTTATTTTAACCATTTTTACTAGATGTAAAAAGAGAGTTAATTTAAATTTTATTGCAGTATCAGTTGTTGAAAACTTTTGTGGTATGTTTTCTTTCTATAAATACATGGTTTGAAGAATAAGACGCAACCCATTAGGCCAATGACCAGAGTGCAGCACACTGGTGGGAATTTAATATCATTCTTAGTGTCTGTCATTGTTAAAGCAGAAAAATGTCTAGATTTCCTCCCTTACCATGTTTAATTTTTTGTTTGCACTTTTTGTATTGTTTATCCTTATTTTAATCCTCATTATTTTTTATTCTAGTCTTACCCTCATTTCTACTCCTTCCGTTGTCACAAATGCAATCTTCTGTGCCTTTGCTGTTTCTTAAATCCTGTATTCCCCAAAACATCAAATTTCATGAACTGTAGTTTTGCATTTAATTTGCTACATGTTTATATTTTCTTTGAAGTGTTTTTTCTCAGACAGACATTTTTTGATGTGACATGTATGGATTTTGGAGAGGAGGGCCTAGGATTTGGAGGAATAAGGATTAAAACCTTGCTAGAGTGTTTTTATTTTATACCTGATTACTTTCAAAAAGGATTTAAGGTAGTATTTTTTTTTACCAGTAATGATTGTGAGCTTAAGTGAAAAGACAGTTTGATTTAAGAGACTTGTATAACTATCTAGAATCTGCTTAATACCTATAGTTGCATGTGAAACAAGGTTATTTTTGTAATAATTATACTAGATCAAACTTTCAGGGACTTCTAAAGTATTTAGTGAAATGTAAAATAATTAATACATTTTTAAAAGTGCATTTCAAAGATGTGGAATAAAATAGAGCTTACCTCAAACTCCTAAGTAGTGATTTAACTTTTTTATTCATGCTTCTATCCCAGCACCTAAAAGTATACAGAGTAGTACTTAGTAAACACTCAGTCCTTGTTGAATCAGTGACTGCTTACTTTGTGCGAAGCTGGTCAGAAGCCAGGGGCATATAGAGATCACTTAATGCTTGCTCCTAAGGTGCTTATATTCTAGTAGGTTCATGAAATCAGTAGTCTGTGACCAGCATTTTTATTAAGACATAAAATAGAAAATATCAGAATACATCACACAGAGTAATGATAAGTGTAGTTTCATGAAGATTTTGTTTCAATTATATAACTTTATTTTATGTACAGTGGATTATGACAAAATGTATTTCTTACTGTGGCTTGTCAAAAATTTTTGGAATCCACTCTTTTAAGCACACATGACTGCTCCAAACCTTCTTTAAAAGTGAGGAAAGCAGAATGTTTAGATCACAGGGTGTGTAGAATATTCTAAACAGACATGAGACTAACCTGGTTGAGATTGAGCCTTGGATGCCATGCTAAAATGTATGGTGGTAGGGAAGAAAGGGTTTTATTGGGCAAGGCAAATATTTGTTTTGAATACTTAATGTATTTAGTTGCCTGGTTCAAAGTCCCCAAAATATTACAGAGCATGTAGTGAAAAGTTTCACTTCCACGCCATCCTCCAAATCCCATTTAGTTCCCCTTTCTGCAAACATTATTAGTTTAGGGGGTATCTTTCCAGAGATGCTTTATGAATGTAAAAACAACTGTGTGTGTTTTAATTCATTTTCTCTTTTCTACATAAATGATAGTAGACCATGCATCACACTTTACTGTTCAATTCTTTGTATTTTTTTATACCTGTTAGGGGATTTCTCTATAGCAAACAGTACATGAAGAGCTTGATGGAAGGTTGTCGAGGAAAGAAAATGACTAAATCTGGTCTGTATATTAAGAAATAGTCAAGGCTAAATTAGAGAAGCAGAGTGTTCTCTTCCAACTTGACCTTCAAAATTTATCTTAGATGCTCCTGATTTTCCTGCTTTTCTTTCCTCTAACATCTTAAACCATCCTCCAACTAAACACAAGTTTGGCTGTATACATATAAACCCCAGCTTAATTATCTCTTTCTCATTATTCCCACTAGGTTTTTATCTATTTCCTTCTGGGTCTTTGGGACTCCACTTCTTTACCGCCGCTCAGGAAGCCTTTCCTGACATGCCCCTGCCATGAAGATTGGGTTAGGGGCCTTGACTCCTCTTATCCCCATCATAGCACCTAGCACAGTGTATTGTAATTGTATGTTTTCTGGCCAGTTTTCTCCTTACACTATAAAAGCCCCTTCTATGTACAGAACACATCGCTAGACATAGGTATGTTAGTTTTTTGAGTATTTACTGTATTCACCTGGTTCAAAGCTCAAAAAGTATTGAAGAACATAGAGACTTTAGCATATCATCCTTGTTTGTCATTAAGGAGAATTGGGGGCCAGGATATACACATAAAAGATACAGTACTGACTCCGTGACAAGTCAGTGTGTTATGATTGGTGATACTGCCAAGTGAGTCACTGGTTGCTGTGGCAGTTAAGGAAAGCTTATTGGAAGAAGTGGGACCTAGTTGAGTGGTAAGGGAATATGATGTCTTGTGTGTGAAGATAAATAGATGCACTGAGAACTACTGTATGGGAGAAGGAGGAACACAGCAGAAGGGAATGGAGAAGTAGGACTTGGAAATGTGGAGAAGATGAAGGAAGATAAAATCTAAGCAGGGAAATGAGAAATGCTGAGAAAATGAGTCACTCAAAAGGAACACTGAAATGCAATGGGAAGAATATTAAAGAAGGAAGGGGGAGATTCCATAGAGGACCAGTGTGAACAGAGAGACACATGAAATAAACATAAAGACACCTTTAGGCATTTGTTGCCTAACCCAAGGCCCTATGGAAAGTGGCCAGTGGAGACTTAGCCTTCTTATTCCTCAGCTGCTGGATGTAATTGTCCTGCTGTTTCCTGGTGAGATGTAGTGACTTCTTTCCTCCTCCAGTGATGTAATCGGTTTCCTTTAAGCTTTCTTTTCATTTGCTAATTCATTTACTGGACCTGCATACTGGAAATATAACTTCCAACTACATATTTATAAAATTCCACTCCAACCAACAAGTTGGGTGCTCCCTTCGAGTTAATGTTAATGGAATTTTTGCCTTCTGTTGTGGTGAGAAAGGAATCCTGGTGTTATACTTAAGTCATTCATTACTAGTTGGAATTGTAGATTATATCAAAGTTCATCGGAAGAGTTTTATCATGGCTGTTGTTTTAAATTTGAAAACATTTTGATACACATAACAAGAAACTCACTGAAATCTGAAGTTTGTCCCTTTGGGATCTCAGTATAAAAGAAGACCAATTCAGCTATTAGAATGAAGTAAAAATACAGTCATTTCCTTCTGTAATTAATATTTATACAGTTGTGCAAATTTTAAAAACCTATATTTAAATATTCTTAAACTGAAATGTTCAAGAAAAATCCTTGACGTTTAATTATATCATACTTATAATACTGCTAACAATCATTTCTGCATTGTTCTGTTTAGGAAAACCAAAGAAAGTATAAATAAATTTTAATTCAATTGTCGTGAGACTGCCCAAATCTTCTGATAAACAATTGGTGAAATTAGTTTTTAAACTCAAAGTGGATTTCTGCTTATGAAAACAATTAACAGTTTAAGAACAAGACAGCATTCATATGTAGCAGTTGTTATACATTGGATGTCTTCACAGGGGGGACCTTGGCTTTATTCCCTCCATCCTTACCCTTTACAGCCATAATCAGTATATTAATTGGTGTTTTTTGGTACAGTACATTGGCTATGAAAAAGTTCACCACCCACATCGATAAAATTTTGTGTTTTACTTTGTGTTTTAAATGGATGCATAACATTTTAATAAGCTGACGTTGTAAAAATTGCAAACTAATAAGAATTTGATGTAAATATTTGAGAGCCTCTCCATTCTTTCCTTAAGCAAGTATGTGTTTAATCCTGCAGGCTGTAGAAAATCTCTGTTCTTACAAGATTTCTGCAAACTTGTACAAACAGCTGAGACAGATTTGTGAAGATCACATCAAAGCACAAATTCATCAGTTCAGAGAATATCCTTTTAAAAACAAAACATCTTGTATTTTTATCTTCTCCCTCTCTGTCCCTTACTATTTAATCCAGCTTGAAATGGAATATCTGTGTTTTATAGATGTGTTATTTTTGTTCATTTTGCTTCTAGAGAAAGAAAAAACAAATTCTGATTTTTTTCAGCTTTAATTAGGGCCTAAATCTACATTGTAGTACTAGTGTAAATAAGATGTCCTCACATCTTTACCCTTTTTGTCCTAACAAATTTCCATTTGAGGAAAGATAATCTTCTAAAGGAAGTCATAAACTGAAAACACAATGCTCAATTATGTTAAAGACTTGTTTTTAAAGGCTTTTTTTAGTGGGATCTAAATTGTTTCTATAGTTAAAGAAATAGCATTTTGTTTTATAATTAAGTGTTATTAAGTTTCATTTAGTATGTAGAATATTCCATGTTTAAGACAAATATACTCTTACATCACATGTATTACTTGTACTAAGCACTTTAAAATATCCTTGACATACATCTCATGGATTCGTTGGATAGTGTTCTTTTTCTAAAGAAGATTGATAGATGCTGGCAGAATCACTGTAGACAAATGGTAAGCTGGAAAAAGTATTGCATTTCAGCTAAATATCGTAGTTAAAATTACATTTCTTCAAATACAGGAATGTTCACTTTGAAAACTTTGCAATAGGGGCCTGCCTCAATATCTGCTCTTGTTTTTGACACACTTAACCAAAAAGAATTTACCTCATTAAAAACATTACATTTTGTCTCTCAGTCTTGATGGATATCCCGTTCACTATTCGATTACCTGTGAAGGTGTCTGATGGTCCTGTATTTTGGCTTATTTACATCACAACCTTTTCCTTTCTCCCTAATCTGGTATTACTTTATACTTTATGTTCTGAAAATTAAAAATCTTAAAATCCATCCCCCCGTCCAAAACCTCACATGTACAATTTAAGGCAGCTTTACCCTGAGCACTGTGATCTCCTCCCCCACCATCCCATTCCCTGTTTATGTTTTCAGTTATTGCTCAAGTTGCAAAGAAGTCATAGGATCATTTTAAATGTCCCTTTCCTGGAAACTACAGCGAGGATTAAGATAATAGAGTAGTTTAATAAAAGTGGTGTGGACATATTCTCAGATAGATGTTTATCTCTGTGTTTGATCCTACTAGTCTAGTATATATTCACGCAAATCCTGCAATTTTTATCGAGAACAAATATTTCAGCTTCACAAAGTATAAAAAATGTTTGATTTCTTTCTTTTTTTTTCATTGGCAGATCATGATTAGGAGCATTTTTTTGTTTCTGGATAGAACTTATGTTCTTCAGAATTCAATGCTACCCTCCATTTGGTAAGGATGCCAGAAAAAAAATTATGAAAAGATTTATTACAAATCATAATCAAATCTTAATTATACTAATTGAAGAGACTAAGTGATACTGTGAATATTCTCTTTAAAAACTCACATTTGGCTTCTAGATTCATATTTACAGCAGTTTTAACTTCTTAGCTAATGTTTTACTTTTGCTAATATTGGATATAGCTAACATTTCCTGAGCTTATACTAATTTATGAAGAAGTTTGTTTTGTTAACTAAGGAAATTTAAGGAAATTTAAGTTTGCTCTAGACTATATGAGTGTGCATCATTTTGGTGCTGATCAAGAGTTCGTTCATTATCTTTTAACATTATTATGGAAAATTCCATGTATACATGAAAATAGAATAGTATAATGAGCTCTCCCACCATTTACCTAGCATCTACCTACAGTAATTATCAGAGTTCACTGATTTTTGAGTACTAATGCCAGATGACAAATGACCAATTAAGCCTTCATTACCAGTACATGAAGACCATTTTTTAACTTTGAACTAATTTTATCTCTTAATTTGACCAAGGAAAAAATCCACCAAAGGAGATAATAAACAAAATTTAGTTATGGAGGAAGGCAGGAATTTAGCTTCAGTTTTCATTAAAGAAAAAATGAGTTTCCTGTGTACTTTAATAATGTAATTTAAAATTAAATGGGTGGATTTTATCCTTTTACAATTGCTGCTTCAAAGTCTGGAGCCCTAATTAACATGTAGTGAGAAGTTAAGCAAGCCACTCCAGAGTAGTATTGTTGTTCAATTAATGTAGATTACATATATTTTTTTTATTTTAGGGACATGGGACTGGAGTTATTTAGGGCTCATATTATAAGTGATCAGAAAGTCCAGAATAAGACAATTGATGGCATTCTTCTCTTGATTGAGAGGGAAAGGAATGGTGAAGCAATTGATAGAAGTTTACTCCGAAGCCTTTTAAGCATGCTTTCTGATTTGCAAGTAAGTTAACTACTTCACTTAATACAGAGCTGATGGCTATCCCTAGTTTGATGTTTAAAAACCACATTCATAGTGCTGTTCACTTAGAGGACATTCAATAAATATTTAGTGAATAAGTAAACTCCTTTATTTTGTTTTCCCCTCCCAGATTTATCAGGATTCTTTTGAACAACGATTTTTGGAAGAAACTAACCGGCTTTACGCAGCTGAAGGCCAAAAATTAATGCAGGAAAGAGAGGTATTTAAAAACCATGATTAAGTCTACTGTATCTCAGAATAGACTTTACTTTATAGAACATAAGCTTCTCTTCGCATTTATCTTCCCAACATTGTGATGCTTTTCTCTCACTTAGGTGCTCCTTTCTTTTCGCTGTTCTTAAAGGGCAGAATTCTGGATCATAAACTCTGCCTATAATTTTACATATGATTCAACCCTGTTACATTTGACAGGGCTGCTCCCAGGATCTTTTGGACTTGACATTTTCTGAATGATTTATGGGGAGGAAAACAATAATATAAAAAACTATCTTTGTAGGTTCCTGAATATCTTCATCATGTTAACAAACGTCTAGAAGAAGAAACAGACAGACTTATTACTTACTTAGATCAGACCACCCAGTAAGTATTATGTGCTCTGCCTAATAGCCTTAACCTGTGCTGTTGAATCGCTTAAGGCACTTTAGGCATCCCCAAATATGTTAGTAACTATTTTCAGGTGTGATTTGAGATTTTTTTTAACAATTGTTTTCATAATGCAAACTTCAAGTTGTTATTTCCCCTAATTAATTAGATTTGATCAAGGATTTGATTATGGGTTGTGTGTATGTATTAAGGATGTAATTTTAAAACATAGTATTTGAAGCTGATGGGATCTTTGAAATTTTCAAGCCGATTACAATTCAGTGGCTGTTCATAGGACAAACTATGTATGTGCTTCCCTAAATATTACCAAGCAAGAAGTTCCTGAAAGCAGCATAGATAACTTTTTTACCTTCCTAATAAAAGCAGAGAAACTTGGAAAAAGCCAGCTACAGAAGACCTTGGAAATATTTGTTTCATGATATAAATCAAATTCTGAAATATGCTGTCTTTTCCTTTTAGGCATAAAGTAGAGTAACTCTGAGCACCTATAAATTTATACATAGGATAGGAATATTAAAATGAACATAAAACAAGCTATTTAATTTCTCCCCCAAGAAAAGGCTTTAAATTTTCAGCAAAGTCAAATCTCAATAATTCTAAACTTTTTTTCCTTGTAGGAAGTCATTAATTGCTACTGTAGAGAAACAACTTCTAGGTGAACACTTAACAGCAATTCTTCAGAAAGGTAATGGGCAATTTATAAACCAGATTACCTCTAAAATGGTAGCAGCAGACAATTAGAAACAGATTTTAAAGATTACCCTTTTAAAAGCTTGATAGCATGTGGGGGCTGCATTTCTGAGGATGGACACAATCCTTTTCCCCTACTCATCACACTAAATTTCAAAAGGTGCTTCCTTATTTAACTTAAAGGTATGGGAGCTAAAGTGAGAGTGCTCCACCAACACCAATAAAGAAACTGGGAACTTGGGAATTTGTGACTTTGTGAGACTACAGTAAGGAAAGGCATTCATTTTTGCACTGAAGTGCTTTTGTTCATAGCATATAAAACTGAGCACTTGTAAGTGATCTCCTGCATGTACTTTGACAATGCCACAAATAGGCAAAAGCCTTACCTTTCTCTCCAACCATCTTTTCTTTTGTATAAAATGGATATATTTTAGAACTTTAATATAGTTATACTATTATTTCATTCTGAAAATCAAATACATTAGAACCTCATTTAAACTTGGCCTATTAATGTATGGTTTTGATATACCACAGGCCATATCCAATGGTCTGAAATATAGCTATGTACACTAATGGCTAATGTATATATGAGGTATTTATATACATGTATATTTATGTAAAGCAGTGTTTATAAATTGGTTTATACATCTCATCTACCATGCTTAATAGTACAAACCATTACACAATTATTTTTTATTTTTATATAGGCTAAAGCTCCCTATGTATAATTTTCACTTGGAAAGGTGATTGTCTATTTGGGTTTAATTCAAAGCAAATCAATATTAAAATTCACAGATTAGTCATAGTTCAGACCAGTATTGCAATAATAATTTAACTTAATTTTCATTAAAATAGCTGACATCTGCGCTCATTTTTTAATATGAAAATGTTTCAAAATTCAGGTTTAAATAACCTTCTTGATGAAAACCGAATTCAAGATTTATCTCTCCTGTATCAGCTTTTCAGTAGAGTTCGAGGTGGAGTTCAGGTTCTCTTGCAACAGTGGATTGAATACATTAAGGTATTACCAATTAACCGGTGATTTTTTTCTCTCTCTCGTGGCTTATAATCTATATACATATCAGCAAGTATTTCGTACTTGTTAGATCCAATTTTTCCCCCTTTCTTCCACCTGTGCCTCCCCCACCCCCATCTGGTTCAAGCTGTTGTTTCTTAGTCTAGTTGTGTAGGACACAGCTCCCTGGCCCATGCTGGTATTATGAGCCTTGCGCTCCTCCCAGCTGAGGCAGTCGGTCGCCAGTTGGCGGTCAGCCGCTCACAGCAGCTCTCACCAGTTGCTGGCCACTCACACTGGGCACCGGCCACTCATGGCAGCACACGGTAGCCCGCGGCAGCGCACAGCAGCCCACAGCAGCACACACAGCGCACGCTAACCTATGGCTGCTCAAGGCAGCCCAGCTCCAGGGAGAGCTGTTATTCACAATCTTAGCTATAGAGGGCGCAGCTCACTGGCCTATGTGGGAATCGAACCAGCGACCTCGGCATTAGGAGCACAGTGCTCCAACCACCTGAGATACTGGGCCAGTCCATTGCATTTTTTATTTTTTATTTTTTTTAAGTAATGGGAGTTTTGAGAGCAGTCATCCTGAGAATAATAGCTGCATATCAAATCAGTATTAATACAGTTACCTTTTTGATGTCTACCTTTATTTGTAGCTCTAATACTTATAGCAGTGAATGTGGGAAAAGAAAGGGGACTTTTTTTGGATCCAGAATTCCTTTCCCTTCTTAAATCTTAACACTGAAGCCAGATTGCCATTTAAAAAAAAAATCAAAGCTGATTTCTTTAAAAGTAGAGAAAAGAGCCTAAAGACTTATAATTATGCCCTGTTATAATATTGTATACCCACTGGTCATTCCTCATTTTGTGATTATATTAATAGATGAATGGTGTTTTATCACTTTATTTTTCTTTTCCTGATTTAGTAAACAGCTTTACTTGAATTTTTTTTTGAAATATAAAACTATATCTACTTAAAATATGATTTGAGGATTGTTCATCATAGATAATTCAGTTCTAGTAAAAAGTGGTAATTTTTTTTTTAGGCATTTGGCAGCACTATTGTAATTAATCCTGAAAAAGATAAAACCATGGTTCAAGAATTGCTGGATTTTAAAGATAAGGTTGACCATATAATTGATATCTGTTTTCTGAAGAATGAAAAATTTATCAATGCCATGAAAGAAGCATTTGAAACATTCATTAACAAAAGACCAAACAAGCCAGCGGAACTTATAGGTATTTTTCTTGTCCCTTTTTCCAGTTATGTTCTTCTTTTGTTCATAAAAGTTCAGTTAATCTGAAATTTTGACGAGGTTGTAATATATTAACTCCTCATTTATTTGAGGTTGCTTAGCTGGTGGTTTCTAAGAACCTGGATGTAAGAAATAAGTCCTTCAAATTAAAGAACAGCTCAAAGCCCACTTGTCAAACATAATGTTCTTTCATTGTAAGACAGTACATTGGACCCTATTTACTTTTATTTATAATAAACTTGAGGTCAGTTTTATAAGCCTACAGCAATTTAGAGGTGGGGCAGGCTGCTGTTTTTAGAGGTCCACACTTAGGGCTACAAGAAAGGGTAGTAGAAAGTACAGTTGCCAGTGACAGAGGGAATAAATATGTCCAGGACAAAAACAAACCTAATATTCTGGGCCCATTTAGTATAAGGGTGTGGTATAGTGTAGTGCTTCTCAGGTTTTCCCATCCAAGTACCCCCTAATGTCAGAAGAGGAGGTACCATGAGAAGGTCTAGGGTCTTCTGCAAAAGGGTGAAATTTCATTGGTCTACTATTTATCCTTAAAATTTTTGCAGATTTTGCCTCCAACTATGTAAAGATTGCTGACCATCATTGTAAAATGGACACTCTAGTGGAAAGTACATTAGATCTGGAGACAGAAGACTTGGGTTTGAGTTCAGGCTCTGGTATTTATTAGCTCTGTGACACTGAACAAGTCACTTGATCTGCCTGATTTTGGAGACTTTAAAAAATGCATGTATACCTCTGAAGCATTGAAAAAAACTCAGTATATCATACTTCTGTTTTGGTATGTGTAATGCCTAGTACATCATAGTTACCCATGATCACTAAACAACAAACTTTCCCCTCATTTTAGCTAAGTATGTAGATTCAAAGCTTCGTGCTGGCAACAAAGAAGCTACAGATGAGGAACTTGAAAAGATGTTGGATAAAATTATGATCATATTTAGATTTATCTATGGTAAGTTTATTTTTGTTTTAATATTTTTCTTTTAGAACAAAGCACTGAACAGAGAAATGAGCAAGTATAATCAACCTGGAGGGAGTATTATTTGGGAGTTAGATATTTTAAATTCTATTATACTCCTTGCATTTAATTAATTGGGGGTGCTTGAGGAATGTTGTTTAATTGCCTTGTGTTTTGACTTTTCCACTATTACAAGCCTTGGATTTTGTTGTTTTAATCTCCAGAGTATTGAACGCTAAAGGTACTGGTTGATTAAAGCTTTTCTAAAGACAAGTTAATGCAGTCTTAATTCTTTATAGCAAAGAATTTTAGAAGTCTCTGATGCAAAAGTCTACCTCTAATGTTTTTTGCATTTAACAAACTTGGATAAAATGTATAAATTTAAATAACTTGGAGTAATGGTGTGATTTATTAAACACTTTGAAGCAATTTTGTCAGAACTTTTTATTGGAATATTATGAGTTGTGTTTTATTATTTAACATAGGCAAGGATGTTTTTGAGGCCTTCTATAAGAAAGATTTAGCCAAGCGCCTGTTAGTTGGGAAGAGTGCATCTGTAGATGCTGAAAAATCAATGCTGTCCAAACTTAAACATGGTATGTTTGTCATTCTTTCTGTTCCTTTTCTTCTTTGATTTCTAAAAGAAAATGTCAGCCTAATTTTTACTCTTTTGTCGATCATTATATGCACATATGATAAAAACATAAATTGAGTAAGATCATAGGTTTCCAACCTATTGTACATATCCAGAGCTGTCACAATTTTTAAAAAATAAGGCGTTGTTCTTGTCTTCATTATTTGCATAAAAATTTCCCATTTATCTTATGCCTGCATAGTAGGTAAAGTTACTATATGATTAAAGAGTTTGATTCTCAATTAGTGGGGCATGCACTTTGGGGTAAGGATTTTTTTTATTCTTATGAATAATTACAGGTCATATTTCATGGTAAAGTAAGTTGCATTTCATTTTTTCAATTTTAAGTTCTTTGTTTTTAACCACTTTGAAATATTATAAAATATTATAAATATCTTTAATAGAATGTGGAGCTGCTTTCACCAGCAAACTTGAAGGAATGTTTAAAGACATGGAACTTTCTAAAGACATTATGATTCAGTTCAAACAGGTAAAAGTGAGTTAAACTCTTACTTAATTCCTTGAGCTTCAATACATTTAGTTATCTCCTTGCTGTGATTTGTACTGAAGAGGATAAATAGAAACATGATTTTGTTGTAAATATTTCATAGCAACTTAGATGATATTCACAGTAGAGAAAAAAATCATCAATGAAATGTAAGTGTATTTGACCTATTTCATAATTTATTCTCAATGTACACCCAATGTAACACAAAATTAGAAATAAAATGTTTTCAACTGAAGTCAGGACAAGAAAAGCTGTATTAGCTAAATAGTGAGAACAAGGCTTTCTCCAGCATATAATCACTGTTGATTTGCATGTTTAAAGGTGGCTGTGGGAAGGGAGGAGAGGTGATAGAGTGATTGTGTAAGGCCTCTGGGGACATTGGGAATGAAAACCTAGATCCACAGTTTTGCAGATATTGGTAGAAGGTGATTTTGAAATATTTAAGAGCAGAGGTATAGTGATGGCAAGTCATATTTTCCTCTCAGGGTTTTAATAATGACTTCTTTACCGCTATATTGCTATGGTGGGAAATGAGAGTGGAAGACTAAAGAGAAAGATCAGGGTCAATAGGATCATGGGTCCTATAATAGCTACAGAATAGGGTTTATCTGCTTTGCCCTTTCCCCTTTTTCTTCCTTCCCCACTTCAGGTCACCCCCTGCAAACAGGCAGTGGAGCAAGTGAAAAACCGGAGACTTGGGCTGGCTGGTGGGGTGAGGATTGGGGGTTGCTGCAAGGTGTTCCAAGCCACATAGGGTTCTCCAAAGGTGGGGGCTGCAAGTGGTATGGGGGAAAGAATGGAGAAGAGATTCCGTAACAACAGCCCAGCTGTATGTGAAAAATTACTTAAGTTGATAATGCCTGTAATGAGATCACATGATCCCCATGTGACATTGTAACAAAATGTTAACCAATGCACTTTTCTAGTGTATTTAATATAGTCTTTATTTATAGTCCTTTTAATAGTTGTCTTTTATTTTAGAGATAGTCAGTATTCGCATGTAATTTTATAATGGGGAACTTCTTGAATGGGTCATTATTTTGACATGAAATGTATGCACTTTTAGTTTTCAGATCTCAGTATGTGTGTTTCATCTTATTTTAGTATATGCAGAACCAGAATGTACCTGGGAATATTGAATTAACTGTGAATATTCTGACAATGGGTTATTGGCCAACATATGTACCAATGGAAGTCCATTTACCACCAGAGGTAAGAATGCTATTTAGGACTTGAGTTATAAGCGTAGAAATACATGACACTTCTATTTTGCTTGTCACTGAAAAATAAACGTTTTTTAAAAGTTTGTGTCAGTAAACACACTAACACCAAATGCCAACTGTTTTAATATTTTACTCTTATGTTTATATTACTCTTATACTAATATCATTAGAGCATAGCTATTGATGCCAAGTTTGTATTCAAGGACAATTTCCCTGACTCTTCTTTCAGTTCCCCCGATAGTACTCACCACTCTGCCCAGCTCTCAAAAATTCTTGCTCATATGTCACCTGGGGGTTGGATTGCTGAGTGATGGTTGCTTGAGTAAATCCATCCTAACTAATCTATCCTAACTCCTGTCTAACACAGGACCAACGTTTAGAAAAGGGGTTAAGACTAGAGGGATAGATACTGGGAATCCTCCATTGAGATAATTATGGATACCCATGGAGTAGATCTCTCTCATTAAGAGGGAAAATGTGGGAATTGGAAGAAAAAGTCTTAAGGCAGAACTTTGGAAAGGGCTCTCATTTGGTGGTAGGAAGAGGAACTTGTGCAGGAAGCCAGTGAAGAAGCAGTAGTGAGATAAACCAGCATGGTGCAGTGGCACAAAAGGCATTGGAAGTGAATATTTCAAAAGAGGGAATGATTAAATGTTGCAGAGAGAGCAAAGAGGGTGAAGAACGATAAATACCATTAGATTTGGTCGTTGGGAGATCATTACCTTACATCAGTGATCAGTGGACCTACTGGAAAGTCTTAAAAACATCCAGAAATTATACATGAGGTAAATATAAAAAGTGGTTAATGTGATATTGGATACAGAGCTTAAATAAAGATTTTTTTATTTATTTACTGTAGATGGTAAAACTTCAGGAGATTTTCAAGACATTTTACCTAGGCAAACATAGTGGCAGGAAACTTCAGTGGCAGTCAACCCTAGGACACTGTGTGCTAAAGGCAGAATTTAAAGAGGTAAGTTGGGTGTTCCCCAAACTTAGTTTTCACTTTCATCTTTGATATGGAGGTCATCCGTCTTAACTTGTTTAATAAGTTTATCCTAAATAATGCATGACAGTGATAGCTTGTCACAGGTTTGTCTATATTATAAGAATGGTCTTTTCCATAGTTGATTTGGCCCTGCTGCAAACTGAAAACCCTTTCTCCCACCCTTTCCCCACTTGTAGATGCAGAATTCACACTGCCACTTCTTAACAGGAAACTTCATTTCTTGCCGGGGGCTAGAGAATAGAGTGGGTGTTAAGGGGAACAGTTCTTATCTAATTTCAAAAGGTTCTTGCAGCTTTTCATGACTTACCTGAATCAAAAATGTTAAAAACGTATTTGAAATAGTGATTTCTTGCTGCTTATAATAAATATCTGTAATGATACATAAGGCTAAATTATTAATTTTCATTACTTTGTTGTTCAGTTTTAATTATAAATGTTTAAAAATAGACCTATAGAAAGGTCACCCAGTCTTTCCTCCTGTTTTAGGTAGGATCACACCACACCTAAGCCCTACAGTGAACATACTGACTTTTCCACATAATGTTAATCTGTGTTTCTAAGTCCACTGATTAAAATGGTTTTTTTTCCTGTAAAAGATTAGTTATTTGATTCATTTCTCATATGTGTGTTGTTTTTTTTAAATGATGGCTAAACACTGTTGTTTCTCCAACAGGGTAAAAAAGAACTCCAGGTGTCTCTTTTTCAAACACTGGTGCTGCTAATGTTTAATGAGGGAGAAGAGTTCAGTTTAGAAGAGATCAAGCAGGCTACCGGAATAGGTTTGTGTTGAATCAGTTGATTAGCAAGCATTATTTAGTGTCTACTACATCCACTCCATTAAGTTAAGAGCTCTGGTGGAATATAGAGGAATAATCCCTCTCCTCAGCACTCATAATGTAACCACTGGGAAAGGGGGGAATGACATTTGAAATAATTTCACAACCAATAAGTATCAATCTGTGGTGCTGACTAGTAGTGTGTTAGGAATTCAGTGAAGCAAAAGATCACTGGACTGGCACAGTTGGGAAAGCCTTCATGAAAGGGGTGGGACTTGAGCTGGGCCTTCAAGTTTTAGTTAGGGAGAAGGCATATGCTGCAAGGGGAAATAATTGTGAGAAAAGGCTTGAAGGTAGGAAGGAGCACAGTGTGGATAAGAGTCATGAAGAGTTTAACTGCAGCACGGAATAGGAAGATAAAAATTAGATAGGTAAGGTAAGATGGGTAGAGGCTGATCATGGAGAGCCTTACAAATCTAGCAGATGAAACCTACATTGTAGGGTCTCAAGTGTGTGACATAGTGGAAGTGACTTATTTGGACAACTTAACTGGAATCAGCAGACAATAGGGCAGCTCAGAGGATGAAGAAGTTCCAGTCCAGAAGCTAATGGGGATAAAGTAATAAGGAGCTTAGACTAGACTGAGGCCAATGAGAACGGAGAAGAGGCGTCTCTTAGGAAGCAACAACTTACTGGTATGTGAAAGATGGAGGAGAAGGAAGAGTTTAAGATGATTTCCGGGTATCTCACCTGAGTAGGCTGGTAGCTTCATGACTAACAGTTAAAAAGAGGACAGTTTTATGGGGAAGATGGTGAATAAAACTTTGAACATACTGGAGTTGATGATAGTGAAAAGAGCCAGGTGAAGGTGTTCTTTAAATGTGGGACTGGAAAGAAGTGAGATGTCATTTCTGAAGATTTGGTAGTTATCCACATGGAATGATAATTGAAGTCTTTAGAGGATGACCTGGAAAAAAGCTGTTGGATAAAATAAAGAGGAATTGGTTGATGACCTTGGTGGAAAAAGGAAACAGTTTTAATAGACGGATAGGGTTGAAGCTAGATTGAGGTTGAATATAGGTGTTCTTGTTGGTGAGCTATCGACAAATAACTAAGCCACTATTTCTTCTTCAGAGGATGGTGAATTAAGGAGAACACTGCAGTCTTTGGCCTGTGGCAAAGCTAGAGTTCTGGCAAAAAATCCAAAGGGCAAAGATATCGAAGATGGTGACAAGTTCATTTGTAATGATGATTTCAAACACAAACTTTTCAGGATAAAGATCAATCAAATCCAGATGAAAGAAACGGTATTTCTTTTGCATTCTCCTCATCCTCATGTACTGGAATTATATGTGTTCATAATAAAAAAATATAAAGAAGATTTTTCTGCCTATAGTACTTCCACTAACATTAATATATTCTGTGCCTATATCTAGTTCAATGTATTTCAGTATTTGATTTTTTATTTTTATGGAGGGGGAGGTACACACAGTTGGGCCTGATACTCAACAGTTTTATGTACTGCTTTTTTTGTTTAACATTAAATCTTTAGACTGTTTCCATACCATTAAATATTTTGATAAAATGGCACATGGCCACATAATATACTTTTACATGGCTATTATAATTTATTCAACCAGTGTCTATTTCTGGGCAACAAAATTCATAACTTTTTAGTATTATCAATAAAATTGCAAGAATCCTCTTTGTAGCTAAATCTTAATCTTTCTGAGCCTTTCCTGTGATAAATTCGTGGAAGTAGATCTTTCGAGTCAAAGAGTATGAACATTTTAAGAGTCTTAATACATTATGTCATATTGTGTTCGAGAAAGGCTAGACCAATTTACATTCTGTCTAGCAGCATGACTGCCTGTCTTAATGGTGCCCTAACCAGCACTAAAGTTATTTTATTTTTAAGATCTTTGCCAACTTGCTTGATGAAAAATCTGAATGATTTAGTATTTCTTTAACAGTGAATATTTTGTTAGTTTTTGCCTTTTGAAATTGTAAGCAACTTTTATTAAGAAAACCAACAACTACAGCATTTCTTCAAACCAGTTGATTTCAGTCCTAATAGGTTTAATGCAGGATTTTAGAAAGTTTTAATATGGGACAGAGGTCAGTATCTTAAACAAGTTCCTGTCTTGTTCCCATTCACATCAAAGGCATAATATTCCCTTAGAAAATTACCATGTCCTTTTAAAACGTTTATGCTGTAACAGAAAAAACTGCAAGAAGCCCAAACTATTCTTTTGATTTAGGTGCCAAAGATGAACATTTTTTACTTTAGCATTAAAATTGATAAACTGACTCCTAAATACCTAAATTTCTGTTAATCTTGAATGAATGTAAGCAGTATCAGTATGCATTTCTGATTTATATATTACCAAAAAAAAGTTTTGGTTTTTTTTTTTTATAACTTTGATTAGCTAGTTAGTACCATACTTGAGTCAGCGGTCAGAGTCAATCATTTTATAGATAAGTTAATGTCATACAGAAATCTGGTCAATAACTCCTTGT
Source organism: Rhinolophus hipposideros (assembly GCF_964194185.1). Taxonomy (NCBI): domain Eukaryota; kingdom Metazoa; phylum Chordata; class Mammalia; order Chiroptera; family Rhinolophidae; genus Rhinolophus; species Rhinolophus hipposideros. The sequence continues at coordinate 35,620,158 of NC_138046.1, forward strand.
GACTTACTTAGAAGATTTCGAGGACAGAGTAAAAGAAAATGATGAAATTTGCATCAGCTAGTCCCTACTAGAAAAGCAACTCAAAGATGATATTTTTCTATTAACATTGGCATTACTTCATAGGTACAGGTCTATATAATTAGGACAGAAAGGAGTTATGTTTGTAGGGTTTATTCTGTCATTTCCTGTATAAGGTTCTTTTAGGTAATTTGGCATATTTAAAGTATTAGCTGTGTGTTATGTCCCTAAAATATACAATTTGTATAATTAATTAAGTTTCACTTCAGGTATAATTCCTAAGTCTAAAACTTCTTTGTTAGGTTGAGGAACAAGCAAGCACTACAGAAAGAGTATTTCAAGACAGACAGTATCAAATTGATGCTGCAATTGTTCGAATTATGAAGATGAGAAAGACACTTAGCCACAATCTCCTTGTTTCTGAAGTGTACAACCAGTTGAAGTTTCCAGTAAAGGTAGGTAGTTCCGTATTTTCATATTGAGCTTTTTATAAATAAAAGAGAATACATTAGATTTTCAAACACAAATCTTACAAACATAGATTAAAGCCTCAAGATCATTTGGAGCGACAAAAGTTTTAATTTATCGTGTTCATATATATGATTCCAAAAGAACCTTTATTGGAATATGTGGGCTGTGATAAAAAGGGAAAAACAATTTATAAAAGCTATTTATTTATTTATTTATTTATTTATTTAATATAAAAGCTCTTATACCTGAAAGTTTAGCTGCTAAATGAATATTTGAAATTTTCAACTTCATTCACTATATTTCTTTTGAGCTTCTTTGTTACTTTTTTCTCCTTGAAATACTTTGGTATTTGAAAGATTTGGTTATTTTAAATTAAATATTTTGTTTAGTTAGCTTATATAAGTGTCCATTAGAAACTCTATACAGATAACTAGCCATCTTTTTGAAAAGTTTAGCAATAGTTCTGGCAAACTGAAATTGGTTGTTAAATGGACATTCCAGTGTAAATGCCTAATAATAAAGAGCTTAGACAATGTGATGGTGTACTGCACTGTTTCTAAGTTTTAGAAGATTCCCAAACCCTTCTGATGATAAACACTTGGTAGAGTTTAGCTAGACTATTGGCTGTTGGCTTTCTCATGAGCTTTGGGCTTGTTTTTTCTTTTGTAAAATGGGGATGGTAATAGCATTTACCTTGTAGGGTTATTGTGACGCTTAAATGAGATAATATATGTAAAAACTTAGCGCTGCATCTGGCACATAATGTGCTCATTAGCTGTTAATGCTAATTAGATAGACTTTATGTCCACCAAATCTAATACTGCCTCCTCATTACTACATTCTTACCCTCATGCTCTGCCTGCTAAAAATTTAACCTCCAGCCAGAGAGATCACTGATGCTAGAGAAGATAAGAGGAATACTGTAATAAATACTGTGCTGATATTCTAGGTCTTTCACCGTAATTAAGAGAAAGCCATTTTGATTTTCAAACCTTGGAATTACTGAGTGATATGTCTGAAATTTTGGCTGCCCCATCAGACTACTTTCCCTCTTTAACCCTCTTGATCAAGTGGCCATTTTATACAATTTGAAAAACTCTGTTAGCAAGCAAGATTATATTTTTTATAGGCTAGATACAAAAAGCAGTGGAATTTTGTCATCCAAGAGCTAAGAATACAATCATGAGAACATGCTTATAAGCTTTCTTGATGATTTTTTAACCACGAGTGGGATTTGAAACTCCAAATTGTTTATAGTAGGCAACAGTTAAATCTTACATTAAACTGGGAATGCGAAGATATGAATTATTAGATGACTTATCGAACCATTTGTTGTAGTATTCTTGTAAATAGTGATTTATGCGGTACATTTTTTATTTAATAAAAATGCAAGCTGACTTTGAGAAATACCTTTTGCCCAAATGTAGGGCCTACCTATCTTTTCAAACTGTGTTGGCAAGATTAAATAGCATTTTGTCTCCCTAAACTTATGTGTTCTCATGTGAAGTTATGAGTTAGTCTTTTGTATTTGTGCAGAGAATAGCTGGTTCTTAGAAGACCTCTATAAAATAGAAAAGTAATAGAAAGTATTGTACAATAATATGACCAGGTGTGACAGTATATGTATAGTATAAAAACATGTCTCAATCTGGATTATTTTCAGTATACTTTCTCTTTAAAAAATTAAGGCGATTAAACACATTAAATCAGTGAGCCAAACTGTTCTTTTTTGAATGGGGTGTTGGTAAATGGGCTTGAGTCAATGAGCATGAGCTTTGCATTAAAAGTTTGCCTTCTCTTACAGCCTGCTGATCTAAAGAAGAGAATAGAATCCTTAATTGACCGGGACTACATGGAAAGAGATAAAGAAAACCCAAACCAGTACAACTATATTGCATAAAATTTTGGCCTTGGAGCATTTTGTGTCTCATGTTGTAGCCAGTGGATAAACTAACCTGTTGATCTTATATTATTTGACTTTTTTTATACTACCGATGACCAAATGAAGCAGTGTAATGGAAATAGTTGAGTTGACTTTTTTGGTGGTTAACATGCCCATTAAAAGAGTAATACTTACCTTTAAGAAGTACGTTGTTGAACTCTTTGCATGTTATTTAGTATGATGTGCAGAAAACTCTTAAGAAAGTACCTGGTCTTCTTGATTCCTCTTTGGAACTGGGCAAGAGGTCCCTATGGCTATTAAAAAGAGGGGGAGGGGTTCTTATACACCATTAAATATGAAGCAAAAGTTTATTTGCTTAAAATGTCATTTAAAGATACTTAAACTGCATGCAAACTTTATTTACTGTACAGAGTTCTGGATGTATTTATCAAATAGGAAAACCACCCTGGACTTGGTTGTTTACCTGTTTTGTGATTTCCCTTGAAAAAAAAATAAGTTGTCATAGTTATTGATATTTTACTAAGTAATGTTCTGTTACACTGAAAGGGATGTTTTGAAAAAATTTATTTGGAAACAAGTTTTCAAGTAGAGGGACAGTTGCTTATGTAATCTCTTGTATATACCCATCCTCAATTGTTCCATTTATGGCTATGGGATGTGTGTATATGGTTTAGCCCCGAGTTTACTGTGCTAACTAACAGGTACTTATAAAAATAGCTGAAATAGAAAATTGCTCATAATTTGTACTAGAAAAACACTGTAGGAGAGAAAAATCCAATATTCTTCATATTAAAAATGAATACAATATGAACATCACAAAAGAGACCAAAACCCACATATTTTGTAAATTTTTACACAAGTAAACATTCACCAACTGGTTTTCAACTTCCTTTAGACTTTAATGTTGTCTGGGCAGTTTTGTCTTTATCTTGGATCAATTGTAGATTATTACAGGCTTTTTAGGATTTAACATAGCTATTTTCCCCACCAAAGTTTTTTTGGAAGCATCCCAACTCTTTGTTGGTAAATAAACCTTTCCTGTCACCATTCTTCTAACTTCCTGAAGCCCTAGATGTGAAAGTCCTCTCTCATTTTCTCCACACATCCCCTAGTTAGGAATTTCAAATTCTGTATTGCGCTGATCTTATTCCTTTCAAAATTGCTTGAAGATAAAGAGTTCTCATAGCCACTGGACACCTACTTTTCGGGGAAATGTCCTAGGATTGTTCAAACATAGAAAATAGCAAAAGTGTTGTTCTTCAAATTGATAATGTGAGTAAAAGGCTTTTCTTTACCATCGGTGTTTTTTTCTTTGTTTCTGTGGGTTTTTGTTTTTTGGAATTTTTTTTCCTCCTTGTTTGTTTTTCCTTGAAGCTTTGAAGGGAATTGATCTTGAAGGAGAAGCTGAAAATTTTGTTTTGTTTTTTTAAAAATCAGAACTGCTTTAATGTTTTTTGCAGCAATGTATTTCCTTGACTGTTTGGGGGCCATTAGAAAGAATACCTATGTGCTAGCCGTCAACTGAGGAGCGTTGGCTCTTCTGTCTGCTATTGATTGTTTCCTTGAGTTCTTAAAGACCTGTGAACAGCTATTTAAACAAAGTTGCCTATTTCTCTACAATTGTGTCAATGTACACACTGTTGTCTAACAATATGTGGTATTTCAAATGCCTTTCTAATTTTTTTTTTGAGCAGCCATCACCTATATTTTCTCAGCTCTTCTGGTGTGTTTCCTTACATGAGCTCATTCAACAAGGAAATGCAACTCTTGTGTTTGCCCTTTTTCCATACTGGGCCATCTACGTTAGTGTTCTAACATCCCTGATGGTTTCTGAGATATGTAGACTGTTCCACAGTATAACTTGGCAGTTACTCTTAAGGAATTCTTAGGTAGAATTGGTCCTGTTAGGAGGAGACTCTTGGTGTCACCTTCGTTATCTTGAAAGCTGGTCCCTTCCCTGAGGCTCTTAATTTTTTGAAAACTTCATGCTGTTTCAGCTGAAAAATTGGCAAGACTATTAAGAAAAACAAGTTGAGGGGAGCTGTTTAAAAAATTGAAAATCAATTGCAAACAACATTGGATGATTGTGACTTTTCAGTTCTCTATCAGTTGAATTTTTGTGCTCTTTTTCCCTGTGTATGTGGTGGTTCTATTTTTCTCCAATAAAAATTTATTTAGAAGTTTTTAGTAAAGACCTTTAAAATTCAACTATTATAAGACAGTTATAAAACCACAGACCTTAAAATCTCTAATAATTTATTGGATTCACATTTGTCGATTTTGTTATTTTTAAAATTTCTCTCTTTGTGGTGGTTTAGTGATAATGCTATAAGAATGTGGAAGAGGGAGGAGGGTATGGTAAAGGGTGAGTAAAATTCCCAGGAAACCTTAAGGTGGTTATTTATTCTTAAATGTCATTTTAGAAGGATCAAGTATAAGTATAACACTGTTTCATTCAAATCCTCAAAGTCAAATAGTTGCATAAGGTCAATATGAAACTAGCCTAGATTTACGTTGAGGGAAAAATAAAAGATTAAATACTTTTGTTTTTGTGGCTGTTGATTTGCCTCTTCTGTTATGAGTTCTGGGCTATATACTCTGACAGTAAGATGCTCTTTGAGAACTTTATCAAACTGGAAATCAAGAAGCCTTTTTGAACCCGGTTCTTGAGTCTGCTGAATGGCCTTAACATGATATCTAGCTATAGTCTTGAAATTCTTATCTTGTACATGTGTGTAGAGTTCAGGAAATCAGTTTATTCTATTTAGGTGTCTGTGTTTCAGAATTTTCAGAAGTTTGTTTAATCTTAGTATCCATGTCTGTTTTTTTACCGTAGCTTTTTTTTGTTTCAAAGACCATTCTGTTTAATGCTCTGAATGTACAGAGTGTTATAAAAATGTCTGTTCTCTTATCTACATGAAATTGCCAAAACAAATTGTTCATTAAAAAAAATAAGCATTACTAATGGGAATTTGTATAATTATGCTTTATATAGTATCCATGCTAATGCTTCATTAATCGATGTTTTTCAGTTTCCTACAAAAAAATTTGCTTTGCATTTGAATAATGAAGAAATTTGTTCACCTGGGAACACTTGGTTCAGATTTAACACTTTGTTCAATTATTTTCCTTTTTTCCTTGCTATTAAATAAAGGGTGTTTTTTTTTTGAACAGACACATAATATAATTTTATATTTAGCAATCCTTAGAATTTATGTCCAGCATACTAAAAAATTAAATTTAACCTTTCTTTTATGGAACTCTTTTTGATGTAGAATATAAGAATGTACTGCAGAGACACATTAGAACATAGTCGTTTTGCAAACTATAAAAACAGATCCTCCTCATATTCTCTAATTCTTATAATAAAAGCTTTTAAAACCTTTTCTTTAATAAAAACCTTTTATTGTAAAATACACATAATGTAAAAGTTACCATTTTAAAGTATACAATAAAATGACATTTAGTACATTCACCATTTTCATCATCCCAAAAGGAATCCCTGTACTTATTAAGAAGTCACTCCCCATTACCCCTCTACCCAACTTCTGGAAAACACTAATCTGCTTTCTATCTCTATGGATTTGCCTAGTATGGATATTTCATATCAATGGAATCATATGATGTGACCTTTAGTGTCTGGTTTCTTTTGCCTAGCATGATGTTTTCAAGTTTCCTCCAGGATGTAGCATGTTGGAGTACTTCCATTACGTTTTATGGCTGAATAATAGTATGTATATACCACATTTTGTTCATTCTTCTGTTGATGGACATTTGGGTGGTTTCCTTTTGGCAAGTGAATAGTGATGGTACGGACATTTGTATACAAATACCTGTTCAAGTCCCTGTTTTGATTCAAGTCTTTGGGGTGTATACTCAGGAGTGGAATTGCTGGGTTATTATGTTAATACTATGCTTCACTTATCGAGGAACCACCAAATGTTTCTATAGTAGCTGTACCATTTTCCATTCCCACCAGCAATGTACAAGGGTTCCAATTTTTCCACACCTTCATGAACACTTGTTATTTTCTGTTTTTCCTATTATAGCTATCCTAGTGGGTGTGAAGTGGTTTTTGAATTACATTTCCTTAATGACTAATGATGTTGAGCATCTTTTCATGTGCTTGTTGGCCATATGTACATTTTCTTTGGAGAAGTGTCTATTCAAGTCCTTTGACCACTTTAAAAATGGTTTGTCTTTATGTTGAATTATAAGAGTTTTTATATAATAGATATACTAGACCCTAAGCATATATAATGGTTTGCTAATATTTTCTCCTATCCTGTGGGTTATCTTTTCATTCACTTAATAGTGTCTTTAAATTTATTTTTCAATTATAGCTGACTTGACGATGTCTTGATGCAGAAAAATTTTCATTTTAATGAAGTCCGATTAACCTACTTTTTTCTTTTGTTTCTTGTACTTTTGGTGTCATAGCTGAGAAACAATCACCAAATCTGAACTCGTGATGATTTACCCCTATATTTTATTGTAAGAGTTTCATAATTGTATTCCTTAAATTTAGATATTTAATCTCATTTGAATTAATTTTTGTATATGGTATCAAGTAAGGGTACAAATTTATTCTTTTGCATGTGGCTATCAAGTTGTCCCAGCACCATTTGTTGAAGAGACTATTCTTTCCTCCATTGAATGGTCTTGTCATCCTTGTTGAAAATCAATTGACCATACTCATAGTTCTATGAGTTTATTTCTGTACAGACAAGTCTATGCCATTGATTTATATATCAGTCATTACATCAGTACAATACTGTTTTGATTACTATTGAATTTTAGTAAGTTTTGCAATTGGGAAGTGTGAGTTTTCCACTTCTTTTTCAAGATTGTTTTAGTTATTCAGGCCCCTTGCTATTCCATATGGATTTTAGGATCAGCTTTCCATTTTTGCAAAAAAGGCCATTCAGGTTTGATAGGGATTGCATTAAATCTACAGAGAGCTTTGGGAGTATTACCATTTAAACAATATTAAGTCTTCTAGACAATGAACACAAAATGTCCTCCCATATTTTTAAACCATTTGTTTTAGTTCTTTAAAAAATTTCTTTCAGTAATATTTTATGCTTTTCACTGTACAAGTCTTGCATTTCTCTGGTTAAATACATTCCAATGTCTTTTGTTCTTTTTGATGCTATTGTAAATGGAATTTTTTAAATTTACTTTTCACATTGTTCATTGCTAATGTATACAGAATTTGCATATTAATCATGTACCCTGCTAGTTTGCTGAATTTGTTTACTAACTCTAATATATTGTGGATGTTAAAGGATTTTCTACATATAACATCTTTGTTATCTATGAATAGAGATAGTTTTACTTCTTTCTCTCCAATATAGGTGTGTTTTATTTCTGTTTCTTGTCTAATTTCTCTGGCTGGAGCTTCCAATACAGTATTGAATAGAAGTGGCTAAAGCAGGCATTCTTGTCTTGTTCCTCATCTTAGGGGGAAAGATTTCAGTCTTTTGCCATTGAGTATGATATTAGCTGTTGGTATTTCATAAATGCCCTTTATCATGTTGAGGAAGTCCCTTCTATTTGTAGTTTTCTGAGTGTTTCTATCATTAAAGAATGTTGCATTTTGTCAGATGCTTTTTTTGCATCAATTGAGATGATCATGTGTTTTTCCCCCTTAGTTGTATTAATTGGTATACAGTTTGCTTTCCATGATTTCAATTACCCACAGTCAACTGAGGTTTGAAAATATTAAATGGAAAATTCCAGAAATAAACAATTCATAAGTTTTGAATTGCGTTCTTTTCTGAGTAGCATGATGAAATCTCCCACCACCCCACTCCCTTCTGCACAGGATATGAATGATACACTGTCCAGTGTATCCCTTTGTCTAGTGTATACTACATGCCCTTAATCACTTACCATGTTTCACTGAAAATAAGACCTAGCTAGACCATCAGCTCTAATGCGTCTTTTGGAGCAAAAATTAATATAAGACCTGGTCTTATTTTACTATACTATAAAACTGGGTCTTATCTAACATAAGACAGGGTCTTACATTAATTTTTGCTCCAAAAGACACATTAGAGCTGATGATCCAGCTAGGTCTTATTTTTAGGGAAACACGGTAGTAGCTATCAAGGTTATGAGATCCACTGTCATGGTATTTCAGTGCTTGTATTCAAGTAACCCTGATTTAATTTAACAATGACCCTAAAGCGCAAGAGTAGAAATGGTAGCACTTTGGATATGCCAAAGAGAAGCCATAATGTGGTTCCTTCAAGTGAAAAGGTATGTTTGTGTAGGAAAAAACATAATATATATAGGGTTTGGTACTATCCGGTTTCAGGCATCCACTGGGGGTCTTGAAACATATTCCCCATGGATAAAGGGGAACTACTGTGTTACATTGATTGGTTTTCATATGTTGAACAACTCTTACATTCCTGACATAAATCCCACTTGATCATGGTGTATAATCCTTTTGATATGTTGTCAGATTTGATTTGCTAGTGTTTTGTTGAGGATTTTTACATCTATTTTCATATGGGATATTGATCTGTAGTATTCTAGTGGTGTCTTTCTTTGGCCTTGATATCAGGGTAATTTTGGCCTCCTAGAATGAGTTACAAAGTGTATCTTCCTCTTCTATTTTTTGGAAGGTTTTGAGAATGATTGGTGTTAATTCTTCTTTAAATATTTAATAGAATTCACCAGTGAAGCCATCTGGTCCTGGGCTTTATGGGGAAGTTTATGATTATTGATTCACTCTCATAGATCTGTTCAGATTTTCTATTTCTTGAAGAAGTTTTAGTATTTTGTCTGTAGGAATTTGTCAGTATCATTTTGGTTATCTAATTTGTTGGTGTACAATTGTTCATAACATTCTTTTAATCCTTTTCATTGTTTTTTTTTCCTTTTTTTAATTAAATTTATTGGGGTGACAATTGTTAGTAAATTTACATAGATTTCAGGTGTACAATTCTGTATTACATCATCTATAAATCCCATTGTGTGTTCACCACCCAGAGTCAATTCTCCTTCCATCACCATATATTCGATCCCTCTTACCCTCATCACCCACCCCCCACCACCTTACCTTCTGGTAACCACTAAATTATTGTCTGTATCTATGAATTTTTCTTTCTCATTTGTTTGTCTTGTTCTTTTGTTGTTTTTGGTTTATATACCACATATCAGTGAAATCATAGGGTTCTCTGCTTTTCATTTCTTTAAGGCTGATAGTAATGTCCTACTTTCATTTCTGATTTTAGTAATTTGAGCTCTTTTTTTTCTTAGTCTAGCTAAAGGTTTGTCAATTTTGTTGATCTTTTCAGAAAACAAACTTCTGATTTGTTGCTTTTCTTTTTTTGTTCTCTATTTCATTTATTTCTACTCTATATTATTTACTTCCCTCTACTAGCTCTAGGTTTTAGTTTGCTCTTCTTTTTCTAGTTCCTTGAGGTGTAAAGTTAACTTACTGATTTGAAATCTTTTTTAATGTTGGCATTTGTAGCTATAAATTTCTCTCTGGGCACTGGTTTTGCTGCATCCCGTAAGTTTTGGTATGTTGTTGTCATTTTCATTCATCTCAAAGTATTTTGTAATTTTTTTCTTTAATCCATTGGTTAAGAGTGTGTTGTTTAATTTCTACATATTGTGAAATTGTCAGTTTTTTCTTTTGTTGTTTCTTAGTTTTGTCCCATTGTGATCAGAGAAGATACTGTATATGATTTCACTCTTTTTTAATTCATTGAGACTTGTTGTGTGACCTAACATAAAATTTATCCTGCAGAATGTTTAAACTCAAGAATAATGTGTATTCTGCTGTTTTGAATGGAGTGTACTATATGTGTTTGCTATGTCAAGTAGGTTTATGGTATTAAATTCTTTGCTTCCTTATTGATCGTCTGTCTTGTTGTTCTATCCATTATAGAAAGATTGAGCATTGACTTTTCCAACTATTGTAGAATTGTCTATTTCTCTCTTCAGTTCTGTCCAATTTTGCTTCATGTATTTTCATACTCTGTCAGGTGTATATATGTATATAATTGTTGTATCTTCTTGATGGATTGGTCCTTAATATTCGTTGTTCTTTGTCTCTCATAATAAGTTTTCTTTTACTTAAAAGTCTGTTTTGTCTGATATTAGTAGACTCACACTAGCTTTCTTTTGGGTACTATTTGCATGCAATATCTTTTTCCATTCTTTGTCTTTCAACCTATTTATGTCTTGGGATCTAACGTGAGTCTATGATAGACAGCCTATAGTTAATGTTTTCTTGTCCATTCTTTCAACATCTGCCTTTTCAAATTGGAGAGTTTAATACATTTAAATTTAAGATAATTGCTGAGAAGGAAGATCTTTTGCCATTTTGCTTTTTGTTTGCTATATATCTTATATCCTTTTTGTTTCTCAATACCCTAATTATTGCCTTCTTTTGAGTTTGATTTTTTTTGGTAGTATACCATTTTGATTTCCTTCTTATTCCTTTTTCTGTATATCTTTTAGTCATTTTCTTAGTGGTTACCCTGGGTATTGCAGTTGCTATCTTAAATTTACAACTTGTATGAATTAATACCATCTTAGCTTCAGTAATATACAAAAACTGCTCCTATATTTCCACCCTTCCTCCTTTATGTAGTTATTGTCACAAATTACACCTTTATGTATTGTGTGTCCATTAACATAGAGGTAAAATCTTTTTCATGTTTCTTAATTAGTCTTAAATAGCCAATGAGGCATTAAGTTGAAAACAATATAAATATCGAAGAGTGAGTTTTATGTATTCAAGTGTTTTGTGCTGATTGAGTCCATGCTATACATAAAAGTATTTTTCTTCTTGTTTATTACTACATATCAGAAGTTACTTTTGAAAACATTTTGCAGATAGTAAGAAAGTTTTTATTAAGTACAAAGACATCTATTCCATTGTTTGCTGATTTGTTTAAATCATTGGTATTTTTATAGCTTGTGACAATATTTTTTAAAGATAATTAGTTGTCTGAAAATTCTTAGCAATGGTTAGCATTATACCTAAAACAGTAGTATGGAATTTACTAGATTTTAAAAGACAACACAAAAGCAAAGGCAAATTTTCTTAGAATCATACCTACATGAGGAATGAGACTTCTGTCCTAAAACACAAGCTGCAATACAGGCTGTGGAGTTGGCATCTTTCAAAGATTTGTTTCTAATTCCTCTTTGAGTTAAGGAACTCAGATTATGAGGAAGAAAGATACTGCACAAACATTTTCCCCTTTTATCTAACTTTTTAAAATATGAAATTCTTAATACAATTTTTAATTTATAAAATGTTTATAAATATTATCAAGTTTACAAGAATATCAAGTGTCTCGCTTAACATGGTTTTATATTTTATTATTTTAAGAGGAATCTAGATATAAATAGGTCAAATATTTTAACCGAAGACAACAGTAGCATGAAAACCTCAAGGCTCTTTAAGTGAATGGGGCCTTCTCACCCTACTCTTATGTGGGCAGTAATAAACAGAGGGTCATTTCCTTCACAATTGAAGTGGACTAGAAAAATTGATTGTTTTAGACTAGTATATATAACTAACTCCTACATAGAACAGATAATTAGGTTCTATCATCCAAGAATGTATATTTTGGGACTATCAGGTTTTGTTATAATACTAGAACATTCTGTTCACTTAATTTTTAATTTATTGATCCAGAGCAGGCCATTAAAATGTACTTTTTAGATGCAAGTAGTGGGATGCAAGAAGCTATCAAACCAAAGTAATTTTTGAAACTTTTATATATCTGAATAAGTATTGACTAAAAGTCATTAGTCATTTTTAGACTAATTTTGTTGGAGAAGTTAAAAATAAGATTGGCACTTAAATATTAAACAAGCCAACATGGAAGATGGAAAGGGGGCGTTTGGAATTTAAATGTATTAAGGTATTTGTTTTGTGAAGGAGGATAAAGATACTAACTTTGGACTCTTAAGTATGCATATTAAAATTTAATTATACCTATAAATCCCACCCCTAATTTACCCAAGAGTAATGAAAACTTATGTTCACACAAAAATAAGTGTTTATAGTAGTTTTATTTATAATTGTCTAAAAACTTGAAACAACCAAATGTTTATAGTAGTTTTATTTATAATTGCCAAAAACTTGAAACAACCAAAATGATCTTCAATTAATGAATGGATAAACGGGTACATCTGTGCAATGGAATATTACTATTTGGCTGTATAAAGGAATGAACTATTGATATATTCAGCAACATGAATACATCTCCAATGCATTATGCTAAGTGAAAGAGGCCAGAGTCAAAAGGCTGCCTATAGTATAATTCTATTTACATTACATTATGCAAAAGGCAAACCTGGAGTAGAAAATGGGTCATTGATTAGCATGGGTTGGCATGGGGGAAGGGGTGACTACAAAGGGATAGTATGAAGGAATTTGAGGGAGCGATGGAACTACTTTGTGTCTTAATTGTGGTTACACTACGCATTTGTCAAAACTTGCAAGTGTACACCAAAAAATAATTTTACTGTATATAAACTAAAAATTCAAAAAATATTTAAGGGTGACCCTAAAAGAATAGAAATAGAATGTACAACAACCAAACCAGTGTGTGAGTGGGGGGGCGGGGGAAATGTGATCAATACAACAGAGTCATAGAAAGGGGAGAGGAAAAGAAGCTTAGAAAAGCAAAGTTAATACAAAGCTCAAAATAATATGATAGAGACAGTTACATAATTACTAACCAAAAGGCCCCATAAAAAAAATCAAAATGACTCCACCAACTGGCAGAAGATAATCACAGTCCATATAACCAACACAAGATTAATATTCAGAAAATGTAACTTTTGTAAGTTGCTGACCTTAAACAAATAGCCAGATAGTTCTCCAGTAAAAATGGGTTTATTTGGGAACAACAAAGAATTGCAATTTGGGACATGAGTTCTAATGGTGGACATGTAAGTCCAGAGACACAAAGGAGAGAAATACTCTTATGGATTTGGGAGAAGCTGTTGTAAATGAAGAGTCTATTGGAGGAAACTGAAAGTTCAAGTATAATGAGTTTTCATGAGTTGAGTTATAGCAGCCTCCGGTTGGCTGAGCTGTTACTAGGAAGGAAATATCTTTTCCTCCTGCTGAGATAGTAAAGTGGTATCACTTTCTGTTGGAGATGCAGGGTACCTCTCTTCCTGTTGGGGGTCGGTAGTATGCACTGAGTGAGAGTTCTCTCTTCTAGCCTCGATACTATTTTAAATGAGATTTCTTTTTTTATTAATTTTCACAACATCAATAAGAAAAACAGGTAACTCAAAAACAAGCAAAGAATATGAATAGGCAATTCACAGAAGAGGATACCCAAATGAACAATAAATGTATAAGCTCAATCTCTCTAATTGGGAATGCAAAAAAAAAAAACAACTCAAAAAACCACAGGTACTATTTCAAATGGAAAAGTCTCACGGCACTAGACGGTGGTGATAAGCAATCTAACTCATCCATTATAAGGATGTAAATTGGCACAACTGCTTTGATAAGCATTATGGTGCTATTTAGTAAAGTAAAAGGTATCCATATCTCATTTGAGCAATTCTATTCTTAGATATATACGAGGTCTGACAATTAAGTTCGTAAACTTTTTGCAACAATGTTGCTAACCTTTTTTCATATCAGAGGGATTAGTCATGACTGTACCAACGGATCAAATAGTTAACCAAGTTTACTATTTGGAAGTGCTGAAAAGGCTACATGAAAAAGTTAGACGATCTGAACTTTTTGCCAACAATTCATGGCTCTGGCATCACAACAATGCACCAACTCACACAGCACTGTCTGTGAGGCAGTTTTTAGCCAGCAAACAACTGTATTGGAACACCCTCCCTACTCACCTAATCTGGCCCCCAATGTCTTCTTTCTTTACCCGAAGATAAAGGAAATATTGAAGGGAAGACATTTTGATGACATTCAGGACATCAAGGGTGATACGACTACAGGTCTGATGGCCATTCCAGAAAAAGAGTTCCAAAATTGCTTCGAAGGGTGGACTAGGCGCTGGCATCGGTGCATAGCTTCCCAATGGGAGTACTTCAAAGGTGACTGTAGTGATATTCAACAATGAAGTATGTAGCACTTTTTCTAGGATGAATTTGTGAACCTAATTGTCTGACCTTGTATATATGGGACAGATTGATTTATTATAAGGAATTGGCTCACATAAAATTGGAGGCTGAGAAACTGCAAGATCTGCAGTTAGCAAACTGGAGACCTATGAGCGCTGATGGTGTAGTTCCAGTCCATAAAACCAGCAGACTTGAGAACCAAAAGGAGCTGATGTTTCAGTTAGAGTCCAAAGGCAGGAAAAGATTAATATCCTATCCCAACAGTCAGGTAGGAGGAAATTCCCATTCATCTTCAGGTGGGTCAGCTTTTTTGTTCTCTTCTGGCCTTTAACTGATTGGATGAGGCTCATCCACATTACGGAGGGCAATCTACTTGACTCAGTCCACCAATTCAAATGTTAATCTCATCCAAAAATACTCTCACAGACATACCCAGAATAATGTTTGACCACATATCTGGGCACCCCATGAGGGGATTAAGTTGACACATAATGACAGTTAAAATTAACCATCACATCCAATATATCAAAAATATTTTTATTTCAACATGTAATCAATATAAAAATTATTAATGAGGTATTTTACATTTTTATACTAGCTCTTCAAAACCCAGAGTGTATTACACATACAACCCATCTCCATTAGGATTAGTCACATTTCTTGTGTTCAGTAACCACGTGTTTAGTGGCTGTTGTTTTATACATGGTGTCTTGCCTTTTCACATTCTTAATGGCATATTTTGATAAACAAAAGTTATTAATTTACTTTATTCCGATTTATTAATATTTTCCTTGATGGTTAGTGTAGTGGCTTTTTGTATATTAAAAAATATTTCCCTATCACAAGGTCTTAAGGATATTCTTTTCGTAGAAGCATTATTGTTTTAACTTTCACATTTAGATCTACAACCCACTTGGAATCAATTTTTGGGGTATGGAGTGAGGTTAGGGTCAGGTTTTATTTTTTTTATCAATATGGAAATCCATTTGAGCATCATTTATTGAAAAAAAAACTGTTTTGAATTTCCAGTCAAGATGACAGAGCAAGTAAATGCTTTGCTTGCCTCCTCTAAAGACCACATCAAAATTACCACTAAACTGCAGAACAACCATCATTGAGAATCGCCTGAAGTCTAGCTGAACTGAAGTCCTACAACTAAGGACATAGAGAAGAAACTACCTCAAGACTGGTAGGAAGAGCCGAGACGCAGAATGGAGTGGTCACACCCAGGTGTGACCATTAAAAATCGGGAGGAATATCTGTTTCATAGGTGCCCCCCCAGAGGAGTGAGAGTTCCCAGCCCCACTCTAGGCTCCCCAGCCCAGGGTTCCAGTGCCAAGGAGAGAACTCCCCATAACTTCTGGCTGTGAAAACCAGTGGAGATTGTGGCTAGGTGAGGTGAAGTGTTGCTAGAATCACATTCCTCTAAAAGGGCCCGGGCATGGACTTGCTCACTAATGGGCTCACTAGCTCTGAGGTTCAGTGCTGGGTCAGCAGCTCAAAAGGTGCCAGAGACATACAGGGAGGAACTAAATTGTCTGGCCTCAGGGTGAGGGCTGGAGGGGCAGCTTTTTCCCAGACTCAAGTGCTGGCAGAATTTATTGTTTCTTTATTGAGCTCTACCCACTCCCAGTGTGCAGATGCAGGTGGCTGCTATATCTGAGTCTCCATCAACTTAGCTAATACCTTTCATCCACCACACCCTGGTGGTTCCCTGATACCTTGCTGCACCCAAATTTTGGGCACACCCAAGATGCTTCCAGTGGCTTTTCCATAGAAATGGCCTGCATTAGCTCATGCCACAGACTTTGCTAAAATTTCTCAAAGATTCACAGAATGCAAACTTGCAGCATCTGTCTTCAGCATGTCCCATACCACTGGCTGAGAAGCCCCAAGCCTGGCACTAGTAGCAGGCAGCTTTGGTTCATGACTTGGCCTCTCAAGGGACCTCCAAGTCCAGCACAGGTGGCTGCCATCTGCAGATTACATTGTGGTTCATGCTAGTTTCCCAGGCAGGACACAGGCTGTAGCTAAGCTTGGCCTGTGGTGGAGCCCCTCCCAGGAGGCTGTGAGACTGGCACACCTGGTGGCCAGCTTTGGACTAAGCTGGAGCATCACCTGGCCATGTCCAAGGACGACACACCCAAAGGGAAAACTGGGCAGGCATGACAGCCCTGTTAAAGTGAATCGTACTTAATGTCAACCACTGCTCAATAGTTCCTCTGCTGTAGTCATAGCCAATCCTCACAACCAATCAACCTGAGGGTCAATCCCTTCTATTGATGTGCAAATAGCAACTAAGGATCAAATACAACAGGAGGGTACACACAACCCACACAAAGGGACACACCATGCAGCATTCAGCTCAGGTAATCAGGGAGACTGCATCACTGAGCCTCATAAGACACCTACTACATAAGGCCACTCTATCAAGACCGGAAGACATAGCAACTCTACCTAATACATAGAAACAAATAGAGGGAGGCAGCCAAAATGAGGAGACAAAGAAACATGTCCCAAATAAAAGAAGAGAACAAAGCTCCAGAATAAGAACTAAACAAAATTGGGACGATCTACTAGACACAGAGTTCAAAGCACTAGTTATAACGATGTTCAATGAACTCAGGGAAAGAGTAGATGAACTCAGTGAACACTTCAAGAGACAGGTAACAAAAATGGAGACAGAAAACATAAAAAAGAACCAGTCAGAAATAAAGAATACAATAACTGAAATTAAGACTACTTTAGAGGGAATCAATAGTAGATTAGGTGAAGCAGAGGATTGAATCAGCAATTTAGAGATAAGGTACCAAAAAACACCCATGCAGAACAGCAAAAAGGAAAAAGAATTTTTAAAATGAGGGTAGTTTAAGGGGCACCTAGGACAACTACAAGCGTACCAACTTTCTCATTATAGGATTACCAGAAGAGAGAGAGCAAATAATTGAAAGACTATTTGAAGAAATAATGGTGGAAAACTTCCTTAACCTGGCAAAAAAATATATACATACAAGTTCAGGAAGCACAGAGTCTCAAACACGATGAACCCAAAGAGGCCCACACCAAGAGACATTATAATTAAAATGCCAAAGGTTAAAGACAAAGAGAATCCTAAAAGCAGCAAGAGAAAAGCAGTTACCTACAAAGGAACTCCCATAACATTGTCAGCTAATTTCTCAACAGAAACTTTGCAGGCCAGAAGGGAATTGGAGGAAATATTCCAAGTGATGAAAAGAATAGACCTACAACCAAGACTACTCTACCCAGCAAAGGTATCATCTCAAATTGAACGATACATAAAAACCTTCACAGACAAGGAAAAGCTATAGGAGTTCACCACCAACAAACCAGTATTACAAGAAATCTCACAGGGCCTTATTTATGATAGAAAAAAAAAGATCAAAATTATGAATAATCAAAAAGAAATACTACATGTCTATCAACAATTACTTTAAATGTAAGTGGGCTAAATACTCTAATCAAAAGATAGGGTAGGTATTTTATAGTCTTTGGAGCAATTGTAAATGGAATTGTTTTTAATTTCTCCTTCTGCTATTTTATCATTGGTATATACAAATGCAACTGATTCCTGAATATTAATGTTATATCCTGCTACTTTACTAAATTCATCTATCAGTTCTAATAGTTTCTTGGTGGAGTCTTTAGGATTCTCTATATATAGTATCATATCATCTGCATATAATGATAATTTTACTTCCTCCTTACCAATTTGGATGCCTTTTATTTCTTTTTCTTGTCTGATTGCTGTGGCTAGAACTTCCAGCACTATGTTGAATAGAAGTGGAGAAAGTGGGCAACCTTGTCTTGTTCCTGATCTTAGGGGGAATGGTTTTAGCTTTTCCCCATTGAGTATGATGTTAGCTGTGGGTTTCTTATATATGGCCTTTATTATGTTAAGATATGATCCCTCTATTCCCACTTTCTTAAGGGTTTTTATCATAAAAGGTTGCTGTATTTTATCAAATGCTTTTTCTGCATCTATTGATATGATCATGTGAAAGATGTAAAAGATCTGTACTCAGAAAATTATACAACACTGAAGAAAGAAGTGAAAGAAGACATAAATAGATGGAAACACATTCCATGTTGATGGATAGGAAGAATTAATATAGTTAAAATGTCCATACTGCCTAAGGCAATATACATATTCAACGCAATTCCTATCAAACTACCAACGACGTTTTTCACAGAAATAGAACATATAATCCTAAAATTTATATGGGACCATAAAAGACCCCGGATAGCCTCAGCAATCTTGAGAAATAAGAATAAAGTGGGAAGTATAACGATACCTGATTTCAAACTATACTACAAGGCTACAGTAATCAAAACAGCATGGTACTGGCATAAAAATAGACACATAGATCAATGGAACAGAATAGAGAGTCCAGACATAAATCCATGCCTATATGCCCATCTAATCTACGACAATGGAAGCAAGAATGTACGATGGGGTAAAGACAGTCTGTTCAATAAGTGGTGTTGGGAAACCTGGACAGACACATGCAAGAAAATGAAGCTGGACCACCTCCTTACACCATATACAAAAACAAATTCAAAATGGCTTAAAGACTTAAATGTAAGATCTGAAACCATATAATATCTAGAAGAAAATATAGGAAGAAACTTCATGGACATTACCCGGGGTAAGATTTTCACTGATATATCCCCTCGCGCGAGCGAAGTAAGAGAAAAAATAAACATGTGGGATTACATCAAACTAAAAAGTTTTTTCACAGCAAAGGAAACCATCAATAAAACAAAAAGGGATCCTACTGTATGGGAAAAGATATTTGCCAATGATATATCTGATAAGGGATTAATATCACAAATCCATAAAAAACTTACTCAACTCAACTCCAAAAAAACAAACAACCCAATTAAAAAATGGGCAGAGGACTTGAAGAGACATTTTTCTAAAAAGGACATACAGAAGGCAAGAAGACATATGCAGAAATGCTCAACCTCACTAACCAT
Source organism: Rhinolophus hipposideros (assembly GCF_964194185.1). NCBI lineage: Eukaryota > Metazoa > Chordata > Mammalia > Chiroptera > Rhinolophidae > Rhinolophus > Rhinolophus hipposideros. The sequence goes on from NC_138046.1 coordinate 35,639,644, forward strand.
CAGAGAAATGCAAATAAAAACCACAATGAGATACCACCTCACTCCAGTCAAAATGGCTATCATCAATAAATCAACAAACAACAAATGCTGGCGTGGATGTGGAGAAAAGGGAACGCTAGTGCATTGTTGGTGGGATTGCAGATTAGTGCAGCCACTATGGAAAACAGTATGGAGGTATATCAGGAATCTGAAAATGGAACTACCCTATGATCCAGTAATTCCACTCCTAGGCATCTACCTGGAGAAATCCAAAACTCCAATTCAAAAATCTGTATGCACTCCTATGTTTATTGCAGCACTTTACACAATAGCCAAGATATGGAAACAACCGAAATGCCCATCGGTAGATGACTGGATTAAGAAGCTGTGGTACATTTATACAATGGAGTATTACGCAGCCATAAAGAAGAAAGAAATCTTATCATTTGCAGCAACATGAATGGATCTAGAGAACATTATGTTAAGTGAAATAAGTCAGAAAGAGAAAGACAAGTACCATATGATCTCACTTATATATGGAATCTAAAGAAAAGACTATGTGAATGAACTAATCAGAAACAGTTTTGGGGACACAAAGAAAAAACCGAGAGTTGTTAGATGGGTGTGTGGGGGGGTTGGGGATAAGGGGAAAGGTGAAGGGATTTGGAAGCAGCTGGTAACCACAAGATGGCCTCAGGGTTTTTTTGAAAATTAATTTGGGGAAGGTATTCAATAATGTTGTAAAGATTTTGTTGGGTATCCGATGGACATGCATCCTATTTGGGAGACCACCTCAGGGATGCTGTGGATGCCTGGTCATGGCATTTTACACCAGAGACTGGACATTAATGAATGCCAACTATAATTTTATATATATAATGTGATGGTTCAGTGTGAGGTCAGAGGGATAGTGGATGGGGGGAGGGGGGTTCACAGTGTGAGGGATATAAATGATGAACGTCTAAGTATTACCTTGTCTTGTACACCTGAAACTAATAAATAAATTAATTAATTAAAAAAAAAGATAGGGTAGGGCAGCTGGTTAGCTCAGTTGGTTAGAGCACGATACTTGTAATACCAGGGTTGCTGGTTCGATCCATTCATGGGCCAGTGTGAGCTGCGCCCTCCACAACTAGATTGAAACAACTATTTGACTTGGAGCTGATGGGTCCTGGAAAAACACACTTAAAATAAATAAAAGTTAAAAAAAAGATAGGGTAGTTGAATGGATAAGAAAACAAGACCCTTCCATATGTTGCCTACAAGCGAATCACTTCAGATCAAAAGACACACACAAACTGAATGAAAGTAAAGGGATGGAAAAAGATATTTCATGAAAATGGAAACAAAAAAGATGATATAGCAATACTTATACCAGACACAATAGACTTTAAAACAAAGGCTATAACAAAAGACAAAGAAGGACCCAGTAATCCCACTTCTGGGTATTTATTCCAAGAAACCCAAAAAGCTACTTCGAGGGGAAGTGTGCATTCTTATGTTCATTGCAGCATTGTTTACAATGGCCAAAATGTGTAGGTAGCCTGGGTGTCCATTGACGGATGAATGGATAAAAAGGAAGTGTGGTACACATATACAATGGAGTATTGCATGGCCATGGAAGGAATGGATTCTTGCCATCTGTGGTGGTATGGCTGGACCTGGAGGTATTGTGTTGAGTGGAATATGTCAGACAGAGAAAGACACATGTAATGTGATTTCGCTTATATTTGGAATCTAAATAACAAAGTGAACAAAAAAACAGCAACAAACTCATAGATACAGAGAACATTTTGATGGTTGCCAGATAGGAGAAGGGTTGGGGTGGGTGAAAAGGGGAAGGAATTAAGAAGTACAGATCTGTTGTTACACAGTAGTCATGGGGCTGTAGGGCATAGCTAATGAATATAGTCAGTAATACTGTAAGAACTATGTGTGGTGTCAGATGGTTTCTAGATTTATCAAGATGACAGATGAGAGGGATTGGGGGCAGAGTGGAAAAGGTGAAGGGATTAAGTACAAATTGGTAGTTACAAAATAGTCATGGGGATGTAAAGTAAAGCATAGGGAATATAGTCAATAATGTGGTAATAACTATGTATAGTGCCAGATGGGTATTAGAGTAGTCAGGAGAATCACTTCTTAAATAATATAAATGTCTAACCACTATACTGTACACCTGAAGTTAATGTAATGTAATATTGAAAATCAACTGTAATTGAAAAAAAAATTTAAATTGGGAGGAAAAGGTGAAGGGGAATAAGAGGTTCAAATTTCCACGTTAAAACAAATACATCATAGTGATGTAACACACAGCATAGGGAATATAGTCAATAAAATTTTGATACTGTTGCATGGTGTCGGATTGTTGCTAGACTTCTCACAGTGATCACTTCTTTAGGTATATAAATGTTGAATAACTATGGTGTACACATGAAATGAATATGATATTGTATGTTAGCTCTATTTTAATAAAAGTCTTAAAAAATAAACTATTTCTTCACTGATCTGCAGGGTCACCTCAGTCATATCTTAAGTGTCCATATACACATGGGTCTGTTTATAAATGCTCAATCTGTTCCATTGGTGTATTTGCTATCTATGAAGCAATACTAAGGTACTATAGTTTTATGGCAAATCTTCTTATTGAGTAAAGCAAATCTTCTCACTTGGTTCTACAGAAGTGGTTTTCAAAGAGTGGCATCAGTATCAACTGGAAATTTATTAGAAATGCAAATTTCAGGCTCCATTTCACACCTACTGAATTTGAGTCTCGGGGGTAGCTAAGAAATTTGTATTTAAAAAGACCTCCAGGTGATTGTGATGCATTTTAAAGTTTGAGAGCCACTGTTCTGGAACACGGATCACGAAGCTATGATGTGCAGTTCAAATATGTCCAGCCATCTGTTTTTGTACTTTAAGCAAAGACGTTTATAAATGACTATTAATAAATTTATATTATATTTTCCATGAAGATTTTACACATTTCTGTTAGATTTAATCTTAAATACTTGATTTTTATGTGATTGTAAAGGGATTTGTATGTCATATTTCTGTTTGTGGTTGGCATATAGAAATACAATTGATTTTTATATATTAATTTTACATATAATAAACTTGTCAAATAATAAACTTTATTTATTTAAAAATGTATCTTTCCACACGTCATCAAAATGGCGGCATGAGGTAAGCCTCTGTAAAGCACCCCTGGAATTTATAACTAATAGAACAACAATAACTCCACAAAGGACTCCCAGCACAGTAGACAGGAAGGATGAACGGGCCTACTACTGAATTCACCTAATGGTGGGAGAATCACGCGAGCAGGGGGGAGGGTTGAGGAAGGGAAGGGAGACGTGCGAAAAGGGAGCCGCTCGGGCGCAGGACACAGCCCTAACTCAGTGCTCCTAGCTCACTGCATCCTGGAACTCCGCAGCTGAGGGAAAGGGAAGAACTTGGACTGCTTGGGCTCTGCTTATGGCCCACAGGGCTGAGAGGGCAGCATATAACATGGCTGAACACAAGGCTCATGCAGAGACCTCGGAGCAAAGACTGAGGGAAGAAGGCTGAAAACTGTGGTTTAAGCCCTCACTGCCAAGCAGAGAACGGAAGCCTTAGGCACTGAGATTAGCCGTCTCCTCCATACCCTCCCAGAGCTCGACCCGCCCCCACATGCCTGGTGCTAGAAGCCGAATAGTAGCCGTGTCAGATCAAAAGAACAGAGTATTTGCTTTTCTGAGAACTGTGGACCGCAGACAAAGATTCCCAGCCCAAACACTTCCGGCAAAGGGGAGGGAGCTGTGCAAGCGGTCCGGCTGTGGTGGTGGTCTCCGCAATTGCTCTGGGCCACCTCTCACAAATAACCCTGCCCCCGGCCCCACCTATCTGGGCAGATCCCTGCAGGAGTAAACAGAATGGCTGAAACATACAGGCTCTGAATCTGGTGCAGAAAGAGCTTTGGAACTTCAAAAGCTCTCCTCATCCCCACAGGGAGGTGGCACCCTATGACCCAGGCAAACTATTAACAGAGGAGAAGCCCATCTCACAGGAAATCCCCCCATTGTGTGAGAAGCTGGAATGGTGCAGAGAAAACACACCACTACTGTGTGGGAGAGGAAAAAAAAGGCTGCAGTCGGAGAGAAAATGAAACATTCTACCAACAAGTATTGGAAAACAAAAGAAAGATCTCTTCCTATCAACCTGTTGCAGAAGCCACTCCTGTAGATGTCTAGGAAGAGAAATAATAAATCAGTAATTGCCATGAATAACCAAGGCAACAAGACAGCTCAGAAAGAAAGTGAAAAGTCTCCAGAAAAGGAACCTAAAGATATGGAAATATGTGATTTAAATGACATAGAATTCAAGACTGCAGTTCTGAAAAAAATCAACGACATGAAAGAAAACATAGAAAGGTAATTTAATGAACTCAGAAACGCAATCAAAGAACAACATGAGCATTTTACGAAAGAGATGAAAATTAAAAAAAAACAAAACCAAAAGTAATTTCTGGAGATTAAGAACTCAATAGAAGAAATTCAGAATGAAATAACCAGCTTAGGTAGTAGGTTGACCAGATGGAGGAAAGAATCAGTGACATCAAAGATAGAAACCTGGAAATTACAAAGATGGAAGAAGAAAGAGACTTGAGACTGAAAAGAAATGAAAGAACTCTACAAGAACATTCTGACTCTATCAGAAAGAGCAATATAAGAATAATGGGCATACCAGAAGCAGAAGAAGAGAGAAGGGAACAGAGAATATATTCAAACAAATTGTCGATGAGAACTTCCCAAACTTTGGACAGAACTGGATCCTGGAATCCAAGAAGCAAATAGAACGCCTAATTACCTCAATCCCAACAGGCCTTCTCCAAGGCACATTGTATTGAAACTGTCTAAACTCAACAACAAAGAAAGAATCCTGAAGTAGCCAGGGAAAAGAAGACGGTAACCTAGAAAGGAAAGTCCATTAGATTATCGTTAGATTTTTCAGCAGAAACTCTATAAGCTAGGAGGGAGTGGAACCAAATATTCAAACTATTGAAAGAGAGAAATAATGAGCCAAGAATAATATATGCAGCAAAGATATCCTTTAGATATGAAGGAGGAATAAAGACCTTTGCACACATACAGAAGTTGAGGGAATTTTCTAATACACGACTTACACTACAAGATACTAAATACTACTATTTATAGTAGTAAAAACTACTATAGATACTAAAGGAGGCTATTTGACCACCATCAACATTTGTTGATAAAAATAAAACATTTTTATTTGTGGCAACATAAAAAGGGGGAGAGTAAAGGCCTGAACCAGAATATGGGAATGGAGAAAGTAAGCGTGCTGAAGAAAATGGAATACTCTAACTACCAAACTTTCTTTTACATAAACTTAAGGGTAACCACTCAAAAAAAATCCAGAACTGAAATATATACTGTAATAAAAGAAGAAACGGAGGGAAACATCATAGAATACCACCGCACAGAAATAACAGACAACAACAAAAAGGCAAAGAAACAATAGAGACACAGTCTTACCAGAAAACGAAAGATAGAACGACAGGAAATCCTCACATATCAATAATCACCCTAAATGTAAATGGACTGAACTCACCAATAAAAAGGCACAGAGTAGAAATTTGGATCAGAAAACTAAACCCAACCGTATGCTGTGTCCAAGAGACACATCTCAGCTGCAAGGACAAGCAAAGACTCAAAGTGAAAGTGTGGAAACTGACACTCCAAGCAAATGGTACCCAGAGAAAATCAGGTGTAGCCATAATATTATCAGATGAAACAGACTTCAGGGTGAAAAAGGTAACAAGAGATAAAGATGGATATTTCGTAATGGTAAAGGGGACTATACAACAAGAAGACATAACAATCATCAGTATTTATGCCCCAATTAGGGAGCACCAAAATATACTAAGCAACTACTAACAGAACTAAAGGGAGAAATTGACCAAAACCCAATTATACTAGGGAACTTAAATACATCATTGAAAGGTACGGATAGATCATCCAAACAGAAAATAAATAACGAAATAGCAGCCCTAAGTGACATATTAGATGAAATGGACATAATTGACATATAAGAGCACTTCATCCTAAAACAACAGACTATACATTCTTTTCAAGTGTACATGGAACATTCTCAACGATAGACCATATATTGGGACATAAAATCACCATCACCAAATTTAAGAAGATTGAAATCATACCAAGCATATTCTCTGATCACAACTCTTTGAAATTGGATATCAACTGCAAAAAGAAAGCAGGAAAAACACACAAATACATGGAGATTAAACCACATACTTTTAAAGAACGACTGGGTCAAAGAAGAAATTAGCGGAGAGCTCAAAAGATACATAGAAACAAATGATAATGGAAATACATTCTACCAAAATTTTTGGGATGCAGCGAAAGCAGTTTTAAGAGGGAAATTTATGTCATTACAGGTCTATGTCAAGAAACAAGAAAAATCACAAATAAATAACCTCATGTTACACCTTAAAGAACTAGAAAAATAAGAACAAGTGAAACCCAATGTCAGCAGAAGAAAGGAAATAGCAAAAATCAGAACAGAACTAAATGAAATAGAGACCAAAAAGACAATAGAAAACATTAATATGACAAAGAGCTGGTTCTTTGAAAAGATTAACAGAATTGACAAACCCTTGGCTAGACTCACTAAGATAAAAAGAGAGAAGACACTAATTATCAAAATCAGAAATGAAAAAGGGAAAGTTATCATGGATGCCACAGAAATACAAAAGATCATCCAAAAATACTATGAAGGACTATATGCCACCAAATTCAATAACCTACAAGAAATGGACAAGTTCTTAGAAACATATAGCCTTCCAAGCCTGAACCATGAAGAACTGGAAAATCTAAACAGACCAATCACCAGTAACGTAATTGAATCAGTCATCCAAAACCTTCCCAAAAGCAAAAGTCCGGGACCAGATGGCTTCACTAGTGAATTCTACCAAACCTTCAAAGAGGATCTAATACCAATCCTGCTTAAACTCTTCCAAAAAATTGAAAAAGAGACAGTACTCCCTAACTCATTTTATGAGGCCAACATTACCCTGATACCAAAATCTGGTATGGACAACACAGAAAAGAAAAACTACAGACCAATATCTCTGATGAATACAGATACAAAAATCCTAAACAAAGTTCTAGCAAATCGAATACAACAACGCCTTAAAAAGATTATTCTTCATGATCAAGTGGGGTTCATCCCAGGGGCACAAGGATGGTTCAACATCCACAAATCCATCAATATGATACACGACATAAACAAAATAAAGGACGAAAAATCATACGATTATATCAATTGATGCAGAAAAAGCATTTGACAAGATACAACATCCATTTATGATGAAAACACTTAATAAAATAAGTATAGAAGGAAACTACCTTAACATAATAAAGCCATATATGATAAGCCCTCAGCTAATCTCATAATTAATGGTGAAAAGCTGAAGCCCCTTGCTCTATGTTCAAGAACACGACAGGGCTGTCCCCTTTCACCTCTGCTTTTCAACATTGTGTTGGAAGTCCTTGCCAGAGCCATCAGGCAAGAGAAAGAAATAAAAGCCATCCAAATTTGGAATGAAGAAGTTAAATTATCACTCTTTGCATGTCACATGATGCTATATATAGAAAACCCCAAAGACACCACCAAAAACCTATTACAAAAAATCAACGAATACAGTAAAGTTGCTTCCTACAAAATCAATGTACAAAAGTCCATTGCATTTATATACACTAACAATGAAATCTCAGAAAAAGAAATACAAAAACAATTCCTTTTGCAATCGCAGCAAAAAGAATAGAATACCTAGGAATAAACTTAACCAAGGATGTGAAGGACCTATATGCTGAAAACTATAAGACATTTTTCAAAAAATTGAAGAAGACACAAAGAAATTGAAAGACATTCTGTGCTCTTGGATTGGAAGAATCAACATAGTTAAAATGGCCATATTACCCAAAGCAATATACAGATTTAATGTAATTTCCATCAACATCCCAATGGCATTTTTAAAGAAATAGAACAAAAAATCATCAGATCTGTTTGGAAATACCAAAGACCCTGAATAGCCAAAGCAATCTTAAGAAAAAAGAACAATACTGGAGGTATCGCAATCCCTGACTTTAGCTTGTACTACAGGGCTACAATAATCAAAACAGCATGGTATTGGCAGAAAAACAGACACATAGACCAATGGAATAGAATTGAGAAAGCAGAAATAAAACCACATAAATATGGACAGATGATTTTTTACAAAGAAGCCAAAAGCATACAATGGAGGAAAGACAGCCTCTTCAATAAATGGTGCTGGGAGAATTGGATAGATGTGTGCAAAAGAATGAAAGTGGAATGCTATCTGTCACCATGTACCAAAATTAATTCAAAATGGATCAAAGACTTAAGTATAATACCTGACACAATAAACTGCAAAGAAGAAAACATAGGTACTAAACTTATGGACCTTGGATTCAAAGAGCATTTTATGAATGTGACTCCAAATGCAACGAAAGTAAAAGCTGAAATAAACGAATGGGATTTTATGAAACTTAAAAGCTTCTGGACAGCAAAAGAAAACATCGACAAAATAAAGAGGCAACCAAATGAATGGGAGAAGATTTTTGCAAACAGTGCCTCTGATAATGGGCTAAAATCCAAAATATACAAGGGAGTCATGAAACTGAACAACAACAAAACAAACAACCCAATTGAAAAATGGGCAGAGTACCTGAAGAAACATTTCTCCTAAGAGGACATACAAATGGCAAATAGACATATGAAATAATGGTCCACATCACTAATCATCAGAGAAATGCAAATGAAAACCACAATGAGATATCACCTCACCCCTGTCAGAATAGCTATCATTAACAAGACAAATAGTAACAAGTGTTGGAGAGGCTGTGGAGAAAAAGGAACCCTCATACACTGTTGGTCGGAATGCAGACTGGTGTAGCCGTTATGGAAGGCAGTGTGGAGGTTCCTCAAAAAATTACGAATAGAATTACCATATGACCCAGCAATCCCCCTCCTTGGTATCTACCCCAAAAATCTGGAAACATTTATCCATGAATATATGTGTGCTCCAATGTTCATTGTATCTGTGTTTACGGTGGGCAAGACATGAAAACAACCAAAATGCCCTTCGATAGATGAATGGATAAAGAAGTTGTGGTGTATATACACAATGAAATACTATTCAATGGTAAGAAAATATGAAATTGGATCATTTGTGACAACGTGGATGGATCTGGAGAGTATAATGCTAAGTGAAATAAGTCAGACAGAAAAATCAGTGATCCACATGATTTCACTGATATGTGTTATATAAACCAAAAACGACAAAAGAACAAGACAAACAGATGAGAAACAAAAACTAATAGACACAGACAATAGTTTAGTGGTTACCATAGGGTAAGGGAGATGGGGATGGGACATGAGGGTAAGGAGGATCAAATATATGGTGATGGAAGGAGAACTGACTCTGGGTGGTGAACACACAGTGGGTTTTATAGATGATGTAATACAGAATTGTACACCTGAAATCTATGTAATTTTAGTAACAATTGTCACCCCAATAAATTTTAAAAAATACTTGAAAATACAATTTTAAAAAAAGAAACAAAATAAATGGATGGAAAAGTATATACCATGCAAGGTGTTATTTACGAAAAATGGGAGGAGGCTTTATTAATATCAGATAAAGTAGACCAGAACAAGGAAAATGTTTAGAGATAAAGATGGATGTTCCATAGGCCAGGATCCTAGAAACTGCTCTCTTGGACTCTGTCCCCACACCCTGCCTTCTGCTCCTCAAATAAAGAACTCTAGGAGTTAGTTTAAGATTCTCATTGAGGAAATCAAAATGCATGGTTGTTTTGTTTTGTTTTTACCTTCATAGGCATAGCATTCTTCACATATTGCGTGGTGCAGTATTTGCCCATCGGAATCTTTACTACTCTTCACCTCTCCATGTATTTTTTTTTTTGTGCAACACTGGTAACTTTCATATTTATTTATTCACATTATTTCTGTTGTAATCTTATGTTCCTTTTTCCTGGAACTTTCAACGCTCTCACTGCTTTTGTATGTATCAGTGTGGGGACAGTGTCCCAGGCAGCAGTTTCCAGGCTCTCGACCTCATGTGGAAAGGTGCTGGCTCGGGTAATAGCTGGCCATCAGCTGTGACTGGCTGGCCATCAGCTGTACCAGTTAGCCTTTGGCCACTGATATAACTGCCATGGCTGAACTAGTAAGTGTTGATTGCTGCTAGCAAATGTGGTTGGCAGAGAAGCGGATGGCGGATTGTGTCTAGTAAGTGTGGTTAGCAAGTGTGGATGGCAGGACTGGGTTGCAGGAAGGCCCTTCCTTGGGATACTGGAGGATGTTTGCTTTTGTGTCTCGGCCAGTCACCATCAAGAATATTGTGGTATGACAATATTGTGGTATGTCTGTGGCTCCATTGTTGTTCCTTTATGGTCTCACCATATCCTGTGTTCTTATGTGGGAAGCCGGAGCTGAAAACCTACATGACAATCAGATATATGTTTAAAATGTTCATTGAACAGCTCAAACCCAAGCAAAATTACAGCAAACAAGCTCGATGAACAACAATGACAGACGAAAATGACAGTCAATAACCATCTGCTGAAGGCAGAGTTGCTCTCCATACAACTTTGTGGCTCTAAGAAATGTCTCAAGTAGAGGACTTTCTAAATGTCTAGGGAAATTACTGTATGCCAGGAATTCAGTGTGGGGAGCGGGGGAAGACATACCTAGTTTCTGCTCTGCCTGAATTCTCAGCCTAACAGAGGGCACAGATCACGAAATGGGCACTAGCCGTGCAGTGTGTTGAAATGATGGGGAGCTATAGAAGCACAGAAAAAGGTCACGTAATCCAGACTTGGAAAGCAGAGAAAACTTCTGGAAGAAGTGATGTCTAAGCTGAGACCAGAAGAACAAGTAGGATTGACTCAGGTAAAGATGCAGGGAGGATGATCTCTGGCAACACGGGAACATGTTCAGGGAGCTGAAAGTACTACTCTCTTGCTGGATACAAATTTTGATGAGGAAGGTTGGCGAGGTAAGTGGGAGCCATGCCTTACTGGATCTTCTCAGCCATGGGGAGGGAGTGAGGAGTAGTTGGGTGCTCTGGAGGGAGACACTTGTTGTCTCACCTGTCTCTTCTACTTAGTAGAGTGAACTTGGACATATTATTTAAGATTTTAAGCCTCACTTTTCTCATGTGTAAAATGAGGACAGTACTTCATAGGCTTATGTGCTAATGAGATAGTGCGCACGAGATACCTAACGCATACAATGGGCTCAATATATATTAGCAATTATTATTTCTATATTATTTCATCTAATATGAACTTGATATACTTTGGCTGTTGGAGATTTGGTGGTCTCATAGATTTGTATGGGGTATATGTGTGTGTATATATATATATATATATATATATATATATACATGTTTTTTCACATTACATTTTTTTATTAAATTTATTGGGGTGACAATTGTTAGTAAATTTACATAGATTTCAGGTGTACAATTCTGTTTTACATCATCTATAAATCCCATTGTGTGTTCACCACACAGAGTCAGTTCTCCTTCCATCACCATATGTTTGATCCCCCTTAACCTCATCACCCACCCCCCACACCCTTACCCTCTGGTAACCACTAAATTATTGTCTCTGTGTATGAGTTTTTCTTTCTCATTTGTTTGTCTTGTTCTTTTGTTGTTTTTGGTTTATATACCACATATCAGTGAAATCATAGGGTTCTCCGCTTTTTCTGTCTGACTTATTTCACTTAGCATTATACTCTCAAGATCCATCCATGTTGTCACAAATGCTCCTATATCATCTTTCCTTAACGCCCAATAGTATTCCATTGTGTATATATACCACCACTTCTTTATCCATTCATCTATCGAAGGACATTTTGGTTGTTTCCATGTCTTAGCCACCGTAAACAAAGCTGCAATGAACATTGGAGTAAACGTGTCTTTATAGAGAAATGTTTTCAGATTTTTTGGGTAGATACCCAGGAGAGCGATTGCTGGGTCATATGATAATTCTATTGGTAATTTCTTGAGGAACCTCCACACTGCCTTCCATAGCGGCTGCACCACTCTACATTCCGACCTTCAGTGTATCAGGGTTCTTTTTTCTCCACAGCCTCTCCAACACTTGTTACTATTTGTCTTGTTGATGAAAGCCATTCTGACTGGGGTGAGGTGATATCTGATTGTTGTTTTCATTTGCATTTCTCTGATGATTAGCGATGTTGAGCATTTTTTCATATGTCTATTTGCCGTTTGTATATCCTCTTTGGAGAAATGTCTCTTCAGGTCCTCTGTCCATTTTTCAATTGGGTTGTTTGTTTTTTTGTTATTGAGTTTCATGAGTTCCTTGTATATTTTGGATATTAGCCCCTTATTAGAGGCACTGTTTGCAAAAATCTTCTCCCATTCAGTTCTTTGTCTCATTATTTTGTCAATAGTTTCTTTTGCTGTGCAGAAACTTTTAAGTTTCATATAATACCATTCGTTTATTTTAGTTTTTAGTTCCATTGCCTTTGGAGTCAAATTCATAAAATGCTCTTTGAACCCAAGGTCCATAAGTTTAGTACCTATGTTTTCTTCTATGCATTTTATTGTGTCAGGTCTTATGCTTAAGTCTTTGATCCATTTTGAATTAATTTTGGTGCATGGTGACAGACAGCAGTCCAGTTTCATTCTTTTGCATGTAGCTATCTAATTCTCCCAGCACCATTTATTGAAGAGGCTGTCTTTCCTCCATTGTATGTTTTTGGCTTCTTTGTCAAAAATTATCTGTCCATATTTATGTGGTTTTATTTCTGGGTTCTCAATTCTATTCCATTGTTCTATGTGACTGTTTTTCCGCCAATACCAAGCTGCCTTTTGATTATTGTAGCCCTGTAGTACAAGCAATAATCAGGGAGTGTGATACCTCCAATATTATTCATTTTTTAAATATTGCTTTGGCTATTCGGGGCCTTTTGTGGTTTCAAACAAATCTGATGATTTTTTGTTCTATTTCTTTAAAAAATGCCATTGGGATTTTGATGGGGATTGCATTAAATCTATATATGGCTTTGGGTAATATGGCCATTTTAACTATGTTGATTCTTCCAATCCATGAGCATGGAATGTCTTTCCATTACTTTGTGTCTCCTTCAATTTCTTTCAAAAATGTCTTATAGTTTTCAGCATATAAATTCTTCACATCCTTGGTTAAGTTTATTCCTAGGTATTTTATTCTTTTTGCAGCAATTGAAAAAGGAATTGTTTTTTCTATTTCTTTATCTGAGATTTCATTGTTGGTATATAGGAAAGCAATGGACTTTTGTACGTTGATTTTGTAGCCAGCAACTTTACTGTATTCATTGATTGTTTCTAACAGCTTTTTGGTGGCGTCTTCAGGGTTTTCTATAAATAGCATCATGTCATCTGTAAAGAGTGATATTTTAACTTCTTCATTCCCAATTTGGATGCCGTTTATTTCTTTCTCTTGCCTGATTGCTCTGGCAAGGACTTCCAACATTATGTTGAAAAGCAGAGGTGATAGGGGACAGCTATGTCGTGTTCCTGAACGTATAGCAAAGGGCTTCAGTTTTTCACCATTAATTATGAGATTAGCTGAAAGCTTGTCATAGATGGCCTTTATTATGTTAAGGTATTTTCCTTCTATACCTATTTTATTAAGTGTTTTAATCATAAATGGATGTTGTATCTTGTCAAATGCTTTTTCTGCATCAATTGATAGAATCATATGATTTTTGTCTTTTATTTTGTTTATTTGATGTATCACATTGATGGATTTGCGGATGTTGAACCATCCTTGTGCCCCAGGGATGAACCCCACTTGGTCATGATGAATAATCTTTTTAATGCATTGTTGTATTTGATGTGTTAAAATTTTGTTTAGGATTTTTGCATCAGTATTCATCAGAGATATAAGTCTGTAGTTTTATTTTTTTGTGTTGTCCTTACAAGGTTTTGGTATCAGGGTAATGTTGGCCTCATAAAATGAGTTAGGGAGTACTGACTCTTCTTCAAATTTTGGAAGAGTTTGAGCAGGATTGGTATTAGATCCTGTTTGAAGGTTTGGTACAATTCACTACTGAAGCCATCTGGTCCAGGACTTTTGCTTTTGGGAAGGTTTTGGATGACTGATTCAATTTCGTTACTGGTGATTGGTCTGTTTAGATTTTCCAGTTCTTCATGGTTCAGCCTTGGAAGGCTATATGTTTCAAAGAACTTGTCCATTTCATCTAGGTTATTGAATTTGGTGGCATATAGTCCTTCATAGTATTCTTGCATGATCCTTTGTATTTCTTTGGTGTCCGTGATAACTTCCCCTTTTTCATTTCTGATTTTGTTAATTAGTGTCTTCTCTCTTTTTATCTTAGTGAGTCTAGCCAAGGGTTTGTCGATTTTATTAATTTTTTCAAAGAACCAGCTCTTTGTCACATTAATTTTTTCTATTGTCTTTTTGTTCTCTATTTCATTGAGCTCTGCTCTGATTTTTGCTATTTCCTTTCTTCTGCTCACATTGGGTTTCACTTGTTCTTCTTTTTCTAGATCTTTAAGGTGTAACATGAGGTTATTCATTTGGGATTTTTCACGTTTCTTGACATAGGCATGTAATTTCATAAATTTCCCTCTTAAAACTGCTTTCACCGCATCCCAAAAATTTTGATAGGATGTATTTTCATTGTCATTTGTTTCTATATATCTTTTGATCTCTCCTCTAATTTCTTCTTGACCCAGTCGTTCTTTAAAAGTATGTGGTTTAATCTCCATGTATTTGTGTTTTTTCCTGCTCTCTTTTCGCAGTTGATATCCAATTTCAAAGCCTTGTGATCAGAGAATATGCTTGGTATGATTTCAATCTTCTTAAATTTGCTTAGGCTGCTTTTTTGCCCCAATATATGGTCTATCCTTGAGAATGTTCCATGTACACTTGAAAAGAATGTATAGTCTGATGTTTTAGGATGAAGTGCTCTATATATGTCAATGATGTCCATTTCATCTAATGTGTCATTTAGGGCTGCTATTTCGTTATTTATCTTCTGTTTGGATGATCTATCATTAGCTGTCAATGATGTATTTATGTCCCCTAGTATAATTGTGTTTTGGTCAATTTCTCCCTTCAGTTCTGTTAGTAGTTGCTTGGTATATTTTGGTGCTCCCTGATTGGGGGCATAAATATTGATGACTGTTATGTCTTCTTGTTTTTAGGTCCCCTTTACCATTATGAAATGTCCATCTTTGTCTCTTGTTATCTTTTTCACCTTGAAGTTTGTTTCATCGGAAATCATTATGGCTACACCTGATTTTCTCTGGGAACCATTTGCTTGGATTGTCAATTTTCACCCTTTCACTTTGAGTCTATGCTTGTCCTTGTAGCTGATATGTGTCTCTTGGAGACAGCATATGGCTGGGTTTAGTTTTTTGATCCAATATGCTACTCTGTGCCTTTTTATTTGTGAGTTCAGTCCATTTACACTTAGGGTGATTATTGATATGTGAGGATTTCCTGTCATTCTATCTTTAGTTTTCTGGTAAGGTTGTGACTCCATTGTTTCTTTGCCGTTTTGTTGTTGTCTATTATTTCTGTGTGGTGGTATTCTATGATGTTTCCCTCTGTTTCTTCTTTTATTACAGTATATATTTCAGTTCTGGATTTTTCTTGACTGGTTACCCTTAAGATTATGTAAAAGAATGTTTGATATTTAGAGTATTCCATTTTCTTCAGCACTCTTACTTTCTCCATTCCCATATTCCGGTTCAGGCCTTTACGCTCCCTCTTTTTATGTTTCGGTTGCCAGAAATTGTCCTTGTCGATGGTGGTCGAATAGCCTCCTTTAGTATTTCTTGTAGTGCAGGTCGTGTATTAGAAAATTCCCTCAGCTTCTGTATGTCTGGAAAGGTCTTTATTCCTCCTTCATATCTAAAGAATATCTTTGCTGGATATATTATTCTTGGCTCATGATTTCTCTCTTTCAATAGTTTGAATATTTGGTTCCACTCCCTCATGGCTTGTAGAGTTTCTGCTGAGAAATCTGATGATAATCTAATGGGCTTTTCTTTGTAGGTTACCGTCTTGTTTTCCCTGGTTGCCTCGAGGATTCTTTCTTTCTCGTTGATTTTAGATAGCTTCAATACAGTGTGCCTTGGAGAAGGCCTGTTGGGATTGAGGTAATTAGGTGTTATATTTCCTTCTTGGATTCTGGGATCCAGTTCAGCAACAGGTTTGGGAAGTTCTCATCAATAGTTTGTTTGAATATATTCTCTGTTACCTTCTTTCTTTCTTCTCCTTCTTCCATGCCCATTATAGTTATATTGCTCTTTCTGATAGAGTCAGAAAGTTCTTGTAGAGTTTTTTCATTTCTTTTAAGTCTCAAGTCTCTTTCCTCTTCCATGTTTGTAATTTCCAGGTTTCTATCTTCGATGTCACTGATTCTTTCCTCCATCTGGTGAACTCTACTACCTAAGCTGGTTATTTCATTCTGAATTTCTTCTATTGAGTTCTAAATCTCCAGAAATTCTCTTTGGTTCTTTTTTAAAATTTCAATCTCTTTCGAAAAATGCTCATGTTGTTCTTTGATTGTGTTTCTGAGTTCATTAAATTGCCTTTCTGAGTTTTCTTGCATCTCGTTGAGTTTTTTCAGAACTGCAGTCTTGAATTCTCTGTCATTTTTATCGCATATTTTCATATGTTTAAGTTTCTTTTCTGGAGTCTTTTCACTTTCTTTCTGAGCTGTCTTGTTGCCTTGGTTATTCATGGCAATTACTGATTTATTATTTCTCTTCCTAGACATCTACAGGAGTGGCTTCTGCAACAGGTTGATAGGAAGAGGTCTTTGGTTTGTTTTCCAGTACTTGTTGGTAGAATATTTTGTTTTCTCTCTTACTGCAGCCTTTTTTTTTCCTCTCTCACACAGTAGTGCTATGTTTTCTGTGCACTATTCCAGCTTCTCAGACAATGGGGGGATTCCCTGGGAGACGGGCTTCTCCTCTGTTAACAGTTCGCCTGTGTCATAGGGTGCCATATCCCTGTGGGAATGCGGAGAGCTTTTGAAGTTCCAAAGCTCCTTCTGCACCAAATTCAGAGCCCGTATGTTTGAGCAGTTCTGTTTACTCTGGCCGGGATCCACCCAGATAGGTGGGGCCAGGGGCAGGGTGAGTTGTGATAGGTGGCCCAGAACAATGGCGGAGACCACCACCACAGCAGGTCTCTCTTCCACAGCTCCCTCCCCTTTGCTGGAACTAGTTCGGCTGCGAATCTGTGTCTGAGTCCACAGTTCTCAGAATAGCAAATATTCTCTTCTTTTGATCTGACAGTGCTACTGTTCAGCTTCCAGCATCTGGCAGGTGGGGGTGGGGTGACTTCTGGGAGGGTCGGGAGGGGGCGGCTAGTCTCTGTGCCTAAGGCTTCTGTTCTCTGCTCGGCAGTGAGGGCTTAAACCACCGTTTTCAGCCTTCTCCCCTCAGTCTTTTCTCCGACTTCTTTGCTGTGTGCGTTGGGTTCGGCCGTGTTATGTACTGCCCCCTCAGCCCTGTGTGTCATAAACGGAGCCCTAGCAGTCCGAGTTCTTCCCTCTCCCACAGCTGTGGTAGTTCCGGGATGCAGTGAGCTCGGAGTACTGAGCTAGGTCTGCGTCTTGAGCCCATGGTGTGCCATCTCCGCAGTTCTCCCTTTCCTTTTCCCCAGCTGGCGCAATTCTCCCACCTTTAGCTGAATTCAGTAGTGGGCCTCTTCATCTTGTTTGTCTGCTATGCAGGGAGTCCTGTGTGGAGTTATTGTTGTTCAATTATTTGTAAATTTCAGGGGATTTTTACAGAGGCTCACCTCATGCTGTCATTTTGATGACGTCCAAAGGAGAAATTTTGGGAGTAGTTCTGTTGTATGGGTTGGGGGTGGTTGGGGTACAAATTACCTAATAATGTAGATGATTACTCACCACAAATATTTTGCAACTATAGTTCTTAACTTTTTTTGTTCTATAAATATCTTAAAGAATTTAATGAACCCTATGGATCCTTACATAGAATAATGTTTAAATGTTTTATATATATATATACATATATATATATATGTGATATATAAATGTGATATATAAATGTGAGATATATGTATGTATACATATATACATACACACATATACATATATACATATATATATATATATATATATATACTTACAAAGAAAACCAATTATATCAAAATACAATTATCAAAATATTTACTATATTTTGCTGTGTATAATGTGCTCCCCTGTATAATGGACACTCACGTTTTTGGACTAAACTTTCAGGGAAAAAAATCCTGTTTTAATTTTTTAATTCTAATTTATATTTACTTACATTTAGGTACTTGTTTTTTTGTATTATAAAGGAATTTTAACATTTATTTTTTAACATATTATGGTACACAAAATTTTATGTAACAAATAATTATAAAATACAAGAATAGATACAAGGTAGAAGAAATTCTATGTACTGGTAACAAATTTACGATATTTATGCATCATAGAAGGCCGAGAACTCCTCCTCATTGCAAGGTTGTCATAAGTTCAACAAAACCAATTATCATAGTCCAGGGTATTATTTTGCATATGGATTATTGATATCTATAGTTATCCTTTTAACTCATAAGCATAAATAAAAGAATTAAAAACATTTATATGCATATGGAATTAGTACTACCCATGTATAATGAACATCCTCATTTTTCCCTCACAAATTTGGGCAAAAAAGTGTGCATTATGCACGGCAAATATGGTAATAAGAAATGTGACGTAATAATACATGCACTTCTTCATTAACACACTAAATATCAAAGTCTAGAGATCGAAAAATTAAAAATGTTGAAGTACTGATGAGTATAAACCATATTTCATGACAATAATAGTAATGTGATATAAAACATATCCATGGTTTCTACTGGTGACCAAGCCATACATATTGTTAATTCTACTGTGGTTTGTGGTGTGCCTATATACATGATTTAAGGAAATCCTAAATGTCAATTAAAGGCTGGTTCATTAAAGATGCTGCGTTTTTTCCCCCCATCCCAGTTCACGAACCCCTCTGAACTCTATGTATATACCGTGGCTGAGAGACTCCTGCCGAAGAGCTGGGGAGGTCAGGACACTGACTAGAGAGAGGTCACATTGTTTATTTGTGTAACTCAGGATCCCATTCAGGTTGCCCTTTCTTTACTACATCTCCTCAAAGCTTATGGATGATTCACTGTATATGATGGTAATTGGTTGATAAGTTCAATAACTGAATCTTACATATGCCCGTGTGGCCTGTGCCATTGGTTCTTTTCCCACTGGGTTTGCCATCTCTGGCCATTAGGATCTTGTATTTAGGGTGCTCTTCTTACAGAGTCTGTAACAGTGAGGGTACTCTGTGCAGCCTTGTGGAGTGTGATCCATGGTGCTGATTCATCCTTTGCAGGATTCTCAAAGTGTAACTTGCAAAAGAAGCACTGGGGATGTCTATCAAACAAGCTGATTCTTGAATCTAACCCCAGAGATTCTGATTGAGTAGACTGGTGTGGGTTGGTGAGTATGGGAATTTAGCAAGCATCCCAAGTGATGAAAAAAATGTTGTGAGGCCATACAGATTTCTGGGACAGCCCTGGGCTAAGATTTTCTCTACCTCTGACCCTTGCCTCTCCTTATCCTAACTTCTCCCTGCTCCCATGCTAGATAAAATCCTACCAATTGCACATGATCCATTTGGCAATAGCCTGGTCTTCTTCCTTCTTGAGTAAAGCAAACTTTTCTCAGTGACAGCTTCCCTCACTGCACATGAAAAGTTATCTAGTGCAGATATTTCAACTCAGTTTTCCAACTATCCTCTATCAAGAGATGGCTGCGAATGCTCTTCCTTAACATGTTGAGATATGATTGGAATTCGCTGTTCGGAACAATCAACAGTTTGGTATGTGTTGCTCCATTGTTTGTTTACCCCCCAGGGTGGTGGACACAGAGACTATGCCATCCCGATCCCCATTCAAAGAAGGACCTGCTGCCCAGCTGTGGAGACTGTGCTCAGACACCAGCTATCATGTGCCACTTCAGGATCTGCCTTCACTTCAGGTCATGAGGTCACGCTCTTTCTGGGATAGCCCATGCCAATGATTGAGGGGGTGTGTATAAAGCCTGGCCTTGTCAGCTCGTTGTGGAACACGCTGGTGGGCAATGCTCCCTCCAGACCTCCCTTAAGGGTTGGCTAAGGCTTTGTTAGGCTGACATCACCGTTCAACTTTTCTGCTCAATCCTGCCTCACAACCATTCCTTTCACAGATACTGATCTCTATACATCTTGTACCCCAAATTCTACCTCAGCATCTGCTTCTGGAAAACCCAACCTGTGACACCCCATTTCCTGCCCTTACAATTGACTACAACTAAAATCCACAAAGTCCAGGGCAATCTCAGTGCAAACTTAGATGTTTCCCTGCAGCTCAGTACCAGCTGACTCAACCCAGGTCTCCCACACCATGCTTCCCTGTATCCTGCTCCATGGCCACAATAAGGCTATATGTGTTAAGGTGGGGGACATGAAGCAGGGAAAGCTTCATGGAGTGGGCTGAATTTGACATGAACATTTCAAAGTAAGGAACAAGAAGTGGGGAAGAGAACTTCCCCACTGAGTACTTCATGTCTCAGGCTATTTGCCAGGAACTTTACTTGCTTTATTTCATTAATGGTCTGCCCATGGTACTGTGACGTACACAGTTTCACCACCAATAATAACAATAAAATAAAAACAGGTATCATTGACTGGGTGCAGTACTTACTATGTATCAGGTACTGTTCTGAGCTTACATAATTCAGTATTATCACATTAATTCCTTAAAGGTCTTCAAGGCCTGGGAAGCTTTCAAATTTTGAAGACATTCACAAACCCTCCACCCTCTAGTACCAGGGTTCCATGGATTTCACTTAGGATCAACTTTTGTGATAATCATTCTCCCAGTAATTCCGCACAAAACTACTACCAGGCAGCAGCCCAGATTTGAGGCCCACAAAGAGTCAAGGCTACAGCCAAATGATGTCTCTTTCTGCTCATCCTCTGCTGACCCTGATTACTCAGGACTCTTGGAGCAAGGTCAGGATCAGAGAAAATAAGGGACTCACTTCTGCTTCCACAGCTGGCGAGTGGCAGAGTTTGAGTTCAGACCTAGGCCAGCCTGGCTACTTAGCAGGGTTCCTCTGACTCTGGTATGGTGTTGCCTCCTACTGTGCTGTGATGTTTTGTTTCTTTTCTTTTTTTGAGGCATGTTTGCTTTGTGTTTTCTGAGGTTTCACAGCCATAGTAAATATAATATTAATGAAATATACTCATTTAGGAAAAAACTTGCAAGTAAAACCATGTGCCTATATTTTCAGAAATTTAAGGCTTTAAAATAAATCAGTTAATTCACCAATAAAGGGCAATAGATATGATTTTTTTTCATTTCTCATAGATTAAAAAATATTTTTGTATCTTGTCCGTTACTTATCATTTATTACTTAATCCTCTGTTCCTTTTAAACAGCCCTATTGATGTCTTTCAATAGATGAATGGATAAAGAAAATGTGATATGTATACACACACACAAATACACACAATAGAATATTACTCTGCAGTAAAAAAGAATGAAATCTTGCCATTTGTGTCAACATGGATGGATCTTGAGGGTATTATGCTAAGTGAAATAAGTCAGAGAAAGATAAATACCATATGATTTCACTTATATGTGGAATTTTTAAAAAATAAAACAGAAACAGAACCATTATGAGAACAGCTGATGGTTGCCAAAGGGGATGGGTGAAAAAAAAAGTGTGTTATAAATACGTACATTTTTTTTTCTTTAGTTGTCAAGAAGGCTTACACCTTTACCTATTTCTCTGGCCCAGAAGTGACAAAGAAAGAGATTGCAAGGCTATTTTTTGGATTCAAAACTTCTGTTTTTACAAAAGACATCATAAACAAAAAGTGAAATAATAGTCTGAAATACACTATTTACCACAATTATTACAGAGGAATTATTACTTTTAAGAACATAAAAAGAGGTCTTACAAATTAATAATAAAGATGTGAACAGGCAATTCACAGTAAAAAATAAACAACCTTATTGAGGTATAATTGACATTTAATAAATGACACATATTTACAGTACACCATTTGATAAGTTTTGACATATACATATGGAATGGTTGTCGTGTCTCTTTATGTCAAAGTCATCTATAGCCACCCCAGGAGAGCACCGAGGCTTTGATGCAAGTTCTTGCAGTCATAAAGAACACCAGTTGAGTCAGTACGCTGGAGACAATCTTCAAAACAACTACTGCCAGTGAACTCAGAATCATCAACTTTAGACATAAAGGACAGCATATATTGTTCTTTTCTCCAAAAGACCATCATTAACTGATAAGAATTACATACTACTTACTCTAGGTGACAACGCCAAGAATAAGTAGCATCACACGCAAAAACAAACTGCATTTACAGGATAGACCTCCAGGGGGAGAAAGGTCCTGGAGAAATGCCTCAACAGCGGCAAAGCCTCCGGAGTCACTAGCTCAAAGAGCAACAGTCCCTTTGCGGAGGAAGGTTGCCTTGACTGCTAGCAAGTAAGCGCTGTCTCCCACAGCTGCAGCCGCCCTCCAAAGGTAACAAACGCAGGACACACAAAAGCCAATGTTTCGCCCAGATCGATATGTTTGCGTTCTTGAAACGCTGACTGGCAAGTCCAAAGGCACACCAGGAGGCCCAGATTCCCCCTCCTTCTGCCACCCTTTTCGCTCCAGCCTGTCCTGGGTCTGCCCAGTCGAGAATCCAAAGGATGGATCAAACTGACCCTCCGGGCGCCTGTAACTATACCAAGAGGAGTAGGGAGGGGAGGGAAAGCCAACCACTTCTGGCTATTACGTTTTTATTAAAAATTTCACGTGATTGCCAGACTCTTGACTCAGCAATTTCTCCTAACAGCCTCCTTTAATTTATTGGTTTGTCATCACCGCCTTCACCTTTTCTTGTACAGTCCTATCTACCAGTTTTGAACATTTAAGCGTAATTCTCCCAATAGATACAAAGAACAAATAAATGATCTGTTAACTTCATTTCAAGCCCACAGAATGATATAGGGGTTTTAAATAATCACTTGACACAATCTTCAGGGAAGCAAGTGCCACACATTTTCTTAAAAGGATCATCAGGATTTTTTTTCCACTCTCCTACCTAAATTCTGGATTAAGCAAATGAAAGAATTAGACAAAGACTTGATAAACAGCTGTCCTGGAATTTTTTTCCCTACCCCACAGGTGCACCCCAATAGTGATAATTCTGAAAAGTTTTGTGCATACCATATGATCTCACTTATATGTGGAACATAAAGGACAAAATAAATGAACAAACAAAACAGAAATAGATTCATTGATAAAGAGAACAAACTGATGGTTACTAGATGGGAGGGGCGTTGGGAGGCTGGGTAAGAAAGAGGAAGGGATTGAGAAGTACAATTTAGTAGTTACAAAATAGTCACGGGGATGTACACTATGGGGAATATAGTCAATAATATTGTAAAAACTATGTATAGTGTCAGGTGGGCACTAGACTTACCAGGGGGATCACTTCATTAACCATATAAATGTCTAACCATTACCCTGTACACCTGATATTAATATAAAATAATATTGAGTGTCAACTATAATTGAAAAAAAACAGTCACGGAGATATAAAGTACAGCATAGTGAATATAGTCAATAATATAATAATTATGTACAGTGTCAGATAAGTAATACTTACTAGAGTTATCACTTTGTGAAGTATATAAATGTCTAATCACTAAGTTGTTTTGTATACCTGAAACTAATATAATATTGCATGTCAATAGTAATTGAAAAATAAATTTTTAAAAATTAAAAAAATGTTTTGTGCAAATTAATTTTTTAGAACTAAAACCTTGATTTTTGTTTTTAAAGGTTTATTTTAGGGCTCATGTCCTATTAAGGAGACCACTTCACGAACAGTGTAAATGCCTGACCACTGTGCTGTACACCTGAAGCTGAAACTGAATAATACTGTATGTCAACTATAATTTAATATATATGTAGTCACGGGATATGGAGTACAGCATAAGGGAATAAAGAAAATGGAATTGTAATAGATATATATGATGTCAGAGGGGCAATAGATTAGGGGTGGGGTTTATCACTTTGTGAGGGGTGAAATGTCTATTACATTGTTTTGTACACCTGAAACTAATAAAAAAAAGTTTATTTTAATCTTTAAAATAAAAATATTATGTCTGACAATATTATGTCTGACAAGTTCGGGAACATGTTTCAACAATGTTGCTAACATTTTTTGATATCAGAGGGATTACTTATTATGAATTTGTACCAACTGGACAGTTCACCAAGTTTACTATTTGGAAGTGCTGAAAAGGCTGCGTGAAAAAGTTAGATGAAAATGACCTGAACTTTTCGCCAACAATTCATGGTTTTTGCTTCATGACAATGCACCAGCTCACGCGGTGCTGTCTATGAAGGAGTTTTTAGTGAGTAAACAAACAACTGTATTGGAACACCCTCCTTACTCACCTGATCTTGCCCCCAATGACTTCTTTCTTTACCCCGAGATAAAGGAAATATTGAAAGGAAAACATTTTGATGATATTCAGGACATCAAGGGTAATATGATGACAGCTCTGATGGCCATTCCAGAAAAAGAGTTCCAGAATTGTTTTGAAGGGTGGACTAGGCGCTGGCGTTGGTGCATAGCTTCCCAAGGGAAGTACTTTGAAGGGACCATAGTGATATTCAGCAATGAGATATGTAACACATTTTGTAGGATGAGTTTGCAAACTAAATTGTCCTAGCTCGTTTTCATTTTAGAAAATGTGGATAATCAGACAATTCAAAAGACAAAAAGGAAATTATTTACAATGTCAACACTTGGAAACTATCTGTTAAATACTTGGTATCTTGCTTTCCAGTCTTTTTACTATAGATTTTTCAAAAACATTGTAATTGTACAATATTGTTTCCAACTTCTTTATATCTTTTTTCTCCCGTCCGCCACCCCTTCCTCTTTAGCAACCATCAGCTTGTTCTCTGTATTTATGGGTCTATTTCTGTTTTGTTTAGTTTGTTCCTTTGTTTTGTTTTGTTTTGGATTTCACATATAAGTGAGGTCATGTAGCATTTGTCTTTCTCAATCTGACTTATTCACTTAGCATAATACCCTCTAGGTCCATTCATGTTTTCGCAAAGGGTAAGATTTCATTCTTTTTTAAGGCCGAGTGTATTCCATTCTATATATGTACCACTTCTTCTTTACCCATTTGTCTATCGGTGGACACCTAGGTTGCTTCCATATCTTGGCCATTGTAAGTAATGCTGCAATAAATATAGGGATGCACATGTCTTTTGGAATTCGTGTTTTTGCTTTCTTCAGATAAATACCCAGAAGTGGTATTGCTGGGTTGTATGGTAGTTCTATTTTTAATTTTTTGTGGAATCTCTATACTATTTTCCATAGTGACTGCACCAATTTACAATCTCACCAACAGTGTACAAGGGTTCCCTTTTCTCCACATCCTAGGCAGTGTTTCCAACTTCTTTTCCCTCATTACAATGTTAGCATTTTCTCATTGTATTAGAGCATAATTTTTAATGATTGTTTAATAGTCCATTGTATGAATGTGGCATGCATCACTTAATCCTCCATTTTGGGACATTCAGGTTCAATATTTTCAATTGAGCAAACTATTTAAAATAAGCCTATGGTAAATTCTTTCTGTAAAGGCATCCTTTGAAATGGAAATATCCACTTCCGGACCCAATTTATTTTTATAAATGTAGAGTGGAAGAATTTCCCCTTCTTTCCTTCTAGGTTCTTTCACAGGCCTAATAATCAAATTGACATAAAACAGATTAACAGGAGAAAACCATATTTTATTTCATAGTAGGGGACCCATAAGATTATGAGACCCACAGGCAGTGAGGCAATTGAGGCTTATGTGCTATCCCGAGCTAAGGAAAAGTGGGCTTCAAAGGAGAGGAAGATAATTTACAGTTAGATGAGAAGAGCAAATGTTTGGTAAACAAATGTTTGGCATGCCATTTAGGTAAGTCTTTCTGATATAAAAAGTTATCTATGGTAATAGTGAGCTCGCTTCCTGGTATAGACCCTCTATCTAGATAATTTCAGGCAGTTAAGGGGGAGTTAAAATGCTTTTCCTGAGTCTGCTGGGTTTTAATTGTCTTGAGCTCAAAACAATCCACATGCCAAAGCAGCACATTTTTGGGTGTCATATTCTGCTCCTCTGCAGAAGTTTTTGAGTTCTCATTTATTGGGTTTGCTTAAGGTAAAGCACACCTGAATTTTTTTTTCTTTAAGTCTGGGAGTTGTTTAAGGTTCTGGGAAAGTGTGATACGTGTCTCTCCAGGACTTCACGCTGCTGCTTGAGGCCAACTCCTTTCAGCTTGATTCAGAGTGGGGCCAAGGTACCCGATCAGAGGAGACGAGCGGGGACCCGAGGCCCCACGTGGAAGTGTGCATACATTGGTCCCCTTCTAATGTGCAGAGGGTTTTGGCCCTAGTTGACACTGGCGCAGACTGCAGTCTTGTTAATGGCAACCCAGAACTGTTCTCCGGACCAACAATCTGCATTGATGGCTATGGGGGAAAGACTGTGGCGGTAAAAGCTGTTTCCTATACCCAGCCAAGAGCTCTGCCTAGAGGGGAGAACTTGGAGCCCTCGCCCTACAAAGAAGGACAGCCCCCAGTACCTGAGGATGCCTGGTTTACTGATGGTTCTAGCCGAGTAGCTGAAGCTGTTTGGATGGCTATTGGTGTGCAGCCCAAAACAGACACCATTTGGTTTGGTACTGGGCCCTCCCCAACTAGAGGTGAAGGCCTCAGCAAGCACTTCCCAGCCCATAGGGCCACAACGACCTTTGCTTTCTCAGGCCTATGCTGGTTGGGGAAACATCCACGTCTTCCCACCCCTCCATGGGGGTCCAACTCTCTGCCAGCTGCTTCTCCTCATCTTCCTGAGGCTGAGTGTTCGTAGGCACAAACTACTCCACCACAATTCGGAGAGCTTTGGCCGGCACCGTACCCTGCTCGCTGCGCCATGTGTCATGCATGGCGTCACGCAGGGTCTCAGCTCCTGCTCCCCACATAAGAACACAGGATATGGTGAGGCCAAAAAGGAACACCCACGGAACCATAGATAGGGGAGTCATACCACTATATTCTCGCTGGCGTCTGGGTTGTAGACACAGGAAGCAGGAGCCACACTATCTGCAATCCGCCATCGACTTCTCTGCAATCCACAATCCACACTCTACCGCCTAGTAGCTTAGCCACGTCAGTTATATCAGTGGCTAATGGTTAACCGGTTACAGCTGATGGCCAACTAGTCACAGCTGATGACCATCTACTACCCAAGCCAGCACCTTTCCACATGAGGTCAAGAGCCTGGAAACTGCAATCTGGGGCTCTGTCTCCAGAGAGGTGTTCCTACAAATACCAAGGATGCCAAAAAAAAAAAAAAAAAAAAGCAAATGTACACACGTGACTTGTATTCATCTTTTGTTATTGAGTATTACAATTTTTTATATATTGAATATTACAATTTTCATAGTTTTTTTTGTTTCTTAAAATGTGTATACATTTTTTGGCACCCTCTGTATATGTTTGAAAGCCCCCAAAACTATTGTTCTAACCATCTTTTGTGTTTTTTTTCAAAGCGCTTCAACACCATATGTCATGCAGGGTGTAATGCGGGGTCTCAGCTCCCGCTCCCCACATAAGAATGCAGGATGTGGCTAGGCCAAACAGGAACACCCACGGAGCCATAGGTAGGGGAGTCATACCACTATATTCTCGCTGACGGCTGGGTTGGAGACACAGGGAGCAAACATTCGCCAGTACCCCAATGAGGGGTCTTCCTGCCCCCAGTCTTGCTGGAGGCCCGGTGAGACACAGGAAGCAGGAGCCACACGATCCACCATCTACCGTCTGCTTTTCTGCCTACCAACCAACCAACCCCTTGCTAACTGCAATCTGCGCTTGCTAGCTCAGCCACGGCAGTTATGTCAGCAGCCAATGGCTAACTGGTTACAGTTGATGGCCAACTAGTTATAGCTGATGGCCATCCAATGACAGTTGATGGCTATTTACTACCCGAGCCAGCACCTTTCCACGTGAGGATGAGAGCCTGGAAACTGCTCTCTCGGACTCTGTCTCCACACTATATCCCTGAGTACCTCGATCAGTGAAAAGAGTGATTTAACTCCCTTCCCACTCATTCTTTTCTACTGAGGAAACTTGGAGTGAATGGGCAACCACTAGAACAGCAATTAGCATCAGAAAGGAGGAGGAGAAAGGGACTAAGCACCAGGGGACTAGGTAAGAGTGTGCCTCCAGATGTTTACAGCTCAGCCAGTCAAAATGAAATCAAATCCATGTGCAATACGGGGCAGAGAGATTCTAAATCACACAATGTCTTATTCTTTTATAGGATCTTGCCTAAAATTAGCACAGAAAAGAGAATAAATTCATTCATTCAACAATAGTTACTGAGTACTGTGTTTCCCCGAAAATAAGACCTAGCCGGACAATCAGCTCTAATGCGTCTTTTGGAGCAAAAATTAATATAAGACCCGGTCTTATTTTACTATAATATAGGACCGGGTCTTATCTAACATAATATAATATAAGACTGGGTCTTATATTAATTTTTGCTCCAAAAGATGCATTACAGCTGATTGTCCGGCTAGGTCTTATTTTCGGGGAAACACGATATCTACTATGTACCAGGCACTGTTCTTGGTGCTCAGGACACGCGTATATGAGCGAACATACGACACAAATCCCTTTTGTACTTTGTGTTGTTAGCATTTTAATAGAGGAAGACAAACCCTAAATAATAAACATAAACTGTATTTCATCTTAGGAGGAGATAAAAGCTGTGAAAAAAAGGCATGAAAAGGGAGTTTGATTGTGTGTGTGTGCGTCTGTGTGTGTGTGTGTGTTTCAGTATTAAATTGGGTAGTCAGGGTAGGCCTCATTAAGAAAGTGACAGGTAAGCTAAAACTTGGAGGAAGTGAGAGAGTTAGCCATCTGGATATCTGAGGGAAGAATGTTGCAAGCAGAGAAAACAGCCAGTGTAGAGGCCCTGCAGTGGGGCTGTACCTGAACAACAGCAAGACAGCTAACATAATTGGAGAAGAGCAAAGCTTATTGCTTAAATGATTAAATGGCTAGATACGTGATTACAAAGTAAGATGTTAGTAAGTAGGAAAAAAACCTCTATCCATACCGCAAATTGAAGGTATGAGTGCTTGAGCAATTGCTGAGTTGGAAAGAAATTATTAGATAAAGATGGTTCTAGGTAGACTTCCTGGAACTTGAGTGGTGGAAGGGAGGAAAAGGTGGAGAGGGCCTATAAAATGGAGCCAACGCCTCAAACAGCTTCACAATCATTATCCCGACTTGTGTAGATTTCTAGAGGGCTAGATGAGAAACCTGTCTTGAGACGATTGAAAACTGGCATGTGCTCTTATTCTGGGACTTTTGGTGTCAAAGGAAGCAAACAAACCAATCAAAACTAAAAACAACAAACTATATTTTCCATCAAAATCTTATAAATGCCAATGCCAGGGACAAAATGCTCACAGACCCACCTCTTCTTTACTAAAATGTGCTAGTCGTTCATACAGGGGTTGTTGTATTAGTTTTCTTTTTTTATTTAATTTTTTATTAAAGTATATTTGGCATACAATATTATGTTAGTTTCAGATGTACAACATAATGATTCAACATTTATGTATCTTATGATGTGATCACCACACCAAGTCTAGTAACCATCTGTAACCATGAAAAGTTGTTAAAATATTATAAACTATTTCACTTACATAGTGAATTAAAAAACAAA
The DNA here is from genome assembly GCF_964194185.1 of Rhinolophus hipposideros. NCBI lineage: Eukaryota > Metazoa > Chordata > Mammalia > Chiroptera > Rhinolophidae > Rhinolophus > Rhinolophus hipposideros. Next base: position 35,669,661 of record NC_138046.1, read on the forward strand.
TAAATAAACAACAAAAACAAACTCATAGAAACAAACAAATGATGATTGCCAGTAGGAAGGCAAGTGGAGATATGGGTAAAAAAAGTGAAGGGGAACATATTCAATAATAGTGTATTAGTTTTCTACTGCTATTTAACAGATCACCACAAACTTGGTGGTTTAAAACACCATAGGTTTATTATCTTATAGTTTTGGAAGTCAGAAGTCCGGAAATCAAAGTGTCAGCAGGGCTGCATTCCTTCTGGGGGCTTTAGAGGAGAATTCATTTCCTTGCCTTTTCTAGTTTATATAGGCTGCCCACATTTCTTATTTCATGGTCCCTTTCCTTGCATAATACCACTGTCCTTTGTATTTTCATTCACTGTAAATTCCTTCTTCTAACAAATATTGAGGCACAAGGAATGTCAGAAAGCTGTACGATTCAAGTTGATAGAGTGCTTAGAAGTCATCTTATCTAACTTTTCCTCAGTGCTGAAACTCATTCTACATTGGACAAATGCTCCTTCACCTTCTCTTTAAACACTTAAAGTGACTTGGAACAAGTAGCTATGAATTACTCCTTTTTAAGGTCTTATTGTTAGAAACTCTTCCTTCCTACTGAACTGAATCATGGCTTCTTGTATCTTCAAACTAATCTTCTTGGTGTTTTTTTTTTTTCTGGAGATCCAAAGAATTATCTCTCCACCTTGTGAGGACAAAGCAATAAGGTAGCTGTCTGTGAACCAGGAAGCGTGCTCTCACCAGACACCAAATTTGCTGATACTTTGATCTTGGACTTCCCAGCCTCCAGAATTATGAGAAATAAATGTTTGTTCTTTAAGCCACCCAATCTATGGTAATTTGTCATAGCAGTTCGAATTGACAAAAGCAAACAAGTTATTTCACCTTTCTGTGCTTCAGTTCCTCATCTGTAACACAGAGATAATGATACCTACTTTATAGAGTCGTTGTGAGAATTACGAGACAGTACATGTAAAAGGCTTATAACATATAGGATGTTTTAGTTATTATTACTTTTTGGGGGTCACCAGCTGAGGTGCCTAGAGGCCTGCTATGGATGTGCTCTTTGAATGTTCTCATTTGAGCTACTATTTTTAGAGCAAAATATACCATGCTTGGGAAAGATGTCATCAAAATGGCAGGGTGAGGGGAGCCTCTGTAAATTTCCCCTGGAATTTACAACTAATTGAACAACAATAACTTCACAAAGGATACCCTGCACAGCGGACAGGCAGGTTGGAGAGGCCCACTACTGAATTCACCTAGAGGTGCACAAGTCACGCGAGTGGGGAAGGAGGAAAGGGAGAAGTGTGGAGACGGAGCCGCAGTGGCACAGGACGTAGACCTGGCTCAGTGCTCCGAGCTCGCTGCATCTCAGAACTAGAACTACCACAGCTGCGGGAGAGGGAAGAGTTCGGACTGCTAGGGCTCCGCTTATGGCCCACAGGGCTGAGGGGTCAGCATATAACACGGCTGAAGCCAATGCTCACGGCAGAGACCTCAGAGAAAAGACTGAGGGAAGAAGGCTGAAAACAGTGGTTTGAGCCCTGTGGGGACAGAGCCCCAGAGAGCAGTTTCCAGGCTCTCGGCCTCATGTGGAAGGGTGCTGGCTCGGATAGTAGATGGCTGTCAGCTGTGGCTGGTTGGCCATCAGCTATAGCCATTGAGCCATTGGCCACTGATATAACTGCCGCGGCTATGGAGGGGAGCTGAGGAGAGTGAAGGAGGAGACTACAGTAGGTTGTACGTTGTGTAAACCCAGCCTCCAGTGAGACCATAGTGGTATGACTCCCCTACCTACGGCTTCGTGGGTGTTCCTTTTTGGCCTAGCCACATCCTGAGTTCTTATGTGGGGAGCGGGAGCTGAGACCCCACCAGACGTCCCACATGGCAAGTGGCGCAGCGAGCAGGGTCCCTTGGACGACACGTGGCATAGTCGGCAGGATACGGTGCTGGCCAAAGCTTTCCGAAGCTCAGTGGAGCACTTTGTGTATATGAACACTCGGTCTCAGGAAGACCAGGAGGAGCAGTTGCCGGAGAGCTGGATCCCCGTAGAGGGGTGGAAAGATGTGGATGGTTCCCCAACCAGCAGAGGCCGGAGAAAGCGAAGAACATTGCGGCCATTTGAGCTGGGAAGTGCTTGCTGACGCAGCCTGGATGTGGGACTTGTCCCGGGAGGAAACACTTGCTGAGTCCTCTGTGGGAGATGAGGGTGATGTCAAGGTCGTCCCTCACCCCCAGGACAGCCCTGATGAGTGACTATGGACTATGGGGAATTGCCTTCCATCCCTAATTTAATGGACCGCTTGACTGTTTGCTTGGTAACGTACCACCATGTAGTGGAACTGGCAGATGTTTGCTTTTGTGTCTTGACCAGCCGCCATCGAGAATATGTAAGCACCTTGACTGTGAGCCGCTGTTGTTCCAGCACAGTACCCTGAGAGGCCCAGAGAGAGTGGCACTGCCCTGAGAGGCCCTGGCTGTGTCCAGGAAGTCTGGCTGTGTCCAGAGAGACTGGCAGTGCCCTGAGAGGCCCTGGCTGTCCCCGGGGAGACAGGTGGTACCCTAAGAAGCCTAGGAAGTCTGGCTGTGCCCAGAAGTACTGGGGTGGTGCACTGAGAAACCCTGGCTGTGCTCAAAGAGACTGGCTGTGTCCAGGATATTGCATTCACCTCCAGTCTCCTTGCACAGAGCCCCTCACGGAAGATGCTTGTCGCGTAGATTGTGAGGCGAGACCCTGTAGGGGTGGAGTGTGGGGACAAAGCCCCAAAAAACAGTCTCCAGGCTCTTGGCCTCACATAGAAAGGTGCTGGCTCAGGTAGTAAATGACCATCAACTGTGATTGGATGGCCATCAGCTGTGGCTAGTTGGCCGTCAGCTGTAACCAGTGAGCCATTGGCCACTAATATAACTACCATGGCTACGCTAGCAGAGAAAATAAGGCCTAGCAAGAAGATGGTGGCTGGCAAGCGCAGACTGCTGTTAGGACGGCGGGTTGCAGATTATGTAGATCCTGCTTCCTGTGTCTCCAGCCCAGCTGCCAGCGACAATATATTGGTTTGACTCCCCTATCTATGGCTCAGTGGGTGTTCCTTTTTGGCCTCACCATGTCCTGCATTCTTATGTGGGGAGCAGGACCAGAGACCCCGCATGACACCCCACATGACAAGCTCTCACTGCCGAGCAGACAACGGAAGCCTTGGGCACTGAGACTAGCCACTCCCTCCCTACTCTCCCAGGGTTCGCCCCGCCCCCACCTGCCCGGTGCTGGAGGTGGAACAGTAGCCGTGTCAGATCAAAAGAACAGAACATTTGCTGTTCTGAGGGCTGTAGACCGCAGACACAGATTCACAGCCCAACGAGTTCTGGCATAGGGGAGGGAGATATGGAAGTGGGACCAGCTGCGGTGGTGGTCTCCGCCATTGCTATGGGCCACTTCTCACAACTCACCCCACCTCTGGCCCCACGTATCTGGGCGAATCCCTGCAGGAGTAAACAGAACTGCTGAAACACACGGGCTCTGAATCTGGTGCAGGAAGAGCTTTGGAACTTCAAAAGCTCTCTGCATACCCACACGGACACTGCGCCCTGTGACCCAGGCAAACTATTAACAGAGGAGAAGCCCACCTCCCAGGGAATCCCCCCATTGTGTGAGAAGCTGGAATAGTGCAGAGAAAACAGCACTACTGTGTGAGAGACGGATAAAAAGGCTGAAGTCGGAGAGAAAATAAAACATTCTACCAACAAGTAATGGAAAACAATAGAAAGACCTCCTCCTATCAACCTGTTGCAGAAGCCACTACTATAGAGATCTAGGAGAGAAATAATAAATCAGTAATTGAAATAATATATCAGTAATTGAAATAATAAATCAGTAATTGAATAACGAAGGGAACAAGACAGCTCAGAAAGAAAGTGAAAAGTATCCACAAAACAAAGTTAAAGATATGGAAATATGTGACTTAAATGACAAAGAATTCAAGATTGCAGTTCTGAAAAAACTCAATGAGATGCAAGAAAACACAGAAAGGCAGTGTAATGAACTCAGAAACACAATCAAAGAAAAACATGAGCATTTTACGAGAGAGATTGAAATGTTAAAAAAGAACTAAATAGAATTTCTGGAAATTAAGAACTCAATAGAAGAAATTAAGAATGAAATAACCAGCTTAGACAGTAGAGTGGACCAGATGGAGGAAAGAATCAGTTACATCGAAGAATGAAACCTGGAAATGACACAGATAGAAGAAGAGACTTGAGGCTTGAAAGAAATGAAAGAACTCTACAAGAACTTTCTGACTCCATCAGAAAGAGCAATATAAGAATGATGGGCATACCAGAAGGAGAAGAAAGACAGAAGGGAACAGAGAATATATTCAAACAAATGTTGATGACAACTTCCCAAACTTGTGGATAGAACTGGATCCTCAAATCCAAGAAGCAAATACAAGACCTAATTGCCTCAATCCCAACAGGCCTTCTACAAGGCATGTTGTATAGAAGCTGTCTAAAATCAACGACAAAGAAAGAATCCTCAAGGCAGCCAGGGAAAAGAAGACGGTAACCTACCAAGGAAAGCCCATTAGATTATCATCAGATTTTTAAGCAGAAACTCTACAAGCCAGGAGGGAGTGGAACCAAATATTCAAACTATTGAAAGAGAGAAATTATGAGCCAAGAATAATATATCCAGAAAAGATATCCTTTAGATATCTAGGAGGAATAAAGACCTTTCCAGACATCCAGAAGCTGAGGGAATTTTCTAATACATGACCTGCACTACAAGTAACACTAAAGGAGGCTATTCGACCACCATCAGCAGGGACAATTTGTGGCAACGTAAAAAGGGGGAGACTAAAGGCCTGAACCGGAATATGGGAATGGAGAAAGTAAGCGTGCTGAAGAAAATGAAATACTCTAAACATCAAACATTCTTTTACATAAACTTAAGGGTAACCACTCAAAAAAAAATCCAGAACTGAAATATGTACTGTAATAAAAGAAGAAACAGAGGGAAACATCATAGAATACCACCACACAGAAATAACAGACAACAACAAAAAGGCAAAGAAACAATAAAGACACAGCCTTACCAGAAAACTAAAGATAGTACGACAGGAAATCCTCATGTATGAATAATCACCCTAAATGTAAATGGACTGAACTCACCAATAAAAAGGCACAGAGTAGCAATCTGGATCAGAAAACTAAACCCAACCATATGCTGTCTCCAAGAGACACATCTCAGCTACAAGGACAAGCATAGACTCAAAGTGAAAGGGTGGAAATTGACACTCCAAGCAAATGGTACCCAGAGAAAATCAGGTGTAGCCATAATGATATCAGATGAAACAGACTTCAGGGTGAAAAAGGTAACAAGAGACAAAGATGGACATTGCATAATGGTAAAGGGGACTATACAACAAGAAGACATAACAGTCATCAATATGTATGCCCCCTATCAGGGAGCACCGAAATATACCAAGCAAATGCTAACAGAACTAAAGGGAGAAATTGACCAAAACACAATTAAACTAGGGGACTGAAATACACCACTGACAGCTATGGATAGATTATCCAAACAGAAAATACAACAAAATAGCAGCGGTAAATGACACATTAGAGAAAATGGAAATAATTGACGTATATAGAGCACTTCATCCTGAAACATCAGACTATACATTCTTTTCTAGTGTACAAGGAACATTCTCATGGATAGACCATATATTGGGACATAAAATCAGCCTCAGCAAATTTAAGAAGACTGAAATCATATCAAGCATGTTCTCTGATCATAAGACGTTGAGATTGGATATCAACTGCAAAAAGAAAGCAGGAGAAAACACAAACACATAGGGATTAAACAACATACTTTTAAAGAACGACTGGGTCAAAGAAGAAATTAGAGGAGAGATCAAAAGATACATAGAAACAAATGACAATGAAAATACATCCTACCAAAATTTTTGGAATACAGCGATAGCAGTTTTAAGAGGGAAATTTATGTCACTACAGGTCTGTGGGGACAAAACCCCAAAAAACAGTTTCCAGGCTCTCGGCCTCACATAGAAAGGTGCTGGCTCGGGTAGTAAATGGCCATCAACTGTGATCAGATGGCCAGCAGCTGTGGCTAGTTGGCCGTCAGCTGTAACCCGTAGGCCATTGGCCACTAATATAACGGCTGTGGCTATGCTAGCAAGGAATGGAATGGGGGCTAGCAAGAAGATGGTGGCTGGCAAGCGCAGACTGCTGTTAGGCAGATTATGTAGATCCTGCTTCCTGTGTCTCCAGCCCAGCCGCCAGCGAGAATATATTGGTTTGACTCCCCTACTTATGGCTCCATGGGTGTTCCTCTTTGGCCTTACCGTGTCCTGCGTTCTTGGGCGGGGAGCGGGAGCTGAGACCCTGCACGACAAGGTCTATGTCAAGAAACAAGAAAAATCCCAAATAAATAACCTCACGTTACACCTTAAAGAACTAGGAAAAGAAGAGCAAGTGAAACCCAAGGTCAGCAGAAGACAGGAAATAACAAAAATCAGAGCAGAACTAAATGAAATAGAGAACAAAAAGACAATAGAAAACATTAATGTGACAAAGAGCTGGTTCTTTGAAAAGATTAACGAAATTGACAAACCCTTGGCGAGACTCACTAAGATATAAAGAGAGAAGACACTAATTAACAAAATCAGAAATGAAAAAGGGGAAGTTATCACGGACACCGAAGAAATACAAAGGATCATGCAAGAATAGTATGAAGGACTATATGCAACCAAATTCAATACCTAGAAGAAATGGACAAGTTCTTAGAAACATATACTCTTCCAAGTCTGAACCATGAAGAACTGGAAAATCTAAACAGACAGATCACCAGTAACGAAATTGAATCAGACATCCAAAACCTTCCCAAAATCAAAAGTCCTGGACCAGATGGCTTCACTTGTGAATTGTACCAAACCTTCGAAGAGGATCTAATACCAATCCTGCTCAAATTCTTCCAAAAAATTGAAGAAGAGACAGTGCTCCCTAACTCATTTTATGAGGCCCACATTACCCTGATACCAAAACCTGGTAAGGACAACACAAAAAAAGAAAACTACAGACCAATATCGCTGATGAATACTGATGCAAAAATCCTAAATAAAATTGTAGCAAATCTAATACAACAATGAATTAAAAAGATTATTCATCACAACCAAGTGGGGTTCATCCCTGGGGCACAAGGATGGTTCAACATCTGCAAATCCATCAATGTGATACATCACATAAACAAAATAAAGGACAAAAATCATGATTATATCAATTGATGCAGAAAAAGCATTTGACAAGATACAACATCCATTTATGATGAGAACACTTAATAAAACAGGTATAGAAGGAAAATATCTTAATATAATAAAGGCCATATATGACAAGCCATCAGCTAATCTTATAATTAACGGTGAAAAACTGAAACCCTTTGATCTATGTTCAGGAACACGGCAGGGCTGTCCCCTATCACCTCTGCTTTTCAACATAGTGTTGGAAGTCCTTGCCAGAGCAATCAGGCAAGAGAAAGAAATAAGTCATCCAAATTGAGAATGAAGCAGTTAAATTATCACTCTTTGCAGATGCCATAATGCTATATACAGAAAACCCTAAAGACTCCACCAAATAGCTATTAGAAACAATCAACGAATACAGTAAAGTTGCTGGCTACAAAATCAACTTACAAAAGTACATGGCATTCCTATATACTAACAATAAAATCTCAGAAAAAAAGTACAAAATAATTCCTTTTGCAATTGCAATAAAAAGAATAATATACCTAGGAATAAACTTAACCAAGGATGTGAAGGACCTATATGCTGAAAAGTATAAGACATTTTTGAAAGACATTGAAGAAGACACAAAGAAATGGAAAAACATTTCATGCTCATGGATTGGAAGAATCAACATAGTTAAAATGGCCATATTACCCAAAGCAATATATATAGATTTAATGCAATCCCCATCAGAATCCCCACAGTATTTTTTAAAGAAATAGAACAAAAAGTCATCAGATTTGTTTGGAACCACCAAAGACCCCGAATAGCCAAAGCAATCTTAAGGAAAAAGAACAATACTGGAGGCATCACACTCCCTGACTTTAACTTGTGCTACAGGTCTACAATAATCAAAACAGCATGGTATTGGCAGAAAAACAGACACATAGACCAATGGAATAGAATTGAGAACCCAGAAATAAAACCACATAAATATGGACAGATAATTTTTGACAAAGAAGCCAAAAACATACAATGGAGGAAAGACAGCCTCTTCAATAAATGGTGCTGGGAGAATTGGATAGCCACGTGCAAAAGAATGAAACTGGAATGCTATCTGTCACTATGTACCAAAATTAATTCAAAATTGATCAAAGACTTAAGCATAAGACCTGACACAATAAACTGCATAGAAGAAAACATAGGTACTAAACTTATGGGCCTTGGGTTCAAAGAGCATTTTATGAATTTGACTCCAAAGGCAATGGAAGTAAAAGCTAAAATAAAAAAATGGGACTATATGAAACTTAAAAGTTTCTGCACAGCAAAAGAAACCATCGACAAACTAAAGAGGCAACCGACTGAAGGGGAGAAGATTTTTGCAAACGGTGCCTCAGATAAGGGGCTAATATCCAAAATATACAAGGAACTCATGAAACTCAACAACAAAAAAACAAACAACCCAATTGAAAAATGGGCAGAGGACCTGAAGAGACAATTCTCCAAAGAGGACATAGAAATGGCAAATAGACATATGAAAAAATGTTCTACATCACTAATCATCAGAGAAATGCAAATAACAACCACAATGAGATATCACGTCACCCCAGTCAGAATGGCTATCATCAACAAGACAAATAGTAACAAGTGTTGGAGAGGCTGTGGAGAAAAAGGAACCCTCATGCACTGTTGGTGGGAATGCAGACTGGTGCAGCCGTTATGGAAGGCAGTGTGGTGGTTCCTCAAAAAATTGAATAGAATTACCATATGACCCAGAAATCCCTCTCCTCGGTATCTGCCCAAACAATCTGAAAACATTTGTCCACAAAGACACGTGTGCTCCAATGTTCTTTTCAACTTTGTTTACAGTGGCCAAGACATAGAAACAACTAAAATGTCCTTCGATAGATGAATGGATAAAGAAGTTGTGGTATATATACACAATGGAATACTATTCGGCGTTAAGGAAAGATGATATAGGAACATTTGTGACAACATGGATGGATCTTGAGAGTATAATGCTAAGCGAAGTAAGTCAGACAGAAAAAGCAGAGAACCATATGATTTTACTGATATGTGGTATATAAACCAAAAACACCAAAGAACAAGACAAACAAATGAGAAACAAAAACTCATAGACACAGAGAATAGTTTAGTGGTTACCAGAAGGTAAGGGGTTGGTGGGTGGGAGAGGAAGGTAAGAAGGATCAAATATATGGTGATGGAAGTAGAACTGACTCTGGCTGGTGAACACACAATGGGATTTATAGATGATGCAATACAGAATTGTACACCTGAAATCTATGTAATTTCACTAACAATTGTCACTCCAATAAATTTAAACAAAGAAAGAAAATACCGCAATGTTAAGGGAAAATGAAAAAGCTTAGCCTCTAATTTTCAGTAACAGATTGTTATTAATTTCTTAAGTAATCAAGAAGAAATGGGTTACTGAAATAAGGATGAAACAGCATTAACGTAGAAGAGAGTATAGCAAAATTATACTTTTGGAGAGCACATAAACTTAAAGTTTTTCAGAAGGCAATTTGTTAGAAACTTTAAAAATGTTAAATACTTCAAGACAATCCCATTTCTAGTAATCCAGTTTACAGATATATTAGCATATTTGTATAAAGATATACATACAAGTATTTTAAATGCAGCATGCTCTTTTAATAGAAAAAAGTTTGAGACCTAATTATCTTTTAATAGGTATTAAAGAGATGATTAAATAAAAAACAAAATTTCATGTATACTAAAAATATATATACCATACTCTTTCATTATAAGACATACCCATCTTGGAAACCCAAAAAGAACCTAGAATTTCAGATTGTTATAGCTTAAAGTGACCATGGGGATTTTCTCGACCAATGTTTTGTGTAAATTTTGTTTAGTCATGGAGTCCTGTTCAAAGTTTTGTACAAAAACCCCTGATGTATAACAAAGAAAACTGGAGCCATTCTGGTTGGCAGAATGTCATGCTCACCCAATCTCTTCCTTACCCGCTATTAGATACCTCCTCTGAATCCAAGGACTCCATGGAACACATTTTGAGAAACACTGATGGAGTTCAAGCACTTAGACGGTAGAATAAAGTATGATTAAATGGCAAAGAGATTACATGGCTTCAACAAGCCACAGAGTGAGTGGTGGTCAAAGTGAGATCAGAAACCAGCTTTCCTGGTTTTTATGCTGAGGAGAGTGAGCAACTGTTAAGTACATGCATTGTGCTAGATGTGGCAGTGTATAGGGAAGCCTCAGTGGGGCCCTGTGACACCCATCACTTAGGTTTTATCTAGGTAGTTGGTATCTCTAGCCTAGTTTACTGGTCTTCAGGTTGATGTGTCTACCACCAAAAGCCACCCTGGCTCTCAGAAATCACTACATCTGAGAATAAAAGATGGAGAAATATGGATGGAAAGAAAGGGATAGAATCGAGTGAAGTGTACTTTTCTTAACTTCTAGTAAATCCCCAATGGTGGAATGGGCTGTCTTCCTGAAAGCCCACTGTAAAGCCAGCAATTACTTTCCTGAACAGTTAGCCGGTGAAGGGAATGAATAATATCTGGAAGAATAAAGTTGCTAGGAAACTTACACATTTCAATTCATAAGCATACTAAGGTCTCCATTTAATAAATTCTGTACCAGAACTAAACAGGGCCCTCAGTGTATTCCTGGTCTTTCTCACTGACATGAAACTTTAACGAAGGGGGTTATTTAGAGCACAGGGTTTGAGCCAATTGAGAATAGAGTACCAGACAAGAAATATAGAGGTAAGAGTTCTATTGTGAGCTCTACTGCCTACTTTTGCAAGTAAGTTGACCTCCCTGGGCAAAATGAAGGGGTTGAAGCAGACAAGGGCTCTTCTGATTTTAAAATTTCTATCATTCCATATCACGAGTCTGTAACAAATGGCTGCCATCTTAGGCCAAAGAGCTGGCTGCAGTCTTCTCAGTTACACTTGAAGAGTCAGGTCATTGTCATCATCAACAATGTCATAAAGGGAAGATAAGAATTTCTAAATCTGAACCCTCTCCTCCAAACCCCTACTGCAAAGGAAGAGAACAATATGAAATTATTTCCTAAGCAACACATCACTTCACAGTTTCGTGGGTCATAACGTCCTGGGATCACTTTCCTTCATATTCTAATGAGTTGAAGAAGTTGAAGATTACAATGGAGAGACAAGTAAGGCTGGCATGCAAGTGAGTGTGTGTGTGTGTGTGTGTGTGTGTGTGTGTGTGTGTGAGAGAGAGAGAGAGAGAGAGAGAGAGAGAGAGAGAGAGAGAGAAGTGGAAGTGGTACTCAGAAGCTTATCAACAGTTACCTGGCTAGTCTAGTGGAAAGAAGGCATATATCCTGCCACTTTCCCTAATGTGACACAGATGGAAAACACCTGGGAAAAATTCTGCTGGGGAGACCACTGCACCAGTTCAGCAGTAAGGTTATATAGTCTCCAAAGGCCAGAACCTATTCTTAGATCTGCCATTCATTCATTAATTCAATAAACATTTACTGAGCACTTACTATGAGAATAGATTAATGAAAAACATGGCCATGTTCTCTGCCCTAAAGAAGCTCACAGGCTGCTATGGGGTCTGGACCAGTGAACAGACTGTGATGAATGCCGTGATGAGGGAAGTCCAGGGTAGTAGGGGAGCACAATGGTGAAACCGCTTAATTCAGCCTTCGTTTATAAAAGAAGGTTTCTTTGGAGAAAATCATGTCACCTCAGGAGAAGCAGAAGCCAGCCTGGTGTTGGAAGAGGTGGGAGGAGAAGGAATGTTCTAAATAGAAGTAGAACTATAGGTTATTTTTATTTTCTTCTTTGTGTTTAGCAGTGTTTTACAAATGTTCTTCATTGGATATATATATATATATATATATATATATATATATATATATCACATTTATATAGAAAGAATTTTAAAACATGAAGGATAGCTATGACCATGCCTTAACCAGTGAGCACCAATGAGAACTTCCTCAGGTCCGTGACACACTGACAGGGAGAGAAGGGAACACTGCAATTACTACGAATAATAACAGTAATGAAAATATTTGTTGAGTACTTACTACATGTTGGTGTTTTCCAGGTACCTCAAGTAATCCTTACAATAATCATGCGTGATAGGTACTGTTATTATATCATCTCCATTTTAGCTGAGGAAACTGATACCCAGAGGTCACACAATTAGCAAGTGGTAGAGGCAGGAATAAAATCCAGACAATCCAATGGCAGAGCCCTGGCTCTTAACTGCTACAATATACTGCCCCTCTTTACATGATCAAAGCGATACACACAAGAGACAAACTAGTGTTTTAACTTTGCCTCTTCTAAGAAGCAACTTCTTTCCACTAGCTGATTATATCCCTGTCTCCTCCAAGTCGTGGGGTAGGGAGAGGGTGTGGGTCAAGGGAGAGTCTTCGTATGTGTATGGAGAGGGAGATCAGATGAACAAAAAGCATGAAGTGACTTTCCTAAGGTTGCATGATAATCTGATGACTGAATGGGCTCCAGAAATCCACTTCAATATCACAACTTCTGGACCACACTTTGCTCGGGCCACAACAGTAAAGCTTATCTTGTGGGAAGTTTCCAGTTTTCAAAACAGCAACATAAGCCTAAATGGTTTATTAAAATTCCTTATATTAATGGTGTTGTTCTGTGATGCAATTCCTACGTTAACCACATGGTGATGCTGCAGACAGATCTAGGGATTTCTTGGGGTGAAGGGGTTTAAGAATATTTGTAGTATTTTTATAAATTATAGTACAGCCACACAATTAAAGGTTATGCAGCCATTTAAAAGAATGAGGTAAAGCCATATGACTTTAAAGGAACATACTCAAGATATTCCATTAAGTGAGAAAAAAAATAAATCACTAAGCAATATGAAGAGCATGCTTGTATTTGTCTAATTAAAAAAAAGAATATAAATACATATGCCCCCAAAACTGTTTCTGATTAGTTCATACACATATTCTTTTCTTTAGATTCCGCATATAAGTGAGATCATATGGTACTTGTCTTTCTCTTTCTGACTTATTTCACTTAACATAATGTTCTCTAGACACCAGAGGCTGGACATTAATGAATGCCAACTATAATTTTATGTGTATAATGTGATGGCTCGGTGTGAGGTCGGGGTGGTGGTGGACGGGGGGAGGGCGATTCACGGTGTGAGGGATGTAAAAATAAAATAAAATAAAATAAAACTATAAAAAATACATATGCAAGTACATGCATAATTTTTTTCCTGATAGTATATAAAAAAGAGACTGTTAACAGTTATTACCTTGAAGAGTGGGAGTAGGGTCCAGAGGAAGGGAAAGTGTGTTTTTTTATTTTATACCTTTTAAAATTATTTGATTTTTTAAATGATTTGCATTCATTAATTTTAAAATCATTAGTGCAAAAACAATCCAATTGCTGAAAAAATTTAAATACTGCAGAAGTTAATAAAAGTCCCTTCTCCCCCACCTATTAGTCCATCCCAGAGGATGGGTGACCCTGGATATGAGTTTGGGACTGTGTTACTTAGAGTGTGGTTTCCAGACCAACAGCATCAGGATCATCTGGGAAGTTGCTAGAAATGCAGATTCTCATGCCCCACCTCAGACCTGCTCAAATTCTATTGTGGGGCCCAGTAATCTGTGTTTTAAAAAGTTCTTTTGATAATTTTGATACATGCTCAAAGTTGAGAACCATTTCGTTTAAGCAGGTTAGACCAGATTTTTCTTTTGAGGGGGGGAGGTCGAGAAGAATCCTGCTGAGGAAAACTAATAACTCAAAATGGCATCTCCCCATTCACCCAGCGGGCAGCCTTTGAGCCCACCGTGACCTCTATGTTGGGGTTGAGCGATTGACCATACTGTCACAGTTTGGAGGCATTATCTAGAAAAGAGGAACATGCTAAAGGGAGAAAGGAAAAAAGAATGTAGGAGAAACTAACAGGAGGATGAGTCAGGAAAGGAAAAAATAGCAGAGAGAATGCAGATTTAAAAAATCATAATTTGGCAAGTAGATGACACTAATATCTCAGGGTCACTCATTCATTGATTTAATAAGCATTTATAATTTTTCATTTTAAATCTGTGTTTTTATGTTCATTGCCTTCCTCTGATCCACACATTTCATTGTCTATCATTTACGAAATGTGATAGTGTCATTGTTTCTTACACTATCAGTGTCCTCACATTAGGGAAGTGTTTGCCATCGATCCCTGCTTCCTGGCCAAAATATCATGAGTTCTCAAAACAGCCATAATCTACCCATGCTAGTAGAGAGCTGTGTGTGTGTGTGTGTGTGTGTGTGTGTGTGTGTATTTGTTGAAGACTTTTGCCCAGTGGGGAGGTAAGAGGTATGGTAAGAGAGGAAGTACACATAAAAGCACTTTGGATGCAGCAGTATTAACAATCAAGTCAACAGATATGAAGCTGAGATGGAAGCGGATCTCCTTGTGTTCCTCAAATATAGTCCCCTGTTTCCCCGAAAATAAGACCTAGCTGGACAATCAGCTCTATTGTGTCTTTTGGAGCAAAAATTAATACAAGACCCGGTATTATATTATATTATATTATATTATATTATATTATATTATATTATATTATATTATATTATATTATATAAGACCCAGTCTTATATTATAGTAAAATAAGACCAAGTCTTATATTAATTTTCGCTCCAAAAGACGCATTAGTGCTGATTGTCCGGCTAGGTCTTATTTTTGGGGAAACACGGTCCTAGTCCCACAGGCTTGCCTCCACTGCAGAAGAGCCTGAGGCAAGCTCTTTCAACTAGGCAGGGAAAATGGGAGAAATTGCGTACAAAAGGGAGTAGTTCTTATAAGGTTTAGGGGAAAACATTAACCAGGTGTGACTGTGGAAACTCAGATCAAACAAAGCTTTGAGTATTACTAGCCTAATTTTTCTGATTAAATACCCACAATTTCCCTGCTACTTCCAAAACATTGTTCTGTCTCATGGGTGCCTGTCCCAGTCAAAGAACCAGCATTTGTTTTGTCAGGGGGAAAGATTGTGATGGGGGGATTTATCATTTAAGGCTGCTCTATCTTACTGCCTTCCATTAAAAAAAAAATTATTGAGGAAGGGGAACAGGACTTTATTGGGGAACAGTGTGTACTTCCAGAACTTTTCCAAGTCAAGTCATTGTCCTTTCAATCTTAGTTGTGGAGGGCACAGCTCAGTTCCAGATCCAGTTGCCATTGTTAGTTGCAGGGTGCGCAGCCTACCATCCCTTGTGGGAGTCGAACCGGCAACCTTGTGATTGACAGAAAGCGCTCTAACCAACTGCCACTGCCGGGAGCTCAGCAGCAGCTCAACTCGAGGTGCTGTGTTCAGTCTTAGTTGCAGGGGGCCCACCATCCCTTGCGGGAGTCAAGTTGTTGAACAGGTAATCTTGTGGTTGAGAGCCCACTGGCCCTGTGGGAATCGAACTGGCAGCCTTCGGTGTTAGGAGCACAGACCTCCAACCGCCTGAGCCACCTGCTGGCCCTGCGTTCCATTTTTTCACTTGATGACATCTGTAAAAGGTTAAGGGCAAAAATTTATTAAACCAGTTATTTGAATCATTGGGGCACTTTGTTTCCTTATATTTTACACAAGTGAGCATTTACTCTTATAGAACCCTAGAATTGCAAAGCTGGAGCCACTTTAGAGATCATCTCTGACCCACTAATATTGCCTTGGGGAGTTTTGAGAAAAATGCAATGCCCAGGCCCCACACCATGCTAATCTGAATCTAAGGATGTGGGACCAAGGGGGCATCTCTAGTTTTACAGCTCCATAAGTGATTAAAACATGCAGCCAGGATTGAGAAACAGCTCTTGTTAAGAAAACAGATTCCTAGGACTTCCACAGATCTACTGTTTCAGAATCTCTGGGGAATGAGGTACAGGAATCTGTATGTTATTAAAAATTCCCAGAAACTAACATTTGAGAGCAGTGCAAAAAATAAAAACAACAAAACAAAAACAAAAACAAATTTGAAAAAAAGAGAAGCAGTGCTTTATCCCAATTTGAGATTTTTTATAGTTTTTGAATGCTTTTCTTTGTTGAATATTTTAGGTTTCATCTGTTCAACCGTGAAGTATACCAAATAGTATGTTTAGTATGAATTCATTAAAGAATATTTACGTGTATATGCATAGGAGAAACAACTGGAAGGAAGGAAGAGAATGGATGGATGGATGGATGGATGGATGGATGGATGGATGGATGGATGGATGGATGGATAGATAGATAAACAGTGCCTCTCTCTGGGTAGTACAAATATGGATGATTCTTTTCTTTTCTCCTTATCTTTCTATTTCATTTTTCTTTATCGCATTTTCCTTCTTTCCGTATTTAAAGAAGACTTCCTTTTTTTTTTAGTTCAATTTCCCCATCTGAAAAACAGGGTGTTGAAACGTAGTGAACTTCAAAGCCACCTCTTGCTCTGGCGGTCAGTGACTCCATACTACTCCCTAGCTCCCTTGCCCATTTAACAGCATGAACTGCATAGGTAACAACAGCGTTTAAAGAATCATCATGTATGCTTTTTGTATGTATTACGTTGTGATGCCTAGCAACCGTTTTAACTCCAGCAAAATTATTCTCTTCTTCCTCAAGGAGTCGGAACTGAAATAATCTCTACTATCTACACCCCCTGAAAGTTCATCCGCTCTCTTTAGCCTCAAATAAGGCCGTCCGCGCGTATCTCTTAGGAGCGTAAGAATGATTGTGAACCAAAAAGCCAGGGCGTGGTCGACTTAGCGACCCGCCCCTACATCATCACCACCCCTTTCGCTGCTTTTAAGCGCAGAGATAGGCTAAAGACAAGGAAGAGCCCCGCCCCTAGTCTTATGACTCGCGCTGAAGCGCCTAGTCCTGGCTTTTGCAGCACTGTAGTCGGTGGTCGGTGGCTGTCTTTTCCCGTTTCTCCTGAGCCTTTTCCGTGGTGTTGCTGCTCTCGTCACCGCCGCCACCGCCTACTCTGCGGGAACATGGTGTGCTTCCGCCTCTCCCTGGTTCCAGGCTCGGGGCTTGTTCTGCTTTGCCTCGTCCTGGGTGAGTTGTTGGGCCCTCCTGCTCAGTCTCTCCGCCTGGGCCCTGGGCGCCCAGTTCAAAGGCCACAACTGGCAAGACTGGTCCTAGGGGGAGGGGTTTGGGAGGCTGAACAACTGACTTTGGGCGGTGGCGCTTGCCCTGGGGTGGGGAGCAGTGACTTAGAGAAGGCCTGACTGAGGAATGGTGGGGGAAGAAGGGCCCATCAGAGTAAGAAGGGGCAAGTAAGGGGGGTGGAGTGGACGCCAAAGGAGTGGGAAGAGTAACTTGGGGAAGATATTAAGGAGTAAGCGTAGGAGGGTGGTACACGCAGATTTTGGGGTGGCAGAGACAATTAGGAGAGTCCTGGTTTCCTAAGATCAGGGAAGAGTTTTGATGGTGGAAAATTGTGGGGCGAGAGAGAAAATTGGGGAGGAAAGAGACTGTGCCTGCTTGGGGGAAGGGTGGCAGATATGATAGTAGAGTTTGAGGGACAGTGAGAGGGTTGGGGCTTTTGTGGGTAAGAATTTGAGGCTGTGGAGTAAAGGTGGTTAAAGAGATGAGGAATGATGCTGGATTTGAGTTTGGTAGTTGGGGTTTTGAGGGGGAAGGGAATCTAAGTTGGCAGGGGCAATTTCCAGGCAAGAAAACTTGGCTGCAACCTCTGGAGACTAAAGTGATGAGTGGAATCTTCAGTGGGGAGTGAATATCTGACTTGGAGTTGTTAAAGATGTCGGTTTTCTACAGTTTTGCTACTTCCTCCCAGCCAGAAAATCCCCAGATGTTTCAGTTGGGAGGACCTCCTAGATGCGAGATTTTAGAGATGGTGTATCTGAATCTTGTATACTGCCTCTCTGCCTTCAGAAGCTCATTTTCTTCTTCCCTATCATACAAACTGGTCTATTACCTGGTTTTGAGAGGACGAGGGTAGGTAACTTCCTAAGGTTTGGGTTGTTATCAAATCCTTATTACCACGGCCTCAGAATGGCTGGGTGAATGTTGGCTGATGGTGTTTTGACACCCTTCCACTATAAGCAGTGGGTCCCTGCTAACTTTAATGCCTGAAAGGTGAACTTTGACCAGAATGTCTCTTCCTGACCTAATTCATCCTATTTGTCACTACCCACTGACTCTTGCTGTTTGTGACCTAATTAAAACAAAACAAAACAAAAACAAACAAAACCCAGAAGGAATAGACCCAGATGGGAGTGGAGAAGAAATAGATATATTAGGGACCTGAGAAGACAGTGAGAGGTACACATCTTGTAATTCACATTTCAGTAGAATAAAACCAACACCCTTAAACAGTGGATTCTCAATCAGGGAACATTTAGCAATACCTGGAGACATTTTTAGTTGTCACAACTGGTGATTGTTTTTGGAATCTAGTGGGTAGAGGCCAGGGATGCTTCTAAATATCCTATAATGTACAGGACAGCACCCTCCCCCCAACAAAGAAGTATCCATGTCAAAATGTCAGTAGTGCCAAAGTTGAGAAATCTTGCTCCAGTCATAGCATTGGAAGGGTTCTTGGTGATCTGATCTACTGATTCTAAAGGATTTTTGCTGGGGGCCTGTCAGATCAAAACTATTTCTAGAAGAATACTAAGAAGTTATTTGTCTTTTTCACTCTCATCCTGTCACTGGTGCACAGTGGAGTTTTCCATAGACTACATAATGAGTGATGACATCACCATTCTGTTGGCTCTGATAATGGTATACAGCAAATACCAATAAGATATAACTGACATAAACCAAAGCTTTTTGAGGTCCTCAGTGAATAAGAGGGTAAAGGGGGTCCTGACACCCTAAACATTTGTGAATCCTGATCTAGTCAGCTGTCCACACAGTGCAGAAAACTCTTCTGTAGCTCTGAAAAGGGGCTGTGGAGGCTTTGTTCAAGCACAATTCAAAGCTTTCACATCACTGTGAAGCACTTACTGAGGACCCAGCAACCCTAAGGGAGGCATGTTTACCAGAAAAGCACCTTATCAGTGTGTAGAACATATTCGAACAAGGCATGTTAACCAGTAATTCATTGCTAATTGAATCTGCACAAATACAGCACTTATTGTTTAGAGAAAGTGTAAAAAAAATAGTTGTTGCTACTTGTTGATTTTCATGTCATTAATATTTTTAATGAAAGCTTTTGTTTTGTTTTTATAAAGCAATGCTTGCTCATTGCAGAAAATAAACAGACAAAAAGAAGCACATAAAAGAATCTATTAGCTCATCTGCTAGTTTGCCAATTATTGATTGGGACTAACTAGATTCATCCTCTTGGAAGATTTCCAAGATTGATTACCTTCACTTCTAAGTTCAGAACAGGATTTGGAAGAGTACAAGTTAATAATATATCCAGATCAGATTTTTAAAAAGTACCAGGATGGAATAGAAATCATCTCTTCTATACAGTGCTTTTTTCTGACAGCTGGTGGTTCAGTGTGGTGCTCAAACTCCTTCCATGTGGTTTTGTCTGTTGAGAATTTAGCAGGTCCTGAGTTGCTTGGTGCATTTTGCACGTTGCTTTTATATTTCAAAATGGCAAGAATGGGTTTTTGAAAACTCAATAAATATTTGCAAAGTACCTGTTATAAATGTCATGCTGTTCCTGGGTACTGCAGAGAGTGCCCATGAAGGAGGATCTGTACTGAATTTATAGTCTCATTAACATTAGTCCTCTAGCTGTGCCACTTGTACTTTGTGACTCTAATTCTATCCCAGCTCCACCTGTAACTCTGCTTTTTAAAAATCACTGCTTTAGAGTAAAGTAAGTATAGAAATAATGCTTAGAGTCTATATATTGGTGTTTTTCACAGATATTAATTTATGCTGATATTTATTTGAATGAATTGTAACTGACTAGAGAACTTTCTGGAGAAGAGCTATATACAGACATTAGGAAGAGAGTAGTGGATGAAAATCCTTTCCTAGCATCATTGTCTAACTGTTCCCTTTTTGTGACATTATAGATTTCAGAATTCTTCTGTGTTATTGATTCTTATAACTAGTGAATGCTGGTTTTTATAGTGTTGAGGCTTTTCTGGTCAGGGAAAAACCTCATAGAAATATCCTGAGTGTGTGTTTCACTGTTTGGAGCCCCTCCCTCTCACAAATGTTTATGGAATGCCTGTTGTGTACCAGCCACTATACTAGGTAAAAGGGATAGATAGAGCAACGGGAAAGACAGATGAGGTCCCTGCACTCATGGTGCTTACATTTTAGTGTCAGAAGATATCCCAAACAGATAAATAACATAATTTCAGATAGTGATAAGCACTGGAGAAAATGCGAAAGGTAATTTGGAAGAAGAATGAGCAGATGATAGGAGGGGGCATCAGAAGGCCTCGGATTGTTGTGTGACATTTGAGCAGAGAACTGAGTGTTGGAAGGAGGTCAGCCAGGTGAGCATCTGGAGGAATAGGAGTAAATCTTGTCTTTCCCAAACTCTTAAGTTATTAGACTAGCCTATTTTCTACTCTTTTTTTCTTCCAGTACCAATCAAGTCTCTCCTATGGTGTTAGTTTCTGAGAACGGAGTCTATTTTATGTACTGTTAATTCCCTGTGCCTACCTAGCACAGGGCCTCGTACATGGTTAATCCTCCATAAATTTTTGTTGAGGGTATTCATTGGTAGGCACTGGATATATGATGGTGAACTAAACCAACTTGATCTCCTGATTCTTCTTGAACCTTAAATTATGTTTTGCAAGTTTTTTTGTGTCTTTGGGTTGAGAACTTCAAGATCAGTGCTAAGAAGTACAGATTATTAGAAACCTATTTACTAAAGTATAATCTCATATAATAATGCTAGTATCTTACCTGTACCCCTCTAGATATACCTACATAGTGAAGGTTAACATGGAGAACTAGGAAGTCCTTGATGAGAAGGAAAATAAGGTTTTCACAAAGAATCAACCTCTCTCCTTTTGGAGGTGATTTAAAAGAGAATGTAAACACAGAGATTTTTCTATAGTTTACCACATTTGGTTAAACTGATTTCAAGGTTCTCCTAAAATTATTCTAGCCATAATAGAGATACTTGAAAGGATAGGCTTATTATTCTTTCATGAGTCATTGGTTATCAGACTTGATAAGATTATAGATATTCAAATATTTCCCATGAGTGCAGCTTTCTTCCTCTATCCTTGGGTGGAATTTGTGATCAAGGATTATTTCACAGCACTGTGGCTGGCTTAAGTGATCTTCCTCCTATAGTGACAAAAGCATTCCGATCATAATTTTGTATTAAAGTGATCAGAGATCTCCTCTGATCCGAAAATATACTTTATAAGTACTTGTTGGTATCCTGCTGTGCGTTGCAAAAGAGTTCTGGAGGTCTGCCAGATACCACTCAGCAATAAGTTGTTTCCATTAGTTGAATAGTGTTGATCTTATTTCCTTACTCACCCTCTGACCTTAGAAAAATAAATTATTTTGTAGCTTACACTCATTACTTTTCCTTTCTAAGAGATTTACCAGAAATCAAGAGTATCAGCAAATGAATGTGATGATTGTACCTATATTAGGGATTGTAAATGAGGAATTGTAAATGAGGAACAGTTAATCTGACTTAACAAACCTATCAATAGAAAAGAAAGAGTATAGGTATTGTATACCTATGTC
The DNA here is from genome assembly GCF_964194185.1 of Rhinolophus hipposideros. Taxonomy (NCBI): domain Eukaryota; kingdom Metazoa; phylum Chordata; class Mammalia; order Chiroptera; family Rhinolophidae; genus Rhinolophus; species Rhinolophus hipposideros. The sequence goes on from NC_138046.1 coordinate 35,691,578, forward strand.
CTGTTTTTTCTTCTTTTTTTTTAAAGACCCTTTGCTCAACATCATTCTGGATTGATGAGTTTGAGGACAAGAAAACATAACTTAATATGATGAAAGTAAACATATACCTTAAAGTTGGGAAGCATCCCTTTAGGTGCTGTGTTTACTAGAAGGGAAGCTTGTAAGCTGGAATCTCTAACTTGCTTGGCAAAATTCTCTTAGCTCTGAAGAGTTTACATGCTTTCGAAGAACCTATTAGAGAAATATTCACAGTACAATTCTTTGCAAGGTTAACTTGCCCAAAGTCTCACAGCTAGTAAATTGGACAGCCTGATTTGAATTCTAGCTCTTCAACTCTAGGGATGGGGCTCTTAATCACCTCATAATATTGCTTCTTAGATCATTGTTGTTGTTTTTTATTGATTTTGTTTTGCTACTAGTATTAGGTTCCCACCCTACCCCCCATCTTGTTTACAAATGTGTATTTTTCAGCTTCATTGGGTCAAATAGACTTGTAAAACAGCCATTTTTTTGGCAGTGACTTATACTTGGAGAAATAGGTTTTAAATTCTAAAATAACCTATAAATGATCTCTTTGGAAACAAGATTGAGAGGATATTTGAATTTAAAAAAGTTCATTTTGAGGTATGCCTTTTTTTCCTTTGGAGAATGAACTCTCAGCTCTATAATTACATACTCTATGATAGATTCATAAACTGTTTTTTAATATCAAAGCCTTTAAACAAAAATTTTTTGGTTGTTCTAATCAAACACAGGAATAAGGATGGAAATGGCTTGCTGGAGATTTTTTACTGAAGTGTAAATGTTTCAACTATAAACTTACCTTATGAGAAAGATATTATTCCTAGCTTGGAATCCATGTCAAAATTTATTGAGAAAACTGACATGGGGGTTGAAGGAGTATCCAGAAGACTGATAGGTTGGGTTCATGATTTGGAAGAAGTAAAAGATTGGCCTTCCTATAAATGAATTAAGCTATATTTCAGGTGCTTATTGCAGGGTGTTTTTTACCTTGCTACAGTCAATCAGTATTTATTGAGAATCTAATAATGTATTCAGCACTACTACGGTAGTAGTGATAGGAGATAGAGGAAATGTAATAGATGTAGTCTCCATCACCATGATACCCATGATGGATGGCATTCATATGAAAGACACACTCCTTAGGGGCTGTGGCATAGATAAGATCATCTATTTAAAGCAGCTTATTGAAATTCAAATGAGTGGTAGAGGCATTATCAAAAGGGAATCTTGAATCTATCCATATATATAATTCATTCACAGACTTTGGTGCTTTTTTTTTATTAGTTAACAACTTACTATGCTATAATATGCCATAGCACATCAGTTTGTTGTGAAGTGACAGTTTAAAACTACTGTTTTGGAGCATATGACAATAGGGAGGGCAGTACTTACAGGCATAAAATAACTGAATAATTCAGAATAGTATAAGATATACTGAAATGTGGGGATGTTTACTATGACTACTCCTTGAGGGCTTTTTTTTAAAATTAAAGTTTATTGGGGTGACAATGATTAGTAAAGTTACATAGGTTTCAAGTGTATAATTCTATAATACATCATCTACATATCACATTGTGGGTTCACCACCCAGGGTCAATTCTCCTTCCATAGTCAAGGAAATTTTTGTGGAGAAAATGGCTGCTGAAAAATGGATAGCATATCAGTCCAGGTTCTTAATTATAAGTAACACAAATAAAATCTGATTAATTTTAAGCAGAAAAATAATTTATTATAAAACATACCAGGGCATGTGCATACCCTTTGACCCCCCAGTTTCATTCCTAGACCCAACAAATGCACATACACATGTGTGCACTGATATGTCTATTTGTATTAGAGCCAAACTGGAAATTATCCAAATGCATATCAACAATAGCATAGATGAATAGTGGAGTGGTCACCCAATAATAGAAAGCTATACATACAGAGTAAGAATGGACAAACTGCAGTTACACACAGCAACCAGGGTGAATCTTACAAACATGATATTGAATGAAAATAGCCAGACACAAAAGACAGCACAGTGAATGATCCACTTATATCAAGTTGAAAACAGGCAAAACTAATCTATCATGTTAGAAGTCAGGATAATGGATAATGGTTGCCCATGGGAGGGAAATGGTAACTGGAAGGGGGAACCAGGTGGTCTTCAGGAGTACGTGGAATGTTCTGTTTCTTGACACAAATGGGTTCAGTTTGTGAATATTAATATTCTTTTAGCTATATGCTTAATGTTATGTGCACATTTCCCTTCCATATGTTATGCTGTGTACTTTTCCATATTCATGTTGCACATCAATAAATTTTTACGTTATAAAATATGTATACTAGGTAATTTGGAATTACTGGAGCTCCAAGCTCTATATATCCCAAAGCCTGGTTCAGTGCCCCAAATCATGTTGAATTGTAGTTCCACTGCGAATCATTAAATTGCAGCTTGTACCACTGGCCACTGCCACTACCAGTTCTGCTTGCCTTGTTCCCTGGGAGCTTGATCCTGCTGTAGCTACTTCCACCTGAGGGTAATAGTTCCTTTCCTGGCTCTTTCTGTGGCCCCTCTATTCAAAATCTGGTGCAGATACCTTTGTTAGGTGGAGCCTGGCACAGGATCCATCCCATCCTCGCTGTGAGGGAGCCTGGGAAATACCTGACAAATTACAGCTTTTATAGTGGACAGTAGTATCTGCCAGAAATTAAAAAAAAAAAAAAAGGCAGCCTGGGGAGATGTTTTAGAGTGAAATTCTTCCTGAGATGAACATTTAGGTAAGTGGAAGAAAAAAAATTCCAAATGTTACGTACAATAGAAGCCTAGAGGTAGAAGTTGAATACAGCACGGCATTTGGGACAAGTGGAACAAGTTTAACTGGTATCAAAGGGTGTGTTCTGGGAAAATGGTTTGAGAGAAGTTGAAAGAATAGGGTAGGAAAGATTAAGGAATACTTGGAAAGCCAAGCAGAGGAATTTAATTTTTTTTTAATTTATTGGGGTGACAATTGTTAATGAAATTACATAATTTCAGGTGTACAAGTCTGTATTACATCATCTATAAATCCCATTGTGTGTTCACCACCCAGAGTCAGTTCTCCTTCCATCACCATATATTTGATCCCCCTTAACCTCATCTCCCACCCCCCACCCCCCTTACCCTCTGGTAACCACTAAACTATTGTCTTTGTCTATGAGTTTTTGTTTCTCATTTGTTTGTCTTGTTCTGTTGTTTTTGGTTTATATACCACATATCAGTGAAATCATAGGGTTCTCTGCTTTTTCTGTCTGACTTATTTCGCTTAGCATTATACTCTCAAGATCCATCCATGTTGTCACAAATGTTCCTATATCATCTTTCCTTAACGCCGAATAGTATTCCATTGTGTATATATACCACAACTTCTTTATCCATTCATCTATCGAAGGACATTTTGGTGGTTTCCATGTCTTGGCCACCGTAAACAAAGCTGCAATGAACATTGGAGCACACATGTCTTTATGTGTAAATGATTTCAAATTCTTTGGGTAGATACCCAGGAGAGGGATTACTGGGTCATATGGTAATTCTATTTGTAATTTTTTGAGGAACCTCCACACTGCCTTCCATAGCGGCTGTACCAGTCTGCAAGGAATTTAAATTTCATATGGGAATTTTGGAGCCAGGAAAAGTTTTTGAACAAGAAAGTGTCCTGAGAGGAAAAGGTGTTTAAGGACCATTAATTTGGCAGTATTTCAAGGAGCAGCTACGAGGCATCTGTACTAATTTAGGGATGGGGAGGTGGATTTGAAATAGAAATAAAAGGCAAAGACTGGATTTTTAAAAAATTTATTGGGGTGACAATTGTTAATGAAATTACATAATTTCAGGTGTACAATTCTGTATTACATCATCTATAAATCCCATTGTGTGTTCACCACCCAGAGTCAGTTCTCCTTCCATCACCATATATTTGATCCCCCTTACCCTCATCTCCCTTCCCCCACCCCCATCACCCTCTGGTAACCACTAAACTATTGTCTGTGTCTATGAGTTTTTGTTTCTCATTTGTTTATCTTGTTCTTCTGTTGTTTTTGGTTTATATACCACATATCAGTGAAATCATAGGGTTCTCTGCTTTTTCTGTCTGACTTATTTCGCTTAGCATTATACTCTCAAGATCCATCCATGTTGTCACAAATGTTCCTATATCACCTTTTCTTACTGCCGAATAGTATTCCATTGTGTATATATACCACAACTTCTTTATCCATTCATCTATGGAAGGACATTTTGGTTGTTTCCATGACTTGGCCACCGTAAAGAAAGCTGCAATGAACATTGGAACACACGTGTCTTTATGTATAATTGTTTTCAAATTTTTTGGGTAGATATCCAGGAGAGGAATTGCTGGTTCATATGGTAATTCTATTCATAATTTTTTGCTGAACCTCCCCACTGCCTTCCATCAAAGATTGGATTTAAGAGAGAATTTGAAGGAGAAAAATAAGTAGGACTTCATGCAGAGAATGAAGTAGAAGCTAATTTAATTCTCAAACTTTTGAGCTTGAGTATGTGGTGCTGCCTTTCATTCAGAGCTAGAGAGGCTGAGAAGGGGACCAATTTGGAGGAAGCAGAAAAATTAATTTTAGTTTTGGAATTGTTGAGGTGATAGGTTTTTGATTAAAAGCTGTCCCTGTACAGTTGGAGATATAGACCAGAAAGTGAAGTAAGCTCTGTGGAAGAAATAGTTCTCACAGGGAGAGAAGCTGTGAAGGGACTGGAACAGAATGTGCTGGAGCCCTCAGCGCATTTCTCAGATCTCATAAATTGGTAGGTAGACATCTTGAATTTAATATATGAAGGTGTGACAATTAAGTTCATGAACTCATCCTAGATAAAGTGCTACATAACTCACTGCTGAATACCACTATGGTCACCTTTGAAGTACTCCCCTGGGGAAGCTAGGCACCGATGCCAGAGCCTAGTCCACCCTTCAAAGCAATTTTGGAACTCTTTTTCTGGAATGGCCATCAGAGCTGTCACTGTATTACCCTTGATGTCCTGATGTCATCAAAATGTCTTTTTTTCAATATTTCCTTTATCTTCGGATAAAGAAAGAAGTCATTGGGGGCCAGATGAGATGAGTAGGGAGGGTGTTCCAATACAGTTATTTGTTTACTGGCTAAAAACTCCCTCACAGAGAGTGAGCTAGTGCATTGTTGTGATGCAAGAGCCATGAATTGTTGGCAAAAAATTCAGGTCGTCTAACTTTTTCATGCAGCCCTTTCCACACTTACACATAGTAAACTTGGTTCACTGTTTGTCCAGTTGGTACAAATTCATAAAGAATAATCCCTCTGATACCAAAAAAGTTTAGCAACATCATTGCAAACAAAGCTTGTGAACTTAATTGTCAGATCTTGTAGTGGTAAATTTTAACCATAACCTTCAACTTCTGTTTCATAAAGCTTCACTTCTCTCACCTCAGCCCACATTGATAAGTATTATTATTTTATGCTGTTTTCTTTCTATTACTCTAATGTCTTTGGAAAGTAATACATGTGAAGCTTCTCTTGGTTATTTCTAATAATTTTGAATGCTTTGAATATAAGGGAAATATGTTAAAGCTAGGGGCTTTAAACAAGATCAAGAGAGACAGCATATAAAAAGTAGGCCTCCAGTTGATTAGAAAAATTATAAGCTGGAGTACTCAGCACCACTACAGGCTAGCCTTGAATTAGTGATGACACTTCCCTTCCATATTTTACTTAGAAAAGAATGGCTGTAAAACTTACTTAGGCCTCGCAAGGGCTTTTCGAGCCTTAGCCAATACATTTAGGCACTGCCAGTAACCACAAGCTTTAACATAATACTCAGGCTTGGCAAGGCAGCCCAGACTCTGGAGCCTGACAGTAGGCTTTTGTATATGGCTTGAAAGCTGTTGCTCAGGCATGCCTTCTTGGTATTCCTCTTAGGACTTTATTCTCTGTAGTCTATAGCATGTCCCTACTTGCTAGATGACGTTGGATTGCTCAGATATCATTAAAGGATCTGCAGCATCTTAACAGAAAGCAGCTCACTCTGAGCTCACTCCTTGGGTAATGTGTGAGACTGAAGAAAATCCTTAGATGGTTGTCCATCATTTATGTTGCTGGCGTGTTTGCTGGCATATAATACATTGAGTACTCAGGCTCTTCAGTATACAGTATAATAGGTAATGTCCTCCCTATGTTTAACCTAGTGTAGTAGATCTGACTCAAGTTAGCTGTAAAGTCCTAAGGCTTTTCTCTCTGTAGGGTTTCTCTGCCTAAAGAGGCAGTAGGTTGAGAATGCAGGAAGTGACTTTGAGTCTATGTCAAAGGATCCATCAGCCTTTCTAATCAATTGGATTTTAAAGTGAAACAAAGGGGTGAACCAGTATTACATTTATAAAAATTAACCTTTTGCTTATGGATCTAACAACCTTTGCAACTCTGTTCCTTTGGTCACATGGTACACATGCCCACCTCTTCACATCAAAAGAGAATAGTTTACCAAGACATCTGTCTGTCATGTCATGTCATGTAGTTTGTGACAGGCTTTAAAGGAACAATGCCATAGAACATCAGATCTATTATTATTTTTGCAGAGAAAGTTCCATGAGCTGGTTTGAGAGAAGTAGGAGTTTAACACCCCTTCCAAGCTTCCCCTTACCTTATTTACCTTAAAAGACAAAAGTACTAACAGGCAAACTATAATTGCCTAAAACAAAACTAGCAAGGCACAGATGAATATGGAAATTATTATTAGGAGGCAAAAGGGAAATGTCACCAGTCTGTGTCATTACCTAAGCATCCTAGGTTGAGTAACCATTCTTTTGGGAAGGGGTAATGCTAACTTTATCAATAGAATTCCACTAAAAATACAAAGAAAAGCAATCATCAAGATACCACATCTATTAAAAATACTGTTTCACTTTAGAGCTGGCTGAACTTTGGTGGTGGGTGGAACTTGTTATTATTTTATATGTGTTTTTGTAGTACAATTCTAAAATCTTAGTCTTTTTAATCTAGGAGCTGTCTCATCTTATGCATTAGAGCTTAATTTGACAGATTCAGAAAAAGCCACTTGCCTTTATGCAAAATGGCAGATGAATTTCACAATATGCTATGAGACTACAAGCAAAAATTATGTAAGTATTTTTATTTTTCTCTGAATTTAATAGCAGGAATTTAATTATTCTCTTCTTTATCCTTTATGTACATTTATACAAATAAGATTCCGTATGTTAACTGACTTAACACTTAAATTCTGTGTTGTTGTTTTTTAACACATATACTTGAAGGTATTCTAATTAGTATTGGAAACAATATTTTAATTAATTGGTTCTTTGGAGTTTTTCTTGGAGTTGCTTAAGGGCAAATGATCTGAAGACTATATGATATTAAGGTCTAACTACTTCTGTATTGTTTTTAACATGTACTAACATCAAAGTTTGCCCCCTTTTTATTTTTATTTTTTATTTTTTTAAAGATTTTATTGGGGAAGGGGAACAGGACTTTATTGGGGAACAGTGTGTACTTCCAGGACTTTTTTCCAAGTCAAGTTGTTGTCCTTCCAATCTTAGTTGTGGAGGGTGCTGTTCAGCTTCAAGTTGTTGTCCTTTCAGTCTTAGTTGTGGAGGGCGCAGCTCAGCTCCAGGTCTAGTTGCCGTTTTCTAGTTGCAGGGGGCACAGCCCAACATCCCTTGCAGGAGTGGAACCAGCAACCTTGTGGTTGAGAGGACTCATTCCAACCAACTGAACCATCTGGGAGTTCATTGGCAGCTCAGCTCAAGGTGCTGTGTTCAATCTTAGTTGCAGGGGGCGGAGCCCACCATCCCTTGCGGGATTCGAGGAGTTGAACCGGCAACCTTGTCGTTGAGTGCTCACTGGCCCATGTGGGAATCGAACCGGCAGCCTTCAGAGTTAGGAGCGTGGATCTCAAACTGCCTGAGCCACCGGGCCGGCCCAAAGCTTGCCCCCTTTTTAAAAGCTTGTTGTTAAAATCGTTTTTGACAGTATCCTCACAATCCTTTTGCCTTCTTAACTTCCTTTAGTTAAGGTCCTGCCTACTTACAACCTGATTTCTTTAAAAATAAACTGAAGATACAGTGTCAGATGGTTTCTGGACTTACGGTGATCACTTCTTTAGCATAGGGAACATAATAATGTGTTAATAACTGTATAGTGCTAGGTGGGTACTGTTGAATAACTATGATATGTACATGAAACTAATATAATACTATATGTTAGCTATATTTTAATAAAAATCTTTAAAAAATTAACTGAAGAACAGAAGTTCAAGCCAGTTTTCCTTTTCCTTTTAGACATAGTACATGAATTTGTCCAGAGGACTGGTGTGTAGTTGAATAATCTGAGACTGGTTTACACAGCAAACCAGGCAAAGGGCAGCCTGGCCATGGGGGACGTGTGATGTAGACTGAAGTAGCACATCCTTCAGAAATGCTTGGTGTTCATTACTGCCTGTTTGTTCCTTATCCAGAAACTTCTTTTTCTTTTTCAACTTCATCTCTTTGATTATTACTTATTTATATTATTATTAGATTTATTGGGATAACATTGGTTAATAACATTACATAATTGTCAGGTATACAAGGTTATAATACTATATTTGTATACTCTATTGTGTGCCTACCACCCAAAGGCTAGTTTCCTTCCATATATATAATATACGGTAATGGAATTACCCACTTTGCCCTCCCCCTACCCTTTTTCCCCTCTGGTAACCCACCATTCTGTTGTTTGTATCTATGAGCTTGTTTTTGTTTGTTTTGTTAGTTTGTTACTTTTTGTTTTATATTCCACATATGGGTGAAATTTTATGGTTTTTGTCCTTTTCTGTCCGACTTATTTCACGTAGCTCTCATGATTCATCTATGTTGTTGCAAATGACAATATTTCATCTTTTTTATGGCTGAATAGTGTTCCATTGTATGTGAGGTTGGACAATTAAGTTTGCGAACTCATACTAGAAAAAGTGCTACATACCTCATTGCTGAATATCACTACGGTCACCTTCAAAGTACTCCCCTTGGGAAGCTATGCACTGATGCCAGTGCCTAGTCCACCCTTCAAAGCAATTTTGGAACTCTTTTTCTGGAATGGCCAACAGAGCTGTCATTGTGTTACCCTTGATGTCCTGAATGTCATCAAAATGTCTTCCTTTCAATATTTCCTTTATCTTTGGGTAAAGAAAGAAGTCATTGAGGGCCAGATCAGGTGAGTAGGGAGGGTGTTCCATATAGTTATTTGTTTAGTGGCCGAAACCTCCCTCACAGACAGTGCCGTGTGAGGTGGTGCAGTGTCATGATGCACGAGCCATGAATTGTTGGAGAGAAGTTCAGGTTGTCTAACTGTTTCATGCAACCTTTCAGCACTTCCAAATAGTAAACTCGGTTAACTGTTTGTCCGGTTGGTACAAATTCATAATGAATAATCTGTCTGACATCAAAATAGGTTAGCAACCGCGTTGCAACAAGTTTGTGACTTAATTGTTAGTCCTCGTATGTATACCACGTCTTTTTTATCTAATCATCCGCAAACCAAACTTCTTTTTCTTTTAGACAACTGTAAACATTTCAGACCTTGGCAATGCAACATACAGTGGAAGCATCTGCGGGGATTATCAGAATGGTTCCATAATCGCGGTGCAATTTGAATCTGGTTTTTCCTGGATGGTGAATTTTACAAAGGAAGTGTCTACTTATTCAATTGACAGCATTTCATTTACCTATGACACTAGTGATAACACAACATTCCCTGATGCTAAAGAGAAAGGTAACTTTAAGAATTGGATTTGTGTTATGTCCTCTTGCTCTTTATTAATAATAAAAAATGTAAATAATTTTAAAATCATCCTTATGTATGTCTGTCTTCCTAACTAGAGTGGAAAATTCATGTCTTTCTATCCTCCTCACCCCATATGCAGCAGTGTTCGACACAGCGATGGTATTTGCTGTCATTGCTTGAGTGCTTTACTTTGTACCAGAGAGTACCCTAAGTGCATTACCAGCAGCATCTCACTTAATCTTTACCAGTAAGCCTGGGAAGTAAATATTATCTCAACTTTACAGGTAAAAAGAATGAGGTTTCATGAGATTAAACGACTTTCCCAAAGGTCACAGAAGCTACTAGTAAGTAGGTGAGCTAGTTTTGGGCTACAGAGTTCATGAACTTAACTATTACTATTTATTTCATTCCATAGTGGGTACTCAACAAATGTTGAATCAATGAGCAAATCCTTTACTAATAATTATTTTAAATGTGTACAAGTTTAGTAACCTGAGACCAGCAGAATGTTTCATCTTCAAATCATTTTGCCATTTATTAGGTTGGTGCAAAAGTAATTGTGGTTTAGAAGGTTAAAAATAATTGCAAAGCTGCATTTACTTTTGCACCAACCTAATAGATAAGATTTTGACTGAAAAGTAAATGACAATTAATTAAAAGTAAAATGACTGAAGGTAACATTTGCTGCTGTTATGAGATAGTTTCAGGTCAAAATGGACTTGTAAAAGCATTGGCAATTAGGTCACTCTTGTAACTACTAGAAACTGAAATGTGTATTAAAATATTTTGAAGACATGGATAATGGAGATTTCCATTCTGTTAGGGATATATTTTTCTCCTTTCTTCACCCTCCATTGAGATTGAGTTAACATGGTGTTCGTATTATAGAACCTTAGCATTTCTCACCGATTAGTATTTCATTCTGACTCCAGAAACAAGTAGGTGGGCTTCAGTTGCCTAGACCTGGGGGTAAATGACTCATTTGGATATATGGATATCAAAAGATCATATTTTAAAGATCCAGAAGTGAATGAGTTCATATAAAACTTAGGAGGTATCACAGACGGAGACTTAGAAATTAAATCCTAGTTTTCTTTTTACTAATCTCTTAGATTGAGAGGATAGCTAAAGCAAGTTTGTTACGGGATAGCTTAGATATTTAGGTTTGTGCCCTACACTGTCTTTCAGAACTAGTATAAGATTTGTGTCTCACTTTCGAGGAGCTTAAAGACTAGTTGGAGAGACAAAGCAAAATTGTTTTCCCAAGTTGTATGGAAAAATCAGAAAGCATTGAGATCCGTGTGAACTTGTTGTTTGTGTTTGCAGGGTGTGGGGGCACTGAGGGTTCATCAGTCTTTTCTGATAATGTGAGGGAAGCTCTGGACCCTCTCTGTCCAAGTATATAGTGAACTTTGTATATGGTATATAATCCCTGAGCCCATCTGTGCATGCCTATGATTAAGAGGCTAGATTCAAAGTATTGTCACAAGGAGTCCTGATTAGGAGCAGAGAGAAGGAAAGGTTAGCATGCATTGGAGGAATGAAAAGCTGGGTAGAGAAGTAGGACCTGAGCTGAATCTCAGCTAATGGTAGAATTTGAGGAAGCAGAGAATTTTGAGCAGAGTATTTCCAGGAGGGGGACGCATGATATGTGCGGCAGTAATTGGAGAGCAACCTGATTAAAATAGAGGCTGTGTGTGTAGCAGAAGGAAAATCAGTTTGGCTAGGTGGCAGTTGGTCTAAATTATAGGGGCCCTTGGAAACCAAGGCAAGACATTTAGCTTGATGGGGTAAGCACCGGGGGAACCGTTTTAGGTTTTTAAGCAGGAGAATGATATCACAAAAGTAGAGACAGTAGTTTATAAAGAATGTTCTGCAGGATTAATTTGAAAGTAAGGAGACTACAGGCAGAGGCCAGTTTAGGAGGCTGTTATAAGTAATTAAGGGATGATGTAATGAGTGCCTGGACCAAGGAGGTAGCAGGGAAAGGAGGTGGGGTTTAATCTGACAGATTTGGTAGACTCCTAAAATGTTAACACCTATCGCTCCCCCCTTTTATTTTAAAGAAGTGAGAGTGCAATATTTTAATTACTGGCATCTGTGTAATATTTGAAACTATTTAGAATTTAAAAGGGCTTCTTTAAATGGACTGTTAATGGTTTTTGAAATAATTTAGTATTTTATTTTTAGGCATCTGGTAATTGAAGTGACTTTGAAACTGCTTTCTTTAAAAAAATTTTTTTTAAAGAGTTTATTGGGGAAGGGGAACAGGACTTTATTGGGGAACAGTGTGTACTTCCAGGCCTTTTTTCCAAGTCAAGTTGTCCTTTCAATCTTGGTTGTGGAGGGTGCCGTTCAGCTTCAAGTTGTTGTCCTTTCAGTCTTAGTTGTGGAGGGCGCAGCTCAGCACCTGGTCCAGTTGCTGTTTCTAGTTGCAGGGGGCGCAGCCCAACCATCCCTTGTGGGAGTCGAACCGGCAACCTTTGTGGTTGAAAGGATGCGCTCCAACCAACTGAGCCATCTCGGAGCTCAGTGGCAGCTCAGCTCAAGGTGCCGTGTTCAATCTTAGTTGCAGGGGGCGGAGCCTATCATCCCTTGTGGGACTCGAGCAGTTGAGCCGGCAACCTTGTGGTTGAGAGCCCACTGGCCCATGTGGGAATCGAACCGGCAGCCTTCGGAGTTACGAGCATGGAGCTCTAATCGCCTGAGCCACTGGGCCGGCCCGGCCCCTAAAAATTTTTTCATGATTAAAATACAGAAAAGTACAGAGAATAATATAACAGACCCATATGCACCCATTACTCAGAATTAGTAAATGCCTTTTTTTTTCATATTTGCCTCATCTTTTAAAAGAAAACCTTATAGATACACATGAGGTTTCCTTTGTACCCACTCTCCAGAGCCATTTTCCTCCCTGCCTCCTGAGAGACAACCACTCTCATGAATTTGGAGTGTAGCCTTCCTGTCTATGTGTTTATATTTGACGACTAGATATGTCAATATTATATGTTCATAAGCAATACATAGCTTAAAATTGATATAGTTTTATAGTGCAACTCCAATATATCTACTTGTTTTTTACACTCATTTGTTTTTGAGGTCTATCTATGTACAATGAGTTCATGTATCTATCTGTTCACTTATGTTAACGGTGAGAAACAGTTTTGGAAAAAAAATGTTCTAGTTCATTAGTTAAAAGAATTTTTCCTTTGGCCGTTAGGGGGTGCCAAGGCAGCATTAATTGGCTGCCTTGTGCTACATGTTGGAGAGGCACAAAAGGCAGCCTATATTAAGGGCCTTGAATGCCCTCCTTCCTTGCTGCTTCTTCAAAAGAAACTAAGTCATTTGGGTAGATAAGTATGATCACAGTCATTTGAAGTTTTACTATAGTAATTGTAATAAAAACGTCTACAGAATGGCTGTAACTTATTGCTTTTATATTCTGAGGATTTCGTGAAATGGAATAGTCTTTAAATTCTATCCAGGAAGAGGTTTCAAAAGCTCATTTTAGTTACTATAACTTACTTTGGATTAGTAGCACAAAAATAAAATCCTTGATTAATCCATCTCTCTTCTTTGTTTCGTCACGAAGTACTATTTAGGCAACTCCCCACTTTGCTTTTCACCTTAACTAGGTCATCAGCATTCTAACTGGTTTCCCTCTTAAATGACTTTCCTTAAAAGTTTTCTCCCCTCCCTGTCTTCTACAATTTTGCAGTCTTTCTTAAAATAAATTGTATGCATATTATTTATTTCCGGCTTCAAAAACTAAAGCTAACCTTCCATTGCTAACAAAATAAAGCCCAACTAACCTATCCATAGATCATATAAGATGCTTCAAAGTGTGTGACCACCTGCAACTCGTCTTCCCTTCCTAACCCCCATCACATCTTCTTATTCGCTGTTTCAGCCACAGCGAATTCGCCATTCCCTGAATATGCCATGTCCTTTGTCACTTAGGGGATGGGGTGGGACAGGCAGACAAAAGAGAAGAGTCTAACATATATTTATATTGTCACATTTTCCCTACCTTCTTGAAAACAGCTATTGTTAATCTTGTTTTACAGGACTGTTTACTGTTTATGACACTGTGGCATTTGGAATTCCATTGAATGACATCTTTAGATGCAGCAGTATATCAACTTTAGAAAAGAATTGTGTAGTCCAACACTATTGGGATGTTCATGTACAAGCTTTTGTCCAAAATGGCACAGTGAGCACAAAAGGTGACTGCTTAAAGTATATATTTCTATACTTGGGTCTTAATTTAAGATTAGAGTATATCAGGTAGCTTTAGTTGAAGTTGTTACCTGCAAGCATTTATATATTAACTCTTTTGCTGTGACGTTTGGGTGTGTTTTCCTGTGGCTTGCGCTATCAACAACAAAGGTGTTTTGTATGCCGTATTGTGTAACATTTTGTAATAATTTTTTTGTAAAAAGAAAATTCTAATTTATCTATACGTAAGTCTAATTGATACCACTTAGTATGTTTTGAGTATTTTTTTCTAAAATTCAATATAACGGAAAATTTATTACCATATAACAACAGTTTAAAATAAAAATAATGTCATTTATGTACAAAGCAGCTTAAAATGCTATTAAATGCATAAAATAGTCAAAATATCAACATTTTATTTTTTGGGGATTTTTGACACATTTTGAAAAAACTTGAAATCAGTTAACACAGTGAAAGAGTTAAGACTTATAGTTTACACTGGACTGTAAAGTTTTTATAAATAATAGCAATTGTTACTCTTGTGGAACTTGCAGTTTTAAGTTTATGATGTACATGTTGTGGAATGGTCTTTTAAAATGCTCTACCCATAGTATTTTCAGCTGATAAAACCTAGTCTTTGAAGAGACTCTCAAATAATATTTGATCATCAGCTCATTAGCTATTGATGATCCAAGACAAAAGCATAGAATTTAGATTTCTGGATTCTAATCTTGAAATTTATAATTTTTTAAAAACTTTTATATGACTTTATGGAAATGTAATAATTTCTCATTCGCCAGTCCTGGGAAACTACCAACACTTTCTAAAAAGAGGTTGAAATGCCTGTGATTTGTTGTAGGGGTAACATGAATAAAAGTTCCATTTGTATTTAAATCCTTCGATGATTTGTAAACTTTTTTTCTGGTAAACACTATCCTTTCTTACAGTGGTTGTATGTGGGAGAGAAGAGGGCAGGCCTAGGTTGGTGCAAAATGTTTTCAAACTTAAATCTCTGGTTTTCACATCAGAGGCAAGTAAAGTTCTTTGGGAATAAAGGGACTTCAAGGTCTGAAAAAAATGGATGTGTGGCCATGTGTGAGTAGATAAAGCATTTGGATGTGTCTGGAACCTGTTTGCTGTCTCATAACTCTTGGAGATTATCTGCATATGAAGCAGCAGTTTAAGAACTCTACCTCATTTAATTTAAAATGTCCTGTCAAGGTATTCTCTTCCCCTAATGTAATCCTTTTGGACTTCCATTGTGAGAAATATTTTGCTCTTCCCTGACCTTATGAATTAAGAAAATGTCTACTTTAGTTTATTTTGTCCTTTGTTTTAGAGTTTCTGTGTGATAAAGATAAAACTTCAACCACAGTGGTGCCCACTACTGTGCCATCTACAACTACAACACCGATTCCAAAGGAAAAACCAGAGATTGGATCCTATTCGGTTAATAATGGCAATGGTACTTGTCTTCTGGCTACCATGGGGCTGCAACTGAACATAACTCAAGATAAGGTATAGTTATCTATTTTTATGGATGCATTCTATTTGCATCTCTTTCCAAATAATGTATTCTACATTCAGCCCAAGAGTAGTGTTACTAGAATGATGCCGTTTTAATTGGAGATTTGATGTTGACTCATTGAGTTTTGATTAGTTTGCAGTTACTATAACCCTGAAGAGTTAATGTTACTGTCAAGGTGTTGTTATTTTGGCCAGGAGGAAACAACAATTTAAGGGACTCTTTGGGTTTAGATTCTATTTGCCATCAGTAGATCAGTGCATAATCAGTTGATCGTTATTTTAGTCAGTTTAAATATAACTTCTTCACGGTTTTGTCTGAAACACACTTTAGGTTGATGTATAGAAACAGTGCAGCTATGTGATGACTCAAATCATATAGATTTGCTCCAGTACAGGATGGCGCTTCTGGTTGCAACGTTCCACTGAGGCTACAGAGGGTGAGCCAATGAGCAAATCCCATTTCCAGAGTCCCATGACTTAAACAATCTTGACAGATGACTCTTATGCTTCATAAAATATGTGTATTTTCATTTGGTTCATTAGTTAGGAAGCTTTCCTCTTGTTTTTCTTTTTTTTAAAGTCATCTGAGTCATAGTTTGAAGGCCTGTGCCAACTTTGTTTGAAAGTAAGACTCCATAAACTTAAGTATCCAGGCAAAAAGATTTTTTTGTTCTCCACTGAAGTTGGTCTTATTAGAGTATAACGTTTTGCTGTAGACATTTATGGTTAATCTGTACCTTTCCCCCTCCCCTCTTCTTCCCTTAAAGGTTGCTTCAGTTATTAACATCAACCCCAATACAACTGACTTCACTGGCAGCTGCCATCCTCAAACTGCTCTACTTAGGCTGAACAGCAGCAACATTAAATATCTTGACTTTGTCTTTGCTGTGGTGAGTAATAAGTTTTTCTAAAATCAGGTTCATTCTCTTAGAAACACATCTGAAAGTCTAAGTAGGTGGTTTGTGTGTGTGTTGTGGGGGGTTGTTTAGCTCTATTTTCCATTGCAACACTACTTAATTATAGAGTATAGTCCATTAATCCCTGTTAACCCCTCAGGGTCACTTCAGTGGTTTGTGGGCTGGACTTTTATATTAATCATTACCAAAAGCGTCTAGTCTGCTATTATGTAGACCTTAGGTTAGGAGCAAGAATTAATCCACATCAAAAAAAACCTGCCTAATCTATCCATATACATAAGGTATATATATAAAAGATATAAAGTAATTTCCATAATATTTTCCTCTATTATTGGTTAGGAAACTCATGTTTGTCTACTATAATAATTTAGGTTTTTTGGGGGCTATACTATTTGTAATAGTATCAGTAATAATAGTAACATTTTTTGAGTACTTGGTATGTACAAGGCTCTGTGTAAGTACTTTACATGCGTTAATTCATTAAATCAGGCCAGTTTATAATGGCAGCATTCAGGTTGTTGTTGGTCGTGCTTGTATCAAGGGCTGAACCTTATGCAGAAAGTTCCACATTAAGTATACATTCTCTACTTCTTGCTAGCATAAATTAGTCATTGCGGACCTTTCTTTTCACCTTCTCAGAAGCAGTTATTATTTCCACAGTTTTTTGAGGGATGTAAGAGGCGATAGCTATAGGTGAGGGAAATTGTTGAACCGCCAGCAGTTCTCAAACTGAGTTATTGTATAAGTGGATAAAAAAACAGTTCTGCTTTTAAATCAAATTGTTGCATGTAGGGATGGGGAAAGAGTCTCAACATCTGATATAGAAAAAGTTAGGTCTGTTGTTACTTGTTTCATGTAAGAACTTGGTTTTTTGAGTCTAAAGCCTTTTTTCCTTATGGAATATATGCCAAGTAATTGAGGATTGTATTAAACAATTATATTTTAGAAAGGTTTACAAAAATCTTCCCTTTTCTAATATTCAAATCATCCCTCTGTTATAGTACATATATCACCAGTGAATTACTATTAAAAATGTCTAGTTAAGCTTGTCCTTTCCAATGTGATGAGAGCAGGCCTTCCCAGAGGTCTTTCTAGGTATGGTAAGATCCTAAAAGGACCATGATTTCTTCTGACTCTCATGGAGAAATATTTAACATTTAATAATTGTGATATTTAATTTACCCAGCAGACTATTTTTTTTCACATTTTTTTTCTTTTATTTATTAGTTTCAGGTGTACAAGACAAGGTAATACTTAGACGTTCATCATTTATATCCCTCACACTGTGAACCCCCCTCCCCCCATCCACTATCTCTCCGACCTCACACTGAACCATCACATTATATATATAAAATTATAGTTGGCATTCATTAATGTTTAGCTTCTGGTGTACAATGCCATGATCAGGTATCCACAGTATCCCCCAGCAGACTATTTTAAAATGTAATCCATAATAGTGACATTTTAACCTTGCTATAGGCATTTTGAAAACTCAGGAAACACCTGCAATGTCACCAGGGTTCACTGGGGCCCATCTCACCTTCAACCCTGTCATGACAGATGCTTCTAAATAGAATTTATTGAATTTGAGTGTGTTATTTATAGAATGCTATGGTGAGATACAAAGAAGGCCTATATTCTTCAGGTGGCCACACTTTAGTGGTAAAGATAGAAATACACAAATTATTACCATTTTTGTGCAAGGCCTTGAATGTCATGCTAAGGGTTTTGAACTTGGTTCTGTGGGCCATAGAGTACTGAGGAAGGCGTATACAAAGTAAGATGAGTGCTAGACCAGGGAAAATACAAGGTGCTGTGGGAGTATAGAGGAGGGAGAGGTTAATTCTGGCTGGCGGCGAGTGGAGAAGATTTATTGGAAGAGATGATATTTAAGCTAGAACTTCAAGGATGGGTCAGATTTGTACATAGGGGGAATAAGTGCAAAAGTATGGGTTACCCCTGGATAAAGGAATACAATCAACACCAACCAGGAGAATGAGGCATGTAGCATGTTTAGTGAAAGATAAGTATGGAAAAGTAATTGGGACAAATTGTGGAAAGCCTTGAACGCTGAGCCGAGACATATGCTAAGTGGAGGAGAGGTGTGATGAGGTGATCAAGTCCTCCTTTATGCTTCCTCCTGAAATTCCTCAGAGTCTATCACCTTGTTTTCATTCCCCACTGCCTTTGCCCTGATTCCAGCCTGCATTACCTCTTACCTGGACTATTCAGCCTCGTAACTAGTCCCTCCTCTTTCTCTATTCCCTCAGTGTTATGCTAGTGTACTTGTGATCAGCTTAATCTTCTTGAAACATAGCTCTTCCTCAGAAACCTTCAGTGGTTTTATTTCGCCATCATAACATCTAAGTTCCCTAGCAAAGTAGTTCTAGCCTCCCTCCCACCGACCATGCAACGTAATCTGCATATCCATCTTTGTTTCCTTCCTTCCCCCTTCCTGAGTCTCATGGTTCCCTCACCCTGTTTCCTGTGCACATCCAGTGAGGTAGGAGCACAGTACTGTGTTTCCCTGAAAATAAGACCTAATCGGAAAATAAGCCCTAGCATTATTTTTCAGGATGACATCCCCTGAACATAAGCCCTAATGTGTCTTTTGGACCAAAAATTAGTATAAGACCCGGTCTTATTTTCGGGGAAACACAGTGGTAACCAGCACACAGGCTCTGCAACCAGACTTCCTGAGTTCAAATCCCAGCTCACTGACTACTAACATATAGCCTCTGGGAAGTTACTTAATAATCTCTGTACTTCGATTACCCCATCTCAAAAAGGGGTGTTGTAATTATTCAATGATGCCTCATGTGTAATGTTTTAAGAACAGTGCTTGGCACTTAGTAAGTTCTCAGATGCTAGTGTACTTGTGATTATGCTTATATTCATGCTGTTGCCTTCTCAAATACCCTTTGCTGCTTGTTTCCTAATTGAATCCTACCCAATTCAAATAGCCCATCCCTAAGCTTGCATTACTTTCACTCATCCCCTAGTTGGAAGTAATTTTCATTTTCATAACTTAATACTTTCTTTTTTGTAATATGTTTATGTACAGTAGCCCCCCCATCCATGGGGGATATGTATCCAAGACCCCCAGGGGATTCCTGAAACTGCAGACGGTACAGAACCCTATGTTTTTTCCTATACATATATACATACCTATGATAAAGTTTAATTTATAAATCAGGCATGGTAAGATATTAACAATAATAATGAAAAAATAGAAAAATTATAACAATATACCATAATAATAGTTATGTGAATGTGGTCTCTCAAAATACGTAGAATTTTCCATTTAATATTTTCGAACTGTGGTTGGCAGTGGATAACTGAAACTGCAGAAAACGAAACCGCAGATGAGGGGGGTACTGTTGTATTTAGCTTATCTTCTCTGGCAGATTGCAAACATGGTGGGGGCAGGATCAAGTCTGGTTCATTTTGCTGGCTTCCTAGAGCATTTTGATACGTTACCTTGTACATACTAAGCACTGAAATAACTGGAATGACTAGCAGATGAGCTTCAGAAAGATAATAATAGTGAAGGAAAGATTGAGCTGGAGAGGCTGAAAAGCAGGGAGCCCAGTTAAGAGGCTATTGTGATCCAGGCTAGAGGTGATGAGGGCTCAGTAAGTGATAGGAGGGATAAAATGGAGGCAATGAGTTGTTGAGTGTCTGAGAATCACATGACTATACCTCTGGTCCAAAAACTGGAAACCAAATGCAAAGGAAAAAGGTTCCTGTCACATTTTGAGTTCTCTTTACTTAGTTGCAGTTTATTCTGCTGGCCCAAGTCTAATCTATAGTTTTATTTTTTTGGGTAATAGTATTAGATTGCTTTCTTTCTGTAGATAGTAACTGTACCTGCAGACAATTGAGATGTGTTGATTAATTGGAAGCTCTTTTTCAAACAGGAAAATGAAAACCGATTCTATTTGAAGGAAGTGAATGTCAGCATGTATTTGGTTAATGGCTCTGGTAAGCAAAGCATTGGCCTTGGGGAAAAGAGTGTGGGTTGTTACACAGAAGGAATAGAAACCATAATTGTCTTGTTACCAAATAGTGCCTTATTTAATGGGACAGAAGATTTCATGTGAAAATTGACCTTGACCACAACTTAAAAATCAGTAACTTCTATCTTTTACGGTATCTTGTATTTTCAAAGCATGGTGGTTAAGAGTGTGACTGAATTTTAGATTATAGAAACATCTATAGAAAGATAGGAAACAGTGACAGATGTTTACTAGAATTAGTAGGGTGATCACATTGTAAGGTATAAAAATGTCGAATCAGTATATTGTATACATGAAACTAATATAACTAACAATATATTGTATCAAACTATACTTAACTTTTTTTAAAAAAAGATTGGAAGAATTGTTTTTTGTAGGTAGACCCTGTACCCCAAGCTCCCATACTTCACTGAAAAATCCTGAAGACTGCCCTACTTATTATGTTGATAGGATAATAAATTACTAACATATTTTTTTCTTTAAAGTTTTCAGCATTGCAAATAACAATCTTACCTACTGGGATGCCCCTCTGGGAAGTTCTTATATGTGCAATAAAGAGCAGACGGTTTCAGTGTCTGGAGCATTTCAGATAAATACCTTTGATCTTAGGGTTCAGCCTTTCAATGTGGTAGAAGGAAAGTATTCTACAGGTAAGAATCAAGCAATTTTTATTAATAATTTATGTTCTTATGTTGACTTTAACTTTGGGTCTTGGGGATTTAAGCATTGAAACAGAAATGTGAATTCACCACTTGACTCTGTTGTAGAGTTCTCATAGCCTTGACCAAGTTATATCACTCTATATTTGGCTCATTATTTTGCTCAAGCTAATTTTTTTTTTGTGATCTGAAAACTATTTGCAACAAAGTTCTTAAAGCCAACTCAAAAACGGATAGAACCTTTTTCCCCCCAATAGAAGCTTTAAGTGAGCTTTACTTAACGTAGGAACACTCTCCCTAGGTTTTAGTTTGTGGGAAGGGTGGCACTTAGGAGCAGCAGCTTTGGGTATCTTGCATCTGCTTTCTTGAGGCCATCTTTTCACTGGAAACATTTTCATACTCGAATAAAAGCATTTTGGTCTTATTTTGTTGAGATAAAAGATTGTAGTAGCAAAACTTCGAATACCGTGAACTATATTTTGGCTAGCCGGAATAGTCTGCAGAATTTTAAAAGCATGTGAATGAGGCTTTTTGAAGATCTACTCGGGCCTGACGGTATTGTTTATCAGATTTTTAATGCAAACTTTGTGAAGTGCTCATTACAGTGTGTTTATACAAATATGAAAGATGCATTTGAGATTACAAGATTAAAATTTACATGAAGAAAAAAGTGCATAAAATTTCTTAATTGAATTGTCCTTTTAAACTGATTATTTAGAATTGGGGTTTGTGGATTGCAGTTCTGCTGAGCACAGCTATTCCAGTCATCTACAGCATTTTAAACAAGTAATTCCATGGTTTAGAAGGAAATGTGGAAGCTGTGTTTAAAAGTGAATGTGCTGGGGTGTTCAGTTAGCTCACTTGGTTAGAACGTGGTGCTGGTAGCACCAAGGTTGCTGGTTCGATCCCCACATGAGCCACTCAGCTGCGCCCTTCTTTAAAAAAAAAAAAGAAAGAAAGAAAGAAAGAAAGAAAGAAAGAAAAAAAAAGTGAATGCTGTGAACCATTGAAGTATTTTTGCAGTAGTGCTGAATACCTAGCCTGACTTGGTTAGGCCAAAATGGTAGGCTCTACAACCTACCATTCTTGTGACTAGAGAGGTTAATCACACTTCAAATTTTTTTTCAAAAACTTATCTTCCCTTTTGTCTGTTTTTCTTTTTACGTCAATTATTTTGATCCTTTAATAGTTTTATTTTTGAGTGTTTATCTAGTTCCCCTACATTGTTACTCTAAATTTAGGTTCAGATTTGCGTTTAAAATTTAAAATCATTTGTTCAAGCCTGTTTAGTCAGCTGTAATAGAGATGAGCTCTGTCCTTTGTCTAATTCGAAACTGTGTTTTTTATGTTCATAGAATTAAAAATGTCACCCAAAGGAACATACAACATTTAATATTGATAATGAATGCATAATCTATTTGTGGAGCTAGGTTCTTGACTATGGGTATCTATAAATACAACACATTGGTAATACTTCAGGAGGGGGAAATAGATTTGTAGTAAGGTAAATAGTGTTGATTGGATTTTACTGGATCAGACTACTCCCTAGACATAGAAAAAAATAGCCTGTGGGCTGTCAGTCCTGACCAGATTGATAAATGTAATAAACACACACAAATTAGTAAGAAGTCCTAGTTTCTTTTGTAGCCACTAAAATCATGTACTCTAAGTTAGGGATCTACGTAATTTTTCTGTAAAGGCCCAGACAGTAAGTTAGGTTTGGAGGCCTCGTGGTCTCTGTCACAACTATTCAACTTTGCTATCGTAGCAGGAAAACAGCCACAGTCAATAAACAAATGAATGTCTGTGTTCCAAAAAAACTATTTGTGAATAGTGAAATTTGAATTTCTTATAATCCTCATCTCTCACAAAATATTCCTTTGTTTTTTCCCAACCATTTAAAAATGTTTAAAAGCCACTTTTAGCTCTTGGGTTAGATTTGGCCCACAGGCTATATATAACTTGCCCATCTCTGTTCTAAAGGATTCCAGAGCAAGCCTGGTCATTCTAATCTCGTGATTAAACCTTCCTGATCTGGTCCCAAAAGACATTCACTCTACCACTAAGACACTAATTTGGCTATGTGAAATGGACTATATTAGCTGTCTTCATTTTTGATAAAGTAATACTACTATTTTGGAAAGGACTTGAAATATAAACAGAGAAACACACACACACGTATGTGTTTACTCATAGATATAATTATATATGTATTCATATATATATGAATATCTATATATACACACTTACACAAATGGAAGGACAAATATGTTTTAGGATTTTAATTCTAGAACAATCCATAATTTTCTGTAGTTTTACCATTAAATATACATGTCTTAATTACTTAAAGTTGAACTTGTAAGAGCATTTCTGACTTTTGAATCAACATCTTTTACTGTTGGACGTTCTTTTTTGATTATACTCATTATTTGTTACACAATTTTTCTCACCTACAGCCCAGGAGTGTTCGCTGGATGATGACACCATTCTAATACCAATTATAGTTGGTGCTGGTCTTTCAGGCTTGATTATCGTTATAGTGATTGCTTACCTAATTGGCAGAAGAAAAAGTTATGCTGGATATCAGACTCTGTAATACTAATCCATATGTGATCTCTGTTACAAAATAATAAAGCAAGTACAAGTTCCAACATGCAATACTGTTCAACTTAAGGTATATTTAGTTGTAGTTCTGATCTTAGAACCAGTAATATGGGGGATTTTATACTTAAATAAATACAAACACTCCAAAAACTATAAATTACAAGTTTGCCACATGATTTTGATTTCCCCAACCAAAGGATTTAAAACTATTATTTCTACAGCAAAAGGCATGTGCAAAATCACCTGGATTAATAGGTTGTATTTTACAGTCTTGAAATAGTATTTCATTGTTTTCTTTAACTATTCTGACTAGAAATATACAGTTTAGGAAAAACAGTTTTAAAAAGAGATTTTTTTCCTGCATGTAGTTAAATTGAGACAACACATTCTACAGTGGATTTGTACTTGCTCCTTTTGCATTTTTTTCTGTGATTTTGTTTGCAGGTTAACTTAGCTGCTTTGACATTGCTGCGTATTTGACCTATGAGAAATATGCCAGTAGATTTGGACAGAGTTTAGTATTATTATGTTCTTAGCAATGAATGCTGTTTGAATACATTTTTATTTAATGTGACTATAATAACAAAAGATTCAAACGCTTTTCAAATTTTAGAAGAAGTGTTAAGGTTATTGTTTAATCCTTTTTTAAAGAACTGGATATTTCAGTCTTTTAAATTGCAAGATATAAGACTATTCCAACTGGGCATTTCAGTCCATTTTCTAGGTGCTTTAGAGATGATGGCTAGGCAGGGCCAATTTTGGACATTAGTCCTTTGTACTTATAAATTGGCCTTTACATGCAGTGCTAAAGTTAATGTAGACTTCTCTTTAGCCTTCCAGTATCCTTGGTGGTGGTACTGGGTTTTATTCCTTTCTTGTCTTTTCCTTGAAGAAGAAATGTCAGTATGTCCTAGAACCTAGATAAGGAAGTGCACTTACATTTATAAAGTAACTCATACCTAACACAAAAGTCTTGGTCTTCTTAGTCTATTAAAAAGTTGGTCTTTGTTCCAGCTTACTTTGATTGCTACAACATTTACTAATTTGGTTTTCCCATTTCAATGGTTTTATGCAAATCAAAACCTAGATTATTATTGTTCATTATGGTAGAATCATTATTAATTCATGTATTTTGTGTTCAGTTTTGTCGTCTGGGGAGATGTACCAATTGTCCATTTACCTTGCACCACCTAATGTTTATATGAGAAAGCAAAACATTACAACTTGATAGTTAACACATCGAGTATTCTTGCTGTTTCTAGGATTTTTTTATTGGAATAGCTGAGCAAATATTAAAAATTTGTTAATGTGCAGCCATATATCGAAGGTTCCTGAGTTTTTTTGGATGGGAGATTATATGTCCCCCCATTCACTAGAAAATGAGATATCTGGGTTTGAAAATATGATTGATGTTGAATTAATTTGGTAGTCTAGCTACACATACACACACACACGAGCAATTGCATGTTAGCATGTGTACGTCTATAACTATCTTTCGAGTTACAGTGGAGTGCTAAATATTTTCTCCCACTTAAATTTGCTCTCTGTTTAGAGTAGCCTGAAAGTCTTACTGGCTCAGAATTAGATTCTTCACCAAACTCTCTCTTAAAGCTACATTGAGCTGTATTACCATTTTAAGGTACTTTTGAAAGACTAAATATAAATCTGATTTTTTAAAATTATTTTTATTTAAATAATGTCTTAGTGTAAGACTGTTAACCTTAGAAGAATGGATAATGCTTACAAGAACGTAGGCCTTAGATATTTCTCATGAGTCAAAACAAAGCAGCTTTAAAAAAAATTGGAACACAAGTGGGTGGCACTGGCTTATCGCTATTAATGTTTCTACAATTAGATTATATAACCGATTCATATTAAAGTACCTCTAATCAGCACTGTTTTTTCTAGAAAATCTGACTTCATTGAATATTTCTGTATTTTACGTGGGCCAGTTTTATATATGGTTATTGACATTATTATTTCCTAAAGCCACGTGTTCTTTGACCTTTCGTAGTTTCACTTGCTGTACTGGGTTTGCACCTTGATGGTCTAATACTCTATATGGTTCTGGGTGTTCTCATGTTTTATCATTTGTATTAAGAAACTGGTCCATGTAAATACTTCTCATGTTTTTTCCCCTCAAATGTTTAAATCACTAGTTGATGTATGGTATTCTTCTTTAGATATTTGCTTGTCCATTTGCTCAACATATTGCTTTTAAAACAAACAATAAAGATTCTTTTATTTCTTAAGGAAATTTGCTCACATTTTTTTCCCATTGGTTAAAGTCAAGATTTTGTACACCACAATAATGGCAATTGCTTCCAAAAGGAAAAACTTTTCAAGTGCTAGAAGTAGAACTAAATTATTTCCAAACTGTTCTGTTGTATTACAACTATCTGGAAGAGTGGTCCCATACTTAGGGTTCTAATGATGCTGGGATGGCTACAGAATAAGAATCACTTGGGAAGCTTGTTATAAAAATTCAGCTTCCAGCCTCCATCCCTAGAGGATTTAATTTAGCAGGTCTGGGATGAGGCATGCGCGCGTGTGTGTTTGTGTTTGTGTGAGTGTGTGTGTGTGTGTGTGTGTGTGTGTGTGTGTAAGCTCCCCAGCTGAATATGGTAGCCAATTGGGGAACCAGTGATCAAAAATATTTATAAAAGCTTCAGATTATTTCATTGTGCACCTTGTTCAACTCCTTAATTGAAGCTGATATTTAATATCTATACATAGCAGCTGTACATTGCAGCCAAATAATCCAAACTGTTGATCCGAACCAAAATAGGATTGTGTGTAATCTCTCTCTTTTAGCTACCCTAAAATACTTGAACCTTAGTATATCACACACAAAATCCTTAGCAGTCTTGCTAGTAAATTTCCTCTGGATTACCCAGTTAAGCCATGTGACTGCCATTAATCATTACAACTCCTATCTGTGCTAACTACCATGTGACTTGGGCCAAGCTCCTTAACTTCTGGAGTCTCAGCTTCTTCATCTAGGGGCTGAGGGCTTTAAAATCCTGTTACTCTATTTTTTGAGTGGTAGTTTCCATTTCAGTGAAGATTTGAGTAATTTCAGAAGGATCTGATAAGAAGTTCCTTGTTAGGTATCAAGTACATACTTTATATACAGTGTGAAAAAGCACCATCTGAAGTTTCTTTGTATTCTTTAGGAGAAATTCTCACAAGATTCTGATATTTTTAAGATTATAGCATTTCATCTCTCTTTAGGTAGATAATGTTAAATTGGGCTCATCTCTCTTCCACCCATCTCCTTATCTTTTACCTTGGTAGCTAATTTTCTTCATCAATAATTGCCATATCTTGTTTTTGAAAATAGTATAGACATGTTTGGGTGATACTGAGTAGCTTCAAGTATCTTCAAGATTCATGTATACTTCAGTTTGATTATAGATCTAAAAGGCATATAACAAATAAGGTGTCACAAAAGAATGTGATTCTTAATGCTGATTTTTCCAAAGAGAAATTTGACACAATTGGTTTTTAAGAGGAATTTTTGTTTTACGTTTTGTAGTAAATGTATATCTCAGCTTTCAAATTCACACTGAAAATTGTATTTGAAAGATTTCTGAACTAACAAAATCGAAGATAGCGATATTTTTAATCTACATAAAACTTTTCGTTGAAATTTCAATGTCTGTGACTTTTTTATCTTTAAAAATATTCACTGCTTCTGTGACTATTAACCTCTTTAATGAATAACTTTTCAAGTGTACGTTAGGCAAATAGATCAGATCAAAATGACTTATAGAATGAGATTTTTTCTTCAGGATGTGATCCTATTAATATTACTGCTTTACCAAAATTTCTTTCCATTACCTACATAATTCTTAAAGGTAGAATTCATAAAAGGTAGAATTAATAGTTATTATAAATTAATACTTCACATGCTAATTGAGAGCATTTTAAGTAAGTGAAAACATCTAGAAAGACCCTTGTATTAGTGGAATTGCCTTTTTGCTCTACTCTGGGGATATTTGTCTTACATGAAAGCCTTATTGGCAGTATTTATGATAGTCATTTCAGTACTAGGTTAAATACCCAATTTGGGAAAGAATACTATGAATCCATTACTAGAATAAGAAATTAATCTAATGATTTTTTAAAAAAATCAAGTTATATTAAATCCAAGGTATAATACTTTATGGTACATGTCCTCTAATAGTTTATCTGCTGGGTGGTATACTTTGGGAAATTGAAGGTGAAGAGCTAACTGGGTACTCTTTATTTATATTTATATATATATATATATATATATATATATATATATATATACACACACACACACATATATATATGTATGTACGTACGTATGTATATGCATACATACATATATGTATGTATGTATATATATATATATACATATATATGTATGTATATAAATTTTATTGGAGGACAGTGTGTTTCTCCAGGCAGTTGTCCTTCAAACTCGTTGTGGAGGGTGCAGCTCAGCTCCAAGTCCAGTCGCTGTTTTCAATCTTTAGTTGCACAGGGCACAGCCCACCATCCCATGCAGGAATTAAACCAGCAACCTTGTTGAGAGCCCGTGCTCTAACCAACTGGGTCATCCGGCTGCCCCTCGGGAAGCTTAGCGGCAGCTCGTTGTCTTCAATTTAGTTGTGGAGGGCGCAGCTCAGTGGTCCATGTGGGAATTGAACCAGCAACCCTATTGTTCAGAGCTCACACTCTAACCAACTGAGCCATCTGGCCGCCCCCCTAACTGGGTATTCTTGACATCATATATTCACAAGTCACATCTGGCAACCTCAGATACCTGGATTTTTAACAGAACAGAGAAGCAAATAAAAAAGATCACTGAGCTGATGATGTCATAAAGTCCATAAACTTCAGGACTACCTCTTGTTCTGAGTTGTTGCTCCAGAGGCTAGAATGGCACATTTCTTAAATGCAAGCACAATCAGAAAAAATTCTTATTTTTGGCACAATTCTAATAAGCTTAATTATCTGATTTATCCATCCTTGGTAGGTTGCAAGCTAGGAGGAAAAGTAGGGCAGTAAGAGGCAAGGAAATAGAAAATAGTGAGAAGTGGTGATTCAGCATCCTAGCCTTCTTCACTCTGCAAACGGATCTCCATCTGCACCATTCATTCTTTCCTCCTCTCCAGTCTCAGTAGGTTTTGTTTTCCTAGTTAGTGCTTTTGGAATCCTACCTCCTAGGAGACCTTGTACCGTTCAGCATCGTCAACCTATCAGATGCTAATGGCTCTTGCCCTCATCCTCTAAGTACATTTAAGTCTCTTAAACCCTGAAGATAGCCTTTCTTGACCCTATGTCCCACTTGTAATTACCTCCCTATTGCCTTCAAACTTCTTGAAAATGAGGAACTTCCCCATCCCAAGTTCTTGAGCTCCTACTGGTCACTTCCCATTCACTCCTAAACCTACAGCAATTTGACTCATAACCCTCACCCTCCATATTGCTAGATCCAATGTGCATTTCTCAGACTTTTCTAATATTTTACACTATTCTCCCATGCTACGTGAAACTCTGTTTTTCCTTGGCTTCTGTAGCACCATTTTTACCTGCCTTTTCTACTTTTTCCTTCTCCCTCAAATATTGGTGTTCCCAAGGGTTTTGTCTCTGGTCCTCTTTTTATTACTTGCCCTCACTGAGAAATATCTTTGTCTATGGTTTTTACTACTGAGGTTCATCAACCAGTTGGTTGGGACACAGGTATCTTAAACTCAGCAGATCTCTGAATGTCCCCCTCTTCCACATATCCCTCTCCACCCTCCCCACACATGCCAAAAAACAAACAAAAAAAAACTTCATACAAAAATGACTACAAATAAAACTGAAATGCATATATTCCTCCTCTTATATTACTATCATGATGAATGCAACTGGCATCTACATAATCATTCAATCATGGAATTGGAAACCATGCAGTTATCTCCTACCACACCCCCAACATCCATTTGTTCAATTCTTCCTTCTAAGTGGATCTCTGGTCTTTCCTTATGCATCTGCACTTTGTTAACCCACTTCAGAACCATACTGTGTTTCCCCAAAAATAAGACCTAGCTGGAAATCAGTTCTAATGTGTCTTTTGGAA
This sequence comes from Rhinolophus hipposideros, assembly GCF_964194185.1. Lineage (NCBI taxonomy): Eukaryota > Metazoa > Chordata > Mammalia > Chiroptera > Rhinolophidae > Rhinolophus > Rhinolophus hipposideros. The sequence continues at coordinate 35,721,444 of NC_138046.1, forward strand.
CAAAAATTAATATAAGACCCGGTATTATATTATATTAGACCAGGTCTTATAGTAAAATAAGACCGGGTCTTATATTAATTTTTGCTCCAAAAGATGCATTAGAGCTGATTGTCCAGGTAGGTCTTATTTTTGGGGAAACGGTATTATTGAACATGTGGGCGTTAGCAATGCCTCCAGTCTTATATCTGGCATAACTTCTGAAACAAATACCTTGCTTAAAATCCTGCTGCACTGTTTTTTTGTTTTTTGCCATCAGTATAAGGCCAAACTACCTACAGCATACAATGCCTTTGTGATCCGGTCCTAGTACCCTTCTTCTGCTGCTTTTCCAGCCAAGAGTACCTCTTGGTCCATTGTTCTAGCTATGTGAACCTACTTGCATTTCCCCTGTGCCATATTTTCCTAACCTCCTTATTTTTGTGCTGTTTCCTATATCTGGAATGCCTTTTCCCCATTACCTGCATGGTTAATTCCTACTCATCCTTAAAAACCCAGCTCCAGTGTCAGTTCTTTCAAAGTATGTCTTAACAAGACTGAGTTGAGTGCGCCTCTGAAACATGACTCTTTGTCTGTTGCCTGCCCCTATTACAGCCCATTTTGAAATTACAACTGCCAATTTTCTTGTCTGACTCTCACACTAGACTGAACATCTTGAGACAAACAGTTATGCCATCAAGGCCAGTTTTTATCTTTTCCCACTACTAGGTGACCCCGGATTGCTATGCATTGAGTTCTTAGGTCTGCACTGTATAGCTCATTTGGTTCATTTCATTAATACTTCACATCTGCAGTATTCCAGGCACTGTGCTTCTTTAACATAACAGTTTGCCTCTGGAAGCTCACAGCCTGATCATCAAGGAAAGGCTAATTATATTTATCCATTATCTTCTGCTTAAGAAATCTGGGAAGTATGTGATCATTTTATATATCTTTTATCCAAAATGACTGCATTTGGGGGGTTTACTTAAAAGTGTATGATTTGATTATTTGGAAAATCACTTTTGTGGAATATCTCATTTGCTGGTAATGAACGTCTATGACTTGTTACCTTGGTGTAAAAAACAAATATGCATATTGGGAAGTCCTGCCATTTTAACTTAAAATTTACAGATTTGAAATTTTGTCGCTGTTTCTGTTCTCAATTGTCCTTTCTCCACATCTAGCTCAAGACTGCAGTGCAGATGACGACAACTTCCTTGTGCCCATAGCGGTGGGAGCAGCCTTGGCAGGAGTACTTATTCTAGTGTTGCTGTCTTACTTTATTGGTCTCAAGCGCCATCATGCTGGATATGAGCAATTTTAGAACCTGCAGCCTGATTGGTTAAAAATACATGCACATAACAGGATTTTCTTGTCTCTTAGTTTTGAAACACTTTGCTTCTTAAGCATGATGTGTTGAAACTAATTCTTAAATCAGTCCCAGCATTTTGAGATAAATCTTTATTAATAAAAACTGTTTTCTTTGACCAACTTAAAATAAAAAATGTTGCATTTACTGGTCCTGAAGATAAACTTGTTAAAGAAAACATTGGTGTGCAATGTGTTAAGGTCTATCTTAAAAAGCCTTGGCCAAAATTGATCCTAACCTAAGATGCCCTAAACTTATTAATATGGCAATTATACAAATAAAATATGTAGCTGTCTCTTAATGGAATCAATAAATATTATTTCACTACTGGTATTCTGTTTCAATGTATAAGAACTATCCTGATTTAAATTCATCACAAAGCCTTTGCATATAGTTCCATTAAATAAATATTGATGTGGCATAAATGCCCATCAGATATGCTCAAACTTTGTTTTCAGTTGAATGTCCTCAGGACCATCAGCATTTTTTAGGTTATGTGTCTTTTTGCTGATTTCTTTGAGTTAAGGATAAAGCCAGAATCTCAGGCTTGTGATTTTTTCCCCTAGGTACATAAGAGACCCAAAAGGCCACAACAGAACTTAAACTGGCTTCAGAATTCGTTTTTTAAAAATTGTTTCTTTTTCAGCAATAGAGATGGAAAAGATTCACGCATATTTAACCACTTTTTTTTCTTGTGTTCTCTTCTTTGGATGCCTAATTAGCATTGAAAGATAGAAATATTCTATGAACTAATTAGGGCAGAGTATGTTGTGTTTTTCTACCTCATCTTGATCTCTAGAGCATTAAAATTTATTTAGTGTTGTCATCAGGTCGGTACTCATGAAATGTAAGCTAATAGCAATCTCAGAAGGGATGGAGTGAAGCATAGCAACTGGGCTCTTACTTCTTCAACACAGCCCTTGTGGGCCAGATCATAGATGAGGGGGTAGAGAGAAGCTGTTGGCATTAAAATGCGCTAGATAATCAGTCCCTATTGAAGCATACTCCTTGTTATACATGCAGCACAGTTACTGAATGTATAGATAGATAAAAAGGAAGCTTAATCTGTAGACTTGAGAAGACTTTTACATTGAAATGATTATTTTATATATATATATATATAATATGGGCTTGTTCAGAATTTCTGTAACTCACTGATTACAGTATTTTGGTACCCAGTTATCAGTCTCTGAAAGCTTTCAGTAAAATACAGTAAAGCCTTTCAACACAGGCTGCTGTAATTACTGAAATTCATATACTTAGAACCATAGCAATTGGCTTTCTTTTTTTATGAATGACAAAATTGCAAGAGGAAGAAAAGATAAAATTAGAGGAAAATACATTATTACTTAATTATAAATCACACCAAATGTCACATTTTGTTAATTGCATTAGGCTTATACTGGAAAGGACCTTAAAGATTATTTACTCTAACCCTATAACTTTACAGAAAGGGAAGTGACTTCACCGAGGTTACATACCTAGTGGGCAACAAAACCATTATTAGCATTTTGATAAAAATTGTCCTAATGAAATCTAGTCACTCAATTGTAAAACTCATTTAAACTTGAAATTATGAGATCAGAATGTGGTACTTTGAGCTTCTGTACTAACTACTTTCAATAAATAACACATGATCTCAATTTTGTTTAAGTATTTTTTTAAAGTACTGAATATTGGCTTTTGCAATAATAATATACTGAAACACTCCTATTTTTATCTCTATTTGCTACTTGAAAACCTAAACCTCCTTGGATAGGATCACAAACATGGGAGGAGAATAGAAGACAATGAACACTTGTTGAGCATCTGATGTGTATCAGATGCTTTAGAAATACAATTGCATTTTATCCTCAAGTACATTAAAATATAGATATTATTATCCCCCTTTTACAGGTGGGGAAAGTGAAGCCCAGTTTAAATAATGACCAAGGTCCGTTAGCTAGTAACTGATGGAGTCAAGATGCAAACTCAGTTCTGTCTGAATCCAGAGTTAAAAATCAATGTTGCACACATTGCCTTCCTGGTGCTCCAGTGGAATGGACTGCAATGTATTGGATTCTGCTATTATTCTTCCAGGCTACCACTCAGCTAAAAATAATTATGTATAACCCAATGGTTAACCTATTGCCTGTGTGAAAAAATTATACTGCATTTTCTTGATCTTAAGTTCTTTTCAATCAACTTAAAGTTTATTACTCATGCAGAATTCTTATTTGTATTTTAATGGTAGTTGTGGCAAGGGAAAAAGGGAGTGTGGAAATATGCAGGCAATGGTCTTAAGTGTAGATGATAGTTCTTTCCCCCAGTGACATTTAAACATAAAAAAATACCCATATTAGGTAAGCACAATTCTGTGTTTTGGACCTTTTCCCCTTCTTCCCTTAACTTCTGCTTTTTGTACTGAGGAATTGGTGTGATTTGAGATGAAGTGATAATGAGAGCTGTAAGAGGATCAGTTGCTTAGAAATATTTGGGTGGATATAGATAAAATAAGAAAATCTGGGTAATGCTCTAAAAGACTAACCTATGTACACTTTCAAAATGCTTGTTTCTTGTTGCTTGTTTCTGCTTAATTGCATTCCTTACTAATTTTCTTTCCTTGCTTTCTGTTTGTTCTTTTCTAACAGCTGAAGAATGTTCTGGTGACTCTGACCTCAACTTTCTTATTCCTGTTGCAGTGGGTGTGGCGTTGGGCTTCCTTATAATTGTTGTCTTTATGTCTTATATGATTGGAAGAAGGAAAAGTCGTACTGGATATCAGTCTGTGTAGTCAATTAAATTTAGTGCTTCTTGTTATTTGCCATCAGGTTTCCAGAGGCTAAAAGCCAGGAAATGCTGCATAATCGATTGTTTGATATGCAAAATAACCTCAGTGAATTGCTAGCTAACTTGGGCATAAGTAGTACTTACTTAAGAAAAAAATGTATTAGGACCAGTTTCTTTTGTTTTTCTATTTTCCTTCCTTTGTTAAAGTGTAATTGAAAAAAAATTGTGGTTTACAATATGTTTTTTTAGTAATAATTTTAAGCCTTTGGATCCAATTATTTCTACTTGAAGTATAATTTTATGTTGCAATTACTTGTATTTTGCTACTTTGTTTGATATTTGCAAAATTAAAGCTGTTATGGAGGCAAACATAAAATTTGGTTCATAATAAGACTTACTTTCCTAACTTCCTGATCAGGATTATTTAAATCTGTGTTTTTCTGTTAGTTAAAAAAATAAGGAAAGAAATGGCTTCATGATACTGTGTTTAATAGCAAAAGTCTGGCTGTTTTCTTTATTACTGTTAGTGGCTACTATATCTTAACAAGGATTTATGTTTTTTTTCCTTCTGGAGTTTGGAATATTTTTATTATCTCAGACTTGACAGGATGAAGTAAGATCTTCAGCTTTTTAAAAAGGTATTGATATAGAGTAGGTAGATTATGGTTTTTTAGGGTTATGATTTACAATGTGTTTCCCCCCCCCCCAGAGCCTTAACTTATTCAGAAAGTTAATTCATCCTCCATTAAAAAACAAAACTTCTATACTTTGTGTACCTCCTGCACTCTCCCATTCCCTATATGAATAAGTTCTAATTGATATTTTTAAGTATTGATTTCTTTCTTCTCAAAGCTTCTAGTGGGCCCTGAAGTGTCATCTGTCAGATGGCTGCCTAGCCAAAACTGGACTATGATTATTTGTGTTGATCTCGATATAGACATATCCTGGTAGAGACCTCTAGTCTAGTGGCTTTGGCTTTTGGAGTAAGGTACTAGAGACCACTCATCCCAGTATCTGATTGGTTGGCTAGGCTGTTGAATTGCCTTTTGATTTGGCAGTACAGTGTTGTATTTCTCTAGGGTCAAATGGCTGCTTTGTACACCTGTTATTAGCATAAAGCAGACGTTAATCATATCAAGCAATTTTATCCCCATATAACTAAAAACAAAAGTTTCCAAAGATCTACCTTCACTTCAAAAATGTTCCATAGGATTAAAAAATTAAGCTTAAATCTTAAGCGAAGTTAGTTTGTTATTAAATGCAAGGATCAAGTCCCCATCTACCTCTCAGTACAATGCAGATGTTCACCGCTGTATTGTTGCCATCAACTGATGCCAGAAGTATTTGCCAATAACTGGAACTAGAACATTTTGTTAAAAAGCAAGAAAATTTATCAACCATTTTACCTATATATGCATCTCAAAAGCACATATTCCAAACGAGTAGAAAGTCAGGTTGCTCAATTACTTCTCCCTTAGAACACTCTAGTTCTGACTTGCAGATTCAAGTTATCCTCTATTTCCTAAGTGTATAAAAAATGTTTTCTTTTTAAATGTTCTCCTGTGAAAACAATTGCTTGTTTATTATTTGGTCAAAATGATGGCACCATAAAGAACAGTGGCTTCATTTCAATAAATATTTTTGAGATGATTGTCTAGAAGCTAGATTATTTATATCAGTTGTGATCTTGCTAAGTATATAAATTAGAAATTGAGATACATTAAAAATTACAGATTCATTTAAAAGTCTTCTACCTTTTAAATATGAGACTAATATCACTAATTCTTCATTAGGTATCATGGCATTATCTTAGATAATTAGCAAATGTGTGCTTAATCTTCTTTGAGAATTAAGATTAAAATACAAAATTCTAACAGAGGGTTAAAACAAACACTGCTTCAACTCCAATAAAACACAGGAAGCCCCAAATCTATGAACTGAGTGTTCAGTTAGCTTTGCCCACTGAATTCATTTTTGTGTTAGTACAACAGTGGATCAGACAGTAGGACTTTGAGCTCATGAATGAAAACAATTGTTTTTTACCTAAGCTTTGAAAGAACTGATGCTTGCTGCTAACTAAAGTTTTGCATATATCAATTTAATGAACTAAGTAATACCTGCAAAATGAAGCATACTGTGGTACTCCTATTTGATCTGATATGTGTGATTTTTAGATCAATGGATTAAAAGTAATAAAGATCATACAATCCATATCACCATGGGTAACTTCATTTTTATTCCATGTGCTCAGCCTTAAGAGCTTGGGTTGATTTGTATAATCTGAGTTCCTCAAATTCTAGTCTCTTGAATTGTCAATAGGAATCGTATGATCTCATAGGTCTGCAAAGTAACCAAGTGTGTTATGAAGGCATTAAAACCATTAGTTCAGACACTTCAAATATGTGGGGGGCCTATCTGTTCATGAAAATTCCAAGAAAACATTGTGAATAAAATATGGAAATCTAACAAATGTAAGAGCTTCTTAATAAATGTACTTTTAGTATACATCTGTCTGTCTGCATTAATGAACTGTACTCACTGAAGTTCATGTCATTCTGAGCAAGATACACCTCAGCAATATTGCAGGGCACAGGAGGAGCTATCCATTTTCTGAAAATTCCATCAGATTCCTTACAAAGTCTGATGCTCAATTGTTATATGATTGGATTAAATGACAACAGTCCATTTTACATAGGGGGGAATTTTTGGTGGCAGAAGGAATTAAACAGTGGATCTCTCTATAGTTTCTGAGTACTAGGATTTCATATTCTGATTGTTAGACATTTAATGGCTTTAAGTTAAGGGGGGAAAATGGCCTTACCTTGCATTTGTGGGACTGAGGAGGGGGTTCACAATATAACCTATTTTTATTGTCTCAGCTAATTCATTGAATATACTTCACAACTCTGCACTTCACAGGGCTTCTGAATGAAGCACTTTAAGATTACTGATAGCAAGAGGAGTGGTTCTTTATGTTGCTGAAAGGGTTACTGTGTATCTAAAAAGTCATTTTGGTGATTCACTTTTTTAAGTTCAGTGTATACTCTGAATGCTAGAACTACCTTTAGAATCCTGAAGAAATGTTTTATTTTCTCTTCACTTTTACTATCTGTATTTTAAAAGATTTTTATTAAAATATAGTTAGCATACAATATTATATTAGTTTCAGGTGTACACAATAGTTATTCAACATTTATATACCTAAAGAAGTGATCACTATGATAAGTCCAGTAACCATCTGACACCATACCATTCTATCACAATATTATTGACTACATTCCCTGTACTGTATGTTACATCCCAATGACTTCTTTACTATCTGTATTTCGATGACTGTAAATTTGAGTCCCTTTGTTTCAAGAGCTATGCATAATGAACAGGAGGAATCTTGGCATACAATGCATTTTTAGTAGGAAAAAGCAGCTGTAGTTTTATCGAGCAGTTACAGTGCTATAAATTTTACCTAAATTATTTCATTTAATCATAGCAACTGAGTTTGGGCAGTATCATTCCCAGTTTACAGATGAAGTAATTGAGGCTTGAATTGGTTACTGAGCCAGAGTCACAAGGGAGTAAGTGACAACACTGACATTTGAACCTAGTTCTGTCTGCCTTTAAAGACTATGCTCTTAACCACTATGCATCCTGGTTTCTATGAAAGAATTTTTTAAAAAGATAACGCCTTACATTAAGTGGTTACAGAAGTCTGATTTCTGTACTCTTCTGTATATAATCACTCTGCAAATGTTCTTCAATGTTCTTAAAATAACAGGAGTTTTGTCCAGCCCACTTGAGGGGTGGACAGATGCTGTGGCAGCATGCCTTTTGAAAGATCAAACCAAGGCCAGTTTGTGCTGTACCTCATCAGTGATGTTTAAGCCCTGAATGTCACTTTTTTCAGAGTATTCTCATTTAGTTATTCTGATCACGTATTATTATCATTCTGCCCTCAAACTGTTCTGCACCATGAATCATTTTGACTGCATTAATGTGTTTAAGAGACTAAATGGAACTGTTTCTTCACTTTCCCTAAATTAATACCATCCCTACCCTGAGCCATCCCCTGTTTTAAGTGCAGTATAGCCATGACACTCAGCAGTTCTTGCTAGGTGGTTCTGTGCCCCAATACGCAGTTCCTATTCAGATCTAAAGCCTTTTTGAAAGGATTTCAAAGAATCCTTACCCACAAACTTCAAATGTCTAGCCCTAATCTGCAGCGTTCCCCTCCCCACCTCATCTACTGCTCTGCTATACTCACGCCACTCCAGCCATACTGGCCCTCTATCTACCCCACAACGATCCTGAGGGTGCTCTCATTTTAAGGCCCTTGAACTTGCCCTGTCTTCTACCTGGAAAGATCTTCCTGCAACAATCGTGGCTCACTCTCTCATTCCATTCACTTCTCTTTTCAAATGTCACCCAGTCAGTGAAGCATTCCCTGACCACTCTATTTGAAATTGCACTCACTGCCCCCACCACTGTCCATTACCCTTGCTCTGTTTCATTTCTTATCACCTATCTGACACACTGTATATTTTACTTAACCTGTTTCATGTATGTCTCCCACTAGAAGGTAAACTTCATGAGAGCAGGAATTTTTGCTGTGTTTACTACTCTGTTCCAGTCCCTAGAACAGTGCCTGACACATAGTTCACACTGAATAAATATTTGCTGAATGGATGAGTAGTCATCGTGTGTTAGAGAGCTAAACTGTTATCAAGCACTTAATACCTTATTTCATTAAATCTCAGATGCCATGAATTGTAAGATAAATACTGCCAATTAAACAGTGGTTATGAGAGCCCTGCAGGTTTCAAAGGTGTTAAAATGTGAAAAAAAATGTACATCTTAGAATCGATGTGTGCCAGGCACTGTAGAGAGTGCTGTATGTGGAGAGTGCTATTAACCCACCGAATGCATCTGGGATTCAGAGCCCAGCAGTTGGAGATGTTGTCTTTAAGCACTCTGCCACTACAGCCTCCCTTTACGATGACATATTGGTTCTGGTGTCAGTTTCAATTCCAAAACGGAAGTCTTTATCACTATTGCTATAATTTTCAACTTTAAAGCAGACAGAATTTTTAGTATTTATTTTTCCTTCTTTTAAATGCTATATAGTATAGCATGGCAGGTGTGTCAGAACAGAACTTGAATCCTGGATCTTACTATACAGTAGCAATGTGAGTTTAGACAAGTTGTTAACCTCTCTAAGCCTAGGTTCATATATCTGTAAATTGGAGATGATACTACTACCCACCTTGTAGTGTTTTAAAGATAATTAAATAACATAATGCCACCAAATACATAGTAAACAATAAACTAGAGCTTTTAGTGATATAGATTGGGATCTTTATCCTAAAGATGACAGTCAAATGTTTAGACAAGATCACGGAAGGAGGAAGTGAAGAGCAAGAATAGGGCTGAGATAAAATCTTAAGGAGAAGAAATCAACTCAACCTAGTTTTTAAAAAGAGGAATGAATTATGAAGTTCTAGAGTAAGTCTCACAGAATCAAGTTGAAGGAAGGACATTCGGGACTCTAAAGAATAGAGTTAAATTATAAAGCTTTAACTGAGAGAATAAACAGGTGATGACAGGAAAGTTTAGAAAAAGATGAATAATAAGTGATATCTTGTACTGCATTTATTAAAATGTGCTACAATCTACCCGGAGAAATCCAAAACTCCAATTCAAAAATCTGTATGCACTCCTATGTTTATTGCAGCACTTTACACAATAGCCAAGATATGGAAACAACCGAAATGCCCATCGGTAGATGACTGGATTAAGAAGCTGTAGTACATTTATACAATGGAGTATTACGCAGCCATAAAGAAGAAAGAAATCTTATCATTTGCAGCAACATGGATGGATCTAGAGAACATTATGTTAAGTGAAATAAGTCAGAAAGAGAAAGACAAGTACCATATGATCTCACTTATATATGGAATCTAAAGAAAAGACTATGTGAATTAACTAATCAGAGACAGTTTTGGGGACGCAGAGAAAAAACCGAGAGTGGTTAGATGGGTGTGTGGGAGGGGGTTGGGGATAAGGGGAAAGGTGAAGGGATTTGGAAGCAGCTGGTAACCACAAGATGGCCTCAGGGTTTTTTTGAAAATTAATTTGGGGAAGGTACTCTATAATGTTGTAAAGATTTTGTTGGGTATCCGATGGACATGCGTCCCATTTGGGAGACCACCTCAGGGATACTGTGGATACCTGATCATGGCATTGTACACCAGAAGCTAAACATTAATGAATGCCAACTATAATTTGATATATATAATGTGATGGTTCAGTGTGAGGTCGGAGGGATAGTGGATGGGGGGAGGGGGGTTCACAGTATGAGGGATATAAATGATGAACGTCTAAGTATTACCTTGTTTTGTACACCTGAAACTAATAAATAAATAATTAAAAAAAAAATAAAATGTGCTACAAAGCCAGAATCAAATGTTAGGTGGATATAAGAATAGACCAAAAGTTTAACGGACAAGACACACACACACACACACACACACACACACACACACCACACACAGTTGTGTATTTGATATTTGATAAAGATGCTCTTTTCAGATCAATGGCGGGGAATAGGACATTGAAAATTTATGCTGAAACTGCATAGAAGAAAACATACGTACTAACCTTATGGACCTTGGATTTAAAGAGCATTTTATGAATTTGACTCCATAGGCAAGGGAAATAAAAGCTAAAATAAATGACTGGGACTATATCAAACTTAAAAGCTTCTGCACAGCAAAAGAAACCATCAACAAAATAAAGAAGTAACCGACTCAATGGGAGAAGATTTTTGCAAACAGTGCCTCCGATAAGGGGCTAATATCTAAAATATACAAGGAACTCATGCAACTCAACAACAAAAAAAGCAAACAACCCAATTGAAAAATGGGCAGAGGACCTGAAGAGACATTTCTCCAAAGAGGACATACAAATGGAAAATAGACATATGAAAAAATGCTCAACATCACTAATCATCAAAGAAATGCAAATAAAAAACACAATGAGATATCGCCTCACCCCAGTTACAATGGCTATCATCAACAAGACAAATAGTAACAAGTGTTGGAGAGGCTGTGGAGAAAAAGGAACCCTCATACACCGTTGGTGGGAATGCAGACTGGTGCAGCTGCTATGGAAGGCAGTGTGGAGGTTCCTCAAAAAATTAAGAATAGACTTACCGTATGACCCAGCAATCCCTCTCCTGGGTATCTACCCAAAAATGTGAAAACATTTATCCATAAAGACGTGTGTTCCAATGTTCATTGCAGCTTTCTTTACGGTGGCCAAGACATGGAAAGAACCAAAATGTCCTTCAATAGATGAATGGGTAAAGAAGTTGTGGTATATATACATAATGGAATACTATTCGGTGGTAAGAAAAGATGAAATATGACCATTTGTGACAACATGGATGGATCTTGAGATCATAATGCTAAACAAAATAAGTCAGACAGAAAAAGCAGAGAACCATATGATTTTACTGATATGTGGTATATGAAACAAAAACAACAAAAGAACAAGACAACAAGTGAGAAACAGAAACTCATAGACACAGACAATAGTTTAGTGGTTACCAGAGGGTAAGGGGGTGGAGGGTGGGAGATGAGGGTAAGGGGGATCAAATATATGGTGATGGAAGGAGAACTGACTCTGGGTGGTGAACACACAATGGGATTTATAGATGATGTAATACAGAATTGTACACCTGAAGTCTATGTAACTTTACTAACAATTGTCACCCCTATAAATTTTAATTTAAAAAAAAGTTACGCTGAGATACAAGGTTAACTATTTTGGGGGAAAATACATTGAGATACCTATGTCACAATAAGTACCAAAATAAACTCAGGGATGATTAAAAAGTTCAAATTTTTTAAACTATATGAAATATAGAATCAAATATAAATGGTTATATATCTTATCTCAAAACAAAGTCCTTTTGAAACAACCAAAATGTCCTTTGATAGATGAATGGATAAAGAAGTTGTGGTATATATACACAATGGAATACTATTCGGCTTTAAGGAAAGATGATATAGGAGCATTTGTGACAACATGGATGGATCTCGAGAGAATAATGCTAAGTGGAATAAGTCAGACAGAAAAAGCAGAGAACCCTATGATTTCACTGATATGTGGTATATAAACCAAAAAGAAGAAGACAAACAAATGAGAAACAAAAACTCATAGACACAGACAATAATTTAGTGGTTACCAGAGGGTAAGGGGGTGGGGGGTGGGTGATGAGGGTAAAGGGGATCAAATATATGGTGATGGAAGGAGAACTGACTCTGGGTGGTGAACACACAATGGGATTTATAGATGATGTAATACAGAATTGTACACCTGAAATCTATGTAAATTTACTAACAATTGTCACCCCAATAAAATTAATTAAAAAAAACACAAAAAACAAAATAAAACAAAACAAAACAAAAAAAAAAGTCCTTTCATTATTAATAAAAGAAAAAGAAAAAATGACAGTGGAAGATGAAAAACCTCAATATATAAAAACTTAATACTTTTGACCATCAAAATGCTACCAGACACAAAATTAAAGATAAAGTACAAACAAGGGAAAATACTTGCAATCTTATGAATAACAAAGGGTTTGGTTAATATCCTTACTATCAAATACAAAACAAGATGAGTATTCCGTGAGTAAACTTCAATAAGGACATGAATAGCTAAATCATGACAGAAGAAAACCAGATGGATAAATACCTTGAAAAAATATTCCACATTCCTAGTAAGCAAAGAAATATAAATTAAAACAAGATATCCTTCAAACTGGTTAAGATATTTTAAATGATCATATTTATTCTTGGCTATGGTACAGAAAACTGCACATTAACATAATGCTGAGAGTGAAAACAAAAATTTGAAAACAATCTAAATGCCCAATAAAATAGAACTAGTTAAGTAAATTGAAACATTGACATGACAGAATGTTACATGGCCATTTAAAATCCTCAAATGACACGAATATGAGACTATGCTCGTGTCTTACTGTTAAGTGAAAAACGAAGGTTGGAAAGGAATATGTACCATTATTCTGTTTTGGTAAATAAATCTATATCGATATATCTATATCTATAACTGCTCCTCTGCCACCGAAGAAGTGCTTCTCCCTGTCCCTACACCCCCCACATGAGGAGTCCAGATTGGAGCCACTACTACAGTTGAGGAGGCTACAAAATAGTATGGACCTCATCCTGTCTTGGTACATATGCATATGTATGTGTGTGTGTGTGTGTGTGTGTGTGTGTGTGTGTGTGTGTGTATAAAGTAAATCCATTAAAATATGAACAGCAGTCACGTCCAGGGTTTGGGATTGTGAGTGTTTCTAATTGCTTTTCATATTTCTGTTTGGCGAGTCAAGTTTACTTTGATAATCAGGACCTCAGGGAAAAGATTTCCCAAGAGAGTGGGTTTTGAATTTCCTTGCCTCTCTCTTGCATTCTGTCCATAAATGAGAGCTGGCTCCATGAGGATGAAGCCTCCAACCTATAGATATCAGGGCTCTCCCCTCATTTGAAACAAGGTTTTGTTAAAGAAAAATTATCTTACATTGTTCATTAGTCCCATCACCTGGCCTTTACCATGCATAATGCACAGCTTTCTCACCCCCAAAGGCATGCAGAGGCACACTTACCATCAGTCTGTTGTTGCCTCCTGTGACACCTGAGAGGTGCTTTTTCTCATCCCCACAGTTTTCCACATGCTGCCTGCAGAGGCCGCCACAAGAAAGATCTGGATTGGAGCCACTACTTCTGCAGTCCAGAAGAATGAGAGTGGAAAGTGTTGATGGCAAGGGGCTCTGTGGAGGTGGGGCAGGGAATGTACCAATCACAGCATGCTGCTCCATTTCCTCTATTTCTGCTGGTTTCCACTGGCTGACACCTCTAGAAGTCATGTCCACAATCCTCTTATTCCAACACCTCTTTTCTAGCACCAACACTCCACATCTACCAAACCTGACTCTTTTGCCTTTTCCACCTATTTCCCTCTCCCCCAGACTGCCTCTTGACTCAGAGTCAATTCTATCAGTCAAGGTATTGATAGACCCTGTTAACTGCTATTAATTGGTAAGGGCAAGAGGTTGAGGCACTGTGATACAGTAGAAAGGGCATGGAGTTTGGTGCCAGGCAGATTGGGATTAGAACCCAGGCTTCACCAACTCCCACCTGAATGACTTTGGGTAAGTTATTGAGTTGCCACATCTATAAAATGGGAGTAAAATATCCTTCTTAAATAACTATTAATAGAGGTATCTATTATATCTATACTTTACAGATCTGTGACAGTCATCAATGGGATGATGGCCATAAAGTGTCACACAGGAGGGACTCAGTGGTATAAGTAGGCACTCAAAGGGTATCCTTTATACCCATTACCTAATCATCACAGAGCAGAACCCTGAGGGTAGGAGAAAGGAGCCAACACTTTTGGGGAATCAGAGAAATACATTGGCTTGTTGAAGTTCACACAGCTGGTGAATAGCAAAGCAGGAATGTGAACCCAGGTCTGGCTCAAAAGCCCAGGTTCTTAAATAACTTTACTGCCTTTACCTCTATGTGCCCAACCCAGAATGAAGGGATAATTGACAGCCAACATCAATGATTCAGGCCAAAGATTCATGCAGGTTGCTATGAAAAGAGTCATCCCTGAAATATTGGGTAATCATATTGAGCTGTAGAAGAGCTATACCCAGGGATGGGTCTGCTTTCATAGAGAGCTACAGACATTCCAGTGGACATCAGAGTGTGTTGTGAAACCCTAAATGAACTAACCATAATGAGATCTAGGGTGATTTGTTCACATTACACTATGGATTATAAACAAAGTTTCTCGAACTTCAGGGGACATCAGAAACACCTGTTAGGCCCAACCCCCAGGACTTCCAGAGTCAGGTCAGGGGTGGAGCATGAAAACTTGCAATTGTAACAAGTTCTCAGGTGATCCTGATGCTGCTGTTCCAGAAACCACACATTGAAAAGCACCAGATTAAAATGTACTATAACATTCCCAAATCTCATTTGTGTCCCATCCTTCCAAATTCCAGGGTGTTATCAGCAGCACACACAAGAGTGTCACAAAACCAACCGCCCAGTCCAGAAAACCATGCTTTGATGTCCCTGATGGTTCCCTTACTTCTCAGTGTCCTCCCAAGTAATCAAGGCCTCCCAGTAATCAGGCCTCTGAGGGAAGAGAGAAAGCTGGTGGGGCAAGATCATATCTGTACTCTGCCCCATCCCTGCCCCTATACCAAGCTTGTAGCCAGCCGCCCCACTTTGCCTCAGGGAACATTTGTCTTGTTAGCAGACTGTCTAAGCCTGGCTATTTTCCAGAATCCTGAGCACCTTGATGGGATTGTGCACAGGAGGAAGGGGACAGTGCTTTGGAGAACAGACACGCAGAAGGGAAATTTCTACTCAGAGAGACAGGGCTTCAAGGAAATGGCTTCTTGGTGCACACAGGGAGGCTGGACCCCAAGCATTAGGTCTCCCAGCCTAGGCAGAAGCCCCCTCACCACTTCACCTTTCGTGCCTGTAGGCCCAGGAGCAGCAGACACGCCCACCTTTGAAAGATCATGTGGACTTGGAAAGCGAGGCTAGCAGGCACAATGATGAAATGGATTGAAGGGCCAACAGAGCCTCCCCCTGCCATTCTTGAGTAACTCTTGGGAAGAAGAGGGGCCCTTCAATAGAGAATGAGATAGCACTTTCACCTCAGTGGGATGGAGGGAAGATGCAGATTTAAGCCGCTGCCTCTGAGCACACCTACCGAGATGCACACTACACAGAAGACACAGCCAGCAAGTGCACACACTTTATTACTAGTTAGAATGAGAAAAACCCTTGGTGAACTGGGATCTCACGGGGCAAACTCTAGGCCATATTTTTCACACTGGAGGCTGATCTAATTTCCCACCCCCTTGGCTTCACCTGCCTCTGGGGAGTCCAGAGAACAAACAACACACCAAGTGGAAGACAAGGGGCCAAGGGGCAGTCTCAAGAGTGCTTGTCCCAGTCCATTCTATTTTTAATCCAGTTAGTCCTCCCAATGATGTCCCAATGATGTTAGCATGATGTCTGTCCTTGGAATCCATTTTGTTCTTCATCCACTCTTGACTGGAAAGGGACTTGAGATGAAAGTGGCCGAGGCTGAAGGCTTGAGTGTATAGCCAACACTCTCCCAAGCACTGTCCTTCTTTAAGACAGTCACCCAGCGGTTTTTCAGATGACCAGGATAGCTGTCCCTCTCAAGGGAGGAAATCAGCAAGAGTATCAGAAAAGTCCTGCTCCCATAATTGTGAGGCCACTTTCCCTATGGGATAAGCTATTCAGTTATTCAAGTCCTTCCATGAAAGTCTCTCTCACTTTGCCTCCAGAACTGTAGAAGTGGATCTTGACGTTATTTCAGTTGGGTTCACTCAAAAGCCACAGTATATGCTAAACAAAGTAAACACCCCTGGTCTACACTGCATCTCAAATTAGGCTTTCTCCTGTCATCTAATCAAACTCACCTAACTGGGGTATAATGTGTACACCAGATAATAACATATAATTGTAGTTCCTAACACATATTAGACAATTAATAACTGTTTAATTAATGAATGACATGCAATAAAATTGCTATACTATCTAAAATTCAACACTATCTTCCAAATCCTCTTTGAACTATGCTGTCAATCCCTTTTCCCCAACAGAAGCATTACATTCTAACAAAAATCTGCCTGCTCTTCCTTGTTCCAAGATGTGTGCCAGATCCTTTCACATTCTTTTCTAGCTCTAGCCAGTTGAGGTCTCATTGAGGTGAAGGCTGCTTGCTGAGAGCCAGAAGGGTATTTTGTGAGAATTCACACAGTGGGAGCTGGAGCTTTTCCAACTTCATACAATGTTCCTGGAGCTTAGAGACACAAAGAAGAAGCCCTCACCTATGAATGTTATAAAAACCAAATCAAGAAGTACACATGAACACTACTGCAGTTTATAGCATAATAATAGCATTCTCAAGGAAAAGCAGTTCCTCATATACATCTTATGTTCTAAAAGCATGGTTATTCTGAGACGAGGGTAAAGTGCATCAAACATATGGTGATGGAAGGAAAACTGACTTTAGGTGGTGAACACACAATGCAATATATAGATGATGTATTATAGAATTGTACACTTGAAACCTATATAATTTTACTAACCAATGTCACGCCAATAAATTTAATAAAAAAATTTAAAATGTCAAAAATAAATAAATAAATAAATAAATAAATAAATAAATAAATAAATGGTTATTATCTGCCAAAGATCTGGTATTATGGGAGAGAGGAGGTTAAGAAGAATATAGAAAGGAGAAAAAGAGAATGTTTCATCATGTCAGCCTCTCCAGGGTAACAGCCATCCAGAGTCTACCACCTGTGAACTGAAATGCAATTGGAGAAATTTTCCTTTAAAAGATTAATGAACATATTCAATAGAATCTCATCTTTCTTCAAAACAATATGCATTATATACACACATATACATACATGTATAATATGAAACTGGGGGAAAGAGATCCACATGCAGAAATATATATATATATATTAATGTGTTAAAAATGCTTATTGCTTGATGGTAGGATAGTGAAAATTTTTGTTTGCTGGGTTTTCAAATTTTCTATGATGTAAATAAAAGTCAGTTTGTGATCAGAAGGGGGTCTCCAGAAATTGATTTCTCTTTTAAGTTTGTGTCCATTATTTTTCTACATCCCTGAATTCAGTGAGGAGCTTGTTTTGGGTCAAGGCTTCCTACCTCACTTAATATGTAGATTTTCTTGCATTTATCGGAAGCCAAGTGCCAGGAAAAATTAAACACACTCTATACCATAGGCATGCCCGATCCCTCCTCCTGAGGTCTGGGGTAAGTTTCTCCTCTTGCTGGGATTCAAAGGATTTCTTACCTGTTAGTGGTGTGGGCACCTGTCCACGAGGTTGCTGCTTCCTTGGGTCTTCTTGGCTCCAGCTGTGCCCTGAGAGGTTTATGAAGTGGGGCCTCACAGGACCTTTCCTTTGGCCTTGGATCCTCTGGTTCTGCTGCAGAGCCATCTCCTCCTGGGACCCAACTGCAGGCCACATGCCAAGTGGGTAGATCACCTCAGTAGGCATCTGGGGTGGGATTCCGGTTCCTGCTACTGCTCCTCCTGAAACCATTGTGGGTGCGGGAGGCGGTGGGTATGGGACCGCCATTGGGAATGGCATTGGCAGAGGGGCTTCAGCAACCTGGGCCCAGGGACTTGTAGATCCTGGCACATAAAACAGACCCGTTGTCGATGCCATTTGGGCTTCCTGCCTCTGGGAATCCATATCCTTCCTACGCCGCCTCATTTCAACTAGCACCTTGTTTCGCTCATCTGCATTCATAGGCCACACATCATACCCGAGCCTCTGGGGTCGAGACTCTGTTACAACCTCCTGGGACCACCTCTCTGCCTGGACCAGCTGCCGGCGGCGCACAGATTCGCAGTCATTCAGCGCCTGCCGCAGGTCTTCCCGCACTCCACGCAACTGGGAGACCAGCAAATCGCGTTCTTCGCGTAGCCTCTGCAGCTGGGAAGCCAGAGCCCAGACAGCCGTCTCGCGCTCTCCCATGTGCTCCTGCAGCCGCGAGACCTCGTACGCCTGCTGCTCCAGCTGCCTCGCAACCACACGCACGTTCAAGGCTAGCGCGCTCCAGGTACAGGCCCTCTTGGTGGCCTGTGGCAAGTGAGGGTCAGCTATAATGGATCGCAGCTCATCTTCTATTTCGTTCCAGGGCCGCGAGCGGAAGGTCAAGTAGAAGTCCGGGCCGCCGCCATTATTGAGCATCTCTTCGTTGATGAACATGACTACCTCGATGTGGCGGAAACCACTCCTGACATCCCCTAAGTCTAAGGCCATGGCTGCCGCGGCCTAGTCAGCAGATTCCCCCACCGCTTCTGTTGTAAGCGGTAGCCACGTCCCAACCGGCCCCTCACCTCCTCGCTCAGTCCTACTTCAGTCCTTGCCCAGTCTTGGCCTCCTCTTCGACCTCCTTCGTCTCCCACTCCTTCTCCCAGCAAAGAGTGAAGCCGATTCACTTACCACACCAACCCCTACCGGGGTCGACTAAGTAACACGTCACAGATATGGGCTCGGAGTTATGCCGCAACGCATGCTGCGACACACCAGACTCAGCAGCGCGACCCCTGTTTGGCGGGGAGGTTGGGCGACTGCGCTGGGCTCTGCCCGAGACCTACTTTCCTTGGCACAACGCCTCCTACAGGGCAGGCCGACTGGGTGACTGAGCTGGAGACTTCAGTGTGCCCAGAGACTACTCTTGTTTCCAAGAGCTTTTGAAAGATAACACCCAGACAAGCGGAATGAATTTCTAACCTACGAGTCGGGTGAGTGGGTGCATGGTGATCTCTTTTTGGTTCAGCTCCGGCTCCCGCAACTCTCAGTTGCTATAGCAAACTTTCTATACAGTCTCAAGCTGTCTGCACTCCTCCCTCCTCATTCTAAGCAGATGACCTTGAAGTTCCTCTCATGTAATTTCACTAACAATTGTCACTCCAATAAATTTAAAAAAAAAAGAAAATCAAGCGAGTGAGCCATGACGTCCCTTAGCTTTCCTTGCTAAAATAAATCCTATCTTTATGCTACAGATCCCAGTCCGTCCTATTCCTGCATTCATAGGCCACACATCATACCCGAGCCTCTGGGCTTCAACACATTTTATTGTCCCCGCTTTCCTGCGCTACTCGATATTTTTTTCCCTATATACAAACTTGTTCAAGTTCCCTCTGTCCTTAGAACAATTTCCTCCATGTATTTTATGTCTTGGCCTTTCTCCCTTCTCGTTAGTGTTGTCTACACTATGTCCACTTCTCTCTGCTCCCTTCACCATTTAACCTGCTCCACTTTGGTTTTTGCCCCCTCCACCAAATTTAGTGAAAATTCTGTGATAAGATCACCAGCAGTCCCTACCTCAGTACAAAAGCTAGTAGATACTGTAAACGTTAGTTTTCACATGATTTTTCAATAGGGTTTAATTCTGTTGACCATTCATCCTTTACATTTCATCCTGTCTTGGTTTCTGTGACATCACATTTACTGATGTTCCTCCTATCCCTGACCTATCTTTCTCAGTTTCTTTGAACTGCTTGTTCTTCTTCTGCCCAAGGCCCTAAAGTTGATATTTCCCGAGTTTTGTCCTCAGATCCCTCCTCTTTTCATTTTATATGCTCTCCTTGGATGAGCTTAGTCACTCTCATAATTTAAATACTACCTCTATCACAATTGTATATTTCCAACTTAGACTCTCTCTTAATCATCAGATCCATACATTTTTCTTCCTTTGACACATAGTTATTGAACACATAGTTTGTTCACTTGACAAAAAGTGGTGGAAAATATTGAAAAATTCCCAGCCCTCATGTCATTTATATCCCATTGGTGGAATAATAAATGAAAAAGGTAAATAAATAAGCATTGTGATATCAAGTTAACATATAAATTGATGTGAGAGATAGATTACACAAGGGTTTGAGATTGCACCTGTAAATAAGGAATTTAACGAAGGTCAATATGAGACGGTAACCATTTTTTTTTCTTTTTTTTTAAATTAGTTTCAGGTGCACAAGACAAGGTAATACTTAGACGTTCATCATTTATATCCCTCACACTGTGGACCCCCTCCTCCCATCCGCCCATCCACTATCCCTCTGACATCGCACCGAGCCATCACATTATATATATAAAATTATAGTTGGCATCATTATTGTTCAGTTTCAGGTGTACAGTACATTGATCAAGCATCTACATCTTCCCTGAGGAGGTCTCCCAAATGGGACACGTGTCCATCAGATACCCTACAAAATATTTACAACATTATTGATTATGTTCACCAAATTATTTTTCAAAAACCTAAGACCATTTTGTGGTTACCGACGGTTTTCTAATCCCCTCACCTTTCCCCTTATCCCCACCCCCCTGCCCATCTAACAACCCTCAGTTTTTCCTCTTTGTCCCCAAAACTGTTTCTGATTAGTTCATTCACTTATTCTTTTCTTTAGCTTCCGCATATAAGTAAGATCATATGGTATTTCTCTTTCTCTTTCTGACTTATTTCGCTTAACATAATGTTCTCTAGATCCATCCATGTTGTTGCAAATGGTAAGATTTCTTTTTTCTTTATGGCTGCGTAATACTCCATTGTATAAATATACCAAAGTTTCTTAATCCAGTCATCTACTGATGGCCCATCTACTGATGGGCTGCGTAATACTCCATTGTATAAATATACCAAAGTTTCTTAATCCAGTCATCTACTGATGGGCATTTCGCGTGTTTCCATGTCTTGGCTATTGTGTATAGTGCTGCAATAAACATAGGAGTGCATACAGATTTTTGAATTGGAGTTTTGGATTTCTCCGGATAGATGCATAGGAGTGGAATTACTGGATCCTAGGGTAGTTCCATATTCAGATTCCTGAGATACCTCCATACTGTTTTCCATAGAGGCTGCACCAATCTGCAATCCCATCAAAAGTGCACAAGCGTTCCCTTTTCTCTACATCCGCGCCAGCATTTGTTGTTTGTTGATTTATTGAT
Organism: Rhinolophus hipposideros; assembly: GCF_964194185.1. Taxonomy (NCBI): domain Eukaryota; kingdom Metazoa; phylum Chordata; class Mammalia; order Chiroptera; family Rhinolophidae; genus Rhinolophus; species Rhinolophus hipposideros. The sequence goes on from NC_138046.1 coordinate 35,743,199, forward strand.
GATAGCCATTTTGACTGGGGTGAGGTGGTATCTCATTGTGGTTTTTATTTGCATTTCTCTGATGGTTAGTGAGGTTGAGCATTTCTTCATATGTATGTTTGCCATCTGTATGTCCTTTTTAGAAAAAATGTCTCTTCATGTCCTCTGCCCATTTTTTTTATGTTCTTTAACTTTTATTTTGAATATGTTCTTTTTATCCATTCCCTATTCTTTTTTTTTTTTATTAATTTTATTGGGGTGACAATTGTTAGTAAATTTACATAGATTTCAGGTGTACAATTCTGTATTACATCGTCTATAAATCCCATTGTGTGTTCACCACCCAGAGTCAGTTCTCCTTCCATCACCATATATTTGATCCCCTTTACCCTCATCACCCACCCCCCACCCCATTACCCTCTGGTAACCACTAAATTACTGTCTGTGTCTATGAGTTTTTGTTTCTCATTTGTTTGTCTTGTTCTTTTTGGTTTATATACCACATATCAGTGAAATCATAGGGTTCTCTGCTTTTTCTGTCTGACTTATTTCACTTAGCATTATTCTCTCGAGATCCATCCATGTTGTCACAAATGCTCCTATATCATCTTTCCTTAATGCCGAATAGTATTCCTCTGCCCATTTTTTAATTGGGTTGTTTGTTTTTTGGAGTTGAGTTGAGTGAGTTTTTTATAGATTTGTGATATTAATCCTTTATCAGATATATCATTGGCAAATATTCTTTCCCATTCAGTAGGATCACTTTTTGTTTTATTGATGGTTTCCTTTGCTGTGAAAAAAACTTTTCAGTTTGATGTAATCCCACGTGTTTATTTTTTCTCTTACTTCCCTCACACGAGGGGATATATCAGTTAAAATCTTACTTCGGGTAATGTCCGTGAAGTTTCTTCCTATATTTTCTTCTAGATATTTTATGATTTCAGATCTTACATTTAAGTCTTTAAGCCATTTTGAATTTATTTTTGTATATGGTGTAAGGAGGTGGTCCAGCTTCATTTTCTTGCATGTGTCTGTCCAGGTTTCCCAACACCATTTATTGAACAGACTGTCTTTACCCCATCGTACATTCTTGCTTCCATTGTCGTAGATTAAATGGGCATATAGGCATGGATTTATTTCTGGACTCTCTATTCTGTTCCATTGATCTATGTGTCTATTTTTATGCCAGTATCATGCTGTTTTTTTTAATAGTTTTATTTTATTTTATTTTATTTTCTTGTTACATCACTCACACCGTGAACCCCCATCCCCCCATCCACCACCACCCCGACCTCACACCGAGCCATCACATTATACACATAAAATTATAGTTGGCATTCATTAATGTCCAGTCTCTGGTGTACAATGCCATGACCAGGCATCCACAGCATCCCTGAGGTGGTCTCCCAAACAGGACACATGTCCATCGGACACCCAACAAAATCCCCAAACACTATTGAATAAGTTCCCCAAAGTAATTCTCAAAAAACCCTGAGGCCATCCTGTGGTCACCAGCCGCCCCCCAATCCCTTCCCCCTTCCCCCCATTCCCAACCCCCTGCCCCCCGCCCATCTAACAACTCTCGGTTTTTTGTGTCCCCAAAACTGTTTCTGATTAGTTCATACACATATTCTTTTCTTTAGATTCCGCATATAAGTGAGATCATATGGTACTTGTCTTTCTCTTTCTGAATTATTTCACTTAACATAATGTTCTCTAGATCCATCCATGTTGTTGCAAATGATAAGATTTCTTTTTTCTTTATGGCTGCATAGTACTCCATTGTATAAATGTACCACAGCTTCTTAATCCAGTCATCGACCGATGGGCATTTCCGTTGTTTCCATATCTTGGCTATTGTGTAAAGTGCTGCAATAAACATAGGGTGCATACAGATTTTTGAATTGGAGTCTTGAATTTCTCCGGGTAGATGCCTAGGAGTGGAATTACTGGATCATAGGGTAGTTCTATCTTCAGATTCCTGAGATACCTCCATACTGTTTTCCATAGTGGCTGCGCTAATCTGCAATCCCACCAACAGTGCACTAGCGTTCCCTTTTCTCCACATCCCCGCGAGCATTTGTGGTTTGTTGATTTATTGATGATAGCCATTTTGACTGGGGTGAGGTGGTATCTCATTGTGGTTTTTATTTGCATTTCTCTGATGGTTAGTGAGGTTGAGCATTTCTTCATATGTCTTCTTGCCTTCTGTATGTCCTTTTTAGAAAAATGTCTCCTCAAGTGCTCTGCCCATTTTTTAATTGGGTTGTTGGTTTTTTTGGAGTTGAGTTGAGTAAGGTTTTTATAGATTTGTGATATTAATCACTTATCAGATATATCATTGGCAAATATCTTTTCCTATTCAGTAGGATCCCTTTTTGTTTTATTGATGGTTTCCTTTGCTGTGAAAAAAACTTTTTAGTTTGATGTAATCCCACATGTTTATTTTTTCTCTTACTTCCCTCGCACGAGGGGATATATCAGTGAAAATCTTACTCCGGTTAATGACCATGAAGTTTCTTCCTATATTTTCTTCTAGATATTTTATGATTTCAGATCTTACATTTAAGTCTTTAAGCCATGTTGAATTTATTTTTGTATATGGTGTAAGGAGGTGGTCCAGCTTCATTTTCTTGCATGTGTCTGTCCAGGTTTCCCAACACCATTTATTGAACAGACTCTCTTTACCCCATCGTACATTCTTGCTTCCATTGTCATAGATTAAATGGGCATATAAGCATGGATTTATTTCTGGACTCTCTATTCTGTTCCATTCATCTATGTGTCTATTTTTATGCCAGTATCATGCTGTTTTGATTACTGTAGCCTTGTAGTATAATTTGAAGTCAGGTATCGTTATACCTCCCACTTTGTTCTTATTTCTCAAGATTGCTGAGGCTATCCAGGGTCTTTTATGGTCCAATATAAATTTTAGGATTATATGTTCTATTTCTGTGAAAAACGCTGTAGGTAGTTTGATAGGAATTGCGTTGAGTATGCATATTGCCTTAGGAAGTATGGACGTTTTAACTATATTAATTCTTCCTATCCATGAACATGGAATGTGTTTCCATCTATTTATGTCTTCTTTCATTTCTTTCTTCAGTGTCTTTTAATTTTCTGAGTACAGATCTTTTACTTCTTTAGTTAAATTTATTCCCAGGTATTTTACAGTCTTTGGAGCAATTGTAAATGGAATTGTTTTTTAAATTTCTCCTTCTGATATTTTATCATTGGCATATACAAATGCAACTGATTTCTGAATATTAATTTGGTATCCTTCTACTTTACTGAATTCATCTATCAGCTCTAATAATTTCTTTCTTTTTTAAAAATTTTTAAAATTTATTAGTTTCAGGTGTACAAGACAAGGTAATACTTAGACGTTCATCATTTATATCCCTCACACTGTGAATCCCTTTCCCCCCATCCACTATCCCTACGACCTCACACTGAGCCATCACATTATATAGATAAAATTATAGTTGGCATTCATTAATGTTTGGCTTCTGGTGTACAATACCATGATCAGGCATCTACAGTATCCCTGAGGTGGTCTCCCAAATAGGACACATGTCCATCGGATACCCAACAAATTCTTTACATCATTATTGAATACGTTCCACAAACTAATTTAAAAAAAACCCTGAGGTCATCTTGTGGTTACCAGCTGGTTCCTAATCCCTTCACTTTCCCTTTATCCCCCAACCCCTTTCCCCCCCGCCCATCTAACAACTCTCGGTTTTTTCTTTGTGTCCCCCAAATTGTTTCTGATTAGTTCATTCACATATTCTTTTCTTTAGATTCCGCATATAAGTGAGATCATATGGTACTTGTCTATCTCTTTCTGACTTATTTCACTTAACATAATGTTCTCTAGATCCATCCATGTTGTTGCAAATGATAAGATTTCTTTCTTCTTTATGGCTGCATAATACTCCATTGTATAAATGTACCACAGGTTCCTTTTTTTTTTTACTTATAATAGTATTTATTATTATATACAATCAACATAAAATTATCACTGAGATATTTTACATTCTTTTCATACTTCTTTTTTTTTGGCTTTCCATGTTTTCTTTTTTTTTTTAATTATTTATTAGTTTCAGGTGTACAAGACAAGATAATACTTAGACGTTCATCATTTATATCCCTCACACTGTGAACCCCCCTCCCCCCAGCCACTATCCCTCCGACCTCACACTGAACCATCACATTATATATATAAAATTATAGTTGGCATTCATTAATGTTTAGCTTCTGGTGTACAATGCCATGATCAGGTATCCACAGTATCCCTGAGGTGGTCTCCCAAATAGGACGCATGTCCATCAAATACCCAACAAAATCTTTACAACATTATTGAATACCTTCCCCAAATTAATTTTCAAAAAAACCCTGAGGCCATCTTGTGGTTACCAGCTGCTTACAAATCCCTTCACCTTTCCCCTTATCCCCAACCCCCCCCACACACCCATCTAACAACTCTCGGTTTTTTCTTTGTGTCCCCAAAACTGTTTCTGATTAGTTCATTCACATAGTCTTTTCTTTAGATTCCATATATAAGTGAGATCATATGGTACCTGTCTTTCTCTTTCTGACTTATTTCACTTAACATAATGTTCTCTAGATCCATCCATGTTGCTGCAAATGATAAGATTTCTTTCTTCTTTATGGCTGTGTAATACTCCATTGTATAAATGTACCACAGCTTCTTAATCCAGTCATCTACCGATGGGCATTTCGGTTGTTTCCATATCTTGGCTATTGTGTAAAGTGCTGCAATAAACATAGGAGTGCATACAGATTTTTGAATTGGAGTTTTGGATTTCTCCGGATAGATGCCTAGGAGTGGAATTACTGGATCATAGGGTAGTTCCATTTTCAGATTCCTGAGATACCTCCATACTGTTTTCCATAGTGGCTGCACTAATCTGCAATCCCACCAACAGTGCACTAGCATTCCCTTTTCTCCACATTCGCGCCAGCATTTGTTTTTTGTTGATTTATTGATGATAGCCATTTTGACTGGAGTGAGGTGGTATCTCATTGTGGTTTTTATTTGCATTTCTCTGATGGTTAGTGAGGTTGAGCATTTCTTCATATGTCTTCTTCCCTTCTGTATGTCCTTTTTAAAAAAATGTCTCCTCAAGTGCTCTGCCCATTTTTTAATTGGGTTGTTTGTTTTTTTGGAGTGGAGTTGAGTAAGTTTTTTATAGATTTGTGATATTAATCCCTTATCAGATATATCATTGGCAAATATCTTTTCCCATACAGTAGGATCCCTTTTTGTTTTATTGATGGTTTCCTTTGCTGTGAAAAAACTTTTTAGTTTGATGTAATCCCACATGTTTATTTTTTCTCTTACTTCGCTCGCGCGAGGGGATATATCAGTGAAAATCTTACTCCGGGTAATGTCCATGAAGTTTCTTCCTATATTTTCTTCTAGATATTTTATGGTTTCAGATCTTACATTTAAGTCTTTAAGCCATTTTGAATTTGTTTTTGTATATGGTGTAAGGAGGTGGTCCAGCTTCATTTTCTTGCATGTGTCTGTCCAGGTTTCCCAACACCACTTATTGAACAGACTGTCTTTACCCCATCGTACATTCTTGCTTCCATTGTCGTAGATTAGATGGGCATATAGGCATGGATTTACATCTGGACTCTCTATTCTGTTCCATTGATCTATGTGTCTATTTTTATGCCAGTACCATGCTGTTTTGATTACTGTAGTCTTGTACTATAGTTTGAAATCAGGTATCGTTATACCTCCCACTTTGTTCTTATTTCTCAAGATTGCTGAGGCTATCCGGGGTCTTTTATGGTCCCATATAAATTTTAGGATCATATGTTCTATTTCTGTGAAAAACGTCGTTGGTAGTTTGATAGGAATGGCGTTGAATATGTATATTGCCTTAGGCAGTATGGACATTTTAACTATATTAATTCTTCCTATCCATGAACATGGAATGTGTTTCCATCTATTTGTCTTCTTTCATTTCTTTCTTTAGTGTTGTATAATTTTCTGAGTACAGATCTTTTACATCTTTGGTTAGATTTATTCCCAGATATTTTATAGTCTTTGGAGCAATTGTAAATGGAATTCTTTTTTTTTAATTTCTCCTTCTGCTATTTTATCATTGGTATATACAAATGCAACTGATTTCCGAATATTAATTTTATATCCTGCTACTTTACTAAATACATCTATCAGTTCTAATAGTTTCTTGGTGGAGTCTTTAGGGTTCTCTATATATAGTATCATATCATCTGCATATAATGATAATTTTACTTCCTCCTTACCAATTTGGATGCCTTTTATTTCTTTCTCTTTGTCTGATTGCTGTGGCTAGAACTTCCAGCACTATGTTGAATAGAAGTGGAGAAAGTGGGCAACCTTGTCTTGTTCCTGATCGTAGGGGGAATGGTTTTAGCTTTTCCCCATTGAGTATGGTGTTAGCTGTGGGTTTGTCATATATGGCCTTTATTATGTTAAGATATGACCCCTCTATTCCCACTTTCTTGAGGGTTTTTATCATAAAAGGTTGCTGTATTTTATCAAATGCTTTTTCTGCATCTATTGATATGATCATGTGATTTTTGTTTTTCATTTTGTTAATGTGGTGTATCACATTATTTTTTTTTTTATTAATTAATTTATTTATTAGTTTCAGGTGTACAAAACAAGGTAATACTTAGACGTTCATCATTTATATCCCTCATACTGTGAACCCCCCTCCCCCCATCCACTATCCCTCCGACCTCACACTGAACCATCACATTATATATATAAAATTATAGTTGGCATTCATTAATGTTTAGCTTCTGATGTACAATGCCATGATCAGGTATCCACAGTATCCCTGAGGTGGTCTCCCAAATAGGACGCATGTCCATCGGATACCCAACAAAATCTTTACAACATTATAGAATACCTTCCCCAAATTAATTTTCAAAAGAAAAACCCTGAGGCCATCTTGTGGTTACCAGCTGCTTCCAAATCCCTTCACCTTTCCCCTTATCCCCAACCCCCTCCCACACACCCATCTAACCACTCTCGGTTTTTTCTCTGCGTCCCCAAAACTGACTCTGATTAGTTCATTCACATAGTCTTTTCTTTAGATTCCATATATAAGTGAGATCATATGGTACTTGTCTTTCTCTTTCTGACTTATTTCACTTAACATAATGTTCTCTAGATCCATCCATGTTGCTGCAAATGATAAGATTTCTTTCTTCTTTATGGCTGCGTAATACTCCATTGTATAAATGTACCACAGCTTCTTAATCCAGTCATCTACCGATGGGCATTTTGGTTGTTTCCATATCTTGGCTATTGTGTAAAGTGCTGCAATAAACATAGGAGTGCATACAGATTTTTGAATTGGAGTTTTGGATTTCTCCGGGTAGATGCCTAGGAGTGGAATTACTGGATCATAGGGTAGTTCCATTTTCAGATTCCTGAGATACCTCCATACTGTTTTCCATAGTGGCTGCACTAATCTGCAGTCCCACCAACAGTGCACTAGCGTTCCCTTTTCTCCACATCCGCGCCAGCATTTGTTGTTTGTTGATTTATTGATAATAGCCATTTTGACTGGAGTGAGGTGGTATCTCATTGTGGTTTTTATTTGCATTTCTCTGATGGTTAGTGAGGTTGAGCATTTCTTCATATGTCTTCTTGCCTTCTGTATGTCCTTCTTAGAGAAATGTCTCCCCAAGTCCTCTGCCCATTTTTTAATTGGGTTGTTTGTTTTTTTGGAGTTGAGTTGAGTAAGTTTTTTATAGATTTGTGATATTAATCCCTTATCAGATATATCATTGGCAAATATCTTTTCCCATACAGTAGGATCCCTTTTTGTTTTATTGATGGTTTCCTTTGCTGTGAAAAAACTTTTTAGTTTGATGTAATCCCACATGTTTATTTTTTCTCTTACTTCGCTCGCGCGAGGGGATATATCAGTGAAAATCTTACTCCGGGTAATGTCCATGAAGTTTCTTCCTATATTTTCTTCTAGATATTTTATGGTTTCAGATCTTACATTTAAGTCTTTAAGCCATTTTGAATTTGTTTTTGTATATGGTGTAAGGAGGTGGTCCAGCTTCATTTTCTTGCATGTGTCCGTCCAGGTTTCCCAACACCACTTATTGAACAGACTATCTTTACCCCATCGTACATTCTTGCTTCCATTGTCGTAGATTAGATGGGCATATAGGCATGGATTTATGTCTGGACTCTCTATTCTGTTCCATTGATCTATGTATCTATTTTTATGCCAGTACCATGTTGTTTTGATTACTGTAGCCTTGTAGTATAGTTTGAAATCAGGTATCGTTATACCTCCCACTTTGTTCTTATTTCTCAAGATTGCTGAGGCTATCCGGGGTCTTTTATGGTCCCATATAAATTTTAGGATTATATGTTCTATTTCTGTGAAAAACGTCGTTGGTAGTTTGATAGGAATTGCGTTGAATATGTATATTGCCTTAGGCAGTATGGACATTTTAATTATATTAATTCTTCCTATCCATGAACATGGAATGTGTTTCCATCTATTTATGTCTTCTTTCATTTCTTTCTTCAGTGTTGTATAATTTTCTGAGTACAGATCCTTTACATCTTTGGTTAGATTTATTCCCAGATATTTTATAGTCTTTGGAGCAATTGTAAATGGAATTGTTTTTTTAATTTCTCCTTCTGCTATTTTATCATTGGTATATACAAATGCAACTGATTTCCGAATATTAATTTTATATCCTGCTACTTTACTAAATTCATCTATCAGTTCTAATAGTTTCTTGGTGGAGTCTTTAGGGTTCTCTATATATAGTATCATATCATCTGCATATAATGATAATTTTACTTCCTCCTTACCAATTTGGATGCCTTTTATTTCTTTCTCTTGTCTGATTGCTGTGGCTAGAACTTCCAGCACTATGTTGAATAGAAGTGGAGAAAGTGGGCAACCTTGTCTTGTTCCTGATCTTAGGGGGAATGGTTTTAGCTTTTCCCCATTGAGTATGATGTTAGCTGTGGGTTTGTCATATATGGCCTTTATTATGTTAAGATATGATCCCTCTATTCCCACTTTCTTAAGGGTTTTTATCATAAAAGGTTGCTGTATTTTATCAAATGCTTTTTCTGCATCTATTGATATGATCATGTGATTTTTATTTTTCATTTTGTTAATGTGGTGTATCACATTAATTGATTTGCGGATGTTGAACCACCCCTGCATACCAGGGATGAATCCCACTTGATCATGGTGTATGATCTTTTTAATGTATTGCTGAATTCTGTTTGCTAATAATTTGTTGAGAATTTTTGCATCTATGTTCATTAGAGATATCGGCCTGTAGTTTTCTTTCTTTGTGGTGTCTTTGTCTGCTTTTGGGATCAGGGTGATAGTGGCTTCGTAAAAAGTGTTTGGGAGTCTTCCTTCCTTCTGGATTTTTTGGAAGAGCTTGAGGAGAATAGGTGATAATTCTTTTTTGAACGTTTTGAAAAATTCACCTGTAAAGCCATCTGGTCCAGGGCTTTTGTTTGTTGGGAGATTATTGATTACTGATTCAATTTCCCTGGTGGTAATCAGACTGTTCAGGCTTTCTGTTTCTTTTTGAGTTAGCTTTGGAAGGTTGTGCGCCTCTAGAAAATTGTCCATTTCTTCAAGGTTGTCAAATTTGTTGGCATATAGTTGCTCATAGTAATTTCTTACAATTTTTTGTATTTCTGTGGTGTCTGTTGTCACTTCTCCTCTTTCATTTCTGATTTTATTAATTTGGGTCCTCTCTCTCCTTTTTTTAATGAGTCTGGCTAAAGGTTTGTCAATTTTGTTTATCTTCTCTAAGAACCAACTCTTGGATTCATTGATCTTTTGTATTGTTTTTCTGGTTTCTATTTCATTTATTTCTGCTCTGATCCTTATTATCTCCTTCCTTGTGCTCCCTTTGGGTTTATTTTGCTGTTCTTTTTCCAGATCCCTTAAGTGTGAAGATAAACTGTCAATTAGTGATGTTTCTTGTTTCTTTAGGTTGGCCTGCACTGCTATGAACTTCCCTCTTAGGACTGCTTTCGCAGCATCCCATAGATTTTGGGTCGTCGTGTTCTCATTCTCATTTGTCTCAAGATATCTTTTGATTTCTTCTTTGATCTGCTGCTTGACCCATTCATTATTTAGCAACATGTTATTCAGCCTCCATGAATTGGTGTATCTTCCTGGTTTTTTTCCCCTGTAGTTCATTTCTAATTTCATAGCACTGTGGTCAGAGAAGACAATTGGTATGATTTCAATTTTCTTAAATTTATCGAGGCTTGTCTTGTGTCCTAACATATGATCTATTTTAGAAAATGTTCCATGAGCACTTGAGAAGAACGTGTATTCTGCAGCATTGGGGTGAAATGCTCTGAAAATATCAATTAAGTCCAACTGCTCCAAAGTATCATTTAAGGCTGTTGTTTCCATATTGATTTTCTGTCTGGAGGACCTGTCCCTTGTTGTCAGAGGTGTGTTGAAGTCCCCTAGTATGATAGTGTTGCTGTTGATCTCTGTCTTTATGTCCATCAGTACCTGTTTTATATATTTATCCGCAAAACTGTGTGACCAGCTTCCTCTTACACATTCTTTCAAAACACCTTTTGGCCACAACAGAAAGCATATTCTGATACATTCCAGACGCAAAACACTGTACATTTTACAATTACCATCCAAGCATCAAACTGTGCACTAATTCCACACCTTTTATGATATTCCTAAATCCCCATGTACAAATCGCCTAACCCTCTGAAGGGGAATGGGCAGACATCAGGAGGAAATAATAGAAATAACAATATTGCTGATAGCCTACTGCCTTACTCTGAGAACAACGAGATTAAGAAATTAACAAGTATATCTGAGCCAGATTACCTAATGAAATAATTTAAGTCCTTCTCATAGAATTATGTATGCTATTTCCCAAGGTTAGACTAAAAATCACCACAATGTAAATAAAAGGTTTTACTATTTTCTACCACAGAGTTAGCTGAATTTGGCAAATGGACAATAATCCGGAGATTAAACCCAAGTCTCTCTTAATGAAAGGCACTGCAACAGTACAACCGAGCCTACAGCACACCCAGCCTGCTTCACAGCTCAGCCTGTTCAGCTCTACTAAACGCCGGGATATTTCAAATGTCAGGGAAGCATGAACATTACTCAAGGAAACAAAGTATAAAGTTCCACCTATAAATTAATTTTTTTAAAACCCATACTTGCCTGGTTATTCTTTAAAAGAAAAAAAAAGATTTTCTCGTAAATTGTAAATATATGGAAAACAGAAGCTAAACCATAGCCGAGAGGGACAGAAAAGCCACCGGGAGAATAAAGCACAACAGAAGGAAGCTGACAGGGCACACACCACGGGAGAACAGCTAACGAGATGCAGCAGCAGGAGCTCCACAACTTTGAAATTCAAAGTGAAAATATTTCAGGGAGAGAGGCTGCTCAGGAGGGAAGCTGAGTCAGGGGCTTTTTTCTTCTACCTTGTACCCAGGAACTGACTTGGACAGTACAGAGCGTTTCGGCGCATCTTTTCTTGGAGTAGCAGCTTTGTCCCTGGATCTCTGTCTTCCCTGGAAAGACTCATCCTGGCTGTCGGGAAGGCCTTCCCCCTCGGACACGTTGCCAGAGGAGCTGTCCGAAGTGCCTTTGTTTCTCCTTCTCTCATCACCTCGACCGTCGTCGGCATTGTCGGAGTCACCGTCACTGTCGAGCGCAGGGAGCTCGGGGTCCAGAGGGGGCTCGTAAAGTGCTGTGTTCAGTGGCAAATACCGCAGCTCGTCCGGTGAGTACCTTTTGTAATATTCCTGGAACTGTCCGGGGATGAGGGCCACCGGGTAGGAACTGACCTTGGTCCGCTCTGTCGGTAGCACTTTGTACTTCCCTTGAGGCACCTGGATAACATGTGTCCGTAAGTCAAAGTAAGCTCTTCTTTCTTCCATACGTTCCCGGTTTAAGTTGCTGTTAAATTCAGCTGCTTTTTTGGCAGCTTTCTTAATGTACTCAGGCACATTGCTGGCTTCAACTTTCTGTGTATTCTGTTGTTGCATTTGAGAATACTCTATAATGATCTGTAATTCGTTGACGTTCTTTTTCTTGTAGAATAACAGAATATTTCGCATGTTTGGCTGGATATTCTTTAATCATTAAATCAATCACTTCATCACTACGCAAGGCTGTTAAACCTGGATTTTTCCGTTTAAAGGATGTCACGCCCAGATATTCACTGACTTGTTCTTGCAGCATATAGTATTCTCCTGTTTCATCAGGTGGCCATTTGTACTCTATCAAATTTTCTGCTGGATAGCAGCTAAAGCCCAGATCTTGACTTGAAGTCTCACAACACCTAGAGTTATCTCCTGAGCCCATTCGTCTCCTTTTGGATGGTTGGGTCCCATCATTTGAATTATCTTCGTTATCATCCTTCGGGGACTGCGCTCCCGGGGTGGCCGGGTCGCTGTCGCACGGCCGCGGGGACAGCGCCCTCCCGGGGCCGGCCGCCGCCGCCATCAGCCCGAGCGCCCTGCGCCGCCGCCTCTGCTGTCGCCGCCGCCGCCTCGTCCCGGCCGCCGCCGCCGCCGCCGCCGCCGCCGCCGCCGCGCGGGCCGCCCGCCGCCCGGGCCCCGCCCCCTCCGCCCGCCCGCCGCCAGGGCGGCCCCTGCCGCCGCGCGCCCCGCGGCCCGCCAGCGCCGCCGCCACCGCCATGGCCGCCGCCAGCGCCGCGGGCCCTCCGCCTGCCCGGCCGCCCTCGGCCGCCCCGCGGCCCTCCCGCCTCGCCCTCAGCCCTCAGCCCGCAGCAGCAGCGGCGCCGCGCCCTCCGCCCCGCACCTTTGTCTTTTAATATGTTCTTCATTTTAAAGTATATTGTGTCAGATATAAGTATAGTAACTCCAGCTTTTTTATCGCTCTCATTTGCATGAAATATCTTTCTCCAACCTTTCACTTTCAGCCTGTGTGTGTCTTTTGATCTGAGATGAGTCTCTTGTATACAGCATATACAAGGGTCTTGCTTCCTTATCCACTCAGCCACCCTATGTCTCTTGATTGTAGCATTTAATCCGTTTACATTAAAGTGATTATTGATCGGTACATAGTTATTGCCATTTTTAAATTTGTAGTAAATTGTTTTCATCTTTCTTCTATTTACAGAAGTCCTTTTAGTATTTCTTGCAATGCTGGCTTGGTTGTACTAAATTCTTTCAGTTTGTTCTTTTCTGGGAAGCTCTTTGTCTCTCCATCACCTTTAAATAATAGCCTTGCTGGAGAAAGCAATCTAGGTTGTAGGCCTTTGTGTTCCATCACTTTGAGTATCTCCTGCCACTCCCTCCTGGCCTTCAATGTTTCTGTAGAAAAGTCATTTGATAGCCTTATGTGAGTTCCCTTGTACCTAACCTTCTGCCTTTCTCTTGCTACTTTTAAGATTCTCTCTTTGTCTTCAAGCTTTGCCATTTTAACTATAATGTGTCTTGGTGTGGGCCAGTTTGGGTTTATCCTGGTTGGAACTCTCTGCACTTCCTGGACTTGTATGTTGGTTTCCTTCATCAGGTTAGGGAAGTTTTCGGACATTATTACCTCAAATATGTTCTCAATCCCTTGCTTCCTCTCTTCGTCTTCTGGTATTCCTATGATGCGCATGTTGTTGCGCTTGACGTTATCCCAGAGGTCTCTTAACCCATGTTCATTGTTTTTTATTCTTTTTTCTTTCTGTTGTTCAGTTTGAGTGATCTCTGCTAACTTGTCTTCTAAGTCGCTGATTCGATCCTCTGCTTCATCTAACCTGCTGGTCATTCCTTCAAGTGAGTTCTTAATTTCGGTAATTGTGTTCTTTAGTTCTAGCTGGTTGTTCGTTAAGATTTCTACATGCTTTTTTAGTTCTAACTGGTTGTTCGTTATGATTTCCATATCCTTCTTTATGTCTTCCCTAAGCTTCTTAAACATTCTTATCACCAGTATTCTGAACTCTGTCTCTGAAAGGTTGGTTACCTCTGCTTCATTTGGTTCCAGTTGTGGAGGTTTCTTCTGTTCTTTTATTTGGGACATGTTTCTTTGTCTCCCCATTCTGACTCACTCTCTGCGTTTGCTTTGATGTATTAGGTAGATCCCCTAGAGCTCTTAGTTCTTGCTGGGTTATCTTATGTAGTATGTGTCCTTTATATTTGACTTGCACTACTTCGTTCTTCTCCTCTGAGTGTGCTCCAAAGGTGACTCTTGTGTTGTGTATATTGTCCTGTTCAAGAAGAACTTTAATTGCTTTTTGCTTGTGAGTAGGTGGGTTTAACTCCTAGGCTGACTAGTTGTTAGACTTGGCTCTGCCCAAAACAGGGTGTTCTGCTGGGTGAGGGTTGGCCACTTGAATGAGGTTTGCCCTTGTGGGCTCTTTTATCTGCAGAGAATTCCCTCTGGGTGTGTGACTTGTACGTCAAACCTGGTAGTACTCTGGTTTGGTCTGCAGTTAGCTTCTGGATATGTTGAATCTTGTGCCTCTTAAGCTGTGCCCTGGTAGGGCAGTTTCAGAACAAAGCAAATCACCAAGCACAACAACAACAACAACAAGAACAAAGAAAAAAAACCCAAGTACAATCACATGTAAAAACGACTGACAACCCCGTCTCAACAGAGGCAAACATATCAAAGAAATAAAGACAAAACAAAGCAAAGCAAAACAAACAAATGAAAAACAAATCAAAAGAAAAAGAAAGAGTAAAACAAACAAACAAACAAACAAAAATAACAAAGCTAAGCAAAACAAGGAGCAGCACCAATATTGGCTTAAGTCAACCATGTAATCTCCAGGTTGTCCTCCGCTGTGCCAAAGAGTCCCCTGCCTATTGCATATCGCACAGGCAGCACCGGTCACCTGGTGCCCAGAGTGAATTTGGGACTGTAGATTTACATGTGAGGGGCTGAGGGATCTGGATGACAGTTTTTTGAGAGTCAGTGCTGTTTCTGCCCTTGCCTGCACAAATGCACGCTGAGAGTAGCACCACCAGCTCTGTGTCAGTACTCCTGAGACTTAGGACATTTCGTCCGTGTGTATGTGGGGAGGGGGGCGGGCAGGAGATTTTTGAGCTGCTGAAAGCCAGAAGCTGCCTGTGCCACTTTTCCCTGTCGATCTCAGGGAGTGCCTCTGCAGATGCTCTTGCCCCGCCCCAGGCCAGCCAGAAAGGGTGGGGGCTGGGGATGGAGGGGTCTTCTCTCTCCCAGGCCAGCTGCGTCAGACTCCTCCCGCAGGCCCGAAAAGGTGGTGGCTGGGGGTGGAAGAGTCTCCTCTCTCCTCGTCCAGCGAAAATCCCACTCTTCCCAGCCTCTTCCGTGGGTCAGAGCTGGCTGCCAATCTTCCCAGAGCCTGAGCACTGAGGCTCCTCTGTAATCTGACACTACTCCTCAGTTCAGGGGTCAGTTTAAGTCTCTGGAAGGGCAGGGGGTAGGGGGTTAGGATTGGAAGAGTGGGGGGAGGGGCCCAGGTGTTGAGTCTGTGTTCTTTGTCTGCCCTAGGGCCCACTAGCTGCCCGCCCCAATGGGCGAGATCATCTGTGGGACGCAGGGAAAGAGCTCACCTCCTGGCTTTTGTGTTGTCTATTCCGCCCTGGGCTCCAGCGCAGCAGCGCGGTGCAGGGTCGAGGTTCTACCGTGGAGCGGGGGTGCATCGCGTGTTTCCTCTCACCCTCCTTTCTCCTCCCCCACTCACCCACTTAGCGCCCCCCTAAGCAAACATTCCACGAGTCTCTAAGCTGTTCTCCTGACTTCTGTGCTCTCATTTCTGCCCTGGACTCCCGTGTGTCGTTGGAGCTGCAGGTGCTGCTGCGCTGCTGCTGTTTTTTGCGAGTGCTGCCGCCCGCGACTTTACTGGGGGAGTGCGCGTCTCCACTTCGCGCCCCTCTCTCCTCCCCTGCTCGCCCAACTGGCGTACCCCTAAGCAAACCTTCCACGAGTCTCTTAGCTGTTCTCCTGGCTCTTGTGTTCTCCGTTCCACCCTGGGATCGGTGCGTCCCTGGGGCTTTGGGCGCCTCCCGGGGTTGGCTCTGCCGTGGGGTGGAGGGCGTGTTTCCACTTCCCTGTCCTGCCTCTTCCCCTGCTCGCAATTAGCGTGCACCTTCAGGTAATTCTTCCACGAGTCTCCCAGCTGTTCTGCGTGATGAGTAAAGAACTCCTCGATGGGTTATTTGTCCCGTTTACAATAAAATCCTGAGGAGAACTCAAAAAGAGCGCCCAGCTGCCGCCATTCCTATCGAGAAGGTAACATTTGATCTGAGATGCAGAAGTCCAGTGGCAAAAGTCTTGGTATAGAAAAGCTCCAAATCTTCAAGGAGTAGAAAAGATCCCAGGGTGGTGAGAACATGGTAAGTTAGGTACGGAGTGGAATGAGATGATATTGGAAACATAGAGAAAAGTGTCATATTGACCTCAGAAGCAGTATTAAGAAGATTGAATGTTAAATGAGAAATGTAGTAAAAATTTATACTTAAGTGAGTTAATGGCAGCTTTATTTTTAATAGTAGAAGCTTAGATATAACTTAAATATCCCATACGGTACATAAATTGTGGGATACTTGTTAAATAGAAGGTAATTCCGCTATTAGAGTGTTTTACAAAACTATTTAGAGAACAGGCACATGATATAATGTTATATAGAAAAAGCAATCTGTGATATTTTATGTACAGCATATGACTGCAATTTCATTTTTTTTCTAAATCTTCATGTAGAAAGAAACAGACTAAATCTTAACAATAGTATCTCTGGGTGACTTTTATTTTCTTTGTTTACAGATTACTAAATTTTCCAATAAAAGTATCAGATAAAAACTTAAAAAAAGATTGAATTTTATTCAAGGTATGAAAGGGAAACATCGTAGTGTTTCTAGTGGTGATGTCATAAGATCTGAACAGTGTTACTCTGGATGTTGCATAGAATAGGGATTACAAACACACCTCAGAGATATTGTGGATTTGGTTGCAGACCATCACAATAAAGCAAGTATCATAATAAAGCGAGTCACATAATTTTGTTTGTTTCCCAGCGCATCTAAAAGTTATGTTTATATTATATTGTAGTGTGCAATAGTGTGCAATAGCATTATGTCTAATAAAACAACGTACATACCTTAATTTAAAAGAACTTTATTGCTAAAAAATGCTAACCATCATCTGAGCTTTCAATGAGTCATAATCTTTTTACTGGTGGAGAGTCTTGTCTTCAATTTATAAAAAATAATGCAATATCTGCAAAGCACAATAAAGGTAAGCACAATGAAATGAGGTATGCCTGTATATGGAATTAAGTGTAGAAATAAGGATAACAGTTTGGAATCTGTTGCAGTTACCCAGCAAGAAATGATCATGATTTGGCTTAGTCTAAAGTGATGTTAGTGGACATGAGAATATATGGACTGAGAATATATTTTGAGAGTAAAACTAACAGGTATTTAATTGTTTGTATAAGGATTGTAAAGATTGAGAGAAAGGAAGGAGACAAGGGTGACTCCTAGTGTTTAGGCTTGAGTAAGTGGGTGGATGGTGTTATCATTTCTGAGATGGAGAAGACTGGCGGAAGAAAGCAAAAAGCAAGAGTACTATTTCAGAGATATGGTTTGTGATGTCTCCTTGTGACAAATGTGGAGGTGTCAAGTAAGCCTTCTGGGATATACAGGCCTGGAGCATGGGGGAGAAATTGGTTTCAAAATATAAATTTAGAAATTAATAGTGAATTGATGGTATTTGACAACCAGACTTCAGAGGACTGAGTTCCTGGAGCACTGCAACTTACAGAAACATAGAGTGTAGTCAGTTAATAAAAGCACAAAAATGATTCCATATTAATTCTTATTTAGCCTTTAAAATCAGATAATTATGATATATGCCATTTCAGACATAGAAAAATGTGAAAAGTTCCCAAGATCATTTTGTATAGCCATTAAAATATAATATCCAATGAGAAAAATATATTACCAAAAAGAATGCTGTTGACCCACCTTACTTATAAATATAGCTGCAAAGAGATTGTACCAACATTTCTATGTAACTTTTGGTTAATATCCAAGAGCAATTCCTTGTAGTGAGATTCTTGCATTATACACAAAAGATTATAACTCTTTTTTAAAAAGAAAATAATACACATTTAATTAGCATCAATAACGTGCAAAACAGTTATAATTGATGTGCTGTGAGGTATCAGAATCTAGCATCACATTTTTTTTCCTTGCTGGCATTCAATAAATATTGATTAGCATACCTTCTTAGCTATGCCGAGATGTTGAGTGGCCTGGACATCTGTCCATTTTATTTTTTTCCAGTTCTAATATTTATTTATTTATGTATTTATGTATTTATTTATTTATTTATTTATTTATTTATTTATTTATTTATTTATATTTATGGGGGTGACATGATTTAAAAAATTATGTAGATTTCAAGTGTACAGTTCTATAATATATCATCTGTATATTGCATTGTGTGTTCATCTCCGTCCATCACCATATATTTGACCCCCTTTACCCTCTTCTACCTACCTCCCCTTACCCTTTGGTAACCACTAAACTGTTGTTTGTGTCTGTGAGTTTTTGCTTGTTTATTTTGTTCATTTGTTACCTAAAGATATATTGAAATAAATAAAGATGCTTATTGTAAGTTAAAGGTGTATATTCCACACCATAGAAAAAGATGAACAGCTCTCCAGTTCATTGTGTGAAGCCGACACAATTTTAATAGTTAATCAGGAAAACAGTGTACAAAATAATATAGTATAAAATATACTGACCCATCTGTAAAAATTCTACATAAAATATCTGAAAAAGGACTGTATCAATATTCCTGTGGCAGATGTTGTCAGTTGGTTAATAGCCAAGAGCAAATCCTACTTTCTTCCTTGATAACAGAACCTCTAACATTGCTTCGACAATGATATGTGAGGCCCTAGGCAGTATCTCATGATTTACTCAGCAAATCTTGTTTTCATTTGTCAGTGACTGGGTGAGAGGTGGGCATGTAACCCTGTGCTGGTCAGTAAGACATATCAGGAAATTTGCTGGGGGGTTCAGGGAAACATTTTCTTTTGTGATAGGTAGAGGACCAATGATGTGAAAATCTTCCATCATAAGCGCTCATACTGAAGATGTGTTGGTTAGAGTTGCAGTAGTTACCTTGAGTCCGTGATGAAAGACATGACAGACATCTGTTGTGACCATCATGCAGGAACAGGTTGAACCCTCACCCAAAATTTGGTTCAGACGTCAAGACTGATGACACTACATACACACTAAGAGGGTATGAAAACGTTTATTACTTACATAATGGGGTTTTCTGGGGAGAGCAGCCAGGCCTCTCGCATTGTCTGAAAATGGCTTAAGAAACCAAGGAAAAGAGTTTGGCTTGGGATTTTAATTGTGGTTAGGATTAGGGCCGGGGTGACAGTTCCTCTGTGTGGGCAAAGGCTTCTATGCTTTGAAACTCCTGCTGGCACTAAAGTAGAATGTTTTCAGGCTTTATTATTAGCTTGCCCAGATGTGGGGCACAAGAAGAGAGTGAAGATTTAATTGACATTTATCCAAAGGTGATGTACAAACATAGTTACTAATCATTAAAAAAATGTAAATCAAAACCACAACAAGCTATCTCCTCACACCCATTAGCATGGCTACTATCACAAAAGCAGAAAATAACAAGTGATGGCAAAGATGTGAAGAAATGGGAACCCTTGTGCCCTGTTGGTAGGATTTTAAAATGATGCAACTGCTAGGGAACACTGTATTGTGGTTCCTCAAAACATTAAAAATAGAACTACCATAGGATCCAGCAATCCCATTTCTGGGTATGTATCCAAAAGAATTGAAAACAGAATCTCCAAAAGAAATTTGCACACCCATGTTCATAGCAGTACTATTCAAAATATCCAAGAGGTGGAAGCAACCCAAATGTCCATTGATGGAAGAATGGAAAAACAGGGGCAGACAGATGGCTCAGTTGGTTAGAGTGCGAGTTCTGGGCAACGGGGCTGTCAGTTAGATTCCCACATGGGCCAGCGAGCTGTGCCCTCCACAACTAGAATGAAGTCAAAGGGCTGCCGCTCAGCTCCCGGGTGGCCAGATGGCTCAGTTGCCAGTTGGACTCCCAACAACGTTGCCAGTTGGACTCCCACAAGGGATGGTGGGCTGCACCCCCTGCTGTGCACCCTGTAGCTAAGATTGAACATGCCATCTTGAGCTGAGCTGCTGCTGAGCTACTGGATGGCTCAGTTGGTTGGAGCGCATCCTCTCAACCACAAGTTTGCCGGATGGACTCCTGCCAGGGATTGTGGGCTGCGCCCCCTGCTGTGCCCCCTGCAACTAACAATAGCAACTGGACCTGGAGCTGAGCTGCACCCTCCACAACTAATATTGAGAGGACAACTTGACTTGGAAAAGTCCTGGAAGTACACACTGTTCCCCAATAAAGTCCTGTTCACTTCACCCCCTCAAACAAAAAGAATGGAAAAACAAAGTATGGTATATACATACAATCAAATATTATTTAGCCTTAAAAAGAAAGGAAATCCTGTCACATGATACAACATGGATGAACCTTGAAAACGTTATGCTAAGTGAAATAAGCCAGCCACAAAGAGACAAATGCTGTATGAGTCCAATTATATGAGGTATAGAAATTCATAGAAACAGAAAGTAGAATAGTTGTTGCCAGGGGCTGGTGGAGAGGGGGAAAAGAAGAGTTATTTAATGGGTATAAAGTTTCAGATTTGCAAGATGAAAAAGTTCTGAAGATCTGTTTCATGACAATGTGAATATACTGAACACTACTAAACTATACATTTAAAAATGGTTAAGTTGTTAAATTTTATGTTACATATTTTTTTACCACAATAAAAAAACAAAAAAACTACCAATCAGGTCTAATGCATCTTTTGAAGCAAAAATTAATATAAAACCCAGTATTATGTTATGTTGTGTTTATTATATATTATATTGTATTATATTATATTATATTATATTATACCCGGTCTTACATTATAGTAATATAAGACTGGGTCTTCTATTAATTTCTGTTCCAAAAGATGCATCAGACCTGATGGTCCAGTTAGGTCTTATTTTTGGGGAAACTCAGTAGCTTTGTGATTTCTACCAGGCAGCCCTGGGCCAGTCACAGGCAAACGTGAAATTGGCCTGCATGGGAGCCCCTCCCAAGAGGGGCTACCCAGAAGGGGTTACCAAGAAATAACACACCCAGAGACCAGCTTCAGACCACACCAGAGCACTATTTGGTTAGCCACACAAGCAGCCACCCAAAGGGTGGTCTCAACAGGCTCAAGAACCTGCAGCAGCAGATCCCCCTCTGAGGAATCACCCCCTACACAGCAGCTCATACACTGTGGGCATAGCCGATCCTCACAGTCATCCTGGGAATCAATCTCACCCACTGCCAAAAGCAATCAAGGCTAAACTACAACAGGAGAATACACACAATACACACAAGGGACACTCTTGGAATGCATGCAGAGGATATCAGGGAGACTGCACCATTGGACCACACAGGACACATACTACAGAAGACCACCCAGAAAAGACTGAGAGACATAAGAGATCTACATAATACATAGAAGTAAACACAGAGAGGCAGCCAGAATGAGGAAACAAAGAAACATTTCCCAAAAAAGAAACAGGAAAAACCTCCAGAAATAGAACTAAATGAAATGGAGGCAACCAACCTACCAGAGAGAGTTTAAAACACTGGTTATAAGAATGCTCAAGGACTAGGCTGATGTCTTCCTGCCTCTCTGGTCACTTTTTTATTTTCCTTTCTGATTCCTCTCCTTACCACCTTGGCTGTGACCAATCCATCCTGCTGTATGACTGCTGAAGTGGTATTTCTAATAATTAGGAAGTCTTCTGATACTGCAAGCTGCAAGCTGCATACAAGTTCTCAAAGATGCCAGAATGATGACAATTCACCAGCAAAAGAAGTCTCTACTGTTCATTGAGAAATCACTGCCAAGAGAAGAACGAAGTAGTCCAAGTCAAATATAAAAGACACATACTACATAAGATAACCCAGCAAGAACTAAGAGCTCTAGGGGATCTTCCTAATACATCAAAGCAAACACAGAGAGTCAGTCAGAATGGGGAGACAAAGAAACATGTCCCAAATAAAAGAACAGAAGAAACCTCCACAACTGGAACCAAATGAAGCAGAGGTAACCAACATGTCAGAGACAGAGTTCAGAACACTGGTGATAAGAATGTTTAAGGAGCTTAGAGAAGACATAAAGAAGGATATAGAAATCATAAAGAACAACCAGTTAGAGCTAAAAAAGGATGTAGAAATCTTAACGAACAACCAGCTAGAACTAAAAAACACAATTACCGAAATTAAGAACTCACTTGAAGGAATGACCAGCAGGTTAGATGAAGCAGAGGATCGAATCAGCGACTTAGAAGACAAGTTAGCAGAGATCACTCAAACTGAACAACAGAAAGAAAAAAGAATAAAAAACAATGAAGATGGGTTAAGAGACCTCTGGGATAACATCAAGCGCAACAACATGCGCATCATAGGAATACCAGAAGGCGAAGAGAAGAAGCAAGGGATTGAGAACATATTTGAGGTAATAATGTCAGAAAACTTCCCTAACCTGATGAAGGAAACCAACATACAAGCCCAGGAAGTGCAGAGAGTTCCAACCAGGATAAACCCAAACAGGCCCACACCAAGACACATTATAGTTAAAATGGCAAAGCTTAAAGACAAAGAGAGAATCTTGAAAGCAGCAAGAGAAAGGCAGAAGGTTACATACAAGGGAACTCCCATAAGACTATCAAATGACTTTTCTACAGAAACATTGAAGGCAAGGAGGGAGTGGCAGGAGATACTCAAAGTGATGGAACACAAAGGCCTACAACCTAGATTGCTTTATCCAGCAAGGCTATCATTTAAAGTTGATGGAGAGATAAAGAGCTTCCCAGAAAAGAACAAACTGAAAGAATTTATGACAACCAAGCCAGCATTGCAAGAAATACTAAAAGGACTTCTGTAAATAGAAGAAAGATGAAAACAATTTACTACAAATCTAAAAATGGCAATAACTATGTACCTATCAGTAATCACTTTAAATGTAAATGGATTAAATGCTCCAATCAAGAGACATAGGGTGGCTGAGTGGATAAGGAAACAAGACCCTTGTATATGCTGTATACAAGAGACTCATTTCAGATCAAAAAACACACACAGACTGAAAGTGAAGGGTTGGAGTAACATATTTCATGCAAATGGAAGCAAAAAAAAAGCTGGAGTTGCAATACTTATATCTGACAAAATAGACTTTAAAATGAAAAAAATATTAAAAGACAAAGACGGGCACTATATAATAATAAAGGGATCAATCCGACAAGAGGACATAACCCTAGTAAACATCTATGCACCTAACATAGGAGCACCTAAATATATAAAACAGATACTGATGGACATAAAGACAGAGATCAACAGCAACACTATCATAGTAGGGGACTTCAACACACCTCTGACAACAAGGGACAGGTCCTCCAGACAGAAAATCAATATGGAAACAACAGCCTTAAATGATACTTTGGAGCAGTTGGACTTAATTGATATTTTCAGAGCATTTCACCCCAATGCTGCAGAATACACGTTCTTCTCAAGTGCTCATGGAACATTTTCTAAAATAGATCATATGTTAGGACACAAGACAAGCCTCGATAAATTTAAGAAAATTGAAATCATACCAATTGTCTTCTCTGACCACAGTGCTATGAAATTAGAAATGAACTACAGGGGAAAAAAACCAGGAAGATACACCAATTCATGGAGGCTGAATAACATGTTGCTAAATAATGAATGGGTCAAGCAGCAGATCAAAGAAGAAATCAAAAGATATCTTGAGACAAATGAGAATGAGAACACGACGACCCAAAATCTATGGGATGCTGCGAAAGCAGTCCTAAGAGGGAAGTTCATAGCAGTGCAGGCCAACCTAAAGAAACAAGAAACATCACTAATTGACAGTTTATCTTCACACTTAAGGGATCTGGAAAAAGAACAGCAAAATAAACCCAAAGGGAGCACAAGGAAGGAGATAATAAGGATCAGAGCAGAAATAAATGAAATAGAAACCAGAAAAACAATACAAAAGATCAATGAATCCAAGAGTTGGTTCTTAGAGAAGATAAACAAAATTGACAAACCTTTAGCCAGACTCATTAAAAAAAGGAGAGAGAGGACCCAAATTAATAAAATCAGAAATGAAAGAGGAGAAGTGACAACAGACACCACAGAAATACAAAAAATTGTAAGAAATTACTATGAGCAACTATATGCCAACAAATTTGACAACCTTGAAGAAATGGACAATTTTCTAGAGGCGCACAACCTTCCAAAGCTAACTCAAGAAGAAACAGAAAGCCTGAACAGTCTGATTACCACCAGGGAAATTGAATCAGTAATCAATAATCTCCCAACAAACAAAAGCCCTGGACCAGATGGCTTTACAGGTGAATTTTTCAAAACGTTCAAAAAAGAATTATCACCTATTCTCCTCAAGCTCTTCCAAAAAATCCAGAAGGAAGGAAGACTCCCAAACACTTTTTACGAAGCCACTATCACCCTGATCCCAAAAGCAGACAAAGACACCACAAAGAAAGAAAACTACAGGCCGATATCTCTAATGAACATAGATGCAAAAATTCTCAACAAATTATTAGCAAACAGAATTCAGCAATACATTAAAAAGATCATACACCATGATCAAGTGGGATTCATCCCTGGTATGCAGGGGTGGTTCAACATCCGCAAATCAATTAATGTGATACACCACATTAACAAAATGAAAAATAAAAATCACATGATCATATCAATAGATGCAGAAAAAGCATTTGATAAAATACAGCAACCTTTTATGATAAAAACCCTTAAGAAAGTGGGAATAGAGGGATCATATCTTAACATAATAAAGGCCATATATGACAAACCCACAGCTAACATCATACTCAATGGGGAAAAGCTAAAACCATTCCCCCTAAGATCAGGAACAAGACAAGGTTGCCCACTTTCTCCACTTCTATTCAACATAGTGCTGGAAGTTCTAGCCACAGCAATCAGACAAGAGAAAGAAATAAAAGGCATCCAAATTGGTAAGGAGGAAGTAAAATTATCATTATATGCAGATGATATGATACTATATATAGAGAACCCTAAAGACTCCACCAAGAAACTATTAGAACTGATAGATGAATTTAGTAAAGTAGCAGGATATAAAATTAATATTCGGAAATCAGTTGCATTTGTATATACCAATGATAAAATAGCAGAAGGAGAAATTAAAAAAACAATTCCATTTACAATTGCTCCAAAGACTATAAAATATCTGGGAATAAATCTAACCAAAGATGTAAAGGATCTGTACTCAGAAAATTATACAACACTGAAGAAAGAAATGAAAGAAGACATAAATAGATGGAAACACATTCCATGTTCATGGATAGGAAGAATTAATATAATTAAAATGTCCATACTGCCTAAGGCAATATACATATTCAACGCAATTCCTATCAAACTACCAACGACGTTTTTCACAGAAATAGAACATATAATCCTAAAATTTATATGGGACCATAAAAGACCCCGGATAGCCTCAGCAATCTTGAGAAATAAGAACAAAGTGGGAGGTATAACGATACCTGATTTCAAACTATACTACAAGGCTACAGTAATCAAAACAACATGGTACTGGCATAAAAATAGATACATAGATCAATGGAACAGAATAGAGAGTCCAGACATAAATCCATGCCTATATGCCCATCTAATCTACGACAATGGAAGCAAGAATGTGCGATGGGGTAAAGATAGTCTGTTCAATAAGTGGTGTTGGGAAACCTGGACGGACACATGCAAGAAAATGAAGCTGGACCACCTCCTTACACCATATACAAAAACAAATTCAAAATGGCTTAAAGACTTAAATGTAAGATCTGAAACCATAAAATATCTAGAAGAAAATATAGGAAGAAACTTCATGGACATTACCCGGAGTAAGATTTTCACTGATATATCCCCTCGCGCGAGCGAAGTAAGAGAAAAAATAAACATGTGGGATTACATCAAACTAAAAAGTTTTTTCACAGCAAAGGAAACCATCAATAAAACAAAAAGGGATCCTACTGTATGGGAAAAGATATTTGCCAATGATATATCTGATAAGGGATTAATATCACAAATCTATAAAAAACTTACTCAACTCAACTCCAAAAAAACAAACAACCCAATTAAAAAATGGGCAGAGGACTTGGGGAGACATTTCTCTAAGAAGGACATACAGAAGGCAAGAAGACATATGAAGAAATGCTCAACCTCACTAACCATCAGAGAAATGCAAATAAAAACCACAATGAGATACCACCTCACTCCAGTCAAAATGGCTATTATCAATAAATCAACAAACAACAAATGCTGGCGCGGATGTGGAGAAAAGGGAACGCTAGTGCACTGTTGGTGGGACTGCAGATTAGTGCAGCCACTATGGAAAACAGTATGGAGGTATCTCAGGAATCTGAAAATGGAACTACCCTATGATCCAGTAATTCCACTCCTAGGCATCTACCCGGAGAAATCCAAAACTCCAATTCAAAAATCTGTATGCACTCCTATGTTTATTGCAGCACTTTACACAATAGCCAAGATATGGAAACAACCAAAATGCCCATCGGTAGATGACTGGATTAAGAAGCTGTGGTACATTTATACAATGGAGTATTACGCAGCCATAAAGAAGAAAGAAATCTTATCATTTGCAGCAACATGGATGGATCTAGAGAACATTATGTTAAGTGAAATAAGTCAGAAAGAGAAAGACAAGTACCATATGATCTCACTTATATATGGAATCTAAAGAAAAGACTATGTGAATGAACTAATCAGAGTCAGTTTTGGGGACGCAGAGAAAAAACCGAGAGTGGTTAGATGGGTGTGTGGGAGGGGGTTGGGGATAAGGGGAAAGGTGAAGGGATTTGGAAGCAGCTGGTAACCACAAGATGGCCTCAGGGTTTTTCTTTTGAAAATTAATTTGGGGAAGGTATTCTATAATGTTGTAAAGATTTTGTTGGGTATCCGATGGACATGCGTCCTATTTGGGAGACCACCTCAGGGATACTGTGGATACCTGATCATGGCATTGTACATCAGAAGCTAAACATTAATGAATGCCAACTATAATTTTATATATATAATGTGATGGTTCAGTGTGAGGTCGGAGGGATAGTGGATGGGGGGAGGGGGGTTCACAGTATGAGGGATATAAATGATGAACGTCTAAGTATTACCTTGTTTTGTACACCTGAAACTAATAAATAAATTAATTAATAAAAAAAAAAAAGAATGCTCAAGGACATAGTGAGAATTTCAAAAAGAGATAGGAAAAGTAAAGGACATAGAAACCATAAAAAGAACCAATCACAAACAAAGAATACAATAATTGAAATGAAGAATACACTAGAAGGAACCAACACCAGTTTAGATGAAACACAGGATGAAATCAGTGATTTAGAAGACAAGGTAGCACAAGAATCCAATAGGAAAATCAAAAAGAAAAAAATAATAAAAAAACTAAGATAATTTAAGGGATTATTTGAACAACATGAAGCATAACAACATTCTCATCATAGAAGTACCAGAAAGAGAAGAGAGGGAGCAAGGAACCAAGAACCTATTTGAAGAAATAATGACTGAAAACTACTCTAACCTGGTTAAGGAACTAGACATACAAACCCAGGAAGTACTGAGAGTGCCAAGCAAGATAAACCCAAAGAGGCCCACACCAAGACACATAATAATTAAAGTGCCAAAGGTTAAAGAAAAAGAGAGTACCCTAAAAGCAGCAAGAGACACATAATAATTAAAGTGCCAAAGGTTAAAGAAAAAGAGAGTACCCTAAAAGCAGTACCCTAGTTACTTGCAAGGGAGCTCCCATAAGCCAATCAGCTGATTTCTCAACAGAAACTTCGCAAGCAAGAAGGGAGTGACAGGAAATATTCAAAGTGATGAAACACAAGGACCTACAACTAAGACTACACTACTAAGCAAGACTATCATTTAAAACTGAAGGAGAGATAACGAGCTTCCCAGACAGGAAAAAGCTAAAGAAATTCATTACCACCAAGCCAGTATTACAAGAAATGTTAAAGGGCTTCTTTAAGCAGAAGAAAAGAAAATAAACAAATGAAGAACAAAACTGAATAATAAAATGGCAATAACTATGTACCTAACAATAATAACTTTAAATGTGAATACATTAAATGCTCCAATCAAAAGGCTGAGTGGATAAGGAAACAAGACCCATGCATATGCTGTCTTGAAGAAACCCACCTCTGATCAAAAGACACATGGAGACTGAAAGTAAAAGGAGGGAAAATATATTTCACACAAATGGAAATGAGAAAAAAGCTGGGGAAGCAATACTTATATCAGACAAAACAGACTTTAAAACAAAGACTATAACAAAAGGCAAAGCAGGCACAATAATAAAGGGATCAATCGAACAAAAAAACATCACCCTAGTAAATGTTTGTGTACCTAATGTAGGAGTACCTAAATATATAAAGCAAATACTAATTGACATAAAGGCAGAGATCAACAGTAATGCAATCATAGTAGGGAACTTTAACACCCATGAACAGATCTTCCAGACAGAAGAATATCAACATGGAAACAGCGGCCTTAAATGACACACTGATCCAGATGGATTCAATTGATATTTTTAGAGCATTTGATCCCAAAGCAGTAGAATATAGTCTTTTTAAGTACACATGGAACATTTTCCAAGAAAGACCACATGTTAGACCACAAAACAAGTCTCAGTAAATTTAAGAAGATTGAACTCATATCAAGTGTCTTCTCTGACCACAATGGTATGAAACTAGAAATCAATTACAAAATAAACAACAACAAACCACACAAAACTGAAAAACAAACAAATGCATGGATGCTAATAATATGCTACTAAATAATGAATGAGTCAACAATGAGATCAAGGAAGAAATAAAAAGATACTTCGAGACAAATGAAATGAAAATACAATGACCAAAGATCTATGGGACACTGAAAAAGCAGTCATAAGAGGCGAATTTGTAGCAATGCAGGCCTACCTAACAAAACAAGAAAAATCTCAAATAGTCTATCTTCACACGTAAGAGAACTGGAAAAAAAAATAGCCCAAAGTGAGTGTAAGGAAGGAAATAATAAAGGTCAGGGCAGAAATAAATGAAATATGGCTAAAAAAGTTGCAAAAGATCAGTAAAACCAAGAACTGGTTCTTTGAAGAGATAAAGAAAATTGGCAAACCTTTAACCAGACTCATAAAGAAAAAAAGAGAGAGGCTCCAAATAAATAAAATCAGAAATGAGAGAGGAAACCTGACAACAGACATCACAGAAATAAAGAGAAATTTAAAATAATATGAGCAAATATCCGTGGTCTGACAATTAAGTTTGCGAACTTGCTGCAACGATGTTGCTAACCTTTTTTGATATTAGAGGGATTATTCGTTATGAATTTGTACCAACTGGACAAACAGTTAAACAAGTTTACTATGCATTATTTGGAAGTGCTGAAAAGGCTGCTTGAAAAAGTTAGGTGACCTCAACTTTTTGCCAACAATTCATTGCTCTTGCATCACAACAATGCACCACCTCACACGGCACTGTCTGTGAAGGAGTTTTTAGCCAGTAAACAAATAACTGTATTGGAACACCATCCCTACTTACCCGATCTGGCCCCCAGTGATTTCTTTCTTTACTCGAAGATAAAGGAAATATTGAAAGGAAGACAATTTGATGACATTCAGAATATCAAAGGTAATATGATGACAGTTCAAAGGTAATATGATGGTCATTCCAGAAAAAGAGCTCCAAAATTGCTTTGAAGAGTGTACTAGACACTGGCGTTGGTGCATAGCTTCCCAAGTGCAGTACTTTGAAGGTGACCGTAGTGATATTTAGCAATGAGGTATGTAACACTTTTCCTAGGATGAGTTCGGGAACTTGTCTGACCTCATATGCCAACAAATTGGACAATCTCAAAGGAATGGATAAATTCATCCAAGCATCCAATTTTTCAAGGCTGAATCAAGAAGAAACAGAAAATCTGAACAGAAAAATTACTACCAATGAAATTGAATTGCTAATCAACAAGCTCCTAACAAATAGAAGTCCTGGAGCAGATGGCCTCACAGGTGAATTTTACCAAGCATTCAAAGAAGAATTAAAATCTATTGTTTTGAAACTATTCCAAAAAACCGAAGAGGAGAGAAGGCTCCCAAGCTCACTTTATGAGGCCATCATTACTCTGATTCCAAAATCAAACAAAGACATTACTAAAAAAGAAAACTATATCCCTAATCAACAGAGGCAAAAATTCTCAACAAAATACTAGGAAACAGAATTCAGCAATACGTTAAAAATATCATACACCACAATCAAGTGGGATTCATTCCTGGGATGCAAGGCTGGTTCAATATCTGTAAATCAATTAACGTGATACATCAGTTAAACAAAATGAAAAATAAAAATTATATGACCATATCAATAGATACAGAAAACGTATTTTACAACATCCAGTATCCACTTATGATAAAAACTCCCAGCAAAGTGGAAATAGAGAGAAGATATCTCAACATAATAAATGAATTTAGTAAAGTAGTAGGATGCAAAATTAATATTCAGAAATTGGTTGCTTTTTTATACACCAATAATGAACTATCAGAAGGAGAAATTAAGAAAACAGTCTCATTTACAATTTCATCAAAATAAAATAAAATAGGAATAAATTTAATCAAGGAAGTAAAAGACCTGTGTTCAGAAAATTATAAGACATTGAAAAGAGAAATTAAAAAGATATGAATAAATGGAAACATATACCATGCTCATAGACAGGAAGAATTAATATAGTTAAAATGTCCATGCTACCAAAGCAATCTATAGATTCCATTCAATCCCTATAAAAATGCCAATGGCATTTTCCACAGAACTAGAATAAATAACACTAAAATTTATATGGAACCATGAAAGACCCCGAATAGCCATTGCAATCCTGAGAAAGAAGAACAAAGTGGGAGGTATCACAATACCTGATATCAAAGTATACTACAAGTCCATATTAAACAAACCAGCATGGTATTAGCCTAAAAACAGACACATAGATCAATAGAACAGAATAGAGAGCCCAGAAGTAAATCTAATTTGGGTCCTCTCTTTTTTTTATTGAGTCTGGCTAAAGGTTTGTCGATTTTGTTTATCTTCTCTGAAAACCACTCTTGGATTCACTGATCTTTTGTATTGCTTTTCTGGTTTCTATTTCATTTATTTCCTCTCTGATCTTCATTATCTCCTTCCTTGTACTTCCTTTGGGCTTATTTTGCTGTCTTTTTCCCAGATTCCTTAAGTGTGAAGATAAACTGTTGAATAGTGATTTTTCTTGTTTCTTTAGGCAGGCATGCAATGTTATGAATATCCCTCTTAGGACTGCTTCTGCTGCATCACACAGATTTTGGGTCGTGGTGTTTTCATTTTTGTTTCTCTCAAGATGTCTTTTGATTTCTTCCTTGATCTGATGGTTGACCCATTCATTATTTTTTTTTCCAATTTATTTATTGGGGTGACAATTGTTAATGAAATTACATAATTTCAGGTGTACAATTCTGTATTACATCATCTATAAATCCCATTGTGTGTTCACCACCCAGAGTCAGTTCTCCTTCCATCACCATATATTTGATCCCCCTTACCCTCATCTCCCAACCCCCAGTCCCCTTACCCTCCGGTAACCACTAAACTATTGTCTGTGTTGATGAGTTTTTGTTTCTCATTTGTTTGTCTTGTTCTTTCGTTGTTTTTGGTTTATATGCCACATATCAGTGAAATCATAGAGTTCTCTGCTTTTTCTGTCTGACTTATTTCGCTTAGCATTATACTCTCAAGATCCATCCATGTTGTCACAAATGTTCCTATATCATCCTTCCTTAACGCCGAATAGTATTCCATTGTGTATATATACCACAACTTCTTTATCTATTCATCTATTGAAGGACATTTTGGTTGTCTCCATGTCTTGGCCACCGTAAACAAAGCTGCAATGAACAATGGAGCACACATGTCTTTATGTATAAATGATTTCAAATTCTTTGGGTAGATACCCAGGAGAAGGATTGCTGGGTGATATGGTAATTCTATTTGGATTATTTGAGGAACCTCCACACTGCCTTCTATAGAGGCTGCAACAGTCTGCATTCCCACCAACAGTGTATGAGGGTTCCTTTTTCTCCACAGCCTCTCCAACACTTGTTGCTATTTGTCTTGTTGATGATAGCCATTCTGACTGGGGTGAGGTGATATCTCATTTTGGTTTTCATTTGCATTTCTCTGATGATTAGTGATGTGGACCATTATTTCATATGTCTATTTGCCATTTGTATGTGCTCTTTGGAGAAATGTCTCTTCAGGTCCACTGCCCATTTTTCAATTGGGTTGTTTGTTTTTTTGTTGTTGAGTTTCATGAGTTCCTTGTATATTTTCGATATTAGCCCCTTATCTGAGGCACCGTTTGCAAAAATCTTCTCCCATTCAGTCGGTTGCCTCTTTATTTTGTCGATGGTTTCATTTGCTGTGCAGAAACTAGTTTCATATAGTCCCATTTGTATATTTTAGCTTTTACTTCCATTGCCTTTGGAGTCAAATTCATAAAATGCTCTTTGAACCCAAAATCCATAAGTTTAGTACCTATGTCTTCTTCTATGCAGTTTATTGCGTCAGGTCTTATGCTTAAGTCTTTGATCCATTTTGAATTAATTTTGGTACATGGTGACAGATAACAGTCCAGTTTCATTCTTTTGTACGTGGCTATCCAATTCTGCCAGCACCATTTATTGAAGAGGCTGTCTTTCCTCCATTGTATGTTTTTGGCTTCTTTGTCAAAAATTATCTGTCCATATTTATGTGGTTTTATTTCTGGGTTCTCAATTCTATTCCATTGGTCTATGTGTCTGTTTTTCCGCCAATACCATGCTGTTTTGATTATTGTAGCCCTGTAGTACAAGCTAAAGTCAGGGAGTGTGATACCTCCAGGATTGTTCTTTTTTCTTAAGATTGCTTTGGCTACTTGGGGTCTTTTGTGGTTCCAAACAAATCTGATGATTTTTTGTTCTATTTCTTTATAAAATGCCATTGGAATTTTGATGGGGATTGCAATAAATCTGTATATTGCTTTGGGTAATATGGCCATTTTAACTATGTTGATTCTTCCAATCCATGAGCATGGAATGTCTTTCCATTTCTTTGTGTCTTCTTCAATTTCTTTCAAAAGTGTCTTATAATTTTCAGCATATAAATTCTTCACATCCTTGGTTAAGTTTATTTCTAGGTATTTTATTCTTTTTGCTGTAATTGCAAAGAGAATTGTTTTTTGTATTTCTTTTTCTGAGATTTCATTGTTAGTATATAGGAATGCAATGGACTTTTGTACGTTGCTATTGTAACCAGCTACTTTACTGTATTCCTTGATTGTTTCTAATAGCTTTTTGGTGGAGTCTTTAGTGTTTTCTATATATAGCATCATGTCATCTGCAAAGAGTGACATTTTAACTTCTTCGTTCCCAATTTGGATGCCTTTTATTTCTTTCTCTTGCCTGAAGGCTCTGGCAAGGACTTCCAACACTATGTTGAAAAGCAGAGGTGATAGGGGACAGCCCTGTCATGTTCCTGAACGTAGAGCAAAGGGGTTCAGTTTTTCATCATTAATTATGAGATTAGCTGAGGGCTTGTCATAGATGGCCTTTATTATGTTAAGGTATTTTCCTTCTATACCTATTTTATTAAGTGTTTTAATCATAAATGGATGTTGTATCTTGTCAAATGCCTTTTCTGCATCAATTGATATAATCATATGATTTTTGTCCTTTATTTTGTTTATGTGATGTATCACATTGATGGATTTGTGGATGTTGAACCATCCTTGTGCCCCAGGGATGAACCCCACTTGGTCATGATGAATAATCTTTTTAATGCATTGTTGTATTCTATTTGCTAGAATTTTGTTTAGGATTTTTGCATCAGTATTCATCAGAGACATAGGTCTGTAGTTTTCTTTTTTTTGTGTTATCCTCACCAGGTTTTCGTATCAGTGTAATGTTGGCCTCATAAAATGATTTAGGGAGTACTGACTCTTCTTCAGTTTTTTGGAGGAGTTTGAGCACGATTGGTAGTAGATCCTCTTTGAAGGTTTGGTAGAATTCACTAGTGAAGCCATCTGGTCCTGGACTTTTGCTTTTGGGAAGGTTTTGGATGACTGATTCAATTTTGTCACTGGTGATCGGTCTGTTTAGATTTTCCAGTTCTTCATGTTTCAGCCTTGGAAGGCTATATGTTTCTAAGAACTTGTCCATTTCTTCTAGGTTATTGAATTTGGTGGCATATAGTCCTTCATAGTATTCTTGCATGATCCTTTGTATTTCTGTGATGTCCGTGATGACTTCCCCTTTTTCATTTCTGATTTTGTTAATTAGTGTCTTCTCTCTTTTTATCTTAGTGAATGTAGGCAAGGGTTCGTCGATTTTATTAATTTTTTCAAAGAACCAGCTCTTTGTCACATAAATTTTTTCCATTGTGTTTTTGTTCTCTATTTAATTGACCTCTGCTCTGATTTGTGTCATTTTATTTCCTCTGCTGACCTTGGGTTTCGCTTGTTCTTCTTTTTCTAGTTCTTTAAGGTGTAACATGAGGTTATTTATTTGGGATTTTTCTTGTTTTTTGAGATAGGCTTGTAATGATATAAATTTCCCTCTTAAAACTGCTTTCGCGGCATCCCAAAAATTTTGGTAGGATGTATTTTCATTGTCATTTGTTTCTATGTATCTTTTGATCTCTCCTCTAATTTCTTCTTTGACCCAGTCGTTCTTTAAAAATATGTTGTTTAAGTTTTGGGGACACAAAAAACCGAGAGTTGTTAGATGGGCGGGGGGGAGGGGGTTGGGGATGAGGGAAAGGGTGAAGGTAGTGCGGGGCGGCTGGTGACCACAGGATGGCCTCAGGGTTTTTTGAGAATTACTTTGGGGAACTTATTCAATAGTGTTTGGGGATTTTGTTGGGTGTCCGATGGACATGTGAATGCCTGGTCATGGCATTGTACACCAGAGGCTGGACATTAATGAATGCCAACTATAATTTTATGTGTATAATGTGATGGCTCGGTGTGAGGTCTGGGTGGTGGTGGATGGGCGGAGGGGGGTTCAGGGTGTGAGGGATGTAAAAATAAAATAAAAGAAAATAAAACTAAAAAAAAATATGTTGTTTAATCTCCATGTATTTGTGTTTTTTCCTGCTTTCTTTTTGCAGTTGATATCCAATTTCAAAGCTTTGTGATCAGAGAATATGCTTGGTATGATTTCAATCTTCTTAAATTTGCTGAGGCTGATTTTATGTCCCAATATATGGTCTATCCTTGAGAATGTTCCGTGTACACTAGAAAAGAATGTATAGTCTGATGTTTTAGGATGAAGTGCTCTATGTATGTCAGTGGTGTCCATTTCATCTAATGTGTCGTTTAGGGCTGCTATTTTATTATTTATTTTCTGTTTGGATGATCTATCCATAGCTGTCAATGATGTAGTTAAGTCCCCTAGTATAATTGTGTTTTGGTCAATTTCTCCCTTTAGTTCTGTTAGTAGTTGCTTGGTATATTTCGGTGCTCCCTGATAGGGGGCATAAGTATTGATGACTATTATGTCTTCTTGTTGTATAGTCCCCTTAACCATTATGCAATGTCCATATTAGTGTCTTGTTATCTTTTCACCCTGAAGTCTGTTTCATCTGATATCATTATGGCTATACCTGATTTTCTCTGGGTACCATTTGCTTGGAGTGTCAATTTCCACCCTTTCACTTTGAGTCTATGCTTGTCCTTGTAGCTGAGATGTGTCTCTTGGAGACAGCATATGGTTGGGTTTAGTTTTTTGATCCAATCTGCTACTCTGTGCCTTTTTATTGGTGAGTTCAGTCCATTTACATTTAGGGTGATTATTGATATGTGAGAATTTCCTATCATTCTATCTTTAGTTTTCTGGTAAGACTGTGTCTCCATTGTTTCTTTGCCTTTTTGTTGTCTGTTATTTCTGTGTTGTGGTGTTCTACGATGTTTCCCTCTGTTTCTTCTTTTATTAGAGTATGTATTTCCGTTCTGGGTTTGTTTTTTTTTTGTTTTTTTTTTTTTGCTTGTTTACCCTTAAGTTTATGTAAAAGAAAGTTTGATTTTTAGAGTATTCCATTTTCTTCAGCATGCCTACTTTCTCCATTCGCATATTTTGGTTCAGGCCTTTACTCTCCCCCTTTTAATGGCTGGTTGCCACAAATTGTCCCTGTTGATGGTGGCCTAATAGCCTCCTTTAGTATTTCTTGTAGTGCAGATCGTGTGTTAGAAAATTCCCTCAGCTTCTCTATGTCTGGAAATGTCTTTATTCCTCCTTCATACATAAAGGATATCTTTGCTGGGTACATTATTCTTGGCTCATAATTTCTCTCTTTCAATGGTTTGAATATTTGGTTCCACTCTTTTCTGGCTTTTAGAGTTTCTGCCGAGAAATCTGATGACAATCTAATTTGATTCGTTTGTAGGTTACCGTCTTCTTTTCCCTGGGTGCCTTGAGAATTCTTTCTTTGTCGTTGATTTTTGACATCTTAAATAAAATGTTCCTTGGAGAAGGCTTGTTGGGGTTGAGGTAATTAGGTGGCCTATTTGCTTCTTGGATTCAAGGATCCAGGTCTTTCCAGAAGTTTGGGAAGTTCTCATCAGCTATTTGTTTGAATATATTCTCTGTTCCCTTCTCTCTTTCTTCTCCTTCTGGTATTCCCATTATTCTTATATTGCTCTTTCTGATGGAGTCAGAAAGTTCTTGTAGAGTTCTTTCATTTATTTTAAGTCTCAAGTCTCTTTCTTCTTCCATCTGTGTCATTTCCAGTTTTCTATCTCGATGTGACAGATTCTTTCCTCCATCTAGTCAACTGTGCTACCTAAGCTGGCTATTTGATTTTTAATTTTTTATATTGAGTTCTTAATCTCCAGAAATTCTATTTGGTTCTGTTTTAAAATTTCAATCTCTTTTGTAAAATGCTCGTGTTGTTCTTTGCTTGTGTTTCTGAGTTCATTAAACTGCCTTTCTATGTTTTCTTGCATTTCGTTGAGTTTTATTTTCAGAACTTCAATCTTGAATTCTCTGTCATTTAATTCGCATATTTCCATAGCTTTAAGTTCAGTTTTTGGATACTTCACTTTCTTTCTGAGCTGTCTTGTTGCCTTGGTTATTCATGGCAATTAATGATTTATTATTTCTCTCCTTCGACATCTACAGGAATGGGTTCTGCAACAGTTTGATAGGAAGATGTCTTTCTTTTGTTTTCCAGTACGTGTTGGTAGAATGCTTTATTTTCTCTCCAACAGCAGATTTTTTCTCTCTCTCACACTGTAGTGTTATATGTTATCTTCACTATTCCAGCTTCTCACACAATGGGGGGATTCCCTGGAAGGTGGGCTTCTCCTCTGTTAACAGTTTGTCTGGGTCATGGGGCACCGTGTTCCTGTGGGGATGCGGAGAGCTTTTGAAGTTCCAAAGGTCTTTTTGCACCAGATTCAGAGTCCGTGTATTTCAGCAGTTCTGTTTACTCCTGCAGGGATCCATCCAGATATGTGGGGAGAGGGGCGGGTGGGTTGTGAGAGGTGGACCAGAGCAATGGCGATGACCACCACCACAGCCAATCTTGCTTCCACAGGTCCCTCCCCTTTGGTGTAACTAGTTGAGCTGCGAATCTGTGTCTGCAGACCACAGGTCTCAGAACTGCAAATGTTCTGTTCTTTTTATGTGCCACTGCTACTGATCCACTTCTAGCACTGGGCAGCTGGGGGCGGGATGAGCTCTGGGAGGTTGGGGAAGAAGCGGCTAGTCTCCGTGCCCAAGGCTTCTGTTCTCTGCAGCAGTGAGGTCTTAAACCACTGTTTTCAGCCTTCTTTCCTCAGTCTTTGCTCTGATGTCTCTGCTGTGAGCATTGAGTTCAGCTGTGTTATATGCTGCCCCCTCAGCCCTGTGTGCCATAAGCGGATCCCTAGCAGTCCGAATTCTTCCCTGTTTCCCAGCTGCGGTAGTTCCAGGATGCGACGAGCTTGGAGCACTGAGCTAGGTCTGCATCCTGCACCGGCATGTGTCTGTATCCACACTTCTCCCTTCCCTCCTCCCCTGCTCGCACAATTTGCCCACCTTTAGGTGAATTCAGTAGTGAGACTCTTCGTGTTCCCTGTCTGCTGTGGAGGGAGATCTTTGTGAATTTATAGTTGTTGAATTTTTTGGAAATTCCAGGAGAGATTTCCAGAGGCTCACCTTACACCGCTGTTTTGATGATGTCCGTGGTTGTGACTTTG
This sequence comes from Rhinolophus hipposideros, assembly GCF_964194185.1. Lineage (NCBI taxonomy): Eukaryota > Metazoa > Chordata > Mammalia > Chiroptera > Rhinolophidae > Rhinolophus > Rhinolophus hipposideros. The sequence goes on from NC_138046.1 coordinate 35,781,658, forward strand.
CATATGAGAATTCCTCTGCTACTGTCTCAGCTGGAGTTAATTTTCCTCACGTTCCCAAAGCATTTCCACATCCTAATTTTATAACTCTTATCACATTACTTTGTAGTTACTTCTTCACTTGTTTTTCTTTACTATCAGACTGCCAGTTCCCTTTTTGAGGAGAAGGTAAACATCGTAGAGGAAATTCAGACTGTATGTTTCTAGGTGGCATTTAAGCTTGCTTCAGACCCTGAGACACTATGCTATTCTCTAATTCTCACTTTTTCTCCTTGTCCCAGCCCTCCCCCTGGTGGAAGTGTGAAGCAATAGAATGTTCACATGGCCAAACATAAGGCAAAGCAGCCGCGCTGATCCACAACCTGGATAAACATCTGCCTCATATCATTTTTTAAGTAAATTAGAAAACTGGCTAATGGGCCTTGGATTTAGACTGGCCTGGCAGGAGCTTTCTGTCTTACCATATATCAGTTGGCAGATATATTTCAATCCCCAGATTTCAATCCCCAGAGCTGGGGGGTCAACACACCCATACCTCGTTGTCTCAAGGAATATTACACTACTATCAAACAAATAGTGCAAGAAAAAATAGCTGATGGAGATCTTATTCCTTGTTCTCTCCTTTTCCTGAAGCTGAGAGAACCCTGTTTGCAGAATGCTTGCTTTTGGATGATTACACTGGAGAGCAAGGAATCAAATACCCATCACATCCCCATGGTAGGTCTTCTCCCCCATTGCAGTGGGTCCCACCTCCCCAAAAAAGTCATAGGGAAAGTCTTCATTTCCATCCAGAACCATACCAAGTTAGCACTGCTTTCTGTCCCAATTAAAGATGACCTAGTCTTTGAATCAGTAGTTAGTTGCCAATGCGAGTCAGCCAGTTTTTCAAGCATCCCTGGATATATAGCTCCCTAGATATGGTGGCCCTAGGTTTATTCTGGATTGGTCTGATTGGTGATTCCCATGGAAGGACCTTGCCAGGCAGGTGAGAGAAAAGGTGGAGGGAGGCTAGTTATCAGCCTGGTTGTGAGGAATTTCACCTCTAAAAATAACAACGTTTTAGAAAACATGATGAACTGATAATCATCATAGAAATTCTCCTTCATTGATATTGTGAATTTTATCAGATATTGTGTTTATACTGCAATGAGACCTCTAGCGGCAAGAATGGGTTTTAGTTTTAAGTGGGGGGGGGATGGAAATTAATGTAATCTACTTGTCATCAGGAGAGACCACTTTTAGAAAATCAAATAGTTCCCACAATGTCATTTCATACATATGTCAAAGGCAAGGAAAGATGATCTTAGGTGTCCATCTGGCTGTGTCTTGATTGAAGAAAAAGAATTCAGGTGCTATCAGGGGTAACATGAAATATAACAGAAACATAACTGCTGTGTGTGGTCTCCTGAAGTTCTTAGGTTTCTATGTTCAAAGTAAAGATTACTCTACCCACAAAATGATTATTGATGCCATCATTTATGATGCCTTTGCCCTTCAGTTGGCACTGCACAGGCACGGCTTGGTTCTTCACCACATCTGTATAGTGCATTGCCACCAGCGGGGAGGTGTAGTTAACCTGTAGGTGGAAGAATAATGATTTCTAAATGTGAAGAGGGGTGGCTGTGTGGGAGGGTAATAAGATGGAAATGGTCAGATATTCAGTGCAGGATGGGATAAGCTCCAAAAGGGAAATGAGTAAATCCCATGATGCCAAGTCACAAATGGCTAAAGCAAATGACATGCTTTCTCTGCCTTGGGATAGTGGAGGAATTATACATTTCTCTCCGAAGTCACTGTCAGAAGTTTGATTGTCCTCTGGGGAAAACCAATTCTAACTAAGTATGATATGAATTTTTGGATATCAGACCACAAATCAAACCAGAACTAGTATCTGTCAAGTCTCTGTGTTAGAGATGAAGGCTTCACTGCCCCAGGCCTCAAATGGGAGAAAAACGGAAGTAGGATTATTTGGGCATAACTGAGTGTAATGGGAATGATTTTGTCTGCTCCTGGCTCTGCTGCCAATTAGTTATGTATAATGGGACAAGTCACTTCTCTCTGAACTCTAATTTCTCCATCTGTAAACTGAATGAGTTAGACCAGACTATATCCCAGATTCCTTCAGATATGGAAAGGAGTGATAGAAATTGATAGGGTGGGCTACCACCCATCTGTTACTGCCTGCTGCTCCCTAATTCACATAGATCCCAGCCAGCCCTTCCTTTGCCTCTGAGCCCTTTCTGACAGCAAAGAGTGAAGGGGATATAGGCTTACGTGAGTCAGTTTGCCTAGTAAGGGTAGTAGCAGAGGTCAAAAGAAGCTGACTCTGGGTAGTAATTGATGGATCAGATGTCATTTTCATTGCCTCTCTGTAAGTAAAGCAGATATATGTGGGGTGCTGGATCACTCACTTGAAGCCTGAACTAAAGGGGCCTGTGCCCCAGGTGAAATCACTGTGTGACCCACAACCAACTGTCCCAAGAAGATCACAAAAGCAGAATGTGGCATAGTTCCGCCCGGATGTCCCCAGAGGAGTATTCCATACTTGGCTTTTCAGTTCAAAAAATAGTTAATGGAAGGCCCTGGAGTGAGGAGGTTGAAGGTGCTTAGTATGGTTCTGTGCTGGTTCCTAGGGGACCCAAACAGAGGAATCCAAAGCACTTGCAGTACCTGGTGCTGCTCTAGCAAGAGGGCCTACCATGCCAGCCCCTCTCCAAAGAATCATACTGGGCATGGCTCCCAGTGTTGGACTTTGAAGCTGAGGCAGGTGTAATTTGGAACATGTTTAATAAATCCCATTCCATAACAACTTGCACACTGTGGGCTCAGTTCTTTTGGAAGTTAGACCAGGTGCACAGTTCGCTTACCTAAACTCATATCTCTAACCACATTCTCTGTAGTGCTTAAATACAGTAGGTGGAGTCTGGAGGATAAGAAAGGTGAACTGATTAAATAAACAAGTCTGTCCTCATCATATCATGTCAGGTAGGGGATTGTCCATTCTGCCTGTGCATTAGTTTTGCCCTAAATAGCAGAGATCTAGGGCTAATAAGGGACAATTGTTCATCACTATTAGCAAATCACTCACTAGGGTCATGTGATGACTTCTGTCAATATAGTATAATCATTCTTAGTATAAACTAAGTTCTTAATTTATTCTCGTAGTTACCTCATCCTGCTTGATTTCCACAAGTTGGCGTGGAGTTGACCAGTATTGATTAGTATAGGATGTATAAAGACTTTTTTTAAATTTTTTTAATTAAATTTATTAGGGTGACAATTGTTAGTAAATTTACATAGATTTCAGGTGTACAATTCTGTATTACATCATCTATAAATCCCATTGTGTGTTCACCACCCAGTGTCAGTTCTCCTTCCATCACCATATATTTGATCCCCCTTACCCTCATCTCCCACCCCCTACCCTCTTTACCCTCTGGTAACCACTAAATTATTGTCTGTGTCTATGAGTTTTTCTTTCTCATTTGTTTGTCTTGTTCTTTTGTTGTTTTTGGTTAATAGTTTTTATATATATATATAAAAGGACAGTTCTCAGCAAAGTTCGATGCAAGCTGAAAAGTGAATGGCTTCTACTAGGGAACTATAAGCAGGATTCAATCCAATTAATATGCTAGTTTGAGACTGAGTTGGTCTTTATGGTGTGTTTACATATTCTGAAAAGCAATGAAATTCATTTTTCGTGAATGGTCTGTGGAATCAATTCTACTAGTTTGTAGTCACACCTCACACATGGGTGTATTTATTTACATATAGTCACGTACATGTGAACAGAATGAATGTCCTTCCTACCTTGTTCATCTGGCAAACATGGCCTCACCTTTCAAAGCTCATCTTCAGCATCACCACCCTCTACGTGGAACTGACCTCTTTATTATCAATATCCCTACCTCACCTTTCATAGCACCTGCAATACTTGATTGCCCTGATTTCATAGAGTCATATTTATCTTGGCACTTCCAACACCTAGCAAAGTACCCAGTCTGTAATAAGTGATCAATAAATGCTTGCTGAATGCGGACCATTGGCTTAATAAATGCTGCCTTTCACTCCTTTCTGATCTGCCACCATCAAGACTGGAGTTTTGAGTTGTATTTCTAGTACTGAGAACAGAGTTACCTGGCTTCACACATTTACAAGACGACTGTCCAGGGCTGGGGGTGTAGTTGATCTTGTCAAACAGGAGGGTGCTTCAGCCAGTTTAAGAAGCAAACCCCAAGTCTAGGGGTTTTTCCTACAAAGGAGCTAATTGGTGCAGATGAGATAGCATTTAATGGTCTCTCCAAGGAGAGTTAATTAGCATATTAGCGGAGTTCTGTTTACACTCCCTTGTAATCATTTGTTATTACAACACTAGTGCCACTGGTCATTGCTGCAGAAAGTCAAATTGAGTTTTAAAAGCAGGGACTTTACCAGAGGGTAAGGGGGGAGGAGGTTGGTAGATGAGGGTAAAGGGGTTAAAATATATGGTGATGGAAAGAGAACTGACTGTGGGTGGTGAACACACAATGTGATAGATAGATGATGTATTACAGAATTGTACACCTTAAATCTATGTAACTTTGCCAACAATTGTCACCCCAATAAACTTGAATTAAAAAACAACAACAATAAAAACAGGGACTAATGACTCTAATGGCTATTTGTTTAGTTCAAAGAAACAAGTAATTAGAGCTAAAAGCAAAAGTGTAAACATAATCCCAGTTAATGACTTGGCACATTGTTGTTCCCTGCTATAGCTCTTAGCTGAGGTTCAGGTTTTGGCTTTCTCAGGTATAAACCAGCACATACACATACATACAACACACAAAAACACGCACGAATTGAATTCTTTCTGGAAATAGGAGACTTGAGGTTACTAAAGGGAGGTGTAATTATGAAAAGAGTAACCCTTTCCTAACCCATAGCCAACTATCCACGGTCAAGCCCTTGAAAGGGATGAACCACATTTTTACATGAAATAGACGTGCTAGCAATGCTTACTCAAAAAGGCGTTTTACCTGCACTTTGCTGGAAACCTTCACAGGGTCTCCAAGCTCAGGACAAAAGCCTACCATCTATCAAAAGAAAACCAGCATTGTTTTTTTAAAAAAACAAAACAAAACATAAAACAAGACTTGACAGTAAAAATAGGGCTTTTATCTCCCTTGAGTCATCCCTTTCTTAGGCATAAGCTTAATCTATTTTGCCCTCTCAGAAAAATTACAAAAAGCAGAAAATGAAAAATATCTTCAGCACTGTGCAGGTCAGCTTACTCCTTTTTGTGCCTGATACTCATACAATAGTAACTGCAGCAAGATAACCTGAGATGTAAAGAAAGAACTTCCTGATTTCAGGAGGGCTCTCCCATACCTAAGGCGTGGCAGGAGAGAAGGAAAATGCATTTCTTATGGTATAAAAATTGTCCCCCACGCCACCCCCATGTCAATTCCCTGTTACAAACAGTTCAGGATCTCATTCCTGACAGGGCATCAAAAGGCAGGTTTGGGGGTGTGGGAGAAGAATAGAAATAGGAAGTGTTCCAGGAGGAAAAAAGAATTATTGCTTGATAGTTTGTCTACTTGTTTATATTACTGATGCTGTCAGTAAAAAATGGCCATATTTGCAGTGTGTAAAGACAGAGCCCAAGAGAAATGGAGTGTCCAGAGCATTCCTACCCAACTCATCCACTTATCATCACCAGAGTGTCAAGGGTAAATATACCCTGTTCATCTTTAGAAGGATGCAGGGTTGTCCAGTAGAGTAGCCAAAAGTAGAGTCTTCCAGGCCAGAGAAGTTCTTCAGGAAGGAGTGCTTCAATTGGCAGGCCTTCTTGTCCTCATCCTCATTGCCATCTTGGATGAAGTACTGCCCTGGTGTACAATCTACATTTATTTCTTCTTGAAGACTGTCATTATAACCTAAAGCATGTGTGGGTGACAAAGGGTCATGTTAGACAGCTACTATACGGGAAGGCCATGTTTTCATTAGTCCTTCTCCCTAGTTTCAAACTTTTTCCACCTTGCTTGTGATCCTTGGAAAGCCCACTCAATCTGTCTTAGGCATGACATCAAGTGCCCAAGGCCCTTCATCATTAACATGCCTCCAGGAAGACTTCCTGGCTAGTCCCCTCAGCCCACATTGATTGCCTGTCCCCTTGTTTCTCATTCCCTTGGAACTTTTGGATATCCATTTCTAGGTCATATGTTAATCACTTTATAATTTCTACTTTCCATTTTTTCTTTTCAGATATGGTATATTGTATACATAGAGGATTGCCTCTTCTGCTTCTGGGAGAGGAATAGGCATGTAGTAGGCAGATTTTGGAGGAAGGACTGGATCATGTTAAGGCATGGCGTTTATAAGGAGGCAAATCTCCTGGGTTAAATCTCTTTAAGTTCAGCCTTGAAAACATCTCCCTTTGAGGTCAATAGAGGCACCTGATGCAATAGAGTGAGAAGTGTGTTTTGTGGGACAGGAGAAAGGGGGAGGAAGACGAAAAGGAGGAGGAAGGGGGAAAAGAGGAAGAAGCAGAGAAGGAGGGGGAGGAGGAAGAAGAGGAAATAAACCAGCTCCTCATTCTTTACAGAGGAAGTTAGCACTGCAAAATAGAAACTTAGATTGAAAGACAGAAACAAATGACAAACATAACATCTCCACCAAGATGGTGAGGGCGTGAGATCTTGTCTACTGAGACCTGAAGCACTCAGAGTTAAATGTTCCTTTACATTGGATGGAATGTAACATGTGTCCAAGTTACACATATCCAGGGAAAGAGCTGAAAGGGACTATCTGTGAGCTGATCTTTGGGCTACTAAATGCCATAGATCGAGGCTTTAGAAATTACTGCATTATTTATCATTTGGTTCTAAACAGTGGAGTCAGGTAATCCTGTTAGATCCAACCCCCATGTATTCATGTTCCAAGTAGCTCAGGTTTTCAGAGGGGATTGCATATGTGTGATCCACCAGAGGCAAAAGTCCAAATGTATTGCTGGATCCTCATCTAGACATGGTTGTGACCTGGGTTTGATATTATTAGGAAGCAACTGGGAATTTTAAATCTATTCCAGTTATGGCTAAGCCTTTATTATTGCTCAGACAAAGCTATAACTATGCTCAAATAATAACTTTCTAAATATAATCTAATGATGTGCTCATTGTTTCTCTTGAGGTAGTTCCATTAAAAATAGTGTGACATGGGTATGACCATTATTGCAAAATCCCAGTCCTCATGGGAATGAAATTGATACTCTGGGATGTCTATTTCAGAGGTATGTTCCTTTTAAACAGGGCATATTACCTATGCTTAGGAATGAAAAATGCAAGGCTTTTCCTAATGTTCCCTACCTCTGTCATCAGATCAGAATTGGTATTTCTCCACCTCCTAGCTTCTCAGAGGGATTTCCTCGTCAGAGATTCTGGCAGTACATTTGCAATAACTCACAAGCATCTTGAAAATAAAGAAGATACTGTACTGGCTATGATGTCCAAGACATTTGGGAGTCCAAAATGGAATTACATGGACTCATAAGAACCCCCCCACATTTTGCAGGTGAGGAATCTGAAGCTTAGACTTACCAAAAATAACACCAAGCATTACTGATACAAAGCTGAGTTTCTAACTCCTGGTCATATTGCAGCAGCAAAAGATTATGAAAAGTAGCCCTTCTCAAGCTTTAAAGGTCATACAAATCACAGGCGGATCTTGCTAAAATGATCCTGATTCAACAGGGGCCTGAGATTCTACCTCTCTAAGAAACTCCCAGGAACTGCAGATTAGTGCAGCCACTATGGAAAACAGTATGGAGGTATCTCAGGAATCTGAAAATGGAACTACCCTATGATCCAGTAATTCCACTCCTAGGCATCTACCCGGAGAAATCCAAAACTCCAATTCAAAAATCTGTATGCACTCCTATGTTTATTGCAGCACTTTACACAATAGCCAAGATATGGAAACAACCGAAATGCCCATCGGTAGATGACTGGATTAAGAAGCTGTGGTACATTTATACAATGGAGTATTACGCAGCCATAAAGAAGAAAGAAATCTTATCATTTGCAGCAACATGGATGGATCTAGAGAACATTATGTTAAGTGAAATAAGTCAGAAAGAGAAAGACAAGTACCATATGATCTCACTTATATATGGAATCTAAAGAAAAGACTATGTGAATGAACTAATCAGAGACAGTTTTGGGGACGCAGAGAAAAAACCGAGAGTGGTTAGATGGGTGTGTGGGAGGGGGTTGGGGATAAGGGGAAAGGTGAAGGGATTTGGAAGCAGCTGGTAACCACAAGATGGCCTCAGGGTTTTTTTTTTTTTTGAAAATTAATTTGGGGAAGGTATTCTATAATGTTGTAAAGATTTTGTTGGGTATCCAATGGACATGCGTCCTATTTGGGAGACCACCTCAGGGATACTGTGGATACCTGATCATGGCATTGTACATCAGAAGCTAAACATTAATGAATGCCAACTATAATTTTATATATATAATGTGATGGTTCAGTGTGAGGTCGGAGGGATAGTGGATGGGGGGAGGGGGGTTCACAGTATGAGGGATATAAATGATGAACGTCTAAGTATTACCTTGTTTTGTACACCTGAAACTAATAAATAAATAAATTAATTAAAAAAAAAAAAAAAACTCCCAGGAGATGCTGATGCAGCTGGTCCCTGGATCATGCTTTGAATAGCAAGGATGTGAAGAATATGAATGCGGGTTTAAATACTGGTTCTGCTGCTGGGAGACTTTGATCACATTACTTCCTCTTTCTGAGCCTCAGTTTTCCCATTTGTAAAATGGGGATGATAGACTCTTCTATGCAGGGTTAAAGTTAAAGGACAAAATTTATGCTTTTAAATAACACTTCCTGTCACATAAAAGATTGTTTTCCTCTTACTTCAGTGCATATTCTACTGGCCACTCCCAACCCATCCCCCACTTCAGCTAGGCCAGGCCAACCATATTAGTCTAACTGGCTTTTTTCCACAAATAATATGTCAGTAATGTAAACCCACTAGAGTTCCTGTTTGATAGCTGGATAAATACAGCTATTTGTGTTTAACCCTAACCAAGCTGCTACCTCAGTTTTCACCCTGTGGAAGGGCTTCTCAAAAAGCCACTCATTTGTTCCTGAAAATGTGTATGATGACGGTACAGAGATAGGCATCTTGAAAACACTTCAGATCACAATGTTGGAGTGTCTGCCACCTCTGGGTAATTTAAACTCCCTCTAACTACTTTCTGAAATGCTGTTAAATTAAGACCCTTGCTCTCTGACTTTAAGATGGCTGATCTCCAAGAAATGAATTCTCTTAGCTTGAGAAAGTGTAGGAGACAGGGATCTTCCAGCTCTGGAGAACACTCTTCTTTTCTCACCACTACCTCCCCCAAGATTATTTTTTTGTAACCGATCATTATTGAGTCATCTGGATGTGCTCAGGACATAACTAGGTGCTGTAAGGTGTTCAAGAAGAGATGACAAGTTCTCTGCCTCAATGGACTTACCGTGTTGCTGGAGAGTTGGCTTATATGCTTTCAAAGCAATGTGCAACCATAAATCAGAGCAGTTTTGATTGTATATACAGGTGCTGAAGAGGATGCAAGGTAAGGAAAGGCTGGGATGGGCTGGGGTTAGTAAGAGTGGGATTTCTGAGCCATGTGAATTTTGAATCCCCACCCATCACCTTTCTAAAGAGATTTGCACCAATCGGAGGAACTTACCCTGCAGAAAGCCATTTAGATTAATCACATAATGCTGCCAAGTGTCAGGTTCAGAAAAGTTGAAGTTGAAGTTAAGGCTATGGGCGAAGGGTCTAATCATAACTCCTGGCAATGGAAACAGGTCTTGGATATGTTAACCTATTCTTGGGATAATTTTTTTGTATTGATTCCCATGAAACCATTTCCCCCTAGGCAATCAAAATGAAAAAGACCATAATTTGCGAAGTACCATTTTACTTTTACTCTGAATAATTGAATCCCTAAGTAATTAGTGGAAGAACCAAAATTAATTGAAGTTGAACATGCTGTGTAAGCAGATTTCTGTCTAGCAACTTCTGACAACAGAGGGCATTTGGGCACTCACCAGGAGGCTTCACCCTCTCAGTGAAGGTCAGCATGTAAGGACAGATGGTCAGAAATAGCATGCACATGCAGAGGATGATCACAGCAGCCAGGGAGGCGTAGAAAAAGAAGTAAATGACTAAGGTCACACCTGCAGAACAAGATAAGAGTGGTCAGGTACTTGCCAACAAGTGCTGCCTCCTCACTTGAACTCATGAGCCAGAATCAACCCAAACACATAAGATGGCTTTTTTAAAAAAATCCCCAGATTCATTATATCCTTGCACATTCAGATTTCACCAATTTGGAATTGGTGAGAATTGTGTTAGAGGCCTGATTGCAGTTTACCTTTACAGCCATCTCTGATGGAAGGGCTTGCTGAGCAAATGATGACCATCAACAAGATTACAGGGGAGTTTAAAGTACTGCAGAGGGCAAATTTCTTGGGAGTCCTCTGGGCAAGAGTTGATGTCCTAAGTATAAATCATTCTTTGCTATTCATTAAAGCAGGTGCCCTGAGGAGTCCTAGCAACTTGGTTCCAGTGATTGTATGTATTTGCAAGGAACGAAAACAGTATTTCTTTTCACATAGTCTATAATTCAAACTTTTGATTAGTTTCCAATTGGACTTGCCTCTAATCAAAGCAAAGTGAGGTTTCACCCCACTCGTTTGAAATCTTATTCATTTTTAGCAAAAGTTTAAGTGGTTCTGCTATTCAAAAAGAATTCTAACACAGGACCGGGAAGGGAGGAGGAGGAAACTGTACTTAATTATTGACACTTGTTACCTGTGATCTCTACCTGTGAACTTAGGCAAGTTACAGAACCTCTCTGCACCCCATATTCCTCACAGGTAAAATGGGAATAAGTTAATCACTTAACTCATATTCTTCTCTATATCTGTAACAATACAATAATTCTCTCTTATCCACGGCTTTGCTTTCTGTAGTTTCAGTTACCTGCAGTCAACCTTGGTCCAAAAATATTAAGTGGAAAATCCCCAAAATAAACAATTAATAAGTTTTAAATTGTACATCGTGATGAGTAGCGTGATGAAATCTCACGCTATCCCACTCCATCCTGCCCAGGATGTGAATCATCCCATTGCCCAGAACATCCATGCTGTATATGCTACCCACTTATTTGTCACTTAGTAGCTGGCTTGGTTACCAGATTGACTGTCACAGTTATCACAGTGCTTGTGTTCAGGTAACTTTATTTTACTTAATGCTGCATTCACATAACTTTTATCACAGTATATTGTTATAATTGTTCTATTTTATTATAACTTATTGTTGTTAATCTCTTTCTGTGCTTAATTTATAAATTAGGTATGTATGTATAGGAAAAAACATAGTGTGTATATATATGGTTTAGGTATCCACTAGGGGTCTTGGAATGTATCTCTCATGGATAAGGAGGGACTACTGTATCTGAAATTCAGTCCTATCCTGACCTTACCACTTCCTAGATTTTTTTTTTTTTTGATTTTTTTTTATTTTATTTTTTTTTAATTAATTAGTTTATTTATTAGTTTCAGGTGTACAAAACAAGGTAATACTTAGACGTTCATCATTTATATCCCTCATACTGTGAACCCCCCTCCCCCCATCCACTATCCCTCCGACCTCACACTGAACCATCACATTATATATATAAAATTATAGTTGGCATTCATTAATGTTTAGCTTCTGATGTACAATGCCATGATCAGGTATCCACAGTATCCCTGAGGTGGTCTCCCAAATAGGACGCATGTCCATCGGATACCCAACAAAATCTTTACAACATTATAGAATACCTTCCCCAAATTAATTTTCAAAAGAAAAACCCTGAGGCCATCTTGTGGTTACCAGCTGCTTCCAAATCCCTTCACCTTTCCCCTTATCCCCAAGCCCCTCCCACACACCCATCTAACCACTCTCGGTTTTTTCTCTGCGTCCCCAAAACTGACTCTGATTAGTTCATTCACATAGTCTTTTCTTTAGATTCCATATATAAGTGAGATCATATGGTACTTGTCTTTCTCTTTCTGACTTATTTCACTTAACATAATGTTCTCTAGATCCATCCATGTTGCTGCAAATGATAAGATTTCTTTCTTCTTTATGGCTGCGTAATACTCCATTGTATAAATATACCACAGCTTCTTAATCCAGTCATCTACCGATGGGCATTTTGGTTGTTTCCATATCTTGGCTATTGTGTAAAGTGCTGCAATAAACATAGGAGTGCATACAGATTTTTGAATTGGAGTTTTGGATTTCTCCGGGTAGATGCCTAGGAGTGGAATTACTGGATCATAGGGTAGTTCCATTTTCAGATTCCTGAGATACCTCCATACACTTCCTAGATTTTTAATATTCAACATGCTGTTTACCAATCTGGACCTCAATTTCCTCATCACTAAAATGAGGACAATAATAGTACTTGAATAATGCATATAAATAGCATAGCACAGAAGCTGGCAGATACCAAGTGCTCTATAAATGGCAGTCTTTATCATTGTTATTACTAGTATTATTATTGTTAGAAGAGCAGACACATAGTTGTGTGAATTCCTCCTCTGTGGGCTATATTAAGATTAGGTTTGCCCCAGGATTAGGCTGCACAGAGTAAGGTGAATGAGAGTGAGATTGTTGCTGAGAAGCTCTTTTCAAGTCCTCTTTGGGGCTCTCTCAACCAATAATATCTGGCCCTACTCACAAGTGACATGATGTTGGAGCTACAGATTGACACTGAATCATAAACCAGAAACCGAAACAAACCACCTACCTTTTCTGTACCTCAAACCTAATCCAAATATTAACTTTTAAATTGAACCATGAACCAAATAAAATTAACTGGAAAAAAAAGTGGACAAAAGGAGAAAAAATTATTTAGTAATCCCACTAGAAATGGAACTTTTGTGTTTCATAGGGTAATCTAAAGCAGAACTGGCACATGAACACATTGATTCAGCTGGCGTCCCTCGAGAAGAAACTGTAACACCTGTGTGCCTATGATATGGTGACTGCCCACTGGCTGTTCTTATGTGATGTGCACTGTGCCACCTCCTCCTTTCCTTTACCCTTATCCCTATCCTGGGAATGGATCAACAGATGGAGACGTGCTAGGGGACCAGAAGACTCAGATCTCCCTCAGAGATCTCTTCCTTCTTGCCCTGGATGTGTGGCCAGGAATCTATAGATGGGAGAATGTCACTAGCAATGAGTCCCCTCAGCCTTACCCAGGATTTTGTGCACTGGAGTCTGTGATAGGCTAACTAACTTAGCCACACACACCCGAGGCAAAACGAAACAGTATATACATCTGAACCCATTGACCTCTCCAACCTTCCCAAGGCTTTCTCCTGAATGCCCCACCCAAACTTGGGTAGACCTGGATATCTTGGATAGACTAGGTACCCATAATCCCGATTCTTCACTCCTCCCACCAAAACACCCTATCAGTTCTTGTGGCCCTACCCATCAGGGCATTGCTCATTGCTATAGTTCATGAAGACGCTGTGGTGTTCTGGCAAGAGTCCAACATGGGTTTGACTTCCAGTGCTGGTACTTATTAATTATGTGACTTCAGACAAATTACTTACTATCTCTAAGTCTCAGTTTCTGCATGTGTAAAATGAGGTAATAATATTACTACCTCATATGGTTCTTGTCAATATCCAATAAAAAGACATATAGTTCCTAAGAATAGAGGTTGTTCAGCCACCAAAGGAAACTTTTGGAACATAATAATAGGCAGGTGAATATGTTGGTCATGTTACTGTTCAGGCTCAAGTGGGCACCTAGTTTTCAAGCAAGAAGGCAGCAAGACATATGCCTGGTGGCTTAAGCATTAGGATCACTATTTGCCCTTTGCTCATAGATAGCCAAACAGAAGAAGCCATAATTCCTGGGCTCTCCTTAGACCTGCTACCCAGAGGCCTGGATATGGCCTATCGTGCAGTGTCCCCAATGCCATATCTTCCCTGGGCACTTGAACATTCCTCCCTCATCCCCATTTATTGGTCTGTGGATTGTTCTCCCCTTGAGCAATTTGGATCATTTCCTCTGGTGAAGTTCCAAATGACTGGCTGTTAAAGGATTAATGTAGGGCACCCTCTCCCAGAATCACACTTGCATTTTACAAGGCCTGTTTTTCCAGTTCTCTTTAGGCAAGGAAGAAACAGCTGTGTATCCTTTGGAGCCCCAGTGAGTGTCCAGCATTTGTCTGCAGCTTCCAGAATGTCGGAATGCTCCTTGAATGGTACATTTTTTCCAGTTGAGAGTTCAAGGGATGGGCAGGGATGGGGCTAAGAACTAAGGAAGGGTGAAAGGAGGTGGATGTTGTTAAGAGACCCACACCTGCTATACCTAATTCCAGGAAACAGGGTGGCTGTTTCACCCTGACTAAACCTTTGACCCTTGACACTAGGGAACTCTTATTTCATCCATGGCATCCTCTACTTTTTCTTCTGTGGGTTAACTGAGTTCCAAACCAGCAACAGCTCTTTTTCTGGGCTATGCAAAGAGTGTGGCAAGTGTGAATTTTGTGGCAAGTGTGAATTTTGTGGCAAGTGTGAATTTGACCACAGGCAAAAACTCCTGAGGAGAAGGCTCAGCATTAATAATAGTTCAAGAGGTGAGTAGGACCCTGGGAGAGAAGTGCTGGGAAGTTGTGAAGTCAAAGAGGTGGCAGCATGTGAGACAAAAAGGGAATGCTAAGGAATGTGATTCCACTATTGATCAAGTGATATGGGGGCTCAGCCTTAATCACTAGAAATGATCCCTTTAAACCTAATTTCTCTGTATACACCATGGGAGCATAAAGCATCCAAAAACTGGTGCTAGGGGCAGGCCTCACGACTCTCATTCTCTGACATTCCTAGATGAAACGAGGAGGCTTTATAAACCTTTGGTCAGGTTAGCAGGGACTTGGGTCTCATATCCTAGAAATAGTTTTCTGCGTAGTACTTTCAACTTTATAATTCTAACACCTTATTGGAGCCTCCAGCTGATCCTGTGTGAGAGGCAAGACAGAGATTTGTTTCCCTCATTTGGTAGGAGAGGAAACAGAGACTCAGAGAGGGTAAATGATGCGCCCGAGGTCACATAGATAGAAAGTGAAAAGTCTGGGAACTTAAAAAAAATTCTGCTCTATGCCAACTCATTCTTGCTGTCTCTACATTGCAAATGATTTTGAGCCCAATGGATTTCAGCTATATAATCAAGTTTGTTCACTCACGTCGAGTTTTTTTCTGATGGGATCTGCCCATAGCCCAGGCATTTCCCTAGGCATTGATCCTTTTACATGATATCTAAGGGAAGTTTGGAGACAAGGCTATCCAACATATGGTAAAGGAGTCCTGGACACCAAACCAAAAAGAAAGGATACTCGACTGGGGCATTGGGACAACTGGGGCGTACTCCAACTCTGACGTGTTTGGGCCAGAGACATCCTTTTCTCCGGATCCCAAAGGTTTTCGTTCACGATCTGCAATTTCCACCACTAAGTTTTGATTGTTGACTGACCCTGACCCTTTTCCTCCTCCTTTTCCTCCTCTTCTTTCTCCTCCTCTTCTTCCTCCTCCTCCTCGAAATTGGGTACCATCATCACCCTAGCCTCTTCTGCTTCTTCCTCTTCATCTGCTAAGTAGTGCTGGTTTACTTCATCCTGATTGTCCTGGAACACTGACAAAACAATCCCCTTTTTGAAAAAAATTTACACTGGCACATCCCACCAGCCATCTATAAATAGAAAACAACTCAATATTTGGAGATGTTTCAAATTTCTACTTCCCCATAAACATACCCATTGTTACAAGGGCAGATTTTCTTTTTCTCTGTTCTTTTGGAGGAAATACCCTTTCTAAGGCCTATTTTGACCCAATATCCTTTCCATAAAGGTGCAAGTTTTGTTCTCAGCTTCAGGCATTTGGGCTCTTACCCTAAGACTGCTCGTGTCACTACTGTGTCCTGTGTCCTTGGCCTCCCTCTTTACTTTGGCTTCTCAGGGCAGAGCTGAGCTCAACGCTGGAGGATGGAGTAGTTTTAGACACTTGTGTCCATGATGGCAAATCCTTAGTCCAAACCAGCTTCATCCTAACACCCTTTACACTTTCCAGTGCCCCATTTCACCATCCCAAGTTGTGGCTGAAAACTGGGATAGACATCAGGCAGAGAAGCCAACTGCTGTACCCCTCTTCAAAACTTAGACTGCCTTCCCAACAGAAGCAAGAGATTGGGGGCTGTTTGCTGCTTTTCTGACTGTTGCATGATCTGGAACCTCTTTCTGCCTTAAGGTGGTTGAACAGACCACTGAAGGCTGGGACCCTCCACCCCCAAACCTCATACCATAGGCAAAAATCTGGACATATAGTAAGTGGTCAGCACATATTTGTTGATTGACTGAGTGTAGCCATTACTTGAGGTCTGGAGCGGTAATCTTCTCTAAGTGGTTCTAAGAAAATTAAACAACATTAAAGAAAAGAAAAACCTAGACTTCACCAAATGGTATTTCAAATGCCTCCCAGTCACAGTCAAGAGAGTTGGATCTTTGATCTTTGCGGGTCTGCTAAGGCTCACTGCAGCAGCAGAAAATGAAGCCACATTCCCTTCTCTCTGCTACCCAAATCTGAAGAGTGATGGGGCCTGTGCACCTGTTGGGGTTAAATGTGTCGAATGATAGAGGCTAGGGGCTCCATGCAGCCCCCTCCCTGCCTGATTCCTCAAAGGCCATTTAGAGGACACTCAGCTTAAAAAGATGCCATTGGGGGGAGAGTGCTCAGAAAATTGGATTGTTTAGAATCAGTAAAAATGATGTAGAATGATAAGGCTTTACTGTCAGCATTCAGTCTGCCCAGCACTATGTAGCTCTTGATTATAAGCACTCTTTGATTTCTGTCTAATTTGTTCAAATGTACAGCTTTATATTGCACACCATGTTAGAACTGACAGGGATCTTGAAGATTCACTTGTCCATCTGAAGCCCAGAGAGGGGACAGGATCTAACCAAAGGCACACAGCAAGTTCATGATAGAGTTGACAGTCCCAGAACCTATGTCTCTCGATACCCTGGACAATGATGTTCCTCCTCTATTCCTAGAGGTGGTTTAGCAGATTTATGGAGCACAACAATATGTTAGATTCTGTGTTCCCAAGAGATTGTAGATGCTTATAATCGAGGATTTCTGACTCTGACATGGACTCATGATGTAAGGCTTAGGAAAATGAACCCTATCACTCAAAGTTGAATGGATTCATAAATGTTCTTAAAACTTTTTCATTTGGGTGTGAACATATGTACACATTTGACCTCCCAAATTACATTCTGAGCACCCAGGGAGTAGAGCTCATATTTTCTAACTCCTTGATGGCCTGCCACAGTGTGGAGCCCACAGCTAGGTAATCAGTGGGTACTGAACAAATGTCAATGATAACTGCCTGACTCTGGGGAAATGTTCTCACAGAACTTGTCACCCTATCCTCAGCAGTCATATGGACTGCAGTGGGTAGTCATCATGGCTCCCAGAGAATCTAGTGCAACTGGGAAACTCAGAGAATTTGAAGTGTAATGTTTCCTCATGGAGGAATTTATATTCCCTTTATATTTTCTGAACCACTTCCTTTTCTCTCCTTATTGCCTATATGCCTGCCCTCTACTTCTGTTCCACAGAAGAGGAGGCTGGGCTTGGCCTGAGCTTGATCTTATTTGTAGATATGAGTTCTCATGATAATCCCATTAAAGATAGCTTGTCATTAAAGATTTACCTTCCAAGGAAGAATTAACCTTCTCAAAGCTAATTTCTCTATAGCTTTCACAATACCTCAAGATCAGGAACCTCAAATACCTTTTTTCTTTCCTTCCTGTTTTTAGGTATCAGAGAACCTCACAATGTGCAAGGAAGTCACTTCTGTGCAAATAACTATTTAACAGAATCCAGTAGAGAATCATTTGGTAATGAAAAGGTCTGTTTTTGTCAGTTTCCCAAAGTGGCACTGCCCTCTTGTGATAGTGTGAGTGTGCTGGGATACAACACTAGGTGCATGCTGGGCCCATCGTATTGCCTTGAAAGGGAGGAGTGAAGGGCAGAGGGTGGCTCCATTTTGAGCACTCTACATATATAAACATATAAACAAATATATAAACAAATGGTATGACTCAAAGGATAAATTTGTGCCCTGCATTGAGCAATGCCCTGTAAACATTTGAAGAGTTGGTTAATTTTTTATTTATTTATTTATTTATTTATTTATTTAATTTAAATTTTTTTATTGGGGTGACAATTGTTAATGAAATTACATAATTTCAGGTGTACAATTCTGTATTACATCAACTATAAATCCCATTGTGTGTTCACCACCCAGAGTCAGTTCTCCTTCCATCACCATATATTTGATCCCCCTTACCCTCATCTCCCTCCCCCCACACCCCTTACCCTCTGGTAACCATTAAACTATTGTCTGTCTATGAGTTTTTGTTTCTCATTTGTTTGTCTTGTTTTTGGTTTATATACCACATATCAGTGAAATCATAGGGTTCTCTGCTTTTTCTGTCTGACTTATTTTGCTTAGCATTATACTCTCAAGATCCATTCATGTTGTCACAAATGTTCCTATATCATCTTTCCTTAACGCCGAATAGTATTCCATTGTGTATATATACCACAACTTCTTTTTTTTGTTGTTTTTTTTAATTAATTAATTTATTTATTAGTTTCAGGTGTACAAAACAAGGTAATACTTAGACGTTCATCATTTATATCCCTCATACTGTGATCCCCCCTCCCCCCATCCACTATCCCTCCGACCTCACACTGAGCCATCACATTATATATATAAAATTATAGTTGGCATTCATTAATGTTTAGCTTCTGGTGTACAATGCCATGATCAGGTATCCACAGTATCCCTGAGGTGGTCTCCCAAATGGGACGCATGTCCATCGGATACCCAACAAAATCTTTACAACATTATAGAATACCTTCCCCAAATTAATTTTCAAAAAAACCCTGAGGCCATCTTGTGGTTACCAGCTGCTTCCAAATCCCTTCACCTTTCCCCTTATCCCCAACCCCCTCCCACACACCCATCTAACCACTCTCGGTTTTTTCTCTGCGTCCCCAAAACTGTCTCTGATTAGTTCATTCACATAGTCTTTTCTTTAGATTCCATATATAAGTGAGATCATATGGTACTTGTCTTTCTCTTTCTGACTTATTTCACTTAACATAATGTTCTCTAGATCCATCCATGTTGCTGCAAATGATAAGATTTCTTTCTTCTTTATGGCTGCGTAATACTCCATTGTATAAATGTACCACAGCTTCTTAATCCAGTCATCTACCGATGGGCATTTCGGTTGTTTCCATATCTTGGCTATTGTGTAAAGTGCTGCAATAAACATAGGAGTGCATACAGATTTTTGAATTGGAGTTTTGGATTTCTCCGGGTAGATGCCTAGGAGTGGAATTACTGGATCATAGGGTAGTTCCATTTTCAGATTCCTGAGATACCTCCATACTGTTTTCCATAGTGGCTGCACTAATCTGCAGTCCCACCAACAGTGCACTAGCGTTCCCTTTTCTCCACATCCGCGCCAGCATTTGTTGTTTGTTGATTTATTGATGATAGCCATTTTGACTGGAGTGAGGTGGTATCTCATTGTGGTTTTTATTTGCATTTCTCTGATGGTTAGTGAGGTTGAGCATTTCTTCATATGTCTTCTTGCCTTCTGTATGTCCTTTTTAGAGAAATGTCTCCCCAAGTCCTCTGCCCATTTTTTAATTGGGTTGTTTGTTTTTTTGGAGTGGAGTTGAGTAAGTTTTTTATAGATTTGTGATATTAATCCCTTATCAGATATATCATTGGCAAATATCTTTTCCCATACAGTAGGATCCCTTTTTGTTTTATTGATGGTTTCCTTTGCTGTGAAAAAACTTTTTAGTTTGATGTAATCCCACATGTTTATTTTTTCTCTTACTTCCCTCGCGCGAGGGGATATATCAGTGAAAATCTTACTCCGGGTAATGTCCATGAAGTTTCTTCCTATATTTTCTTCTAGATATTTTATGGTTTCAGATCTTACATTTAAGTCTTTAAGCCATTTTGAATTTGTTTTTGTATATGGTGTAAGGAGGTGGTCCAGCTTCATTTTCTTGCATGTGTCTGTCCAGGTTTCCCAACACCACTTATTGAACAGACTATCTTTACCCCATCGTACATTCTTGCTTCCATTGTCGTAGATTAGATGGGCATATAGGCATGGATTTACGTCTGGACTCTCTATTCTGTTCCATCCACAACTTCTTTATCCATTCGTCTATCGAAGGACATTTTGGTTGTTTCCATGTCTTGGCCACTGTAAACAAAGCTGCAATGAACATTGGAGTACACGTGTCTCTATAGAGAAATGCTTTCAATTTTTTGGGGTAGATACCCAGGAGAGCGATTGCTGGGTCATATGGTAATTCTATTCGTAATTTCTTGAGGAACCTCCACACTGCCTTCCACAGCGGCTGCACCAGTCTGCATTCCCACCAACAGTGTATGAAGGTAAATTTTTCTCCACAGCCTCTCCAACACTCATTACTATTTGTCTTGTTGATGATAGCCATTCTGACTGGGGTGAGGTGATATCTCATTGTGGTTTTTATTTGCATTTCTCTGATGATTAGTGATGTTGAGCATTTTTTCATGTGTCTATTTGCCATTTGTAAGTCCTCTTTGGAGAAATGTCTCTCAGGTGCTCTGCCCATTTTTCAGTTGGGTTGTTTGTTTTTTTGTTGTTGAGTTTCATGAGTTCCTTGTATATTTTGGATATTAGACCCTTATCGGAGGAACTGTTTGCAAAAATCTTCTCCCATTCAGTTGGTTGCCTCTTTATTTTGTCGATGGTTTCTTTTGCTGTGCAGAAACTTTTAAGTTTCATATAGTCCCATTTGTTTATTCTATCTTTTACTTCCATTGCCTTTGGAGTCAAATTCATAAAATGCTCTTTGAACCCAAGGTCCATTAGTTTAGTACCTATGTTTTCTTCTATGCAGTTTAGAGTTGGTTAATTTTAAAAGAGAAATTAGCTTAGGATTATTCACTGCATCAAATCATTTCTTTTTAAATTCGATCATGTGTTCCCTACAAAGAACAAGATCCCCTGATGCATTAAAAATCCAAACCAGTTGACAAATCATTGGAATTACACACAATACTTGAGCAACACTACACAGAAAAGAAGCCAAGTAGGAAGTTATATGTGCCCTTCAGATTGTGACTGCTTTAAGAGCTGGAAGAAACTTTGGGGATGTCAAAAGAAAGATTCTACAAATTGCGGCTGGAAAGTTAAAGGAAGCCTTCCATAGGTGGATATGAGGTTAGAAGAATGCATGTTTTCCTCTGTTGGCTGTTGACAGTCTTCACTTAACTACCTGGTTATACAAGTGGCCATTCCCAATGGAAAATAGATAAAAGCTTTTTTCTCCTGGGGCTCAGATCACAATCCTCTTTGGGAGATATTTCAGAATATACCTCCCTTCAAAAAAGTATTGTGTGTGGCATATATTAATGAATTATAGCAAAGTAAATGCAAAGAAACTTTGGGCTCAAAAAAATTTGTAATGGATCCTGGAGATAAACGGTGACATCAAAAGGGTGTGTGTGTGTGTTTGTGTGTGTGTGTGTGTGTGTGTGTGTGTGTTGGGCAGGGTGTGGTGGTAGGCAGGATGGCAATGGGTGGTGGAGGGTCAGAGGGTTGTGGAATTGCATACTGCAAATATAATGGAAAGAGCACAAGATTAGAAGTGAGAAAACTTGCATTCTCACTCTGGTTCTTCCACTAAGTCACTCCAGTGCTCTCAGCAGCCTCAGGAGCCTCCGCAGCCTCCTTTACATAATAAGGGGTTCTGGAGAGGTGATGTCTAGGATTACTCCCAGCTTTTGTAGGATTCTATGATTTTAGCCATAGTTTGGAATTTCTGCTTTAGAAAAAGAGCAGGTGGGTTCCTGAGAAGGTACTACCCAAAGGGATTGAGACAGCTGGGTAAGCAGTGCCTTTCATTTCCTCTGCCCCTTCCCTTCTCTCTTGGCTAAATTTCCTGCTATCAGAATGAATGTTTTACTCTCGGACTCCAAAAGGTCTGTTCAAATGCCAGACTCCGAAGAAAATAATTTGGAAGACCTCTCATTCCCTGGCATCTTACCCTTCCCTTATCTTTGTTCCATAGGAAGAGGGGCTTCAACCCAGCAAATTCGGGTGCAATGGAATGCTGGGAGTCAATGCTCACTCTTGAAATTATGGGTTTCCTTAAACTTCACTATTCCTGCCCATCCCAAGGAGAACCAGCTGCAAACCAAGACCTACACAACCCCCAACCCACCCCACTAAAAAAGGGCAGCAAAGTCTTCTGTTCCCTGAGACTCACAAGTCTGTAGCGATAACGGCATGCAAAGACCAGAGCCCTTCTGTGCCGGCGCTGCCTTCTCATGGCTGTTCAGTGAGCAAAGATGCAGCAGAGGCAAGCAAGTGGGTGAGAGTTCTGGAGCTTTTTCTGGTACAGAAGACACTAGTTCATGGGGTCACTTGGCACCTAGTAAAAGTAAACTCTCCTGGCATGAGTCCTTCCCCAAAATAATCTAACATGCCCCTCTCTCATTGGTTGGTCCCCTCTCTGAATCAAAGGAAAGCCCTATGGAAAAGCAAGCTCATCATTACAGGGAGCAGGAGATATTCTCGGTAAGGAGGATAAATGATACAACCCCCTCCCCCAATTCATGTCTCTTCTCACCCCCTGCGTTTCTGTAGGGCCTGAGATACTACGGGCCCAATGGAAATCTTAAGTTGTGTTCTTCTCAAATGAAAGTTGGATATCAGTGTATGCAGGGGGTGGGGTGTGGGTGGGAGTTGGGGGTAAGGGAAAATGGACAAGAATAACTTCCTTTTATCATAAAGCTGATCTCATGAAAAAGGATCTAAGATGTCAGGAAAGATTCCCTTTGCTCCCCTCATCTCCCCCAATATTCACACCAAGCCACCTACAATGTTCCTTATATGTGTCAATCCAGAAACTCCTGAAAATGTGGATTATGAGTCCTGATTTTAGAGGCCAGGCTTTTGCTTTACCCCTCCCCACCCCGAAGAGTGTCTTGTACATAAAGAAGTCTTTTTCTAGCCCACATGTCAGAATGGCTCCATCAGTCACCGTTCCTCACACACACACCCCTTGGAATCCTGGCCAAATTTCTGTAGTGGTTGAGATCTATATTTATCCTTTAGCATCAGGTCAGAGAACAAGCCAGAACTTTGCAGTATCAATTTCTCAGACATATATAACTCCTGAAGCCAGTGTAGGACCCAACAAAAGAAAAATGAGAAGAAACAGCCAAGAACATTATATAGTATTTTTGGCCTGTTTGGTCCACCCCACTGGAGCCTGGGTGGCTAAAAGAACTGAGTAGAGTTTGTAATCCTTCCTTCACAAATCACCCCCCTCCGAGTCACCCCATTACACACAGATGGCTGAGTATATTGCAGATATTGAGATTCTGGGCATATTCATAACCAAGAAAACCAGGACATAGCAGATAGATAGATTTATTCATAATTCCAAGTCTTGGATATTTCTGTTGCAGATAGTGGTTAATTTAAAATAAAGACTCCGTTTACTAGATTGTTACTATTTGAGACTTTTTCTTAGCAGAATCTCTGCTCCCCACCCACACCCCATACTCCG
Organism: Rhinolophus hipposideros; assembly: GCF_964194185.1. Classification (NCBI taxonomy): domain Eukaryota; kingdom Metazoa; phylum Chordata; class Mammalia; order Chiroptera; family Rhinolophidae; genus Rhinolophus; species Rhinolophus hipposideros. The sequence goes on from NC_138046.1 coordinate 35,805,436, forward strand.
ATTTGAAGAGAAAGAGACCACTGACAAAAAACAAACTTGTTCCTCTTTTTGGATTTCAATAAAAGCAAAATATATTCCAAGGGATAGCCTCATCTCGGTAGATATTGAACTCTACCTGCCTTTTATACTTTCTCCACTCAAACCTTTTCTGTGATTCCTGGTGTTAAATATGAGAATCTTGAAGACTTAGAAGCCTCAAAAACCAAACAAAGGCCAGGTGAACTGGTTTTGTCTCACTGAGGCAGAAAAGATAGTACAGTCATGTTAGCAAGATTCCAAAAACCAAGAATGAGTGGCAGCACTATTCACAATAGCTAAGATATGGAAATAACCTAAGTGTCTGTCAACAGAAGGATGGATAAAGAAGACACACACACACACACACACACACACACACACGGTGCCAAAAAATGTATACACATTTTAAGAAAGGAAAACTGTATTAAAATTGTAATACTCAATATGTACCAATAACAAAAGATGGATTCAAGTCACATTTGACTTCTGCAATTACAAGAAGTGCCGAAAGTGGTTACCATCAGTGTCCAGACACTTATGATTACGGCGAACCACTGCTTGAGCAACATTGACCAAAGTGTTCACTTATATACATTTTAAGAGATGTTATCTATGTATTACTTTTCAAAGTTGTACTGAATTATAGTAGCAATGTGTAGTATGACGTTCGGTCAAAAGATGGTGTTAATCAAATGCTAGCATCACCATGGCATCACCAGCATCATCATGCTAGCATCACCAGGCAGGACAGTCAAAGAAAACGGCGGAAACATGATTGTTGTTTGAGGAGCACAAGACCATTTTGAAGTGATATTTGAAATTCGAGAAAGTTGTGGAAGTACAACGACACTGGAGGCATGAGTATGCAACGGAACCTCCAATATGCCTAACAACTGCACACATTCATAAGTTTGAGACACATAGTACTGTGTGTGATGGGCACAAGGGAAGATCCCAGAGGCCTTGCACAGCAACAAGTTCTGCATCTTCTGCTATGGTGTTGGGACAGTTTACACGCTCACCACAGAAGTCTTTCAAACAATGCTTGCTGTAGTCAGAAGTATCTGGACCCTGAGGGTAACGACTTTGAGCACCTCTTGTAATTGTAGAAGTCAAACGTTCCTTGTATTCATATTTTGTCATCAGTATATATTGAGTATTCCAATTTTAATATAGTTTTTTCCTTTCTTAAAATGTGTATACATTTTTTGGTTCTCTCTCTCTCTATATATATATATACATACATATATACATCTATATATGTATACATATATATATATATATATATATATATATATATATATATATTCAGTGAGCAAAGATGCGGCAGAGGCATCTGCGGCATATATGTATGAATGTTATTCAGCCATGAAAAATAAGAAAATCCTGCCATTAGTGACAACGTGGATGGATCTTGAGGGCATTATGCTAGGTGAAATAAATTCAGAGAAAGACAAATACTGTATGATCTCACTTATATGTGGAATTCTAAAAAGCCGAATTCATAGAAACAGAGAGTAGAATGGTGGTTACCAGGGGCTGGGCATGAGAGAACTGGGGAGATATTGGTCACAGGGTACAAATTTCCAGTTGTGAAATGAATAATTTTTGGGGATCTGATGTATAGCATGGTGAATATAGTTAATAACATTGTATTATATACTTAAAAATTATTAAGAAAGTAGATCTTAGGCATTCTCATCATAACATATAAATGGTAATTATGTGACATTATGAAGTGAAGGAGTTAGCAAACACTATGCTGGTAATCATTTTGTAGTATTTAAGTGTATCAAATCACTTAAGGTGTTGTACGCCTTAAACTTACACAATGTTATATGTCAATTATAATCCCAATAATGCTGAATAAAACCCAAGGGTGGGAGGGCAAAAGGAGACTTGGAGTAATGTGAACTCAGGTAACAAAATATTTTATTCTCCAGAATCTCTCATTCCTTAGCATTTTGGGTAATTTGGGGTTTGTTATATACTTAATATACTTACAATGTATTTTGACTATACACAAGGCTGTCTTCTGGAATACCATTTGTTGGGTGGGGTAAAATAACAAAATCCCTTAGGATCTCAAAGACAGAAATCTGTATGAGTCTGCGCTCAAAAAACTCTATCTAAAGGAGAAATTTTTCCCACCAATTTTGGAAAAAAAGCAATCCTCTTAACAGCACAGCGACTAGAGCCAGAAGTGACTCAAATGAAGCAGCGACTACAGAAGCAAGAAAGGAGGGAGAAAGGACAGACTTTGAACGTGACAGTAGATTCAAAGGCAAATAATTCAAGTCTAAAACTATATGCCCAGTCCTTGAGCACAACTGTTAACATTTGCTTCTATAAGCCCCTTTTCCTGGTTGCCTACTTTGGTAAAACCACATGGTTTCTGACGGGGAACAGAAACAATGTTATGGACTAGGTCCTTGTGTTCCCAAAGGAAGAGATGGTAGCACTCTTCAGAGAATCTTTGCCTCTACCATGAAATGGGCTAGTTTATGGCATCTGTTCTTGTGGGTTATTTTCACAATTGTGGAAGGCAGAAGGGGGAAATGTGTCCTAGAGCCATCAAAGAGTAGTTGTGTACTTTCCCTACCTAGAGATTTGCTAAATCTCCAGGGAGTCTCTGGGAGGTCATGTGCAGTGCAGCTTAAGAGTTGTTTGCCATTGGAGTCATCCAGGCATTGTTTAGTGCTCTCTAGAGCCCCAGTCCCTTCCAGCATTCGTGACTTTGTGGACTCTGAAGTCATGGGTAAGGTAACTCCATGTTGGCCTAGGACCTGAGGTTGCCCATGAATGCTGCCCAGTGTAGAATGTCACCTTCAAAGTGCGTGGAGGAGGGGGTACTCATTTGGGGTTGCAAAGATCAGGGAAGGCTTTCTGAAATAGGCAGGGTTTGGGTTGGACATTGATGGGCTGTCCTTCAAGGTGGAACAGCTACTGCCCAACTTTGATGATGTCAGTATGGTCCCCAGTGCCCAAAGTTCCCCCTCCTAAACAGCTAGCCTCTGAGTAGTGGTCAGCAGGTGTGGCCAGCAGGCTCACTGGCTAAGGCCAAAGGGTTTCCTTGATCTGAATGGCTCAGATAATGGCACCAGATCCCTACTTCACTGGGTTCTAGGAAGAACCCTTATTGCATCACATTTCTGAACAGAGTTTCCATCTATTGAGTGCAGTTGTACAGTGAGAGATGCTTTCATTTCAAGGGACTGAGGGCCATGGATTTGTGACTGTAGAAGCCTAGACGCCTAGGGAAAAAAATGAAGGCTTAGGAAATTATGAGGTCCTTATGGAGATTCAAAACTATTTTCAGTGGCTAAAAGGAACTAATGAGTATAATGCAGTCAAGAGACATTGGTTCAAACAAACAACTAATTGAAATTAAGAGAAGAAGTGTGCAGAGGTCCCTGATGAATGGGTATGCTAATAAGTCTTTTTTGCTAGCCCCTGGAGCTTTGGCTGTGACATAGACTAGCCTATTGAATGCCTGCTCTGTAATAGCTGCTGAATGCTACGGCCTTTTATTGCCATGGTAACCTTGATGTCTAGAGTCTAGCTGAGACTCAGATCTCTTAATTTACTACTCAGGCAGCTACAATTCTTTGGGTTTTATTATTCTTCGTGCCCTGGGTACCAGAGTGGCAGTGAATCATGTTTATTCGTCCTCTGTAAAGCCCACGGTGTCTTTGAATAATTCAGGGTGGCTCTTACTGTGTGTGATGAGCAGGTTATTAAGTTAGAGCCTATTTCTGCCTTAGTTGGACTTGTGCCTCTCAGAAACCCAATGCACTTACTATCGAACCATTTTCTTATTTGCTGCATCAAATGGCTTTTGGCAAGCGGAATGATGGCACTGCAGTGGGCCCAGCCTCTCAGAAGCCTTGTGCTTGTTTGGTGGGCAGGGAAGAACAGAGTAATACAGGTGGGGCAGCACCCAATGGGAGAATGAACCTTGGAGACACATGCCATCAAAAGGGAGCCGTCGAAGGGGGAGAAGGGTGGGAAGGCTGGGAACTGTGGTGCTAGAAGTTTCAGTCCCTTTAGAGTTAGGTGGTAGGGCTTGGGTGGAAAAGGAGATTCCTTATTCTGAGTGACTCCGGAGGAACGAAGTAACCCCCAAAGGCTAAAAGTTACTGGGAGGATGGATTTCACCTTATTTTATAAAAGACTTTGGTTAAAAAAAAAAAAAGCTGGTCACAGAAACCAGCTGCCTCTGAAAATTAATAAACAGCTTGTCACTGGAGCTGCCCCAAGTTTGGTCTCTCAGTATACAGATGTTCTAAGTGTGCATGGCCAGGGGGTGAGGACTAGGATGGAAGGCTTTGCTAGATGACCTCTTAGAACTCTTCCAATTTTGAAATCCTCTGTGTCTATATACAATGCTGTTTCATTTATCAGGGCTTCTTCTAAACTTGGATGACACTTTATATGTACATGTCCTTGCTCCAACAGCACATATGCTAAAATTGGGGCAATGTTCCATACGTGTTTGTCTCTGTATACCTCCAGCCATAAATGAAACTTTGCAACAGGTGCAGAGATATTTTCTTGATGCCTCTGTTGCTAAGAAATGGGCAACCTGAAACTCAAGATAAATTTTGCAATAACACCCTTCCCCGCAAATTACAAATGACTTGCTAGTAAGATAGAGTCTTGGCTTTTGTGGGTTTTCATTTTTTCATTTCACTACAGCCTTTGATTGGCATTCTTATGGGACAATTGGTAGACTAGAAAAAACTGTAAGCTCCACAAATTTGGAGCACATTTACAAGGCATTTATTTTTCCTGTTTATTGGGATTGAAGTTTAGGTTGGGGGTGAGAGGTTTCTGTTGAGCTAACTAGAGTCTAAAAGGTGACATTTTCCCCTGTGACAGGCTGGACCTCTGTAAACCGAAAGACAATCAATCAGATATATCAAGCACAGAAGGGGCTGTAAGGCAACATTGGTCTTTTCCACCAAACCCTGCAAACCTGTCTATTATCAATCAGCAGCATTTCCCCCACAAAGGACAGTGATATTACTCTAATCTGAACCCATTCTATAATCAGAAAGCATCAGCCAGAAATCACGGTGGCTCTCAGCTGCCTCTTAAATCAAAACCAAATTGATAAGCAAGAGTTGAAGGTCTCTCTATCAACAGCCCAGTTACTCACTTGCTGTAAGACCACAGGATGCCAGTTTATTTCTCTGTTGCACTATCTATCCACCTTGAAAGAGAATAAGTCTAGTGTCCCTGCTTCCTCACTCTCAGTAATGTTGTGGGTCTAGAACTTTTCAGAAGAAAATGCTGAGAGAATTCTGAAGTCATGTGGAATTATTGCTCATTATGAAGTACAGCATAGTGTTTAAAAGTATAGGCTCTATAACTGAAACTGGATTTGAATCCAGTTCCCATTCTTAATAGCTGTGTAAACTTGAGAGAAATTATATCACTCTCTGAGCCTCAATTTTCCAAACTATAGAATCACTGGATTGGAGTAAGGATTAAATTATGTAATTTATATAAAGTGCTTAGCTTAGTTCACTCAATAATAATAATTATTACTGATAATAATACAAACAAAATAAGCAGACTAATAAACAAAAATACCTTGTCCTTTTTCAAGGGCTCTTCATCACAAGGCCAATGACCTGAGTGGTAAAAATTCAGCAAGCCCTCTCACATAGAAGGCAATAGCTCCATTTGGCCTCCTAATGTCTCTCATGCTAGGGATTTGGGGCCAGACAAGAGGGAGGGGATATTTGGAGGTGGAGTGAGAGGCAAATGGTGAAAGCAGACACACTAAGCCTGGGGTGAGTCAGTATTTTGGAGGTAGATAAGGCCTTTGAGGACCCTCATTCACATCATTCCATCTAAAACAATGGTTCAGACTTCAGTGCACTCAAGAATCACCATAAGAGAAAAAAAAATGGCGGCGTGAGGTGAGCCTCTGTAACGCTCCCCTGGAATTTACAACGAATCGGACAACAATAACTCCACAAAGGACTCCTTGCACAGCAGACAGGCAAGACGAAGAGGCCGACTACTGAATTCACCTCCAGGTGGGTGAATCGCGCGAGCGGGGGAGGAGGGAGAGGAGAAGTGCGGAGACGGAGCCGCGCGGGCGCAGGACACAGACCTAGCTCAGTGCTCGGAGCCCGCTGCTCCCGGATCTTCCGCAGCTGTGGGAGAGGGAAGGACTCGGACTGCTAGGGCTCCGCTTACGGCCCACAGGGCTGAGGGGGCAGCATACAAAACCGCTGAAACCAACGCTCGCTCACGGCAGACCTCAGAGCAAAGACTGAGGGAAGAGAGCTGAAATCGGTGGTTTAAGCCCTCACTGCCGAGCGGAGAACGGAAGCCTTAGGCACGGAGACTAGCCGCCCCCTCCCTACCCTCCCAGAGCTCGCCCCGCCCCCACCTGCCCGGTGCTAGAAGCGATAAAGTAGCAGTGTCGGATCAAAGGACAGAATATTTGCTGCTCTGAGAACTGTGGACCGCAGACACAGATTCGCAGCTCAACTAGTTCCCGCAAAGGGGAGGGAGCTGTGGAAGCAGGACTGGCTGTGGTGGTGGTCGCCGCCATTGCTCTGGGCCACCTCTCACAACTCACCCCGCCCCTGGCCCCACCTATCTGGGCGGATCCCTGCAGGAGTAAACAGAACTGCTGAAACAAACGGGCTCTGAATCTGGTGCAGAAAGAGCTTTGGAACTCCAAAAGCTCTTCGCATACCTATCAACCTGTTGCAGAAGCCACTCCTGTAGATGTCTAGGAAGAGAAATAGTAAATCAGTGATTGCCATGAATAACCAAGGCAACAAGATAGCTCAGAAAGAAAGTGAAAAGTCTCCAGAAAAGGAACTTAGAGATATGGACCTTTGTGATTTAAATGACAGAGAATTCAAGATCGCAATTCTGAAAAAACTGAACGAGATGCAAGAAAACACAGAAAGGCAGTTTAATGAACTCAGAAACACAATCAAAGAACACCATGAGCATTTTACAAAAGAGATTGAAATCTTGAAAAAGAACCAAATAGAATTTCTGGAGATTAAGAACTCAATAGAAGAAATTAACAATAAAATATCCAGCTTAGGTAGTAGAGTTGACCAGATGGAGGAAAGAATCAGTGACATCGAAGATAGGAACCTGGAATTTACACAGAGGGAAGAAGAAAGAGACTTGAGACTTAAAAGAAATGAAAGAACTCTACAAGAACTTTCTGACTCCATCAGAAAGAGCAATATAAGAATAATGGGTATACCAGAAGGAGAAGAAAGAGGGAAGGGAACAGAGAATATATTCAAACAAATCGTCGATGAGAACTTCCCAAACTTGTGGACAGAACTGGATCCTCGAATCCAAGAAGCAAATAGAACACCTAATTACCTCAATCCCAACAGGCCTTCACCAAGGCACATTGTATTGAAGCTGTCTAAAATCAATGATAAAGAAAGAATCTTCAAGGCAGCCAGGGAAAAGAAGACGGTAACTTACAAAGGAAAGCCCATTAGATTATCATCAGATTTTTCAGCAGAAACTCTACAAGCTAGGAGGCAATGGAACCAAATATTCAAACTATTGAAAGAGAGAAATCATGAGCCAAGAATAATATATCCAGCAAAGATCTCCTTTAGATATGAAGGAGGAATAAAGACCTTTCCAGACATCCAGAAGCTGAGGGAATTTTCTAATACACGACCTGCACTACAAGAAATACTAAAGGAGGATATTAGACCACCATCAACAGGGAAAACTTGTGGCAACCGAAACATAAAAAGGGGGAGCGTAAAGGCCTGAACTGGAATATGGGAATAGAGAAAGTAAGCGTACTGAAGAAACTGGAATACTCTAAATATCAAACTTTCTTTTACATAAACTCAAGGGTAACCACTCAAAAAACATCCAAATCTGAAATATATACTGTAATAAAAGAAGAAACAGAGGGAAACATCATAGAATACTACCACACAGAAATAACAGACAACAACAAAAAGGCAAAGAAACAATGGAGACACAGCCTTACCAGAAAACTAAAGACAGAATGACAGGAAATCCTCACATATCAATAATCACCCTAAATGTAAATGGACTGAACTCACCAATAAAGAGACACAGAGTAGCAGATTGGATCAAAAAACTAAACCCAACCATATGCTGCCTACAAGAGACACATGTCAGCTACAAGGACAAGCATAGACTCAAAGTGAAAGGGTGGAAATTGACACTTCAAGCAAATGGTACCCAGAAAAAATCAGGTGTAGCCATAATGATTTCCGATGAAACAGACTTCAGGGTGAAAAAGATAACAAGAGACAAAGATGGACATTTCATAATGGTAAAGGGGACTATACAACAAGAAGACATAACAGTCATCAATATTTATGCCCCCAATCAGGGAGCACCGAAATATACCAAGCAACTACTAACAGAACTAAAGGGAGAAATTGACCAAAACACAATTATACTAGGGGACTTAAATACATCATTGACAGCTATGGATAGATCATCCAAACAGAAGATAAATAACGAAATCGCAGCCCTAAATGACACATTAGATGAATTGGACATAATTGACATATATAGAGCACTTCATCCTAAAACATCAGACTATACATTCTTTTCTAGTGTACATGGAACATTCTCAAGGATAGACCATATATTGGGACACAAAATCAGCCTCAGCAAATTTAAGAAGATTGAAATCATACCAAGCATATTCTCTGATCACAAAGCTTTGAAATTGGATATCAACTGCAAAAAGAAAGCAGGAAAAAACACAAATACATGGAGATTAAACAACATACTTTTAAAGAACGACTGGGTCAAAGAAGAAATTAGAGGAGAGCTCAAAAGATACATAGAAACAAATGACAATGAAAATACATCCTACCAAAATTTTTGGGATGCCGCGAAAGCAGTTTTAAGAGGGAAATTTATATCATTACAGGCCTATCTCAAGAAACAAGAAAAATCCCAAATAAATAACCTCATGTTACACCTTAAAAAACTAGAAAAAGAAGAACAAGCGAAACCCAAGGTCAGCAGAAGAAAGGAAATAACAAAAATCAGAGCAGAACTAAATGAAATAGAGAACAAAAAGACAATAGAAAAAATTAATGTGACAAAAAGCTGGTTCTTTGAAAAGATTAACAAAATCGACAAACCCTTGGCTAGACTCACTAAGATAAAAAGAGAGAAGACACTAATTAACAAAATCAGAAATGAAAAAGGGGAAGTTATCACGGACACCACAGAAATACAAAGGATTATCCAAGAATACTATGAAGGACTATATGCCACCAAATTTAATAACTTAGAAGAAATGGACAAGTTTTTAGAAACATATAGCCTTCCAAGGCTGAATCATGAAGAACTGGAAAATCTTAACAGGCCGATCACCAGTAAGGAAATTGAATCAGTCATCAAAAACCTTCCCAAAATCAAAAGTCCTGGACCAGATGGCTTCACCAGTGAATTCTACCAAACCTTCAAAGAGGATCTAATACCAATCCTCCTCAAACTCTTCCAAAAAATTGAAGAAGAGTCAGTACTCCCTAACTCATTTTATGAGGCCAACATTACCCTGATACCAAAACCTGGTAAGGACAACACAAAAAAAGAAAACTACAGACCTATATCTCTGATGAATACAGATGCTAAAATCCTAAACAAAATTCTAGCAAATCGAATACAACAATGCATTAAAAAGATTATTCATCACGACCAAGTGGGGTTCATCCCCGGGGCACAAGGATGGTTCAACATTCGCAAATCCATCAATGTGATACATCACATAAACAAAATAAAGGACAAAAATCATATGATTCTATCAATTGATGCAGAAAAAGCATTTGATAAGATACAACATCCATTTATGATTAAAACACTTACTAAAATTGGTATAGAAGGAAAATACCTCAACATAATAAAGGCCATATACGACAAGCCCTCAGCTAACCTCATAATTAATGGTGAAAAGCTGAAGCCCTTTGCTCTACGTTCAGGAACACGACAAGGTTGTCCCCTATCACCTCTGCTTTTCAACATAGTGTTGGAAGTCCTCGCCAGAGCTATCAGGCAAGAGAAAGAAATAAACGGCATCCAAATTGGGAATGAAGAAGTTAAATTGTCACTCTTTGCAGATGACATGATGCTATACATAGAAAACCCTAAAGACTCCACCAAAAAGCTATTAGAAACAATCAATGAATATAGTAAAGTTGCTGGCTACAAAATCAACGTACAATAGTCCATTGCTTTCCTATATACCAACAATGAAATCTCAGAAAAAGAGATAGAAAAAACAATTCCTTTTGCAATTGCAGCAAAAAGAATAAAATACCTAGGAATAAACTTAACCAAGGATGTGAAGGATTTATATGCTGAAAACTATAAGACATTTTTGAAAGAAATTGAAGAAGACACAAAGAAATGGAAAGACATTCCGTGCTCATGGATTGGAAGAATCAACATAGTTAAAATGGCCATATTACCCAAAGCCATATACAGATTTAATGCAATCCCCATTAAAATCCCAATGGCATTTTTTAAAGAAATAGAACAAAAAATCATCAGATTTGTTTGGAACCACAAAAGACCCCGAATAGCCAAAGCAATATTAAAAAAAAAGAACAATACTGGAGGTATTACACTCCCTGATTTTTCCTTGTACTACAGGGCTACAATAATCAAAACAGCTTGGTATTGGCGGAAAAACAGACACATAGACCAATGGAATAGAATTGAGAACCCAGAAATAAAACCACATAAATATGGACAGATAATTTTTGACAAAGAAGCTAAAAACATACAATGGAGGAAAGACAGCCTCTTCAATAAATGGTGCTGGCAGAATTGGATAGCTACGTGCAAAAGAATGAAACTGGACTGCTATCTGTCACCATGTACCAAAATTAATTCAAAATGGATCAAAGACTTAAGCATAAGACCTGACACAATAAACTGCATTGAAGAAAACATAGGTACTAAACTTATGGACCTTGGGTTCAAAGAGCATTTTATGAATTTGACTCCAAAGGCAATGGAAGTAAAAACTAAAATAAACGAATGGGATTATATGAAACTGAAAAGCTTCTGCACAGCAAAAGAAACTATTGACAAAATAATGAGGCAACCAACTGAATGGGAGAAGATTTTCGCAAACAGTTCCTCTGATAAGGGGCTAATATCCAAAATATACAAGGAACTCATGAAACTCAACAACAAAAAAACAAACAACCCAATTGAAAAATAGACAGAGGACCTGAAGAGACATTTCTCCAAAGAGGATATACAAATGGCAAATAGACATATGAAAAAATGCTCAACATCGCTAATCATCAGAGAAATGCAAATGAAAACCACAATGAGATATCACCTCACCCCAGTCAGAATGGCTTTCATCAACAAAACAAATAGTAACAAGTGTTGGAGAGGCTGTGGAGAAAAAGGAACTCTCATACACTGTTGGTGGGAATGCAGACTGGTGCAGCCGCTATGGAGGGCAGTGTGGAGGTTCCTCAAGAAATTACGAATAGAATTACCATATGACCCAGCAATCGCTCTCCTGGGTATCTACCCCAAAAATATAAAAGCATTTCTCTATAGAGACACGTGTACGCCAATGTTCATTGCAGCTTTGTTTACGGTGGCCAAGACATGGAAACAACCAAAATGTCCTTCGATAGATGAATGGATAAAGAAGTTGTGGTACATATACACAATGGAATACTGTTCGGCGTTAAGGAAAGATGATATAGGAACATTTGTGACAACATGGATGGATCTCGAGAGAATAATGCTAAGTGAAACAAGTCAGACAGAAAAAGCAGAGAACCCTATGATTTCACTGATATGTGGTATATAAACCAAAAAGAACAAGACAAACAAATGAGAAACAAAAACTCATAGACACAGACAATAATTTAGTGGTTACCAGAGGGTAAGGGGGTGGGGGGTGGGTGATGAGGGTAAAGGGGATCAAATATATGGTGATGGAAGGAGAACTGACTCTGGGTGGTGAACACACAATGGGATTTATAGACGATGTAATACAGAATTGTACACCTGAAATCTATGTAAATTTACTAACAATTGTCACCCCAATAAAATTAATTAAAAAAAAAAGAATCACCATAAGAGTTTAAGTATGTGTATTTTTGATTACTCCACAGATTACTTATTAATTTCAAACAAAAATGTAATATTATAATAAAGAGTTCCAGAAGACATCACGTTAAATAAGTGATCAAATTTAGCATCACCAATAACTGGCAATCACATGTGGAACTCCTGATGTGATTCAGTGAGAAGTAAACAACATTGCTTCTGTAGTATTCTTGCCAAAGATGCTTAAAATGTATCTAATCATGAGGAAACAATCAGACAAATCCAGATTGTAAACAAGACAACTGACCTGGACTCTTCAAAAATATCTGTATCATTAAGAAAAAAAAGTCAAAGGTACTGTTCTAGAATCTAGATTGAAAGAGACTAAAAAGAAAAGACAACTAAATGAAATTCATTATTTTTTGAAAAAGATTTTTATTAAAATATAGCTAACATACAATATTATATTAGTTTCAGGTATACATTTATATAATTTATATGGACATTTATATAACTATATAATTTAAGAAGTGATTCCCCTGGCTAGTCTGGTAGTCACCAGGCACTGTACATAGTTATTACCGTATTATTGACTATATTCCCTATGCTTTACTTTATATCCTCATGAATATTTTGTAACTACTCATTTGCACTTCTTAATCTCTTCACCTTTTTCACCTTGTCCCCCAAGGCCCCTCCCATCTGGCAACCATCAAAATGTTCCTTGTATCTATGAGTTTGTTTCTGTTTTGTTTGTTTATTTTGTTCTTTAAATTCCACATATAAGCTAAATCACATTGCATCTGCTTTTCTTTGTGTGGCATACTCCTCTCAGCCCAATACCCTCCAGGTCCATCCTTGCCACTGCAGGTGGCAAGAACCCATTCCCTTCCAAGGCCAACCAATATTCCATTGTTTATATGTACCACTTATTCTTTATCCACTTGTCCTTTGACAGACACCAAAGCTGCCTCCATATCTTGGCCATTATAAACAATGCTATGATGAACATATGGATGCACACGCACTCCTGAAGTAGCGTTTTGGGTTTCTTCGGATAAATACCCAGAAATGGGATTACTGGGTCCTTATTTTTCTTTTGTTATAGACTTTGTTTAAAAGTCTATGGTGATGGAAGGAGAATTGATTCTGGATGGTGAACACACAATGGGATTTATAGATGATGTAATACAGAATTGTACACCTGAAATCTATGTAATTTTACTAACAAATGTCAGCCCAATAAATTTAAAAAAAAAGTCTATTTTATCTGGTATAAGTATTGCTACCCCAGATTTTTGTTTGTTTTCATTTTCATGAAACATCTTTTTCCAACCCTTTACTTTCAGTCTGTGTGTGCCTTTCAATCTGAAGTGAGTCTCTTGTAGGCAGCATATGTAAGGGTCTTGTTTTCTTATCCATTCAGCCACCCCATCTTTTCTTTTTCTTAGTTTCAGGTGTACAAAACAATGTAACAGTTAGACATTTACACCCCTCACAGAGCTATAACCCCCCTCTCCCAACCTACTACCCCTCTGACACCATAAATAGCTTTTATAATGCCATTGACTTTATTCCCTATGCTGTACTCCACATCCTGTGAATATATATATATATATATATATATATATATATATATATATATATAATTATAGTTGACATTCAATATTATTCAGCTTCAGCTGTACAGTAGAGTGGACAGACATCTACACAGTCCATGAAGTGGTCTCCCTAATAATACGAGTGCCCATCTGCCCCCCTACAAAATCTTTACAACATTATTGATTATATTCCCCAAACTGTATTTCATATCCTTGTGACTATATTGTGATTACTAATTTGTACTTTTTAATCCTTTTACCTTCTCCCCCATCCCCACCGCCTTCCTGCCTAGCAACCACCCTATCTTTTGATTGGAGCATTTAATCCATTTATATTGAGAGTGTTTTTTTTTTTAAAGATTTTATTGGGGAAGGTGAACAGGACTTTATTGGGGAACAGTGTGTACTTCCAGGACTTGTTTCCAAGTCAAGTTGCTCAAGTTGTTGTCCTTTCAGTCTTAGTTGTGGAGGATGCAGCTCAGCTCCAGGTCCAGTTGCTGTTGCTAGTTACAGGGGGCTCAGCCCACCATCCCTTGTGGGAGTCGAACCAGCAACCTTGTAGTTGAGAGGACGCGCTCCAACCAACTGAGCCATCGGGAGCTCAGTGGCAGCTCAGCTCAAGGTGCTGTGTTCAGTCTTAGTTGCATGGGGCACAGCCCACCATCCCTTGCGGGAGTCGAGGAGTTGAACAGGTAATCTTGTGGTTGAGAGCCCACTGGCCCATGTGGGAATTGAACTGACAGCCTTCGGTGTTAGGAGCATGGAGCTCCAACCGCCTGAGCCACTGGGCTGGCCCAAAAGTAATTGTCGATAGATATGTAGTTATCGCCATTTTATTATTCATAATTTTGATCTTTTTTTTAATCATAAAGAAGTCCTTCTAAGATTTCTTGTAATACTGGTTTGGTGTTGGTGAACTCCTTTAGCTTTTTCTTGTCTGGGAAGCTCTTTATCTGTCTTTCAATTCTAAATTATAGCTTTGCTGGGTAAGGTAATCTTGGTTGTAGGTCCTTGCTTTTCATCACATTGAATATTTTGTGTCAGTCCTTTCTGGCTTGCAAAATTTCTGTTGAGATATCAGTTGACAGTGTTGTGGGAGCTCCCTTGTAGGTGACTAACTGCTTTTCTTTTGCTGCTTTTAAGATTCTCTTTGTCTTTAACCTTTGGCATTTTAATTATGCTGTGTCTTGGTGTGGACCTATTTGGATTCATCTTGTTTGGTACTTACTGGGCTTCTGGGGCTTGTATATTTATTTCCTTCGTCAGGTTAGGGAAGTTTTCCATCATTACTTCTTCAAATAAGTTTTCAATTCTTTGCCCTCTCTCTTCTCCTTCTGGTACCCCTGTGAGGAGAATGGTGATATGCTTGATGTTGTCCCAGAGATCCCTTAAACTAGCCTCATATTTTTGGATGCTTTTTTCTTTTTGCTGTTCTGTTTGGGTGTTTTCTGCTACCTTATTTTCTAAATCACTGATTCAATCCTCAGTAGATTAGATGAAAATCTACTGTTGATGCCCTCTAATGTTTTTTTCGTTTCAGTTATTGTATTCTTTATTTCTGATTTGTTCTTTTTAATGTTTTTTATCTCCACATTTATGCTTCTTATCTCTTTGAAAAAATTCTCCCTGAGTTCACTGAGGATCCTCATAACCAGTGTTTTGAACTCTATGTCTGGTTGATTGCTTGCTTCCATTTTGCTTAGTTATTTTTCTGGAGCTTTGTTCTGTTCTTTTATCTGGAACATGTTTATTTGTCTTCCCATTTTGGCTGCCTTCCTGTGTTTGATTCTGTATTAGGTAGGGTTTCTATGTCTCCTGGTCTTAGTAGAGTACCCTTAGGTAGTAGGTGTGCTGTGGGGCTCAGTGGTGCAGTCTTCTAGGTTATATGAGCTGGGTACTGTAAGTGTGTCTCTTGTGTGTGTCCTCCTGTTCTAGTTGAGCCTTAGTTATTGTTTGCCCATATATAAGAGGTAATGATCCTCAGGCTGATTGGTTGTGAGGACTGGCTGTGACAACAGTGCAAGAGCTTTTGTGCAGGGGCTACTCTACAGAGCAGGGTTCGCTTTAGCAGGGCTCTGGTGACTGGCCAGTGTGCACTTTCGGTGTGTCATCCCTTGAGGCAGCTGGGTGATGCTACAGCTGTGTCCCAAGCTTGTGACCAGGTGTGCCAGCCCCAGGGCCTCCTGGGAGGGGCCCCACTGCAGACCAAGTTTAGTCGCAGCCTGTGCTCTTCCTGGGGCCACCTGATATGAGCCACAAAGTAATCTGCAAATGGCCACCACCTCTGCTGCACTTGGCCTTAAGAGGCCAAGCCATGAACTGAGGCTGGCTGCCGCTAGTGCCAGGCTTGAGGATCCTCAAGAGGTACAAGACACACCAAAGCCAGATGCTGCTTATTTGGGTTTTGTGAACCTTTGAGAGATTTCAGGAAAGTCTGCAGCATGAGGTAAGGTAGGCTATTTGTACAGAAAAGCCACAGGAAGCAGCTTGGGTGGGCCTGAAAGTTGAGTGTTGTGAGATCTCAGTGAATCATGGCAAAAGAACAGGGTTATCCGGGTTGATGGAAACTCAGATAGGTCGTCTGCCTGGGTCTGCACGCTGGGAGGGGACTGGGCTCAACAAAGTAACAATGGCTTCCATCAGCTCCTCAGTCTGGGAGAAAGCTGCCCTTGCATCCCTCACCTTGAAGCCAGACATTTCAGTTCCTCCATGTATGTCCCTGGCACCTTTGGAGCTGCTGCCCCAGCGCTGGAGCTCAGAGCAAGTGAATCCATCAGTGAGTAAGTCCATGTGTGGGCTCTTTAAGTGGAGCATCTGGAACTGCAGCTGCCCTAGTCTCATTCAGCCACAATCTGCTTGTTTTCACAGCCATAAGTTATGGGGTCTTCTCTCCCTGGCACTGAAATTCTGGGCTGGAAAGCCTGATGTGGGGCTTGGATCCTCACTCCTCCAGTGGGGAACCTCCACAGCTGAGATATCCCTCCTGATTTTTAATGGTCACACATGAGTGTGGGGCTAGCCTGTTCTGCACCTCTGCTCCTCCTACCAGTCTCGAGGTAGTTTCTTCTGTATGTCCTTAGTTGTAGAGCTTTGTTTCAGCTAGACTTCAGGCAAATCCCAATGATGGCTGTTCTGCAGTTTAGTTGTAATTTTGATGTGGTGATGATAGGAAGTAAGCTCAGCATTTACCTACTCTCTCATCTTGACGATGTGAAATCCATCATTCTTGATTTAACACTGTAGCAATACAAACAGCTAGGATGTTTTGGAAATAATTTGAGAGAGATAGATATGGAATTGATATTGGATAATATTATTCTACCAATGTTACATTTTTTTGGATGTGATAATGGTATTATGATTATTTGAGAGAATGAACAAATGCTTTTGTTCGTAGGAGGTACATGCTGAAGTATTTAGATGTGAAGTGATATGATACCTGCAATTTAATTTCAAAAGTTTTAGCCAAATACATACATATTTATATTACATATTTGTGTGTATGTGTGCATAGAGAGAGAGAGAGCATGTGTGTGCATTTAAAATGTTAGCAATTTCTAGATGAATGGTATGCTGGTATTTATCATAGTTTGCTTTCAAAATTTTTCAAATAAAAAGTTGGGGGTAAAACACAAATCCTTTCTTACAGCTCTATCCCAGATGTGCCTTCTCATATTCCCAACACTCCCCTGCACCCGAGCTCATAGATTCCTAATATCCCCTATCCCATAGCGACTGGAGATAGTTGGGTTAAGGAGACATTAAATTAGGGAAAGCTTCATCTGAGCTTAGCCTCCAGAGATGTGGCAGGATTTTGTAAGCAGAGATAGCAGGGAAAGAACTTCCCAGAAAGAAGAACAACTCAAGTAAAGTTCAAAGAATATAGAACATAGATCCTCAACTTTAGTGTGCACAGAGTTATGTGAGGAGCTTGTTAACTATGCAGATTTTCTGATCCTAACTCCAAAATTATGATTCTATAGGTCTGAAGTAGGGCCCAGAAATTTGAAGGTTTGAAAAGCACTAAGATGAATCTGCTGCAGGGACTTGAGGACCATGACTTGGGAAACACTGGCATAAACAGTTGCCTATTCTGCATACACAGAAACTGGCCCTGTCTCTCTCCTGTTCAGCTGAATCTCTCATTAGTGAATTGTCACCAAGGCTGACATAAACCTTCAGAGGGAAGTTCTCTGTACTAGACCTGTTATTCATGGTGTCTGCCATGTCCAATGCTCTGCTCACTTCCTCCTGCTCAGGAAAGCAAATTCAGCTAGTTGTTGCATAGGGGTATGCAAACTTGACTGTACAAGGAATGAGCCCCACTATTTATTGGCAGATAAGGTAGCTAAGCATGAAGAGCTCTGCCCAATAGAACTGAAAGTAACAAGGTAAGGCAATTCAACCAGCACCCTGTGCAACTCTTCTGGAGGGAATTTTCCAGTCAGGGGCAGGAGGAGAATAGAGCAGACTTACAGAAGGAAGCAGGAACATTATACAAGAGAACAAGACACTGATGACTATAGCTGCTTTGGAATCTCATAGCTTCATAGGCTATCTGCACCGTGGAAGTACCCTTTCTTTTCTTGAGGTCTCCTAAGTGGACTTCTGTTATCTATAACAAAAGGATTAAATTAATGTTCCTTCTATGAGGTTCCAAGTTCTTAGGGAACTTCTAATGCTCACACCAAAAAAGAAAGTTTCTCTACCACATGTTGATGCTCGCCTGAGGAGCTGGAAAGACAGAAATAGGCAAATTATTTCCTTGTCTCTTGCCTCTTCAAGCAGACATAGACAAATCAAGAAAAGAAACTCTGAGTCCACTTTCTTGAGACCCTCCCTGTTTTATAGACGCCTGTGTCCCAAATGCCTCCATTCCCTGTATCCAGTCCTCCTTCCTTGGTTTATAATTGTGGAAGCCTCACCTTGTTCAGTACTTTCTTAAACCATTTTCTTCCCACCACCTCCATCTCCAACCCAAACAAAGCCCAGCGTGGTAAATCCATGCCCAGAAGTCAAGGAGTAAGACAATCCTCTTCTGTTCAGGCAAGAGCAGCAGGTGCTGAAGGGGGTCAGGGGATTGCATGGCTGGAGGCTTTAAGGACGTTGTTTCTGTTGCTCAGGATTCTGCCAGTGTGCCATTCGACCAAGCTTCCACCCATCTAGCTGGACTCCAGGGAGGGGGACTATCATCTCAGGCCCAAAGATACCTACACATGATAGATTTTGGATGCAAGGAGGTGAAAGAAAAATTCATGGTATAGTCAGACTTTGGGACTTCCAGTCCTCAGCTCTTTGCAGTATACCAGTATTTAGACCACCCTTCCACTCAGCCTTTGTGGAAGGAAGCATGCCATCACTTGACATTGAATTTGCCATGCCCTTTGCCCCCTGAGATTCTATCTTCTGGCCAAGATAACCACAAGCTGTCAAAAGGAAGAATTATCATCTTAAAATTCCCACTCCTCTACTTCCTTGAAACCAGGGCACTGTTCTATGAACTCACTAAATACACAGAGTAGGGAGAGGAATTATAACCCCAGATCTGCTCTAAATGCACAGTGTAATGTTGGACTAGTTAGTCACTCAAACTCTTTGGACCTCAAAGGATAGCATGTAATCATTTTGGTGAAAGTGCTAGACAAATCATCAGACCTTCTGGTAGAGCAGTTCTCTGGAGATACGATAATTGGGAATGGCTTCATTCCTCCACAGCCTCCTATTTCTCCTCTCCCCAACCCTATGCTGGCAGCTTCCGCTCCAGCTTTAGTAAAAAAAAGAGACAATTATTGTCTAATGTCCCAATGTTGCTGAAGATAAAAAGAGTTTGTAGATAATGAGAGCAAAAGACCTATATGAACAAAAGTGATACTTGGGACTCCTGAGATTAGAAATCTCTACTGAAACGACTTTATACAATTAATTTAGGGGTTAGAAATATATGGAAAATGTGATCTTGTGATCCCACCATTGTACACCCCATGAACCTAGGTGCCTTTTGATGTAGAGTTTGGCAAGTATCCCCCAAAGAACTAAACCTAGCTGGTTATTTATGAGGTATCTAAGGTGTTCCAGCTCTTGTTTCCTCTGGGAATTTTTTTTTTTAGTTTTATTTTATTTTATTTTATTTTTTACATCCCTCACACCGTGAACCCCCCTCCCTCCATCCACCACCACCCCGACCTCACTCCGAGCCATCACACTATACACATAAAATTATAGTTGGCATTCATTAATGTCCAGTCTCTGGTGTACAATGCCATGACCAGGCATCCACAGCATCTCCTCTGGGAATTCTTGTCCATCAATATGAATCTCCCTGACACAAGCCTGACTATTGCAAGAACTGTAGCTCTGGGAAAATCGCATGATTGAGAAGATAGGATGACAGAGTAAGGACTTCCATTAACCTAGGAGACAGAAGGAAAGACAATTAATCAGATACTTTAAGTCTCTTCTCTGATTAATGGGACATCTAAGTCATTCAACTTGAGAAGTAAGGTCAGGTCCAGTGACACAGTTATGGGGGAAGGGCAGGGAGAAATGACATCATATGATGTAGCAGCTCAGGAGTATAGCTCACGAAGCAACACCATCCTTAGAAAAGAGTGTGGGCTCCAGTCAAAGAGATGTGGGTACAATCCCCAGTTCTGCTACTGCTCACCTGTGTGACTGTCAAGAATTGTGAAGGTTCTGAGATTTTTTTAAGTTTGTTTTTAATTATAGTTGACATACCATATTACATTAATTTCAGGTGCACAACATAGTGATTAGACATTTATATAACTTATTAAGTGATGACCTCAATAAGTCTACTACCTATCTGGCACCATACATAGTTATTATAATATTATTGACTATATTCCCTATGCTATACTTTATATCCCCGTGACTATTTTTATAACTGGAAGTTTGTACTACTTTTTTAAATATATTTTTAAAAATTTTTCAATTACAGTTGACATACAATATTATATTAGTTTCAGATGTACAACATAGTGATTAGACATTTATGTAACTTACGAAGTGATCACCACAATAAATCTAGTACCTATCTGACACCATAGATAGTTATTACAATATATTGGCTATATTCCCTATGCTATACTTTACATCTCCGTGACTGCTTTGTAGTTACCAATTGGTACTTAATCTCTTCCCCTTTTTCACCCATCCCGCCAACACCACTCCCACCTGGCAAACATGAAAATGTACTCTGGACAGGTGACGTCATGGGAATGGCGGCAGCAGGGCGCTCTTTTTGAATCCTCCCCGAGATTTTCTGACAATCGGGACATATACAACATCGAGGAGTCTTTTGCTCATCTTGCAGAACAGCGGGGAGACTCGTGGAGGAATTACCTGAAGGTGCGCGCTGATTGCGAGCAGGGGAGGAGGCAGGACAGCGAAGTGGAAGCATGCTCCCCTCCCTCACGGCGGAGCCGAGGCCGGCGACAGCCGCGGCAGCGCCCAGGACAGAGGGCAGACTCATGGAAGAGCCCAGGCCTGACAGCGACCGCTGCGCAAATCCCAGGACGGAGCGGAGACTCGTGGAAGGTTTGCTTTGGGGTGCGCTAGTTGGGCAAGCGGGGGAGGAGAGAGGGGCTCGAAGTGGAAACGCACCACACCCACTGCGGACCCAGGCCGGATAGCAACCGCGAGCGGCTCCCAGGACTGAGCGGAGACTCGAGACTCGTGGAAGGTTTGTTTTGGGGTGCGCTAGTTGGGCAAGCGGGGGAGGAGCAAGGAGGGCAATGGGAAACGCGCAGTGCTCTCCCCACCCCCTTCGGTAGAGCCGCAACCCTGCAGCGTGCCCACAGCAGCAGCGACAGGCAGCACCCGGGGCTCTAGAGTCCCACGGGAGCCCAGAGTGCAGTGGAGAGTGCAGGGTCCAGGAGGTGGGCTATTTTCCTGCGTCCCACAGCTGATCGCTCCCGCCAGGGCAGGCAGCTCATGGGCCCTAGGGCAGACAAAGAACTCAGACGCCAAACCTGGTCCCCTCATCCCACTTTTCCAATACTCCCCCGGCCCTTCCAGAGACTTAAACTGACGCCTGAACTGAGGAGTAGTGTCAGATTACAGAGGGGCGTCTGTGCTCAGGCGCTGGGAAGATTGACAGCCAGCTCTGACCTTCAGAAGAGGCTGGGAGGAGGGAATTTTCGCTGGATGAGGAGACAGGAGACTCCCACACCCCCAGCCACCACCTTTTCAGGCCTGCGGGAGGAGTGTGACGTGGCTGGCCTGGGAGAGAGAAGACCCCTCCATCCCCAGCCCCCACCCTTTCTGGCTGGCCTGGGGCGGGGCAAGGGCAATCAGCAGAAGCACTCCCTGAGTACAGCAGTAAGCGGCAGACGAAGCTCCCAGCTTTCAGCAGCTTAGAAATCTCCCGCCTGCCCCCTCCCACACACCTACAGAAGGAGGGCCCTAAGACTCAGGAGTACTGGGCACAGGGCTGGTTGAGCTACTCTCAGTGTGCATTTGTGCAGGAAAGGACAGAAACTGCACGGTCTCTCTGAAAACTGTCATCCAGACCCCTCAGCCCCTCGCATTTAAATCTACAGTCCCAAATTCACTCAGGGCACCAGGTGACCAGTGCTGCCTGCGCAATAGGCAGGGAACTTTTTGGCACAGCAGAGGACAACCTGGAGATTACTTGGTGGGCTTAAGACAACACTGGTGCTCCTTCCTGTTTTGCTTTGCTTGGTGTTTTTTTTTTTTCTGCTTGTTGTAATTTGCTCTGTTCTGTCTTTATTTCTTTGATATATTTGCCTATGTTGAGTGGGGATTGTCGGTTGTATTTTACATGTTAATGTACTTGATTTGTTTTCTTTGTTGTTGTTGTTGTTGTTGTTGTACTTGGTAACTTGATTTGTGCTGAAACTGCCCTAACAGGGCCCAGCTTAAGAGGCACAAGATTCAACATATCCAGAAGCCAACTCTGGACCAAACCAGAGTACTACCGGGTTTGACCTACAAGTCACACACCCAGAGGGAATTCTCTGAAGGCACAAGAGCCCATAGAGGCCAAACCTCATTTAAGTGGCCAACCCTCATCCAGCAGAACACCCTGTGGTGGGCAAAGCCAAGTCTCACAACTAGACGGCCTAGGAGTTAAGCCCACCTACTCACAAGCAAAGCGCAATCAAAGTTCTTCTTGAACAGGACAATATACTAAACGCACGAGCCACCTGTGGAGCACATGCAGAGGAGAAGAACGAAGTAGTCCAAGTCAAATATAAAGGACACATACTGCATAAGATAATCCAGCAAGAACTAAGAGCTCTAGGGGATCTTCCTACTACTTCAAAGCAAGCACAGAGAGTCAGTCAGAATGGTGAGACAAAGAAACATGTCCCAAATAAAAGAACAGAAGAAACCTCCACAACTGGAACCAAATGAAGCAGAGGTAACCAACCTTTCAGAGACAGAGTTCAGAACACTGGTGATAAGAATGTTTAAGGAGCTTAGAGAAGACATAAAGAAGGATATAGAAATCATAAAGAACAACCAGTTAGAACTAAAAAAGGATGTAGAAATCTTAACGAACAACCAGCTAGAACTAAAGAACACAATTACCGAAATTAAGAACTCACCTGAAGGAATGACCAGCAGGTTAGATGAAGCAAGGATCGAATCAGTGACTTAGAAGACAAGTTAGCAAGATCACCCAAACTGAACAACAGAAAGAAAAAAGAATAAAAAACAATGAAGATGGGTTAAGAGACCTCTGGGATAACATCACGCAACAACATGCACATCATAGGAATACCAGAAGACGAAGAGAGGAAGCAAGGGATTGAGAACATATTTGAGGTAATAATGTCCGAAAACTTCCCTAACCTGATGAAGGAAACCAACATACAAGCCCAGGAAGTGCAGAGAGTTCCAACCAGGATACACCCAAACAGGCCCACACCAAGACACATTATAGTTAAAATGGCAAAGCTTGAAGACAAAGAGAGAATCTTAAAAGCAGCATGAGAAAGACAGAGGGTTACATACAAGGGAACTCCCATAAAACTATCAAATGACTTTTCTACAGAAACATTGAAGGCCAGGAGGGAGTGGCAGGAGATACTCAAAGTGATGGAACACAAAGGCCTACATCCTAGATTCCTTTAAGAAAACAAATCAAGTACATTCACATGTAAAATACAACCGACAATCCCCACTCAACATAGGCAAAGATATCAAAGAAATAAAGACAGAACAAAGGAAATCACAAGAAGCAGAAAGGAAAAAAGAAGAAGAAAAGAAAGAAAGAAAACAAAAGGAAAAGAAAAGAAAAGAAAAAAAGAGAAAGAAAGAAAAAAAAGAAAAGAAAAGAAAAAACGAGAAAAAAAGAAAAAAAAGAAAAACAAACAAACAAACACACACACAAAAAAAAAACAACAAAAAAAAAACCCAAAAATACAAAAACCACCAAGCAAAACAAAACAGAAAGCAGCACCAGTCTTGGCTTAAGCCCACCAAGTAATCTCCAGGTTGTCCTCCGCTGTGCCAAAGAGTCCCCTGCCTATTGCGCAGGCAGCACTAGTCACCTGGTGCCCAGAGTGAGTTTGGGAGTGTAGATTTAAATGTGAGGGGCTGAGGGGTCTGGATGACAGTTTTCAGAGAGACCGTGCAGTTTCTGTCCTTTCCTGCACAAATGCCCGCTGAGAGTAGCTCAACCAGCCCTGTGCCCAGTACTCCTGAGTCTTAGGGCCCTCCTTCCGTGGGTGTGTGGGAGGGGGTGGGCGGGAGATCTCTAAGCTGCTGAAAGAAAAAGAAAAGAAAAGAAAAAACGAGAAGAAAAGAAAAAAAAAAGAAAGAAAAAACAAACAAACAAACACACACACACACACACAAAAAAAAAAAAAAACAACAACAACAAAAAAAAAAAAAAAAAAAAAAACAACCAAAAACCACCAAGCAAAACAAAACAGAAAGCAGCACCAGTCTTGGCTTAAGCCCACCAAGTAAGCTGTTTTCATTCTTTAGTTGCAAGGGGTGCAGCCCACCATCCCATGCAGGAATTTAACTGGCAACCTTGTTGTTGAGAGCACACGCTCTAACCAACTGAGCCATCCGGCCGCCCCGAGTCTTGTTTTTTGTCATTGTTGTTTGTTTTTCTGTAAAATGTGTATCATATTAATACGTACTTCATGGCGTTGTGAAGAGTAACTGAGTTCATACATGTTAAAGCACCAGGCACCTAGGAGGTGCTCAATAAATGTTAGTTTCATTCCTCTCACTTTCACTTTCTCATCACTATTACTAGAAGGCCCTATTATTGCACACCTCCTGTTCTATTCCTATAGTTATTCCATGGCTACCAACAAAGACCTCAGTTTACTTCTCACCACCTTTTTTCACTCATTTGCTAGTTTCCATCCACATCTTGTCAGGATTTAAGACCCACTTAATTAATTAATTAATTCTTCATTTATTTAACAAATATTTGTAGAACACTTACTATGTGTCAGATAGTCTGCTAGGTAATGGGAATACAGCAAAGAATGAAAAAGACATGGGCACCACCCTCATGGATCATGCCCTTTATATAGGAAGCTAGACCTTAAACAAATAAATCATAATTATTGCTCATCAGGAAAGCATAACACATGGAAGAAAGGATTATCCCCATTTCCCTCATTTGATCTGCACTGCCTCATTGTCCACAAAGGATCATATATATCTTACCATTCTTCCTTGATGGAGTTCAAATCCACTCCTGGGCCCTAACTAAGTAAAACGTCAATCTAAACTTGTGGACCAGCTAGGATGTAGAACACTGTCAAAAGAATGGAGTCATCTTTTTTTTTCTTCCGTCCTTCCTTCCTTCCTTTCTTTTTAGTTTATTGGTGTGACTATTGTTAGTAAAGTTACATAGATTCTAGGTGTACAATTCTGTAATATATCACCTATATATCACATTGTGTGTTCACCACCCAGAGTCTTACTTTCCAAGACAGGCAGCAGCAGCACTGTGATAGAAAGAATTGGGAAAATAAGGCTTCTAGAATCTGCTGAGGACTGGAAAGAACAGATCCAAGTTCACATTAGCAGAGTCATTCTTTAAAACAAAACAGCTGCCAAATGAGTGTTTGAAAGCAAATCTGTTGGGCTTCACTCATAAGTAACTGACATAGTGCCCTCATTTTCACAATTAATTACCTACACAAACTTCCTCCCCTTCTTCCAAGGTTAGCCTCACATGTGGCTTATAAAGAAATGATCATGATTCAAACCAGTGAGCCGTTTCACTGGTGTGCTACCACCCTTCCTCCTCCTAGATGAATATTTTTTCTTTCCAATAGAATTGTAAGAACCGTGAAGGCAACACCTGTACCTTATATTTCTCTTGTAACACACTTTCACTCCTTTCCCTCCTAGCAAAGCCTGCATCTGTTCAGTAACACAATCTGTTCTAAAAGAATTAAAAATAATAACTAGCTAAAAAAAAAGGAATGATGCTATGGAATGGCATGGTGCTTACAAGCCGATTCATGGTTATTTATTTATAAAAATTCCCAGAATTCTCTGGTCAGTCACTCTCATGGTATTAACAAAAACATTTTCCCCAAGTATTTTGTGATTCCAAATAGATTGTTCTCCCTACTTTTACAGATAGAAAGGCAGGTGTTAATTTAAACCAATCCCATGTTAGTACAGTACTGCTAGGAATAGAAGCAAGGAAACATGATCCCTAACTCTCTCTTTAATCATTAGCTCAGTCTGTTTCTTAGTCTAATCCCCTTGATCACAAATCAGGGACCTTTCCAAGTGGTATGCCAAGGCTTCTGTCACTGTTCCTTTCTGGGGCAGGGGGTAAAAGGTGATTCCTTCAGGGAAGATCATGAGAGAGGAGGTCATTACCTCTCAGCTATTGTAACTTGGAGGTCAAAGGAAGGAACTAATTCTTTGCAGACAATGAGATTGGCAGGAACTTTCAAATGTGACAGCAAAGAGACCTCCACAAGTAGGGAAGAGGAAGAAGCTATGACAACTGCAAAAATTAGCTCAGGCATTGAATTTGGCAGTTTTTTTTCTTTTTTTTTTTTTTTTTGAATTTGGCAGTTTACTTATCAGGACTGGATCTACCGTAGGAGACCTTGGGAAGTCAATAATTCTGAACTTGATTCTACAGAGGAAGGATGGTGTAATGAGAAAAGCATAGAATTTGGATTTTGGCAGCCTACTATACTCAATTAAGTTTAAAGTTAATATATTAATATGCCACCTAAAGAGCTCTATAACACTACCCTGTTTCCCTGAAAATAAGACCTAGCCAGACCATCAGCTCTAATGTGTCTTTTGGAGCAAAAATTAATATAAGACCCAGTATTATTATATTATATTATATTATATTATATTATATTATATTATATTATATTATATTATATTATATTATATTACATTATATTATACCCAGTCTTATAGTAAAATAAGACTGGGTTTTATATTAATTTTTGCTCCAAAAGATGCATTAGAATTGATGGTCCAGCTAGGTCTTATTTTCAGGGAAACACAGTAATCACTTCTCTCTAGACATTTTTTCTTTCTAAAAAATTGTGAAGTATAGTGAACATACAGATTTTTAAATAGACTTATTTTTTAGAGCAGTTTTAGGTTCATAGAAAAATTGAACAGAAACTACAGAGAGTTTCCATATACTCCCTGCCCTCCCACACACATACAACCTCCTCCACTATCAACATTCGACAGCAGAATGGTACATTTGTTACAATCAATGAACCTAAATTGTCAAGTCATTATCACCCAAAGTCCACAGTTTACACTAGGGTTCCCTCTTGGTATTGTACATTCTATGCATTTTGACAAATGTATAATGGCATATATCCACCATTATAGTATCATATAGAATAGTTTCACTGCCCTAAAAATCTCCTGTGCTACATATACAAAGGTCAGACAATTAAGTTTGTGAACTTTCCACTGTGCACTTACATGGTGGAATGTTCACAAACTTAATTGTCCTAGTCATTCATCCTTCCCTCCTCCCAACCCCTAGCAACTACTGACCTTTTCACTATTTTCAGATTTGCCTTTTCCGGGATGTTATATAGTTGGAATCATACAGTATATAACCTTTTCAGATTGGTTTCTCTCACTAAGTATATGAGGTCTGCAAATTAAGCAACTTGTTGCAATGATGTTGCTAACTTTTATATATAAATATAATCTCAGAGGGATTATTCATTATGAATTTGTACCAACTGGAGAAACAGTTAACCAAGTTTACTATTTGAAAGTGCTGAAAAGGCTGCGTGAAAAAGGTAGACAACCTGAACTTTTCGCAAACAATTCATGGTTCTTGCATCATGATAATGTACCAGCTCACATGGCACTATCTGTAAAGGAGTTTTTAGCTAGTAAATAAATAACTGTATTGGAACACGCTCCCTACTCACCTAATCTGACCCCCAGTGACTTCTTTCCTTACCCAAAGATAAAGGAAATATTGAAAGGAAGTCATTTTGATGACATTCAGGACATCAAGGGTAATACGACAAGAGCTCTGATGGCCATTCCAGAAAGAGTTCCAAAATTGCTTTGAAGGTTGGACTAGGCACTGGTATCAGTGCATAACTTTCCAAGGGGAGTACTTCGAAGGTTGACAATAGTGATATTCAGCAATGAAGTATGTAGCACTTTTTCTAGGATGAGTTCGCAAACTTAATTGTCCAATCGCATATGCATTTAAGGTTATTCCATGTCTTTTCATGGCTTGATAGCTCATTTGATTTTAGTACTGATTACGTACAAACTTGATGCATAAAATATTGTCATGCAGCTTTAATGAAATATTTTAAAAAGCTAACACCATGGGGAAAACCACTACCCAGCTCAAGAAATAGAAGACTAGCAGCACTCTCAGGGGTCACACATGACAAAAAATACAAAATTTACAGAATTATTTCAGAAAAGTTATTAAACAAATAACAGCAACAATAATAAAAACAATCAGGAACAAAACAAAACAAAACATAAAACACCCTGGGCATGAAAAAGAATCTAATTTCTGGAGATACCATATTATATTATGGAAAACATCCAGTTTCAAAACATTATGTGACATGAAAAGAAACAAGAAAGATTAGCTGTTACATGGGAAAGGCAGTCAATAGAAACTGTCCCTGAGAAAAATCAGGCATTGGAATTACTAGAGAAAGACTTTAAATGAGATGTTTTAGTTAACAGAACTAAAGCAAAGCATGAAAATTATGTCTCACCAAGTAGTGATTATGAATAAAAATGCAGAAAGTATATAATGAATGAAATAGAAAGTATGGCATTGAAAAGTTACAATAATTGAAATGAAAAACTCACTAGAGAGACTTGACAACAAATTGAGCAGGCAGAAGAAAAAATCAATGAACTTGAATATAGGTCAATTGAGTTTTTTGAATTTGAGATTCAGAAAGAAAAGAACAGAGCCTCAGATACCTGTTGGACACAATCAAGTATAGGCACAATGGGACACCCAGAAGGAGAGGAGAGGAATAATGGGGCAAAAAGTGTATTTATTTGGAGAAATAATGTCAGAAAGCTTCCCAAATTTTATTTCAGAAAAGAAATAAAACATGAATTTACACATTCAATAAGCTAAACAAACCCAAATAGGATAAACTTTAGAAGATCCACATCTAAACATATCATAATTAATATGTCAAAAGACAATGAAAAAGAGACCATCTTGAAAGCAGCAAGAGAGAAGTGACTCATTAGATATAAGCGTTGCTCAATAAGACTAACAGCTAATTTCTCATCAGAAATAATGGAGGGCAGAAAACTGTAAGATGACACATTAAAAGTGCTGAAAGAAAAAGACTGTCAACTAAGAATTCTATATCCAGCAAAATGTTTCTTCAAAAAAAAAAAAAGGAGAAATTAAGCCATTCTCAGATAAACAAAAACTAAGAGAATTTATTGCTGGAAGATCTGCCCTAGAGGAAATACTAAAGGAAGGTTTTTAGGCTTAAGTGAAAGAACTCTAGGTAATAACTCAAATGCACATGAAAAAAATAAACTGATAAATTTAATTGTATAGGTAAATACAAAAGACAATATAAGTGAATTTTTTTCATTATAATTCCTTGTTTTGATAACCCCCCTCTTCACCTTATCAGTGAAGGATGGATTCTCCATCGTAGGGCCATGGGAATAGTCAAATATACAACACCCAGTACTGGACAGATGTGATTGATAGCAGTTTATCAGTCACTTATACTCTCAGCCTAGGGGAAAGCCATGCAGGGCGACAGGGGGTGTGCACTTGGGGAAAAAAAGTGTCTATAAGAGTCAAACTTTGTAGTATCAAGAGGGTGAGGTGACCCTTGGTTCCCACAGAAGGGTGTAATTATTTGAATAATGCCATGGGCTGGTGCAGGACCAAAGCTCAGGGATAAGCAAGAGTTGTGCCTGTTTCCCATGATAAGGAGAGTTCTTTGGCTAGGGGAACGTTAGTGAGGAAGGGAACTTACAGTTAGGCTATTTGAGACCCTCCTGATTTTACCAGCTGTCAAGGCAGCACTTAATATTAATTTTAAGACTTACATCACAACTGACCTCTTGAATGTCTTGACATCAATTTAATTGTTGGTTATGACTGAGACTTTTACAGACTAGGATGAATGCCTCTATAAGAAGAGAAATAGGCACTTGACCAGAAGGAAGAGGGCCACATGGCAAGGTGATCATCAAAAAACATTGACTTTAGAGGCATCCCCCTTTGTGGCCCATAAAGGCATTTGAGGGAATTGTGTGGCATTTGTATAGGGAGCATGAATTTAAACTAATCAATGCCTGTAGTAATAGTGACACCCAGTGGGTGGGTTCATTTCTCAGTTTGTAACTTAAATAAGAGTTCTCTGAGGTGCTCAGTATGCCCTTTTTTCCTCCCCCTTTTTCCACCTCCCCCCTCACACCAGTTCAAGCCATTGTTTCTCAGTCTAGTTGTGTAGGACACAGCTCCCTGGCCCATGATGGTATTATGAGCGTTGCGCTCCCCCCAGCTGAGGCAGTCGGTCGCCAGTCATTGGTTGGCAGCTCACAGCTCACAGCAGCTCTCGCCGGCTGCCAGCGGCTCACGCTGCCTGCCAGCCACTCACGCTGGCCACTGGCCACTCCTGGCTGCACATGGTAAGCCCACAGCAGCACAGCAGCCTGCAGCAGCACACAGAAGCCCACGGCAGCCCACTGGCAGCTCACGCTGATCTCCGTCTGTTCACGGCAGCCCAGCTCCAGGGAGAGCCGTTGTTCACAATATTAGCTGTAAAGGGCACAGCTCACTGGCCCGTGTGGGAATAGAACCGGCAACCTTGGCGTTAGGTGCACAGCACTGCAACTACCTGAGCCACCAGGCCGGCCCCAATATGCATTTCAATTAAACCAACTTCCTGGACCCTATAGGAGAGGTGGAAGTTCCACTGAATACCTTATTTAAGAGCCAGCACTGTATTCTGAGAAGTGAAATTAGTACTTTTGTCACAGTAATGTCTGTAACTCCAAGGAGATAAGGAGTATACTGATAAGGCCTTGTATTGTGGCATTAGTACATGTAGAGACATGCATAACTTTGATTTATATTTTGGGTATTTATGAGGCAAGAGATTCCCAATACTTTGTAAAAATGTACAGATGGGACTATTGTTTTTCCAGGGCATCCAATGTTAAAATTACACTTTTGCTGACTCTTGTTTGCTTTTTCAGGGACATTCTGGTTAAGGGATGAAAAAACAGCAACATTCTACTGAAATATATCAAGTATGATGGTGCAATGCCATCCATAATGTGTATGAACTCCCATCGTTTGTCACTCAGTTGATCAGAAAGTGGTCCCCAGGAACTTATTCAATAATGTCGTAAAGATTTTGTTGGGTATCCGATGGACATACGTCCTATTTGGGAGACCACCTCAGGGATACTGTGGATACCTGATCATGGCATTGTACACCTAAGCTAAACATTAATGAATGCCAACTATAATTTTATATATTTAATGTGATGGCTCAGTGTGAGGTCGGAGGGATAGTGGATGGGGGGAGGGGGGTTCACAGTGTGAGGGATATAAATGATGAACGTCTAAGTATTACCTTGTCTTGTACACCTGAAACTAATAAATAAAAAAAATAATAATAATAATAAAAAGAAAGTGGTCCCCAGGTAGCCAAGGGTTTGGGAGAGGGTTGACCTACTCCAACATCATGGCATCTGGCAAGTAACTTAGGATAGAGGAGGCCACCCCTCCTATAGGTAGGATCTACTAGAGGGCCCAGGTTTGGCTCCATTCTGTGGCATGAGGCCTCAATAGCTGTGCTGTGCTTGTGGGATGCTGCTTCCATGATCCAAGGCATAATGGGCAGTTGGCTATGGAAGGTCACAGGCTCAGGGACTATAAGAGCCTCAATTTTCAGATGTCAGTACATGGCCAGTATGCTGCCCTAATGGTATATGTATAGTGCAGGGTTACAAAGGACAGTTTCTTGCATAAGAAGCTTATGGAGAACTTATGGTCATCATAGGTGGTCTAGAGATTCCAGGAGGCATGAAAGGAGTTACTAAAGTGACAATGAAGGAGTCTCTGAGGACACTAACATGAGTGCTTGTTGATTTAAATTTGGACAGAGTCTAACATTTATTATTGAAGAAGTCCCCATTCAAGGTAGTCAATTTGCAAGTAGCAACATCATTGAGATTAAGTAAAATTTGTAAATGATGAATATGGTACGTCCAGAACCCCCCTAAAAAGAAACCTCAAACTGAAAGATGTTGGACTTGTATTAGTATTGTGGGTGCTGAAAGGGTCAGTAGTTTTTTCTTGGCAGTGTCAGAGAAAGAGCAGCCCTTGGTTTAACAAATTATTTTAGAAAGGTAACAGAGAAGGTGGGACCTTGCACTATATGTAGAGTAATGGTCTATCCCCTTTATGTGAGCTCCTTTGTGAATATTATTATGTCTTTAATATGTGTCAAATGGAGGATGAGGAGGATGTCATCAATGTAGTGTCATATCTGTTCCTAGAGAAAGGTGGGTGCAGTTAGGATCTTGCCTGCAAAGACTGTATGTAACAGCAAGGCTGCTGAGGTACCCCATGGGTAGCCTGGTAAATGTGTATTATGTCCTTTTGGAGGTGAAGCCAAATAGTCATTGAGAAGCTGTTGGAATAGACACTGAACAGAATATATTATCCAAATCTATAATAGAAAAATATTTACAAGTTGCTGAGTGGATGGAGTTAGTAATTTCAATAATACTAGTTATTGGATATGGGGGCCTTAATGGACAGGACCACAACACTGAGGTTGTACTTATCTGCTGTAGGCACCATTCACTCTTTCCAGGCTTAAGAACATGCCAGATTGAGGTGCTTAATGCAAGATCAGTGGGGCTAATCACCGCTTTAATAATAAGATCTTTTTTTAATTAAATTTATTGGGGTGACAATTGTTAGTAAATTTACATAGATTTCAGGTGTACAATTCTGTATTACATCATCTATAAATCCCATTGTGTGTTCACCACCCAGAGTCAGTTCTCCTTCCATCACCATATATTTGATCCCCTTTACCCTCATCACCCAACCCCCACCCCCTTACCCTCTGGTAACCACTAAATTGGAAACAACCAAAATGTCCTTCGATAGATGAATGGATAAAGAAGTTGTGGTACATATACACAATGGAATACTATTCGGCGTTAAGGAAAGATGATATAGGAGCATTTGTGACAACATGGATGGATCTTGAGAGTATAATGCTAAGTGAAATAAGTCAGACAGAAAAAGCAGAGAACCCTATGATTTCACTGATATGTGGTATATAAACCAAAAAGAACAAGACAAACAAATGAGAAACAAAAACTCATAGACACAGACAATAATAAGATCTTATATGATAAGTTTGAAGGCCCTATTGTAACTTACATTGGGCCATATTAACTATTTTAACTGGGGAATTCATGGCATCTCATTTAGTCAAGCAAATGACTTTGTAAGTGCCAAATACCTTATTTAATTCTAATTTATTACTCATTGCGTCAGAGTATCTATGCCCATTACAGTATATTTTGTGGTAATGGGTGCTATGACCATGGGGAATTTAGACAAAATAATAATTCTGAGGGTTCAGGTGAGGCATAACTATTTGTCTTCTATTTTATATTCAGTAACTCCCTTAAGATTATAGAGCATACCTTGTTTAAATTTAATGGGCCCCCAAGTATAACTGTATTTTGAGCTCCAGTTTTGATTAAGTCCTTGAAGGTCCACCAATTGGTACATTTCAACAAATGCTGAAATTAATTCAGAACCTATATTATGGAGATGCAAAAGTGCCCTTTTGTGGAGATCCAAGATGGTAGAGTAGACAAGCACTGTGCTTGCATCATTCCATGAACACATCAAAAGTACAACTAAATTATAAAACAATCAACCTGGAGAACCATCTGAAGTCTAGCTGAACAGAAGTTTTATAACTAAGGATATAAAGAAGAAGCCAAGCTGAAACTGGTAGGAGAGGCAGACGTGCAAAATGGGCTGGCCCCACACCCATGTGTGGCAGTTGAAAATCGGGAGAGAGGTTCCACAGAGAGGTGAGGGACCCCAGCCCCACACCAGGCTCCCCAGCCCAGAGTATTCATGCTGGGAAAAGGCGCACCCAGAGCATCTGGCTGTGAAAAACAGTGAGGAGTCCAACTGTTCAGGTGAGATGGAAGGCTGCAAGAAACCCAGCTGTTCTCTTAAAGGGCACATACAGGCACTCATCAGGGGCTCCAGTGGAGGGACGATGACTCCAGGGAAAGTCCGAACATATGAGAAAAGACTGAGTTGGGTAGTTTCAGGGTGAGGTCTGGAGGGACAGTCACCATTTTCCCTGTGTGAGGCCCTCTCCCATGCAGCCAGCAGGCGGGCACATCTTTCCTGTGTTGAGTCCCTCCCCCATGCCCATGGCCAAATCGAATCTGAATTGGCCTGGTAAGCTCCACTTTCTCCACCCTAGTGACTCACTGAGATTCTGCTACACCCAACTCTGTACTGCAGGAGGCTTTATAACCTGGTGAACCTTGCAGAAACCAGCAGATGGCAGCAGGCTTCAGAGAGTTCTGGCTTTTTGCAGAGCTACCCCAGACCAAGTACTAGTAGCAGCCATCCTTGGTTTGTAGCATGGCCTCTCCCATGTGCCTCCAGGTACAACATAGGCAGTGACCAACCATGGATCACTGTAGCTCCTGCCAGGTACTCTCTGGCTAGCCACAGGCAGTGGCTGACCTGGGCCTGCACAGGACCCCCTACCAAGAGGTCTCAGAACCACCACAACAGAGCACCACTCAATTAGCCCCATAAGTGGCATACCCAAAGAGTGATCTCAACAGGCCCCAGAGCTCACTGGGATGAATCCTGCTCCCATGGGGGTAAGTCCCTGCATAGCAGTCTGTAAGATGTGGATGTGGCCAAACACCACGGTCAGTCAACATAAGGGTCAATCCCACTGACTAATGCACCAATAGCAATCAAGGCTCAACTATATCAGGATGGTACACACAACCCACGTAAGGGACACTCCTGAAGTACCCAGCGTAGGTGACCAGGGAGACTGTGCCACTGGGCCCTACAGGACGCCTACTACATAAGGTTACCTGGCCAAGACAGGGAGAAATAGAAGATCTACCCAATACATAGAAACAAACACAGAGAGGCAGTCTAAATGAGGAAACAGAAATATGTCACAAATAAAAAAACAAGAGAAAGCTCCAGAAAAAAAACAACTAAATAAAATGGAGGCAAGCAACCTATCAGATACAGAGTTCAAAACAATGGTTATAAGGATGCTCAAGGAACTTAGTGAGAACTTCAACAAAGAGATAGCAAGCATAAAAAAGTACATAGAAACCATAAAAATGAACCTGTCAGAAGTAACAAATACAATAACTGAAATGAAGAATGCACTAGAAGGAATCACCAGCAGACTAGATGAAGCAGAGGATTGAGTCAGTGATTTGGAAGACAAGGTAGCATAAAACACCAAATTGGAAAAGCAAAAAGAAAAAAGAATCTCTCCCCTCAAAATGAGGATAAACGACTTCTGGGACAACATCAAGCATAACAACATTGGCATAATAAGGGTACCAGAAGAAGAAGAGAGAGCAAGGAACTGAGAATCTATTTGAATAAATAACGATGAAAGACGAACCTGGTGAAGGAAATAGACATACATGTCGAGAAGAGTCCCAAACAAGATGAACCCAAAGCGGCCCACACCAAAACACATCATAATTAAAATAGCAAAGGTTAAAGACAAAAAGAGAATCCTAAAAGCTAGAAGAGAAAAGCAGTTAGTTACCTACAAGAGAGCTCCCATAAGAGTGTAAGTTGATTTCTCAACAGAAACTTTGCAGGCCAGAAGGGATTGGCATGAAATATTCAAAGTGATCAAAAGTCAGGACCTAGAATCAAGATTACTCTAACCAGCAAGGCTGTCATTTAAAAGTGAAGGACAGGTAAAGAGCTTCCCAGACAAGAAAAAGTAAAAGGAGTTCATCACCACCAAACCAGTATGACAAGGAAATTTAGAGGGAGACTTTTTTAAGATGGAAAAAGATTAAAAATACGAATAATAAAATAGCAACAACTACATAATCTATCACCAATTGCTTTCAATGTAAATGGATTAAATGCTGCAATCAAAAGATAGGGTGGCTGAAAGGATAAGAAAACAAAACCCTTACGTAGGCTGCCTATAAAAGACTTCAGGTTGACAGTCACACACAGACTGAAAGTAAAGGGATGGAAAAAGTCAGTTCATGAAAATGGAAACATAAAAAAAAGCTAGGATAACAATATTTATACCAGATAAAACAGACTTTTTAAAAAAGGCTATAATAAGAGACAAAGAAGGACCCAGTAATCCTATCACTGGGTATTGATCTGAAAAAATTCAAAACACTATTTTGAGGGGATATGTGCATCCATATGTTCATTGCAGCATTGTTTATAGTGGCTAAGATGTGGAGGCAGCCGGGGTGTCCATTGATGGATGAATGAATAAAGAGGAGGTGGTACATATATACAATGGAATATTGCTTGGCCATGGAAGGGAATGGGTTCTTGTAATCTGCAGCAGCATGGATGGACCTGGAGGGTATTGTGCTGAGTGGAGGATATCAGACAGACGCAATGTGATTTTGCTTTTTTGTGGAATCTAAAGAACAAAACAAAGAAAACAAACAGAAACAAACTCATAGATACAGAGAACATTTTGATGGTTGCCAGATGGGAGTGGGGTTGAGGGGGTGGGTAAAAAAGGGGAAGCATTAAAAAGTACAACTTTGTTTTTACAAAGTAGGCATAGGGATGTAAGGTACAACATAAGGACTATAGTCAATAATATTGTAATCACTATATATGAAGTCAGATGGGTACTAGATTTGTTGGATGATAGATGGGAGGGAGTTGGGGCAGGGTGAAAAAAGTGAAGGGATTAAGAAGTACAGATTGGTAGGTACAAAATAGTCATGAGAATGTAAAGTATAGGGAATATAGTCAAATATATGGTAATAACTATGTATAGTGCCAGGTGAGTACTAGACTAAACAGGGAGATCACTTCTTAAATTATACAAATGTCTAACTTCTATGCTGTATCCCTGAAATTAATATAAAATAATACTAAATGTCAAAATAAATTAACAAAACATACCTTTTTGTCTTTCTGCTGTATAAATTATTTTAGTAAATTTTGGACTTCCTTTGTGTCAAATTGTGGACCTTGGCTTCAATTTAATTTTGTTTTCTTCCAACCCTGAAGATCGAGCTCTTTGTTGCCACAGAGGCATAAGCAGCAGAGTGGCATAGCAGAACATTGGGTCCACAATTCTGAAACAGTTCCTACTCTTTTTCCTGCAGAGGCCTCCCTTTTTTCTCTTTCTAAAACTTCCCTCATAATAATTTAGATTTCTAGCCATAGAAATCACAGCTTTTAGTTTCCAGTCACCTGTGATGTGGATTTCTTGGTGGTTATTGGGAAAGATTCAGAAGCTCTGGGGCCCACCTCATAGGTGGCTGCCTCCGCCTCCAGGGAATGCCAGTCAATTTTCCCTGAGTTGAGGTCCACACAGAGTAAGAGCATTTTGTTTATGGCCTGGATAGGAATCCATCAAACCCCATGATTGCAACATTAACCCTTTGGTGTGCTGGTAAGCAGCAGCACTAGGGAAAGCTCAGGCACATTGCCTAGGGGGGGGGGGTTATGCATTGGAAGAGCAATTAAGTATGAAACACTCCTTTGCATTTTTTTAAATAATCAGTACCTGGACCATGGGCCACCATGGATGTGCACATTAATTTATTTGGGGGTCAGGAGAGCATACATGAGAGCAACAGGGAAGTAGCAGCACAGGAGAGAAGCAAGGATGCTACCCGTGCCTGAACAACAATGCCTATTGGGCTACTAGGGTGCCATGCTTAATTCTACCCAGGTGATATCCTTCCTTCCCACAAACCTCACAAAGTGGTGTCCCCAGAGGGCTGTTCTGGCAGTGCACAATCACAAACAAGGTTTACACGGCTGCCCAAGCAGTTAGTAACAGTAACAAGGTTAGACCGGTGATCCAAGTGCTGTAGCCTAACCCTTGGTAACTGGGACTCAAGTGCCTACTGGTTAACATTCTGTGTGTGATATGCAGGCCAATCCAATAGCATATCATGACGTGGTATAGTCAATTAATGATCATTCTTATCTTGAAGATTAGAGCATTTAGAGTGAGAAGAGATGATAATACCTGGAAAAGACAGCACAATGCCATGCAAGCCAAAATGCAAGTCCACCATAAATTGGCTTTTCTTTCCCAGACAGTATTTGCCATGTTATGGAACCAGTTAATTAGTCATGAGCAGTTAATTAAAGCTGACCAGATGTCCTTGGTCATGGTTGTTCATCTTGTTCATGATGCCAGTTGTATTGAACACTTCTTCACCTCATTGGTGAGGGAAAGATCTTGCCCTAGGGTTATGGGGATGACAAAACACAAAACACCCAACACTGGACAGATGAGTCTGACAGTAGTTCATTAGTCACATATTCTCACAGCCTAGACGAGGAGGACACTGTAAGTCACACAGAGCAACAAAGGGTTTGCTCTTGAGAATAGAGTGAACAACCAGGGGTGGTGAGAGGCAGACTTTACAGTATCAAGAGGATGGGGTGACCCCTGGTTTTTGTGGGAGGATGTGATTGGCTTGTTTAAATAATTCTGTGGGCTGGCAGAGAACTGAAGACCACTACTCAGGGATAAGCAAACACTGTGCCTATTTTCTGTGATAAGGAGGATTGTTTGGCTAGAGGACCTTATCTGTGGAAGCAGAATGGGGAGGGGAATTTGCATTTAGGCCATTTAAGACACTCCCAATTTTACCAGATGTCAAGGCAACACATAATATTAATTTTAGGCTGTGTACCATATTCTTTTTTTCCTTTCTGATTTAAAAGACAATTGCATAAAGCCAACATGACAAATCTGTGTTGATAGACATATAATGTATAACGATGGAGTTTTATGACAATAACAGCACAAAGGAAGGGGAGAGAATGGAACTACCTTGGAGCAAAGTTCTTAAATAATACTGAAATTAATGAGGTATTAATTTCAACTAGGATTTAGAAATTAGTATGTTAATTGCAATCCCCAGGGAAGCCACAAAAGAAAATAACTGAAAATATAGTAAATGAAACAACAGGGTAATTAAAATGGTAAACTAGAAAACAATCAATTTAACGCAAAAGAAGGCAGTAATGGAGGAGTTGATAAACAAAAAAGACATGAAACATAAAAAACAAAAGCAAAATAGCAGACACAAATCTTATCTTTTTGGTAATTACATTAAATTCAAATAGATTAAACACTACAATCAAAAACAAAGATTGGAAAAGTAGATTAAAAGGCATGATCCAATGATATATATAACAGACATGCTTTGGATTCAAAGACACAATTAAGTTGAAAGTAAAAGGATGTACAGTTGACACTTGAACAATGTGTGGGTGGTAGGGGTGCCGACCCCCTGCACAGTTGAATATCCACGTTTAACTTTTGACTCCCCCAAAACTTAACTACCAATGGACTACTGTTGACTGGAAGCCTTACCAATAACATAAACAGTTAATTAACACATATTTTGTATAGTATATGTATTATATGTATATATATTATATGTATTATTCTTACAATAAAGTAAGCTAGAGAAAAGAAAATGTTAAGAAACTTATAAAAGAGAGATACTACATTTTCAGTATTTATTGAAAAAAAGCTGCATATAAGTAGACCCAACACACATTATTCAAGGGTCAACTGTATCAAGAAAACAGTAACCAAAACAGAGTTAAAATGGATATACTAATATCAGACAAAATAAACTTTAAGACAAAAATTGTTTCTAGAGACACAGATGGACATTTTATAATGATAGTAAGGTCAACAAGTCAGGGAAGGAGATATAACAATTATAAATACACACAGCAAAAAGCAGACATCCCTCCCCCATATACATGAAACAAAAACTGACAGAATTGCAGGGAGAAATAGACAATTCAACAATAATAGTTGGGGACATCACTACAGATCTTACAGAATTTTTTTAAAAAGGAATACTATAAACAATTGTATGTCAAAAAATTAGATAACCTAGACGAAATGGACAAATTTCTAGAAAGACACAACTTACCAAAAATGACTCAAGGAGAAACAGAAAGTCTGAATAGACCTACACAAGTAAAGTGATTGAATCAGAACTCAAATATTCCCACCAAAGAAAAGCCCAGGACCAGAGATCTTCACTGATGAATTCTAGCAAGCATTTAAACAAGAATTAACACCAATCCTTCTGTTCAAGCCAGAAAACTTTCCATCATCATTTCCATTCTTCCCTTTCCATCGTTCTTTCCCCCATGTACTCCAAGTGATTAGCACAGTGCTTGGCACATAGTAGGCATGTCTCATTTAGTCAATGAATAATGAGCTCTTACTATAGTCCATGTATTGTTATATGGCATTAGACCTAAAATAGTGAACAAAACAAGTCCCTGACCTCATGGAACTTACATCCTAGGGAGGGAATGAATGAATGAATTGATAAATCTTTTAGTACTTAAATCAAGCACCACTTTCTCCTATCCTTCCTGCTTGGGTTAGGAACTGAAAAGTATCTCAGTCCTCTCTCAGTATTCTGTGCTGAAATTATCTTTTTTTTTAATTTCTCTCTCCCAATTAACCAAAATACTTGAAAGCAGGATCTGAATCTTATTTATTTCTCTGACCTGACATACAGCAAGTGCTCAATAATAGTTTATTCTATACTATTCGAGGTGTTTTCAAACTTTGAATACCATCTCTACACTCTCGGGTTCAATTCCGCCTCTAGACCCTCCCCCATACATACACAACTTAATGTGACCAGGAACACT
Organism: Rhinolophus hipposideros; assembly: GCF_964194185.1. Lineage (NCBI taxonomy): Eukaryota > Metazoa > Chordata > Mammalia > Chiroptera > Rhinolophidae > Rhinolophus > Rhinolophus hipposideros. Next base: position 35,846,611 of record NC_138046.1, read on the forward strand.
AGTCAGTTGTTTGTTTTTCCTGGATTCCAGATTCATTTCATACACAGGGCCCTGGGGTGGTGCCTCAGGCAAAACCTAGGAGTCTTGAAGTACTCTCAACTGCCCATGGAGAAGAGACTACTCAGCCCTTTCTTTGAGTTTAAAAAGAGTTCTTACATCCCTATCTATTTTGATCCTTTTGGTCCTGAAAGTCTACCCTTTCCACTGTAAACTGGGGCCTTAACAATTCCAAGCACTGCCTTCATTCTGGGTCAGATCCCTGTGGTGATTCTGAGGTACACTCTGGAGGGCTTAGGTGGAAGTTTTTCAAATTAGGGAAACAGAGATCAGCAAGAAAGTGTGACTAGCTCATTCAACCTACCTCCACTACTGGGAAACATTTCAAAACACAGATCCTGGTGAGGGACGCCCAGCAAAGTCAGCTTGTATGTAAAGCACACTATATCATTTGAGTGATAGTACATGGCAGTCACCTAGATCTTTGGTGTATGTTCTATCTGTTGAGTATAACACCAACTACAGAATTTCTGCAAGTCAGTATAGTAACCCCCATGCTTCTGATAGAAAAATAGGCCAAGGAGAGTTAATTAAACTAGGGGACTCCAGTCATTTGTGAGGAGAGGCCATTTTTCATTTCACATAAGCCTTGAGAACACCTGTGGGGGATGGGGGCATGTATGCTTGAGTATGTGTGTATAAGTATATTGGAGGAAGCTGTCAGTGAAGGCCTTGAGCTGTGGGGGGAATACTAAGAGTGATAGAACTGAGGGGACTTGAGGAATAGATAACAATGGAAATAAGAAGGGGTCAAAGGAACTGACAGGGAAGAGTCTGGGGGCAGGAGGGAGGCTGACAGTAAAGGTCCTTGTAGTGGGAGGAACTAACAACCGTACAGTGATAATGCTATGTGGAGCCATAGAGGGGCTGCTGGCGTTTGCTGCATTTCCTTACTAGTTGATCTAGTGTCCTAGTTGGGGCCATCTGGGATGGACTAATAATGTATGTGCCCCACTACAATGCCAACACATCAAACAAGCCACCATTAGAACAGGATCATTTTCCTCCAGGCAGCTGCTTGCTGCAATCATTCTGCTGATTAAATTTCATTCTGGAAAGTACTGCACAGGCATTAATTAGGTGTCATAGCCACTCCATCCTATAGAGCCAAAGCCTCTCTAACCTTTAAAAATACATCGAACAGTTGCTTGAACATATCTCCCTAGGGAGGACAAGTCCACAGAAGTCTATGCTCTCCTCGCCTCCTTCCAGCTGATCTTCCTATCCCCTGGAGATAGAAAGGGTAATGGAGACCTTTCTGACATTTTTGCCTGGGAGACTCTGGCCAGCTTTCTGTCTTGGTGGTGCCAGCAAACTCCTACATATGTGGATTTGAAGGCCTGGAAGGGTTTCCCCATCTCAAAATAGCTTCCCCACTGGCCTGCTCCACTGCCTGACATTTTCATTGTAATTAGTGTTCCTTTCAGTTAAAACATTGTCGTCTCCAAAAATCCCCTGTTTAAGCAAAATAAAATAAAATGGGTTTACCTGGAAATAAGAGTCCATAAATAATAATGGAAGCTTACTATCACAGAGTACTTTTTCTTGCTTTCAGTGTACTTTCTATCTCATTTCATCTTTACATCAACCCTGTGATAAAGGTATTATTATTATTATCCCCATTTTGCAGATGTCAAAATGGAAGCTCAGAGAGATTAATTGGTTTGGTCCAAGGCTTAGGGGTAGAAATTGGTCTCCTGATGCCAAGCCTTAAGCATTCTCTGTCATACCAACACAAATGAATACTGGCAACTGAGAATTCTAAAAAGACCTGTGTTTTGATGGGAATGCAGGCAATGACTGAAGTCACCTCCAAGTAGGGTGTCAGAGAAAGGGCCTGCAAATAGCAGGAAGGTCTGGTAGAGACAATGAGCACCTAGGTAAAGCAAGAAACATGGGGAGGTAAGAGGGGCGGAAAGCAGCCTGGTCTACTCAATTTAGATGTTAGTATTAGTGCTCCCCTATTTCTGTCTCCCAAGCTGGTAGGTGGCAAATAAAATGCCTTATCTCTTAGTTGAGCCTTCTTGCCAGAAATGGTGGAGAGATGCCGGATGTGAGTGGAGGCAGGAAGTTCAAATATTTGTGTTCTCCTGGGTTGCGCTGCCTTTGATGATGTGTACCAATAACCTCTGGCCACCCACTGTGTTCAGGCAGCATCCATTCAAGTCCAGGGCATTAGAATGATGATACAACATTATAACATTGTGTCAGTAATGAAAGACAGTGCCCTGTCCTTAATGCATAATGTCATTTAAGATGCAGTATGTAATAGACTGCAACTTAATTAGAAAGTATGTCTTGGACCATTCAGGATGCTGCAGAACATTTGGCATAGCCATTAAAAACTGTTCTCCAGAGCCCAAGAAACTAATTGCAAATGGTTAGGTAATGCACAGCTGATGGAAAGATTTCCTTTTAAATTGATTCCATGGTGTATGTGCAGAGATGTTTATAGCAGTATTGCTTATAACCATGAAAAATGAACTAAATTAAATTTCCAACCATGGGGACTTGGTTAAATAAGTCTGAAACATTCACACGACGGAATGTTATGCAGCTGCTAAAAAAATGACATAAATCTATATATACTGACGTGGAAATATGCCCATGAAATATTATTGGGTTTTTAAAAAGGTAAGTTACACGATAATATTTATAGTTTGGTTCCATTTTTGTTCACTATCTATGTGTGTAACTGTGTATATGTACTTGTTGTATGTGCATAGGAAAAATGGAAAAACCTGGGAAAATATACACCAGATTTTTAATAGAGGTTACCGCTGACGAGTGAGATTGGGGAGGAAAAGACTTTCACTTTTTAATTTCGATACTTCTGTATTGTTTGAAATTTGGGTGCATAATTCACTTTTGTAATTGTTGGCTATTAAAGGACAGCAGCCTTTATTGAACAACCCCCTCCTCGTTATAGCAGGATTCTGGGTTGCTGGGCAGAGCTGAGAAGCAGGCATGGAGTTAGGTGCATTTCACTTTCAGTAGAACTTCCTACAGGTCCAATTGAACTGCAGTGCTGGTATTTCTTTTAAATAGTAAGACACGAAAAATACAACCTAACCAAAGGAATCCTCCCTAATAAACAAAGTTGCTCATTTTATTCCTTTTTCTGTCTTTACCTCAAATTCCCCCATTCTACTTGAGGCAGAGTTCCTTTATTTTCCCAGACAGGTCAGTTTCCCAGAAAGCTATTTCCCCCTACCAGTGTAATTTCAGGGGCATAGACAGAACTGGACCAGAAAAAGTACTTGCCCACCTGCCAGCACCAGTAAGTTTTAATCACACAGTGAAAGAGAAGTACAAATTCCCTTGAGAGAAGTGACATATTGCCTGGAACTTGTACTCAGGCAAGGAAAACTGAAATCAGAGCCGTGTGTGTGTGTGTGTGTGTGTGTGTGTGTGTGTGTGTGAGAGAGAGAGAGAGAGAGAGAGAGAGAGAGAGAGAGAGAGAGAGAGAGAGAGAGAAGAGAGAGCACAAAAATAGGTGGGTCCAGAGTGTCCCCAATCAAACAGTGCAGGGAGAATAGAGTACAATTTATGAAACATTTACCTGTATAATTTATTTATAAAATGAAATTTGGGGGGTTGCTAATATTAATAATAACACGTGTTCATTGAACATATTTGACAGATACAGCAAACAAAGAATTCCACCTCCCGGAGATAACTACAATGAATATGTCAATCAATTTCCTTCTAGTCATTTTTCTTTGCATTTATATGCAAATTTAAACAAAATTGGGGTCAAACTATACATGCAGTTCTTAGACTGCTTTTTCACTCATCATTATGGATATTTCTATATCCTTACCATTTGAACACACAATTGTGATAGCTGTATAATATATGCATCTTACGGCTATGGTGTCATCTAGTTAATCATTCCCCTAATTTGGGGCATTTCAAGTTTTTTTTCCCCAATTTTTCTCCTTATTATAAATAGCATTGCCATGGACATCCTTGCACATAAATCTTAGTCTAGAGGTCTCTTTCCTTAGTCCAGATCCCCAGAAGTGGAATTACTGCATCACAAAGTGCAAACATTTTTAAAGGCTCTGTGCAGCACTTTGAACTGGGTGCAAACCAACTGAATCCCAGAAACTACTACACAAATCCTCTCCAGTCCAAACTTGAAGCAGGCAGTTGGACACAGTCACACCCCCTGTCTGTCACAATACCACACCTAATTAGGTGTTTGATGGTCATAAAAGAAAAGGATGTACTGAGCTGTGCAATTAATTAGAGGAAGGAAACAGAGCAGTTACAGCTTAACTGAATCCTATCCCCACCACCCGCCATCTCTGGCAGGTAAACCAAGCCATCCAAGCTGTAAGACCTCGCCTAGTGATCACCCCCAACACATCTGTGGGCTTGAAGTCACTCACAATCATCTCATGCCCTTTTCCCCTGATTAAAAAGTAAAACATATGGTGATTTTTTTTCTGTATAGATTTTTGCTTCAATAGTTTATAAAATATGTTAATTATGTTAACCAATTAACTTATCTCACTCTCACCTTAATATTTGTGATTATTAACCTGTTACATTTATTCTACAGTTCAAAGAGGCATTATCTAGCCTTTTTGAATATCAAGATTGTGCTAGTATATTCATTGCCACATACCTTACTGTTCTCTGTTGCCTTCAAATTCTGGGAAAAAATAAAAATGAAAAAATAAATCACCTCCTCTATGTAGTAAGAAAAAGATTGATTTTCTGAATTTGCCTGGCAAGAATTCACTAGAAGTACTTCTGAACATAAAATGGTGGTATGAGGTGAAATTCTTGAAATTTCCCCAGGAATTTACAAAAAAATTGAACAGCTATACTTCCACAAAGGCCTCCTGGTACAGCACACAGGCAAGACTAAGAGACATGCAATAGAAATAATCTAAAGGGGGCAGAGAACCTGAAGAGACATTTCTCCAAAAAGGACATATAAATGGCCAATACACATGAAAAAATGCTCAAATCACTAATCATCAGAGAAATGCAAATAAAAACCACAATGAGATATTGCCTCACCCCAGTTAGAGTGGCTATCATCAACAAGACAAATAGTAACAAGTGTTGAAGAGGCTGTGGAGTAAAAGGAACCCTCATACACTGTTGGTGGGAATGCAGATCAGTGCAGCCTCTATGGAGTGTGGAGGTTCCTCAAAAAATTAAGAATAGAATTACCATATGACCCAGCAATCCCTCTCCTGGGTATCTACCCCAAAACACCTGAAAACATTTATCCATAAAGACAAGTGTGCTCCAATGTTCATTGCAGCTTTATTTATGGTGGCTAAGACATGGAAACAACCAGTGTCCGATAGATGATTGGATAAAGAAGTTGTGGTACATATACACAATGGAATACTATTCTGCCATAAAAAAAGATGAAATAGCACCATTTGTGACAATATGGATGGACTTTGAGATTATAATGCTCAGCGAAATTAAGTCAGACAGAAAAAGTAGAGAGCCATATGATTACACTGATATATGGTATATAAAACTGAAAAGAACAAAAGAATAAGACAAACAAATGCAGAAACAAAAACTCATAGACAGGGACAGATCAAAATGGCGGCGTGAGGTGAGCCTCTGTAAAGCTCTCCTGGAATTTACAACTAATTGGACAACAATAACTCCACAAAACACTCCCTGCACAGCAGACAGGCAAGACGAAGAGGTCCACTACTGAATTCACCTCCAGGTGGGTGAATCGCGCGAGCGGGGGAGGAGGGAAGGGAGAAGTGCGGGACGGAGCCCCGCGGGCGCAGGACAAAGACCTAGCTCAGTGCTCCGAGCTCGCTGCATCCCGGAACTACCGCAGCTGCGGGAAAGGGAAGGACTCGGACTGCTAGGGCTCCGCTTACGGCCCACAGGGCTGAGGGGGCAGCATATAGCACAGCTGAACCCAACGTTCACGGCAGACCTCGGAGAAAAGACTGAGGGAAGAAGGCTGAAAACTGTGATTAAGCCCTCACTGCCGAGCAGAGAACGGAAGCCTTAGGCACTGAGACTAGCCGCCCCTCCCTACCCTCCCAGAGCTCGCCCCACCCCCACCTGCCCGGTGCTAGAAGCGATAAACTAGCAGTGTCAGATCACAAGGACAGGATCTTTGCTGTTCTGAGAACTGTGGACTGCAGAAACAGATTCGCAGCCCAACTAGTTACGGCAAAGGGGAGGGAGCTGTGGAAGCAGGACCGGCTGTGGTGGTGGTCGCCGCCATTGCTCTGGGCCACCTCTCACAACTCACCCCGCCCCTGGCCCCACCTATCTGGGCGGATCCCTGCAGGAGTAAACAGAACTGCTGAAACATACGGGCTCTGAATCGGGTGCAGAAAGAGCTTTGGAACTTCAAAAGCTCTCCGCACCCCCACAGGGACGTGACGCCCTATGACCTAGGTGAACTGTTAACAGAGGAGAGGCCCGTCTCCCAGGGAATCCCCCCATCGTGTGAGAAGCTGGAAAAGTGCAGAGAAAATATAGCACTACTGTGTCAGAGAGACCTCTTCCTATCAACCTGTTGAATAAACCACTCCTGTAGATGTCTAGGAAGAGAAATAATAAATCAGTAATTGCCATGAATAACCAAGGCAACAAGACAGCTCAAAAAGAAAGTGAAAAGTCTCCAGAAAAGGAACTTAGAGATATGGAAATATGTGACTTAAATGATAGAGAATTCAAGATTGCAGTTCTGAAAAACCTCAAAGAGATGCAAGAAAACACAGAAAGGCAATTTAATGAACTGAGAAACGCAATCAAAGAACAACATGAGCATTTTACGAAAGAGATTGAAATTTTAAAAAAGAACCAAATGGAATTTCTGGAGATTAAGAACTCAATAGAAGAAATTAAGAATGAAATAACCAGCTTAGGTAGTAGAGTTGACCAGATGGAAGAAAGAATCAGTGACATCGAAGATAGAAACCTGGAAATTACACAGATGGAAGAAGAAAGAGACTTGAGACTTAAAAGAAACGAAAGAACTCTACAAGAACTTTCTGACTCCATCAGAAAGAGCAATATAAGAATAATGGGCATACCAGAAGGAGAAGAAAGAGAGAAGGGAACAGAGAATATACTCAAAGAAATTGTCAATGAGAACTTCCCAAATTTGTGGACAGAACTGGATCCTCGAATCCAAGAAGCAAATAGAACACCTAATTACCTCAATCCCAACAGGCCTTCTCCAAGACACATTGTATTCAAGCTGTCTAAAATTAACTCCAAAGAAAGAATCCTCAAGGCAGCCAGGGAAAAGAAGACGGTAACCTACAAAGGAAAGCCCATTAGATTATCATCCGATTTTTCAGCAGAAACTCTACAAGCCAGGAGGGAGTGGAACCAAATATTCAAACTATTGAAAGAGAGAAATCATGAGCCAAGAATAATATATCCAGCGAAGATATCCTTTAGATATGAAGGAGGAATAAAGACCTTTCCAGACATACAGAAGCTGAGGGAATTTTCTAATACACGACCTGCACTACAAGAAATACTAAAGGAGGCTATTAGACCACCATCAACAGGGACAATTTGTGGCAACCGAAACATAAAAAGGGGGAGCGTAAAGGCCTGAACCGGAATATGGGAATGGAGAAAGTAAGCGTGCTGAAGAAAATGGAATACTCTAAATATCAAACTTACTTTTACATAATCTTAAGGGTAACCACTCAAAAAAATTCCAGAACTGAAATATATATTGTAATAAAAGAAGAAACAGAGGGAAACATCATAGAATACCACCACACAGAAATAATCGACAACAACAAAAAGGCAAAGAAACAATGGAGACACAGCCTTACCAGAAAACTAAAGCTAGAATGACAGGAAATCCTCACGTATCAATAATCACCCTAAATGTAAATGGACTGAACTCACCAATAAAAAGGCACAGAGTAGCAGATTGGATCAAAAAACTAAACCCAACCATATGCTGTCTCCAAGAGACACATCTCAGCTACAAGGACAAGCATAGACTCAAAGTGAAAGGGTGGAAACTGGCACTCCAAGCAAATGGTACCCAGAGAAAATCAGGTGTAGCCATAATGATATCAGATGAAACAGACTTCAGGGTGAAAAAGATAACAAGAGACAAAGATGGACATTTCATAATGGTAAAGGGGACTATACAACAAGAAGACATAACAGTCATCAATATTTATGCCCCCAATCAGGGAGCACCAAAATACACCAAGCAACTACTAACAGAACTAAAGGGAGAAATTGACCAAAACACAATTATACTAGGGGACTTAAATACATCATTGACAGCTATGGATAGATCATCCAAACAGAAAATAAATAACGAAATTGCAGCCCTAAATGACACATTAAATGAAATGGACATCATTGACATATATAGAGCACTTCATCCTAAAACATCAGATTATACATTCTTTTCGAGTGTACATGGAACATTCTCAAGGATAGACCATATATTGGGACATAAAAGCAGCCTCAGCAAATTTAAGAAGATTGAAATCATACCAAGCATATTCTCTGATCACAAGGCTTTGAAATTGGATATCAACTGCGAAAAGAAAGCAAAAAGAAACACAAATACATGGAGATTAAACAACATACTTTTAAAGAACGACTGGGTCAAAGAAGAAATTAGAGGAGAGATCAAAAGATATATAGAAACAAATGACAATGAAAATACATCCTACCAAAATTTTTGGGATGCGGCGAAAGCAGTTATAAGAGGGAAATTTATATCATTACAGGCCTATCTCAAGAAACAAGAAAAATCCCAAATAAACAACCTCATGTTACACCTCAAAGAACTAGAAAAAGAAGAACAAGTGAAACCCAAAGTCAGCAGAAGAAAGGAAATAACAAAAATCAGAGCAGAGCTAAATGAAATAGAGAACAAAAAGACAATAGAAAAAATTAATGTGACAAAGAGCTGGTTCTTTGAAAAAATTAATAAAATCGACAAACCCTTGGCTAGACTCACTAAGATAAAAAGAGAGAAGACACTAATTAACAAAATCAGAAATGAGAAAGGGGAAGTTATCACGGACACCACAGAAATACAAAGGATCATCCAAGAATACTATGAAGGACTATATGCCACCAAATTTAATAACCTAGAAGAAATGGACAAGTTCTTAGAAACATATAGCCTTCCAAGGCTGAACCATGAAGAACTGGAAAACCTAAACAGACCGATCACCAGTAAAGACATTGAATCAGTCATCCAAAACCTTCCCAAAAGCAAAAGTCCGGGACCAGATGGCTTCACTAGTGAATTCTACCAAACCTTCAAACAGGATCTAATACCAATCCTGCTCAAACTCTTCCAAAAAATTGAAGAAGAGTCAGTACTCCCTAACTCATTTTATGAGGCCAACATTACCCTGATACCAAAACCTGGTAAGGACAACACAAAAAAAGAAAACTACAGACCTATATCTCTGATGAATACTGATGCAAAAATCCTAAACAAAATTTTAGCAAATCGAATACAACAATGCATTAAAAAGATTATTCATCATGACCAAGTGGGGTTCATCCCCGGGGCACAAGGATGGTTCAACGTCCGCAAATCCATCAATGTGATACATCACATAAACAAAATAAAGGACAAAAATCATATGATTATATCAATTGATGCAGAAAAAGCATTTGACAAGATACAGCATCCATTTATGATTAAAACACTTAATAAAATAGGTATAGAAGGAAGATACCTCAACATAATAAAGGCCATCTATGACAAGCCCTCAGCTAATCTCATAATTAATGGTGAAAAACTGAAGCCCTTTGCTCTACGTTCAGGAACACGACAGGGCTGTCCCCTATCACCTCTGCTTTTCAACATAGTGTTGGAAGTCCTTGCCAGAGCCATCAGGCAAGAGAAAGAAATAAAAGGCATCCAAATTGGGAATGAAGAAGTTAAAATATCACTCTTTGCAGATGATATGATGCTATATATAGAAAACCCTAAAGACTCCACCAAAAAGCTGTTAGAAACAATCAATGAATACAGTAAAGTTGCTGGCTACAAAATCAACGTACAAAAGTCCATTGCATTCCTATATACTAACAATGAAATCTCAGAAAAAGAAATACAAAAAACAATTTGTTTTGCAATTGCAGCAAAAAGAATAAAATACCTAGGAATAAATTTAACCAAGGATGTGAAGGATTTATATGCTGAAAACTATAAGACATTTTTGAAAGAAATTGAAGATGACACAAAGAAATGGAAGGACATTCCGTGCTCATGGCTTGGAAGAATCAACATAGTTAAAATGGCCATATTACCCAAAGCAATATACAGATTTAATGCAATCCCCATCAAAATCCCAATGGCATTTTTTAAAGAAATAGAACAAAAAATCATCAGATTTGTTTGGAACCACAAAAGACCCCGAATAGCCAAAGCAATCTTAAGAAAAAAGAACAGTGCTGGAGGTATCACACTGCCTGACTTTAGCTTATACTACAGGGCTACAGTAATCAAAACAGCATGGTATTGGCGGAAAAACAGACACGTAGACCAATGGAATAGAATTGAGAACCCAGAAATAAAACCACATAAATATGGACAGATAATTTTTGACAAAGAAGCTAAAAACATACAATGGAGGAATGACAGCCTCTTCAATAAATGGTGCTGGCAGAATTGGATAGCCACGTGCAAAAGAATGAAACTGGACTGCTATCTGTCACCATGTACCAAAATTAATTCAAAATGGATCAAAGACTTAAGCATAAGACCTGACACAATAAACTGCATTGAAGAAAACATAGGTACTAAACTTATGGACCTTGGGTTCAAAGAGCATTTTATGAATTTGACTCCAAAGGCAATGGAAGTAAAAGATAAAATAAACAAATGGGACTATATGAAACTTAAAAGTTTCTGCACAGCAAAAGAAACCATCGACAAAATAAAGAGGGTACCGACTGAATGGGAGAAGATTTTTGCAAATAGTTCCTCCGACAAGGGTCTAATATCCAAAATATACAAGGAACTCATGAAACTCAACAACAAAAAAACGAACAACCCAATTGAAAAATGGGCAGAGGACCTAAAGAGACATTTCTCTAAAGAGGACTTCCAAATGGCAAATAGACATATGAAAAAATGCTCAACATCACTAATCATCAGAGAAATGCAAATAAAAACCACAATGAGATATCACCTCACCCCAGTCAGAATGGCTATCATCAACAAGACAAATAGCAACAAGTGTTGGAGAGGCTGTGGAGAAAAAGGAACCCTCATACACTGTTGGTGGGAATGCAGACTGGTGCAGCCGCTATGGAAGGCAGTGTGGAGGTTCCTCAAGAAATTACAAATAGAATTACCATATGACCCAGCAATCGCTCTCCTGGGTATCTACCCCAAAAATATAAAAGCATTTCTCTATAGAGACACGTGTACTCCAATGTTCATTGCAGCTTTGTTTACGGTGGCCAAGACATGGAAACAACCAAAATGTCCTTCGATAGATGAATGGATAAAGAAGTTGTGGTACATATACACAATGGAATACTATTCAGCGTTAAGGAAAGATGATATAGGAACATTTCTGACAACATGGATGGATCTTGAGAATATAATGCTAAGCGAAATAAGTCAGACAGAAAAAGCAGAGAACCCTATGATTTCACTGATATGTGGTATATAAACCAAAAACAAGACAAACAAATGAGAAACAAGAACTCATAGACACAGACATAGTTTAGTGGTTACCAGAGGGTAAGGGGGGTGGGGGGAGGGAGATGAGGGTAAGGGGGATCAAATATATGGTGATGGAAGGAGAACTGACTCTGGGTGGTGAACACACAATGGGATTTATTGATGATGTAATACGGAATTGTACACCTGAAATTATGTAATTTCATTAACAATTGTCACCCCAATAAATAAATTAAAAAAAAAAAAAAAAAAAAAAAAAAAAAAAAAAAAAAAAAAAAACTCATAGACATAGACAATAGTGGTTACCAGAGGGTAAGGGGAGAGGAGTGTTCTAAAAGAGGGTAAACGGGGTCAAACATATGGTCATAGAAGAACTGACTCTGGGTGGTGAATACATAATATGAGATATAGATGATGTATTACAGAAATGTACACCTGAAATCTATGTAACTTTACTAGCAATTGTCACCCCAATAAACTTTAATTTAAAAAAAGAAAGAAATCATCTAAAGGTGGGGAAATTGGGCAAGTAGGAGAGGAAGGAAAGGGGAAGTGCGGAGACGTGGGCCACACAGGCGCAGGACACAGACCAAGCTCGGAGCTCTGAGCTCACTGCATTCCAGAGCTGTTGCAGTCACAGGAGAGGGAAGAATTCAGACAGCTAGTGCTCCACTTATGTCCCACAGTCCTACCTGAGGGATCAACATATAACATGGCTGAAATCACTGCTCAAGACAGAGACCTCGGAGCAAAAACTGAGTAAAAATGGTGAAAATGGCGGTTTACGCTCACTGCCAAGCAGAGGACGGAAGGCTAGAAGGCTAGAAGGCTATTCGACCCTTCCCCACCCTCCCAGAGCTCCCCTGCCCCCACTTGCCCAGTGCTATAAGTGGAACGGTAGCTGTGTCAGATCAAAAGAACAGAATATTTGCAGTTCTGAGAACTGTGGTCTGCAGCCACAGACTCACCCCAACTAGTTCTGCCAAAGGGGGGTGAGTATTGTGTGCAAGACTGGCTGTGCTGGTGGATGCCGCCATTGCTCTAAGCACACAGAGCCACAACCCACCCAGCCCCTGTCCCCATCTATCTGGGCAGATCCCTGCAGGAGTAAAAAGATCCACTGAAACACAGGGTCTAAAACTGGTGTAAGAAGAGCTCTGGAACTTCAGAAGCTATCCACGTCTCCCCATGGAGATGGTGCCCTGTGACCCAGGTGACCTGTTCACCAAAGAGAAGCCCGCCTGCCAGGGAATCATCGCACCATGTGAGAAGCCAGAAGAGTACAGAGAAAATATAACACTATAACATGAGAGAGAATAAAAGACTGCAGTCAGAAAGAAAATACAACATTCCACCAACACCTACAGGAAAGCAGAAGAAAGACCATTCCTATCAACCTGCTACAGAAACCACTCCTGTAGATGCCTAGGAAGAGAAGTACTAGTTCATTAATTGCCATGAATAACCAAGGTACCAAGGCAGCTCAGAAAGAAAATGAAAAGTCTCCAGAAAATGAACTTAAAGACTTAGAAATATGTGACATAAATGACAGAGAATTTAAAATTACAGTTCTTAAAAACCTCAACAAGATGCAAGAAAACACCAACAGGGCTTTAATGAACTCAGAAACACAATCAAAGAACAAAACGAACATTTCACCAAAGAGATTGAAATTTTAAAAAAGAACCAAATAGAATTTCTGGAGATTAAGAACTCAATAAAATAAATGGAGAATGAAATAGCCAGCTTAGGTAATAGAGTTCACCAGATGGACAAAAGAATCAGTGTCATCGAGGACAGAAATCTGGAAATGATACAGAAGGAAGAACAGAGAGACTTGAGACTGAAAAGAAATGAAAAAACTCTGCAACAACTTCATGACTCCATTAGAAAGAGCAATATAAGAATAATCGCATACCAGAAGGAGAAGAAAAGGAGAAGGGAACAGAGAGTATATTCAAACAAATAGTCTATGAGAACTTACCAAACTTGTGGAAATAACTGGATCCTTGAATCCAAGAAGCAAATAGAACACCTAATTACCTCAATCCCAACAGGACTTCTCCAAGGCACATTGTATTGAAGCTGTCAAAAATCAATGACAAAGAAAGAATCTTCAAGGGAGCCAAGGAAAAGAAGACGGTAACCTACAAAGGAAAGCACATTAGATTATCACCAGATTTTTCAGCAGAAACTCTACAAGCTGGAGGGTGTGGAACCAAATATGCAAGCTATTGAAAGAGAGAAATTATGAGACAAAAATAATATACCCAGCAAAGATATCCTTTAGATATGAAGGAGAAATAAAGACATTTCCAGAAATACAGAAGCTGAGGGAATTTTCTAATACATGACCTGTACTACAAGAAATACTAAAGGAGGTTATTCGACCACCATCAATAGGGGCAATTTGTGACAACCAAAACATAAAGAGGGGGAGAGTAAAGGCCTGAACTGGAACATGGGAATGGAGAAAGTAAGCATGCAGAAGAAAATGGAATACTCTAAATATCAAACTTTCTTTTACATAAACTTAAGGGTAACCACTTAGAAAAGATCCTGAACTAAAACATGTACTGTAATTAAACAAGAAACAGATGGGGAAATCACTAAATACCACCACACAGAAATAATAGACAACAACAAAAAGACAAAGAAACAATGGAGACACAGTCTTACAAGAATATTAAGACAGAATGATAGGGAATCTTCACATATCAATAATCACTCTAAATGTAAATGGACTGAACTCACCAATAAAAAAGCAGAGAGTAGTAGATTGGATCAAAAACTAAACCCAACCATATGCTGTCTCCAAGAGACAAATCACAGGTATAAGGACAAGCATAAACTCAAAGTGAAAGGGTGGAAATTGACACTCCAAGAAAATGGTATCCAGAGAAAATCAGGTGTAGCCATAATGATATCAGATGAAACTGACTTCAGGGTGAAAAAGGTAACATGAGACAAAGATGGACATTTCATAATGGTAAAGGGGATTATACAACAAGAAGACAAAACAATCATCAATATTTATCCCTCCAATCAGGGAGCACCAAAATATACCAAGCAACTATTAACAGAACTAAAGGGAGAAATTTACCAAAACACAATTATACTCAGGCACCTAAACACATCATTGACAGCTATACATAGATCATCCAAACAGAAAATAAATAAGGAAATAGCAGCCTTAAATGACACATTAGATGAAATGGACATAATTGATGTATATAGAGCACTTCATCCTAAAACATCAGACTATACAATTTTTCTAGCGTACATGGAATATTCTCAAAGACAGACTATACATTGGGACATAAAAATAGCCTCAGCAAATTTAAGGAGACTGAAATCATACGAAGCATCTTCTCTGATCACAAGGCTTTGAAATTAGATTCAACGGCAAAATGAAAGCAGGAAAAAACACAAATACATGGAGATTAAAACAACATATTTTTTTTGATTTCATGTATCTTTTATTTTATATTTGATTAATTTATCTTAATAATTAATTTTTTTTAATTTATTAGTTTTAATTTATTAGTTTCAGGTGTACAAGCAAGGTAATACTTAGACGTTCATCATTTATATCCCTCACACTGTGAACCCCCTCCCCCCATCCACTAAACCTCCGGCCTCACACTGAGCCATCACATTATATAGATAAAATTATAGTTGGCATTCATTAATGTTTAGCTTCTGGTGTACAATGTCATGATCAGGCATCCACAGTATCCCTGAGGTGGTCTCCCAAATAGGACGCATGTCCATCGGATACCCAACAAAATCTTTACAACATTATTGAATACGTTCCCCAAATTAATTTTCAAAAAACCCTGAGGCCATCTTGTGGTTACCAGCTGCTTCCTAATCCCGTCACCTTTCCCCCTATCCCCAACCCGCCCCCCCCCGCCCATCTAACAACTCTCGGTTTTTTCTTTGTGTCCCCCAAACTGTTTCTGATTAGTTCATTCACATATTCTTTTCTTTAGATTCCGCATATAAGTGAGATCATATGGTACTTGTCTTTCTATTTCTGACTTATTTCACTTAACATAATGTTCTCTAGATCCATCCATGTTGTTGCAAATGATAAGATTTCTTTCTTCTTTATGGCTGCGTAATACTCCATTGTATAAATGTACCACAGCTTCTTAATCCAGTCATCTACCGATGGGCATTTCGGTTGTTTCCATATCTTGGCTATTGTGTAAAGTGCTGCAATAAACATAGGAGTGCATACAGATTTTTGAATTGGAGTTTTGGATTTCTCCGGGTAGATGCCTAGGAGTGGAATTACTGGATCATAGGGTAGTTCCATTTTCAGATTCCTGAGATACCTCCATACTGTTTTCCATGGTGGCTGCACTAATATTCAATCCCACCAACAGTGCACTAGCGTTCCCTTTTCTCCACATCCGCGCCAGCATTTGTTGTTTGTTGATTTATTGATGATAGCCATTTTGACTGGAGTGAGGTGGTATCTCATTGTGGTTTTTATTTGCATTTCTCTGATGGTTAGTGAGGTTGAGCATTTCTTCATATGTCTTCTTGCCTTCTGTATGTCCTTTTTAGAAAAATGTCTCCTCAAGTCCTCTGCCCATTTTTTTAATTGGGATTAAACAACATATTCTTAAAGAATGACCGGGTCAAAGAAGAAATTAGAGGAGAGATCAAAAGATACATAGAAACAAAAAAATCAAACAAACAAACAAACAAAAGATACATAGAAACAAATGGAATGAAAATGCAAAAAGAAAGCAGGAAAAAACACAAATACATGGAGATTGAACAACATACTTTTAAAGAACGACTGGGTCAAAGAAGAAATTAGAGGAGAGATCAAAAGATACATAGAAACAAATGACAATGAAAATACATCCTACCAAAATTTTTGGGATGCAGCGAAAGCAGTTTTAAGATGGAAATTTATATCACTACAGGCCTATCTCAAGAAACAAGAAAAATCCCAATTAAATAACCTCATGTAACACCTTAAAGAACTAGAAAAAGAAGAACAAGTGAAACCGAAAGTCAGGAAAAGAAAGAAAATAACAAAAATCAGAGCAGAACTAAATGAAATAGAGAACAAAAAGACAATAGAAAAAATTAATATGGGATGTCATAGGAATGGCGGCAGTGGGGCGCACTTTTTGAGTTCTCCTCTGGATCTTGTTGCAAACGGGACATATAAACCATTGAGGAGTTCTTTGCTTATCATGCAGAACAGCTGGGAGACTCGTGGAAGAATTACTTGAAGGTGCGCGCTAATTGCAAGCAGGGGAAGAAGCAGGACAGCGAAGTGGAAACGCGCCCCCCCACACACACACACACGGTGGAGTCATACCCGACGCGCCCAAAGACCCAGGGACACGCAGGTCCCAGGGCAGAATGGAGAACACAAGAGCCAGGAGAATAGCTGAGAGACTTGTGGAAGGTTTGCTTAGGGGTACGCTAGTTGGGCGAGCGAGGTAGGAGAGAGGGGAGGAAAGTGGAGATGCGCACTCCCCCAGTAAAGTCGCCACCCACAGCTCCAACGACACATGGGAGTCCAGGGCGGAACCAAGAGCACAGAAGCCAGGAGAACAGCTTAGAGACTCGTGGAAGGTTTGCTTAGGGGTGCGCTAAGTGGGCGAGCCGTGGAGGAGAGAGGAGGGCAAGAGGAAACGCGCTGCGCACCCCGCCCCCCCATGGTAGAGCCGAGACCCAGCGCGCTGCTGCGAGGGAGCCCAGGGCAGAACAGAGAACACAAAAGCCAGGAGGTGGGCTCTTTCCCTGCGTCCCACAGATGATCTCGCCCGTCGGGTCGGTCACCTAGTGGGCCCTAGGGCAGACAAAGAACACAGACTCAACACCAGGGCCCCTCCCACCACTCTTCCAATCCTATCCCCACCCTTCCAGAGACTTAAACTGACCCCTGAACTGAGGAGTAGTGTCAGATTACAGAGGAGCCTCAGTGCTCAGGCTCTGGGAAGATTGGCAGCCAGCTCTGACCCACGGAAGAGGCTGGGAGGAGTGGGATTTTCGCTGGAAGAGTAGAGAGGAGACTCCTCCACCCCTAGCCACCACCTTTTCAGGCCTGCAGAAGGAGTGTGATGCAGCTGGCCTGGAAGAGAGGACCCCTCCATCCCCAGTCCCGACCCTTTCGGGCTGGCCTGGGGCAGGGCAAGGACAACTGCGGAGGCATTCCCTGAGATTGGCAGAGAGAAGCGGCAGAGGCAGCTTCTGGATTTCAGCAGCTGAAAAATCAACTGCCCGCCCCCCCCCACACACACACAAATGGATGAAGTATCCTAAGTCTCAGGAGTACTGAACACAGTGCTGGTGGTGCTACTCTCACGTGGATAGATGCAGGCAAGGGCAGAAACAGCACTGACTCTCTAAAAACTGTCATCCAGACCCCTCAGCCCCTCGCATTTAAATCTACAGTCCCAAATTCACTCTGGGCACCAGGTGACCGGCGCTGCCTGCGAAATACGCAGGGGACTCTTTGGCACAGCAGAGGACAACCTGGAGATTACTTGGTGGGCTTAAGCCAAGACTGGTGCTGCTTCTTGTTTTACTTTGTTTGTGTTTTTTTTCCTCTTTTTTTTCTTTTTTCTTTTTTCTTTTTCTTTTTCTTTTTGTTTTGTTTTCTTTTGTTTTGTTTTGTTTTTTTGTTGCTTTTTATTTTGTTGTTGTTTTGTTTTGTTTTGTTTGTTTTGTTTTGTTTTGTTTGTTTTGTTTTGCTTTGTTTTGTCTTTATTTCTTTGATATATTTGCCTGTGTTGAGTGGGGGTTGTTGGTTGTTTTTACATGTGAATGTACTTGATTTTTTTTTCTTTGTTGTTGTTGTTGTGGTGGTGGTGCTTGGTGATATGCTTTGTTCTGAAACTGCCCTACAAGGCTCAGCTTAAGAGGTACAAGATTCAACATATCCAGAAGCCAACTCCAGAGCAAACCAGAGTATAACCGGGTTTGACCTACAAGTCACACACCCAGAGGGAATTCTCTGCAGACACAACAGCCCATAGAGGCCAAATCTCGTTCAAGTGGTCAACCCTCACACAGCAGAACATCCTGCGGTGGGCAGAGCCAAGTCTCACAACTAGTCAGCCTAGGAGTTAAACCCACCTACTCACAAGCAAAAAGCAATTAAAGTTCTTCTTGAACAGGACAATATACACAACACAAGAGTCACCTCTGGAGCACACGCAGAGAAGAAGAACGAAGTAGTGCAAGTCAAACATAAAGGACACATACTACATAAGATAACCCAGCAAGAACTAAGAACTCTAGGGGATCTATCTAATACATCAAAGCAAACACAGAGAGTCTGTCAGAATGGGGAGACAAAGAAACATGTCCCAAATAAAAGAACAGAAGAAACCCCCACAACTGGAACCAAATGAAGCAGAGGTAACCAACCTGTCAGAGACAGAGTTAAGAACACTGGTGATAAGAATGTTTAAGGAGCTTAGAGAAGACATAAAGAAGGATATAGAAATCATAAAGAACCAACATTTAGAAATAAAGAAAGAGGTAGAAATCATAACGAACAACCAGTTAGAACTAAAGAACACAATTACCGAAATTAAGAACTCACTTGAAGGAATGAGCAGCAGGTTAGATGAAGCAGAGTATCAAATCAGCGACTTAGAAGACAAGTTAGCAGAGATCACCCAAACAGGACAACAGAAAGAAAAAAGAATAAAAAAACAATGAAGACGGTTCAAGAGACCTCTGGGATAACATCAAGCGCAACAACATGCACATCATAGGAATACCAGAAGGTGAAGAGAGGAAGCAAGGGATTGAGAATATATTTGAACTAATAATGTCCGAAAACTTCTCTAACCTGATGAAGGAAACCAACATAAAAGCCCAAGAAGCGCAGAGAGTTCCAACCAGGATAAACCCAAACAAGTCTACACAAAGACACATTATTGTTAAAATGGCAAAGCTTAAAGCCAAAGAGAGAATCCTAAAATCAGCAAGAGAAAGAAAGAGGGTTACATCAAGGGAACTCCCATAAGACTATCAAATGACTTTTCTACAGAAACATTGAAGGCCAGGAGGAAGTGGCAGGAGATACTAAAAGTGATGGAACACAAAGGCCTACAACCTAGATTGCTTATCCAGCAAGGCTATCAATTAAAGTTGATGGAGGGATAAACAGCTTCCCAGAAAAGAATGAACTGAACGAATTTATTAGTACAAAGCCAGCATTGCAAGAAATACGAAAAGGACTTCTGTAAATAGAAGAAAGATGAAAACAATCTGACTACAAATTTAAAAATGGCATTAACTATGTACCTATCAATAATCACTTTAAATGTAATAGATAAACAAAATTGACAAACCTTTAGCCAGACTCATTAAAAAAGGAGAGAGAGGACCCAAATTACTAAAGTCAGAAATGAAAGAGGAGAAGTGACAACAGACAACGCAGAAATATAAAAAAATTTAAGAAACTACTATAAGTAACTATATGCCAACAAATTTGACAATCTGGAAGAAATGGACAATTTTCTAGAGGTGTACAACCTTCCAAGGCTAACTCAAGAAGAAATAGATAACCTGAATACACTGATTACCAGCAAGGAAACTGAAGGAGTAATCAACAATCTCCCAACAAACAAAAGCCCTGGACCAGATGGCTTTACAAGTGAATTTTTGAAAACGTTCAAAAAAGAATTATCACCAGGAGGGGGAAAAATGGCGGCGTGAGGTGAGCCTCTGTAAAGCTCCCCTGGAATTTACAACGAATCGGACAACAATAACTCTACAAAGGACTCCTTGCACAGCAGACAGGCAAGACGAAGGGGCCCACTACTGAATTCACCTCCAGGTAGGTGAATCGCGCGAGCGGGGGAGGAGGGAGAGGAGAAGTGCGGAGAGGGAGCTGCGCGGGCGCAGGACGCAGACCTAGCTCAGTGCTCGGAGCCCACGGCTCCCGGATCTTCCGCAGCTGCGGGAGAGGGAAGGACTCGGACTGCTAGGGCTCCGCTTACGGCCCACAGGGCTGATGGGGCAGCATATAGCAAGGCTGAACCCACCACTCCCTGCAGCAAAGACAGAGGGAAGAGGGCTGAAATCGGTGGTTTAAGCCCTCACTGCCGAGCGGAGAACGGAAGCCTTAGGCACTGAGACTAGCCGCCCTCTCCCTACCCTCCCAGAGCTCGCCCCGCCCCCACGTGCCCGGTGCTAGAAGCAATAAAGTAGCAGTGTCGGATCAAAGGACAGAATATTTGCTGCTCTGAGAACTGTGGACCGCAGACACAGATTCGCAGCTCAACTAGTTCCGGCAAAGGGGAGGGAGCTGTGGAAGCAGGACTGGCTGTGGTGGTGGTCGTCATCATTGCTCTGGGCAACCTCTCACAACTCACGCCACCCCAGGCCCCACCTATCTGGGCAGATCCTTGCAGGAGTAAACAGAACTGCTGAAACATACGGGCTCTGAATCTGGTGCGGAAAGAGCTTTGGAAATTCAAAAGCTCTTCGCATACCTATCAACCTGTTGCAGAAGACACTCCTGTAGATGTCTAGGAAGAGAAATAGTAAATCAGTGATTGCCATGAATAACCAAGGCAACAAGATAGCTCAGAAAGAAAGTGAAAAGTCTCCAGAAAAGGAACTTAGAGATATGGACATTTGTGATTTAAATGACAGAGAATTCAAGATTGCAACTCTGAAAAAAAACTGAACGAGATGCAAGAAAACACAGAAAGGCAGTTTAATGAACTCAGAAACACAATCAAAGAACACCATGAGCATTTCACAAAAGAGATTGAAATTTGGAAAAACAACCAAATAGAATTTCTGGAGATTAAGAACTCAATAAAAGAAATTAACAATAAAATATCCAGCTTAGGTAGTAGAGTTGACCAGATGGAGGAAAGAATCAGTGACATCGAAGATAGGAACCTGGAATTTACACAGATGGAAGAAGAAAGAAACTTGAGACTTAAAAGAAATGAAAGAACTCTACAAGAACTTTCTGACTCCATCAGAAAGAGCAATATAAGAATAATGGGTATACCAGAAGGAGAAGAAAGAGGGAAGGGAACAGAGAATATATTCAAACAAATCGTCGATGAGAACTTCCCAAACTTGTGGACAGAACTGGATCCTCGAATCCAAGAAGCAAATAGAACACCTAATCACCTCAATTTCAACAGGCCTTCACCAAGGCACATTGTATTGAAGCAGTCTAAAATCAATAACAAAGAAAGAATCCTCAAGGCAGCCAGGGAAAAGAAGACAGTAACTTACAAAGGAAAGCCCATTGGATTATCATCAGATTTTTCAGCAGAAACTCTACAAGCTAGGAGGGAATGGAACCAAATATTCAAGCTATTGAAAGAGAGAAATCATGAGCCAAGAATAATATATCCAGCAATGATCTCCTTTAGATATGAAGGAGGAATAAAGACCTTTCCAGACATCCAGAAGCTGAGGGAATTTTCTAATACATTACCTGCACTACAAGAAATACTAACGGATGCTATTAGACCACCATCAACAGGGACAACTTGTGGCAACCAAAACATAAAAGGGAGAGTAAAGGCCTGAAGTGGAATATGGGAATAGAGAAAGTAAGCGTGCTGAAGAAACTGGAATACTCTAAATATCAAACTTTCTTTTACATAAAATTAAGGGTAACCACTCAAAAGAAATCCAGAACTGAAATATATACTGTAATAACAGAAGAAACAGAGGAAACATCATAGAGTACCAACACACAGAAATAATAGACAACAACAAAAAGGCAAAGAAAGAATGGAGACACAGCCTTACCAGAAAACTAAAGATAGAATGACAGGAAATCCTAACAAATCAATAATCACCCTAAATGTAAATGGACTGAACTCACCAATAAAAAGGCACAGAATAGCAGATTGGATCAGAAAACTAAACCCAACAATATGCTGTCTCCAAGAGACACATCTCAGCTAAAAGGACAAGCATAGGCTCAAAGTGAAAGGGTGGAAATTGACACTCCAAGCAAATGGTACCCAGAGAAAATCAGGTGTAGCCATAATGATATCACATGAAACAGACTTCAGGGTGAAAAGATAACAAGAGACAAAGATGGACATTTCATAATGGTAAAGGTGACTATACAACAAGAAGACATAACAGTCATGAATACCTATGCCCCCAGTCAGGGAGCACCCAAATATACCAAGCAACTACTAACAGAACTAAAGGGAGAAATTGACCAAAACACAATTATACTGGTGGACTTAACTACATCATTGACAGCTATGGATAGATCATCCAACAGAAAATAAATAACAAAATAGCAGCCCTAAATTACACATTAGATGAAATAAACATCATTGACATATATAGAGAACTTCATCCTAAAACAACAGAGTATACATTCGTTTCGAGTCTACATGAAACATTCTCAAAGATAGACCATATATTGGGACATAAAAGCAGCCTCAGGAAATTTAAGAAGATTGAAATCATAGCAAGCATATTCTCTGATCACAAGGCTTTGAAATTGGATATCAACTGCAAAAAGAAAGCAGGAAAAAACACAAATACATGGAGATTGGACAACATACTTTTAAAGAACGACTGGGTCAAAGAAGAAATTAGAGGAGAGATCAAAAGATACATAGAAACAAATGACAATGAAAATACATCCTACCAAAATTTTTGGGATGCAGTGAAAGCAGTTTTAAGAGGGAAATTTATATCATTACAGGTCTATCTCAAGAAACAAGAAAAATCCCAAATAAATAACCTCATGTAACACCTTAAAGAACTAGAAAAAGAAGAACAAGTGAAACCCAAGGTCAGCAGAAGAAAAGAAATAACAAAAATCAGAGCAGAGCTCAATGAAATAGAGAACAAAAAGACAATGGAAAAAATTAATGTGACAAAGAGCTGGTTCTTTGAAAAAATTAATAAAATCGACAAACCCTTGGCTTGACTCACTAAGATAAAAAGAGAGAAGACACTAATTAACAAAATTAGAAGAGAAAAAGGGGAAGTTATCAAGTACATCACAGAAATACAAAGGATCATGCAGGAATACTATGAAGGACTATATGCCACCAAATTCAATAACCTAGAAGAAATGGACCAGTTATTGGAAACATATAGCCTTCCAAGGCTGAACCATGAAGAACTGGAAAATCTAAACACACTGATCACCAGTAAAGAAAATGAATCAGTCATCCAAAACTTTCCCAAAAGCAAAAGTCCTGGACCAGATGGCTTCAGTAGTGAATTGTACCAAACCTTCAAACAGGATCTAATACCAATCCTGCTCAAACTATTCCAAAAAATTGAAGAAGAGTCAGTACTCCCTAACTCATTTTATGAGGCCAACATTACCCTGATACCAAAACCTGGTAAGGAAAACACAAAAAAAGAAAACTACGGACCAATATCTCTGATGAATACTGATGCAAAAATCCTAAACAAAATTTTAGCAAATCGAATACAACAATGCATTAAAAAGATTATTCATCATGACCAAGTGGGGTTTATCCCTGGGGCACAAGGATGGTTCAACATCTGCAAATCCATCAATGTGATACATCACATAAACAAAATAAAGGACAAAAATCACATGATTATATAAATTCATGCAGAAAAGGCATTTGACAGGATACAACATCCATTTATGATTAAAACATTTAGTAAAATAGGTATAGAAGGAAAATATCTTAACATACTGAAGGCCATCTATTACAAGCCCTCAGCTAATCTCATAATTAATGGTGAAAAACTGAAGCCCTTTGCTCTACGTTGAGGAACACGACAGGGTTGTCCCCTATCACCTCTGCTTTTCAACATAGTGTTGGAAGTCGTTGCCAGACCAATCAGGCAAGAGAAAGAAATAAAAGGCATTCAAATTGGGAATGAAGATGTTACATTATCATTCTTTGCAGATGACATGATGCTATATATAGAAAACCCTAAGGACTCCACCAAAAATCTATTAGGAATAATCAACGAATACAGTAAAGTTGCTGGCTACAAAATCAACGTATGAAAGTCTATTGCATTTATATATACTAACAATGAAATCTCAGAAAAAGAAATACAAAAAACAATTCCTTTTGCAGTTGCAGCAAAAAGAATAAAACACCTAGGAATAAACTTAACCAAGGATATGAAGGACCTATATGCTTTAAACTATAAGACATTTTTGAAAAAAATTGAAGAAGACACAAAGAAATGGAAAGACATTCCATTCTCATGGATTGGAAGAATCAACATAGTTAAAATGGCCATATTACCCAAAGCAATACACCGATTTAATGCAATCCCCATCAAAATCCCAATGGCATTTTTAAAAAAATAGAACAAAAAATCATCAGATTTGTTTGGAACCACAAAACACCCCGAATAGCCAAGGGAATCATAAGAAAAAAGAACAATACTGGAGATATCAAACTTCCTGACTTTAGCTTGAACTACAGGGCTACAATAATCAAAACAGCATGGTATTGGCAGAGAAACAGACACATAGACCAATGAAATAGAATTGAGAACCCAGAAATAAAACCACATAAATATGGACAGATAATTTTTGACAAAGAAGCTAAAAACATACAATGGAGGAAAGACAGCCTCTTCAATAAATGGTGATGGGAGAATTGGATAGCCACGTGCAAAAGAATGAAACTGGACTGCTATCTGCCATCATGTATCAAAATTAATTCAAAATGGATCAAAGCCTTAAGCATAAGACCTGACACACTATACTACATAAAAGAAAACATAGGTACTAAACTTATGGACCTTGGGTTCAAAGAGCATTTTATGAATTTTACTCCAAATGCAATGGAAGTAAAAACTAAAATAAACAAATGGGACTATATGAAACTGAAAAACTTCTGCACCACAAAAAAAACCATCGACAAAATAAAGAGGCAGCCGACGAATGGGAGAAGATTTTTGCAAACAGTGCCTCTGATAAAGGGCTAATATCCAAAATATACAAGGAACTCATGAAACTCAACAACAAAAAGCAAAGAACCCAATTGCAAAATGGGCAGAGGACCTGAAGAGACATTTCTCCAAAGAGGACATACAAATGGCAAATAAATATATGAAAAAATGCTCAAGATCACTAATCATCAGAGAAATGCAAATAAAAATCACAATGAGATGTCACCTCACACCAGTCAGAATGGCTATCATCAACAAGACAAATAGTAACAAATGTTGGAGAGGCTGTGGGGAAAAAGGAACCCTCATACACTGTTGGGGGCAATGCAAACTGGTGCAGTCGTGGAAGGCAATGTGGACGTACCTCAAAAAATTACAAATAGAATTACCATATGACCCAGCAATCCGTTTCCTGGGTATCTACCCCAAAAATCTGAAAACATTTATCCATAAAGACACGTGTGCTCCAATGTTCGTTGCAGCTTTGTTTACGTTGGCCAAGACATGGAAACACCCAAAATGTCCTTCGATAGATGAATGGGTAAAGAAATTGTGGTATATATACACAATGGAATACTATTCGGCAGTAAGACAAGATGATATAGGAACATTTGTGACAACATGGATGGATCTTGAGAATATAATGCTAAGCGAAATAAGTCAGACAGAAAAAGCAGAGAACCATATGATTTCACTGATATGTGGTATATAAACCAAAAACAACAAAAGAACTAGAAAAACCAATGAGAAACAAAAACTCATCAACACAGACAATAGTTTAGTGGTTACCAGAGGTTAAGGGAGGGTGAGGGGTTGAAGATGACGGTAAGGGGGATCAAATATATGGTGATGGAAGGAGAACTGATTGGGATTTATAGATGATGTAATACAGAATTGTACACCTGAAATCTATGTAATTTTACTAGCAAATGTCACCCCAATAAATTAAAAAAAAAAAAGATCTAATGGGAAAAAAAAAGAAAGAAAACATCTAGTGGATAAAAAAAGAAAGTTTAGGCAGTTTTTGACTCTGGGTGGTGAGCACACAATGTGATTTATAGATGATGTAATACAGAATTGTACACCTGAAGCCTATGTAACTTTACTAACCATTGTCACCCCAATAAACTTTACTTAAAAGAAAAGAAAAACGAAAAAAGAAAAAAATATATTTTTTTTTAAGGAAAGGGGTCTTTGATCTAGGCTTGGTTGAAATGTGTTTTGTGTTTTTCTTGTGTGTGTTCCCAGTCTAGCCCCCACTTTATCTCTGCTCCTCCGTGCAAACAAGCATAGCTCTGCGCGGAGACGCCTGCTACTGCTCTGTCACTGCCGTTCGTCTCTTTTTAACTTGACTGAGAGCCTGCTGGGTTCCAAGTCCCGTGCAGATCTCCAGAGATAGTCCAGAGGAAATATACCATATGCAAGTCTTTTAAATAGCCAACTCCTCTAACACTTTCTAAAATAATGTTTAATTTTCACAGAAGATTCAGGAATACAGATGTTACATAAACCAAGCGTCACCCCCATTAATGTCACCTCACTACTTTATGGCTTTGATTACAAAATTCAAATTACATATGCACTCTCTGTCAGTTGATGAGTAATGTGCTTCTCTTGAAAGTGAAAAGACCTCATTCTGTCCCTCAAAACCAGCATGGTAACAAGTTTCTGTTTGGCTTCTTTAGAGATTTCTAGCGATATGGTTGCTATAGGGAAGACAAAATAAAGAAGGTGTAAAACAGTTTTTTTCTAGCCTGTATAAACCCCTGTTTTCTTCAAGGCTACTTTCACAGAAACAAAGTCAGTTAATTATGAAGTATTCCTGAGAAATCAGTGCTGATTGCCAGAGTTCCTCATATTAAATATGAAATACTTAGAGTGGGGGGAGGAAGAGATAAGTAAACAGAATTGAAGACAAACATGGAAAGAGTACAAATATGGAATTTCTCTCCGCCTTTGTGGAGCTCAAGGAAACTGACACATATGAAGTTCTGACAATTAAGTTCACAAACTCATCCTAGAAAACGTGCTACACACCTCATTGCTGAATATCACTACAGTCACCTTCGAAGTACTCCTCTTGGGAAGGTATGCACTGACGCCAGAGCTTAGTCCACTCTTCAAAGCAATTTTGGAACTTCTTCTGGAGTGGCCATCACGGTTGTCATCATATTATCCTTGATGTCCTGAATGTCATCAAAATGTCTTCCTTTCATTATTTCCTTTATCTTCAGGTAAGGAAATAAGTCATTGGGGGCCAGATCAGGTGAGTAGGGAGGGTGTTCCAATACAGTGAATTATTTTGGGGGAGGATGTTCCAAAACAGTTATTTATTTATTGGCTAAAAACTCCCTCACAGTGCTGTGTGAGCTGGTGCTTTGTCATGATGCAAAAGCCATGAATTGTTGGTGAAAATTCAAGTCGTTTAACTTTTTCACGCAGCCTTTTCGGCACTTCCAAATTGTAAAGTCGGTTAAATGTTTATCCAGTTGGTACAAATTCAAAACGAATAATCCCTCCGATATCAAAAAAGGTTAGCAACGTCGTTGCAACAAGTTAGCAAACTTAATTGTCAAACCTTGTAAACCAAGCATGCATGCTTAAGACACTCACCTCTATAACAGTGGGTATCTTGTGTCTATCTAGGACATATATCATAGATTTCTAAACCATATCTGTAATGTAAGGCTGCTAATAATACCTGATACAGTGTTCAGTCTGGTCCGTGGGGTGTGCCCAAGTTCTTTACAAAGGGCTTCCTTTTTAACCTTCAGGAATCAATTTTTCTTCTTTTGGAAGACGGGAAAGAGCAAGGGCCCTCAGTTCTGTTTCCTGCATAAGGAAACAAAGCCTCAAAGTAGATTAGCAAAACAAAGTTGTGAAAAACCAAGTACTCTTCTTGATTTCATCAACTCTCAGAAAGTTTTATACTTGATTCTGAGGTGAGTTTTTTTGTGGACGAGGGAATGGAGAGAGGGTTGCAGCAATCATCAGAGAGAGGCCGCTGGAAAGAGACTTGGCAAGTGGAACTGTGGAACCGGAGAGCTCTAACTGGGGCAGAATGATGCCTTCAAACAGGTCAGTTCCCTGGGATGCCAGTCCCAGGGACTGAGTTTCCAAGAGCTGGAGCCCACTGCTATCCCCTTCCTCACCATCCATCTCCCTTGGCCACCAGACAAATGTCTTGGGGCACTCCTAGGAGGCCTCATCCTGTTCTGCTACTGTTTTGAGGACATCAGAACCACACTTCTGGGCCAACAACATAGTGCTTCAAGCCCAATATCCTAATGGGTCCTGGAAGGACAGGTTAGATAAGGACTTGGCTGTCCTCCAAGATCAGGGACATTCCCACCTCATCCTCAGTTTCCCTTAGCAATCCACAATGGATCTGTCAGCTATGAGTTTTTCACTCTTTCCAAAGCTACTTGTGTTTTCATCCGTTGCACCTCTTGGAACTAATGAATTCCTTAGGTTTTCAATGTGGTATATAGAGTAATATTTAGTTTCACCTGCCATAGCAGGAAGAGCACTGACCTGGGTGTCCAACAGATCTAGTTCAAATCCCACGTCTGCCACCAACTATCTGTGTGATTACAGGAAATTTTCATCCTTTCTGAGACTCAGGTTTTTCATTTGTAAAATGGGGTTCTTGATACCTCCTCATCCTGCCTTGCATGTCTGCTAAGATGAGAAAGTGAGATATTTGACATAAAAGCACCTTGAACAAAAGCACAAACCGGGGCGCTGATGCAGTCAGATTTGTTTTAGCTGAATCTCCTTCTAGCCCTTAGGGTCTAGAATAATCAGATCTGGTGAATAAGACTGTGCTCTCTCTCTCCATCTCTGCATGATTTTATATACTCTGGTCACATCTCTTCCTAGCCTTCACCTTTCTAGACTAAAGAGTCTGCATTTGTTTAATCTGTCTACATATGACAGCCTCCTCCATCCTCCCTCATCCCTCTAATTATGGAGTGGCCCTTCTCTGGATCATCTCCAGCTTCATTATGTCATTCTGGAAGCACTAAGTCCAAACCTGCACAAATGTGTGTGTGTGTGTGTGTGTGTGTGTGTGTGTGTGTGTGTGTTCCTCAGCTCGGAACCTCTGACTCTACCCCCTCCCCAATTATAAATCCTAGAACAGGATGCTTGCCCAAGACCCTCTCTCCAAACTACAGAGAAGGCCGGTTGGCCCCAGACTGTAGCCTCTCCCTCTTTTCTCTGTGGAGCCCTGGCTCCAAGGGCTAAAACGGTTCCGTTTGGCTTGAGAGGCTAGAAGGTGGATAACTAGGATGGGAGTGCTGAGATTGGGGGCGGGGGTGGGGGTGCTTGCGCAAGCGCAAGCCTCTGCTCAGATCGCCAATGCTGCTGTCACCCAGAGCAGAGGGAGGAAGAAGAGAAGGGAGGGGGAGGCGGCATTTGGGCTGCAGCTCGCAACCAGAGGCAGTCTCTCTTAGCTTTGCGAGAGACCGGAAGCGGCAGCTGCGGTGTAAGATGCTCTGCGGGGCGCCCTGAGTCCGGGAGGCGTGTAGCAGCTTCAGTGGCCAGGGCAACAGGGCAGCTTTCACCATGCATCAGTCTCTGACTCAGCAGCGGTCCAGCGACATGTCTCTGCCGGATTCTCTGGGTAAGTCTAGCAGCTCTTCCTAGGGGCGGCGGCATCAACGGGTGAGTGAGCTGTGCTCTGGACTGCGAGCACCCTGAGCGCCCTGAGCGCCCGGAGATCCCGGGAGCGGGAAGCGGGGCTAGGGAGGCGGATCCGCGTGCTCGAACGTCTGGGTGGTGGACCAGAGCCCCAGGGAACAACCTGGCAGGGGCGAAAGGCCGAGGTTGGAGCGCCCAGCTTGCGTTGGGGTCTCCCTGCCCGGAGTGCGGGTGTATGCGTGTTTCTGTGCATGTGTCCACACACTTGCAGCCGGTGGTAAATCCCAGCTGTCTGGGAATCAAAACACTTCCCTGCAACCTGCGCCTTCGCTTTCCATTCGACGCTCCCTCTTTGCAAAGTCCTCACTTTCAAGAGCTCACGACTAACAATAATTAGAAGCAAGGTCCTCGCCTCCTCCCAACTCTGTCGAAGCTTCCCTGAAATTCAGAGCTGCAGTGGAGGGCGGGGGCGACTTGCACCTCGCGGATGGGGGTGTTTGCGCAGCCCTGCGGGATGGGCGGGTGGGAGAAGAAAGGAGGAGGACTGGCGGGAGGGGAATTCCTCAGGGATCACTAGAGACAGGCCAGCCCTGCTGTCTACAGCGGCAGGATCAACATTCCTAGAATTTGATTCCTATTTTGCTCCAAATGCACGGAATGTAATGTGCGTGAGTGTGGAAAAAAAGGGAGGGGGGACGAGTGAGAACGGGAGAAAGACAGAGCCAGGGCTAGCCCGCGCATTTTGGAAGGGGAGGAGGGACCCACTAGCCTGATTTGATTCAACACATTTCCTCATCAAACTGGGGGATAGCTATCTTCAGACGCCAACTTGGCTGCCCCTCGAAGCTGCTTTCTGGTAGTTAGAAACAAAACACAAACCCAGTTCCCCTCAGCTTTTAGGAACCTTCCCAAGACCTATGATTTCACTGGGTGGAGAAATTAATTTGGATCCCAGGAGAATGAACAGATTGTCAAACCATTATCCCACCTAATCTTAAAATTTGCCTTGGATACACTTAGCCAAATTGAATTCTCTCTTTACAACATACTTCACAATCTGCAAAATCCCTCCGTCCCGAATTTTTGCCATCCAGTCTGCTCAGGTCTTCTCCGAAAAATTTGCGGGAACATCTCTGTGATAAGGGACGGGGAGAGAGAGTTGCACCCCCTCTTTGAGCTCCCTACTCCCTGGAAAAGACTCGGTTTAAACAGAATTTGTTCACTGGAGGGGCCCCAGAAAGTATAGTCTCCTAGATGGTGGAAAGATCAGTATTTTTAATGTTTTGCATATTCAGAATAAGAATTTGCTCTTTTTTTTTTTTTGCAATAAATGAGGCCAAGGACTCGAATCTAGAACCCAGCAGTACCAGACTCCCCCAGCTCTCTCTCCCTAACATACACGCACATACAATGCACTTCTCACCTTGGCCAGCTGTGGCGCCAACGCTGCCCTGGCTCCCCTATGTCAGGTTGCTTCGCTGGAGGGCTGGGGGGAAGAGCGCAAGGGCTCTGCAACACCATACCCGCAGCCACCACAATCACCTGCAAACCTACCTGTCTCCCAGCGCCCGGCCATCCGCCTGCGGGGGAGTGGGAAGGTTGGTGGCCTGGGACTAAAACGTTGTTACTTGCAAACTGCTCTGTGGGTTGAGGAACAAGATGAAGACAGTTTTTCTTGGGCTCCCAGGGGCCCTCAGCCAGTCTTGCGTTTCCAGAAAGGTCTGCACAAGAAGCTGAGCTGGCTTCGTCCAGACATTGCGAGAGAAGAATCAGAGATCCCTTATAGCGGAAGCCCGCTCCACGCATCCCGCTTCGGAAAGTCCACAGACCCAGGGCACTAGCAAATTCCTGAGTAGAGTGGTAACCCTGGGTTTCCACACTTTGGACAGGGGAGTCTCGCCGTAGTTCCCTGGCTCTGGTCCCACACAGCCGAGGCCTGAATCGGCGTCTAGTCTACTTAGGAGCTAGCTCTGGCAACGCCACCGTCCCTTGCATGGGGGAGTGGAAGAGGAGGTGGGTGGGTTAGGGTTTCATCCTCCAAGGGCAACATTTCTGAGGGGATTCCCTCTAAAGGCAAGACACACCACAGCCAAAACAATACAATTTAAAACACAGATACACTGCACCCAGGTGCCTGCACTTTAAGCTTACTGGCTGCCTGGGGATGAGAGGTTAGCCCAAGGATTGGAGCCAAGCAGGCTTTTGGCAATGGAAAGATGGTAATTTGACTCCAGCGGCCTTTCATCTCCCTCCCAGTACCCTCCTCCCTTTTGGCAACACCGCCCCCAGGCGCTAAGGCACCTCTACCACAGCAGGGTACCCCTTCCCTCCCAAATAACACATTTGTAATTCACCGGTGGTCTTGGGTGTCTCCGGTCAAAAATTGCCCAAAGGGAGCTGGGGTGGGATTTCAGTACCTTTAAGGAAATGTTTGGGAGATTGGCAGAGCCTTGAAACTCTTGTGTGGGCAGTTTCAGGGATGCTCGAGGCTGGGACTTCCTGTGTGGCAAAGCTGACTCAGGTAAGCAACTCCTAATCAGTTCAAAAGATCAGCCCCGAGAATTAGGCATCAACAACTTAGTGCACAAGATAGGATGCTGGGCCCTCATCCTCACTGTATTTGGATTACACACCCTATAATTGAGGGGGTAACCGAGAACACGTACAAAGTGAAACTTGTGAGTAGAGACAATCACCTATCTTCTAGCAACCCACACATTGGTTCCTGTCAGCTACATAATTCTGAACCTGGTGGACATCACATGGGTTGTGGACAGAAACACAATTACAATTATAGTTATAGCAGTTAACATACTTATTCAGTAAGGTACCTAGGAACACGAAATAATGAGTGATTCCAGTACAGTGAGCTTGGTCAAGAAAACTTCTTGGAGGAGGTGAGTTTTGAGCAGGTTTCATAGGAAGGGAGGGACCAAGATTCAAAGACTGCAGTGCATGGGCGGGGAATCTCTAACCAAAGGGGAAACTGGGAGGATGGAGAAATTGGCTGTATTTGGAAGGGTGAAGACAGAAAATAATTGGGCACTTCTAGAGCTGAATATCCTGGTTGTCACGAATCTGGGGTAGGGGTGGGGCACTGCAGAGAGGGAGGGCTGCAGTAGTTTTGCTGGTAGGCTGCTGGCGGGGTGGGGGTGGTGGCAATGCCAATGACAGGATTTCGGACTCTCCTATGGCTGTTGGTTGCAGGGGTGGTGGTTGTTGTTGAAACAGAAACATACTGGGTGCCAAATAGGCAGGCTAGTGAGAGATATTGGGATTGTGACACTAATTGGCCAGAAAGCTTTTATTTCTGGAGAGCCCTCAGTTGTACCCTATTTAAAAAAAAACAATTCTATGAACGTAGCGCATATTTATTCACACAACCCCCCTCCCACACACACACGCGACCTTTTTGATTAGAAGGTAAGCAATTCTGAGGTTACTTCTGGTTTATTCAACAAGTATTGACTGCCCACTAGGTATCAGACACTGATAGGTACTGTTTTCAAGTACCTGCTGCTTTGTTTAAGTATACCACGGTGTCCGAGGTTTTTTGATATGCTGATTTACTAAACAAATCAGAATCATATGTTCCTGTGTTTATAGGAACATCTAAGGCAGGTCCAAAATTGTACCCTAATAAGAACAGGGCTCTACTTCTCCCTTCTAAAATGAAACAACCGCTCAGGAAAATATCCTAAGTAGACACAATAAGCTGCCTTTTAGGAACCTGGGCCACATCTTGAGAGAACAGGTGTGTCTTGTTCTATGTAGATGTGACTCTTAAGTCAAATTGACACTAACGATAAACGGAGGGGTGATTCTTTGCTTTTCAAAAAGATTCACCCCAGTGTCCCTTAAAATGGTCCATTCACCAAGGACAACTAGAAATAATTTCATTTTACACAAATATGGTCCTTATTGTGTAAAATAAGGGGTGATTTGGGGGACGGTGTGAGAGGACAGAGAATAGATATATTCAACCTAATGATGGGAGAGTTTTCTTAGCAATTTCACCCAAAGCAAATCCTATCTAGAGACAAGGTCCTGGTGGAACTGTAGGATCTTTGCCTGGGTTTCTCAACTGACTAGATTTTAAATTCAGGTTCTAAAGCAGGAAAAACTATATAGATTTTCAAATCACACCATGTGGTTTGCTGAGTCACTTTTGTGAGCTGGCTCCTGTGCTTTTAAGAGTTAGAGTGATATTTGCAAAGGAGACCCAAGATCTGTGAATAGCATCAAAAGCTGGTTGGTGGGGAAGGAACAGGCGAGTGATACAAAACAATTAGAAACACCATGCACACACATACTTCCTCAGTTTAGTCTCTGAGATTACATGTTTTCCGTGTGAGGCGTTGAGACACGTTCACGTGTCACAAAGATACCCTTGATGTATCCAGATGTTCGACCACTCTCATTTGCCCATATGTGGCAGAGACGGTGTGATTTACAAAAGAAAAAGGCAGACAGGAATGGGATGCAATGTTGGTAAATTTAGGTTAGAGCTCCTCTATGGACCCAACTCGCAGATTCACTGAGAAGTGTCTATCATCAAATGGACTTAGGGACCCTGGTTTAGAGACTCACTTAGGGGCCCTTGAAATCAAGCGGAAGGATAACTAACGTTCAGGCAAACAGATGAAATAAAACCTGTCCTCCACCCCCACCACTAACAGTCCATTTCTCCCAGGCTCACTCATCCTGTTTACCAGCTGTCGTCTCATCATTTGTATCCCAAATAGCCCTTGCACACAAAAGGCCCTGATGTCACAGGTGTCTCTAGCAGTCCTTTCTATTTTCCCATGAAGGCTGGACTCAGGCCCCACTACAGGGAAGCCTCATTTCCCAACTCTCTTTCTTCTCCTCCCAGAGTGTGATACGGCCCTTTAGAATGTGTGTGCCTATAAACACTCGTGCCACTTAGACTAGTATCCTATTATAAATGACCCTGATATCAAATATATGGTGATGGAAGGAGAACTGACCCTTGGTGTTGAACACACAATGTGATATACAGATGATGTATTACAGAATTGTACACCTGAAACCTATGTAACTTTACTAGCAATTGTCACCCCCAAAAACATTTAATTAAAAAAAATGACCCTAGATATTTTATGGTTTCAGATCTTACATTTAAGTCTTTAAGCCATTTTGAATTTGTTTTTGTATATGGTGTAAGGAGGTGGTCCAGCTTCATTTTCTTGCATGTGTCCGTCCAGGTTTCCCAACACCACTTATTGAACAGACTATCTTTACCCCATTGTACATTCTTGCTTCCATTGTCGTAGATTAGATGGGCATATAGGCATGGATTCACGTCTGGACTCTCTATTCTGTTCCATTGATCTATGTATCTATTTTTATGCCAGTACCATGTTGTTTTGATTACTGTAGCCTTGTAGTATAGTTTGAAATCAGGTATCGTTATACCTCCCACTTTGTTCTTATTTCTCAAGATTGCTGAGGCTATCCGGGGTCTTTTATGGTCCCATATAAATTTTAGGATTATATGTTCTATTTCTGTGAAAAACGTCGTTGGTAGTTTGATAGGAGGTATCTCAGGAATCTGAAAATGGAACTACCCTATGATCCAGTAATTCCACTCCTAGGCATCTACCCGGAGAAATCCAAAACTCCAATTCAAAAATCTGTATGCACTCCTATGTTTATTGCAGCACTTTACACAATAGCCAAGATATGGAAACAACCAAAATGCCCATCGGTAGATGACTGGATTAAGAAGCTGTGGTACATTTATACAATGGAGTATTACGCAGCCATAAAGAAGAAAGAAATCTTATCATTTGCAGCAACATGGATGGATCTAGAGAACATTATGTTAAGTGAAATAAGTCAGAAAGAGAAAGACAAGTACCATATGATCTCACTTATATATGGAATCTAAAGAAAAGACTATGTGAATGAACTAATCAGAGTCAGTTTTGGGGACGCAGAGAAAAAACCGAGAGTGGTTAGATGGGTGTGTGGGAGGGGGTTGGGGATAAGGGGAAAGGTGAAGGGATTTGGAAGCAGCTGGTAACCACAAGATGGCCTCAGGGTTTTCTTTTGAAAATTAATTTGGGGAAGGTATTCTATAATGTTGTAAAGATTTTGTTGGGTATCCGATGGACATGCGTCCTATTTGGGAGACCACCTCAGGGATACTGTGGATACCTGATCATGGCATTGTACATCAGAAGCTAAACATTAATGAATGCCAACTATAATTTTATATATATAATGTGATGGTTCAGTGTGAGGTCGGAGGGATAGTGGATGGGGGGAGGGGGGTTCACAGTATGAGGGATATAAATGATGAACGTCTAAGTATTACCTTGTTTTGTACACCTGAAACTAATAAATAAATTAATTAATAAAAAAAAAATGACCCTGATGAGTCACGTCCTTCACTTTCGAGGCTGATGTCAGGGGAGACCTCCAGCCCCTTCC
Source organism: Rhinolophus hipposideros (assembly GCF_964194185.1). Lineage (NCBI taxonomy): Eukaryota > Metazoa > Chordata > Mammalia > Chiroptera > Rhinolophidae > Rhinolophus > Rhinolophus hipposideros. The sequence continues at coordinate 35,883,341 of NC_138046.1, forward strand.
ACCTCCCTGGAGTCTAGCAGTGACCACACTGGGGAAGACAGGATGGATGGTGGGGCTAACCTGGGAGGGGGCACTCCTAATGCTTTTCTTCCCTACATGAGGGGATATCTGCTGGGGGTTGCAGGGCTAGCCACAGCCCTTCCCTCTCACCACCACCAGGCCTCCTGGGTCCTGCTGGTTTTCTCCCTTCCTTCTCCTTCCTTCATCCCCTCTCTCCTCCCTCCCAGTTGTGCAGTCTTGGCTGCTTCAATCAGCCGCTGCTTCCTGAGGCTGCAGGGAGGTCTCCCAGAATGACAGAGTCCTATGAACAGACCCAAGTGACATCTTTAGGCCCATAAATTACAGTCAAGCCACTGTGTGGACAACCCCATCAGAAGGCTCTCCACTCCTTCATCCTCCCCACTAGACAGCTGGACTCTCATAAGGTAACTCGTCCCTGGTATTTCCTGTAGAGAGCCTTCTCCCCAGGTCAGAGAAATGCATGCAGCGTGTGCAGCGGTGCTCAGTTTCTTTAAAAAAAATTAAATTGGAAAGCGAATCTAGATACCATTTTTTTAATCTGACTTAATAAGCCTGTTTTCAAAAAAATATGTTGGTTTGTGCTATCATGTCTGATAATCACTGAGTAGGAGAATGGATTTCTCATCATCTATATTTATGTCACCCTCACATAAACTTAAATGTGTGTAAGATAAAATCCTCTCTATCTACCTCCCCTTTGCAGACTAATGGCCTCCAAACACTTAATTTATTACACACATTTGTTATGTGACAAATCTTGCCAACACACCGTTTTAAAGCTTATACATGAAGTGACAAATGTCAGAACTAAATGGAAAAAAAATCCCAGTTCCTAGCTTTGTTCTGGTATTTACACTGAAAATGAAATTTCATACCTCCAGCTTATGAAAAAACACCTCTTAGTTGTACAATGGCTTTAAAATATTTTCATTTAATACCTCCACACACACAATTCCCATTTATAATATACCTTATAATTTAACCTAAAAAAACACTCTACTAAGTGGGTATGACCCATCTTTTGTAGAATGCCGAAAGCACAAAAAATTGTTTTGTTTTTATGTGACTGGCAATATTTCTTCTGTTGTTTATTTTCAAACTGGAAATATATATTTTTATTGTAAATGTGATGACTGCAAAACAAATAAAACAAACAAACAAACAAAAAACCCTAAAGCTCCATTCCTTCCCCATAATTCCACTCCCCAGAGATAACCCCAGTTACCAGTTGGAGTAGGAAAGGAAAAGGAAAACTTTCCTAGTGATTTTCCCCCCATCCCTTCTCCAGCAGAAATGAGCAATTTCAGTTTCTCTGTGTACTTTCAGGAGCCTTCAGTCGAAGGAAACGAAACTCCATCTATGTCACCGTGACTTTGCTTATTGTGTCCATGTTAATTCTCACGGTGGGCCTTGCTGCAACCACCAGGACCCAAAATGTGACTGTTGGAGGTTATTATCCAGGAGTTATTGTAAGTATAAAAGGCATAGGTGGGTCTCAGTAGCTTGCTGGCTTCAGACATTCGGGTTCTACTATGAAGGTTTTCAATTGAGTTTGATTTTCTAGGGTTTGCTCAGTTTTTCTCCTTTATATATCTCTTTATATTTATATAGAAAGACAACTGGGCCCATTACGAAGAGCACTGGACTAAGAATCTCCATCTCTAATTAGTAGTGTGATCCTGAGCAAGTCATCTCACTCTTTAGGACCTCGGTTTCCTGGTCTGGGAGATGTTACTAACTAGCAGTGTTAACCTTAGGCTAAAGTCCTTTCCTCTCTGGGCATCTACTTTCCTATGTATAATAGACGTCTCCTGATCTTTCCTGAACTCTGAGAACCCTGGCAGCTTGACACTCTGTGATCAAGAGCACTGATCTCCAGAGTGATCCTTCACTCCTATCAGGAAAAATACGTGAAATATTTACCCCTAAAATATGTGTATTTATTTACAAATTATGTACATGTTCATAAAACATACACAAATGGAAATTTTAAAATTAAATAAAAATGAAATAATACTTTTTAATATCTTCATACTAATATTAAATTTCAAGAACTGAGATGCACTTCACATGAAGTCTGTCATTAAAGATAATGGCTATAAATTCTTATTTCAAATAGTCCACTAGATAATTTTGAATATTTTTGGCTGACTTATCAGACATGATTAGATCATCATTGGCATCATTGTTTTTTAATGTCGATCTCACCATATGGCTGACAAAAAGCTAACCTTGAGATTTAGAAGTGGTGACTCTTCCATTTTCTTGTTTCTGGCTTGTGCTTACATTATTAGTGTCATCTGCAATTTGTGGTTTCTCAACAAGAGGCTTTCCAAAGCTTTTGTCCATTTTAGGGGGACTAGTTTAGTTAAACCTATGTAGGACAATTCCGGTCACGTGTCAAATGCCCCACCATCAACACTTTGCTGCTTGGAACTTGCCCTCCTTCCGCAGGATAGCTCACCTTGTCCTCTGACATTCACACTGAAGAAGGGTTCCAGTGACTGTCTGTTTATTGAACATTTGTAATGCTTAATTCCTTTCTTATTATTTTAGATAAACAATAAATAAGAAACAAGAATTCAAATAGTTTCTTTCCATACTTCAGTGGATTGTTTGACCCACCCCCAGAGTGTATGGAATCTACTTTGGAAACTACTGAATTCTTTATATACAAAACCTCATTTAATATCAAATCATCACATTGTACACTTAAATACATACAATTTTATTTGTCAAGTATATGTCAGTAAAGGTGGGGGAAAGAAAACAAAAACAAAAATCTCATTTAGATCTACACACACTGCTGTTGAACTCAAAAGCCTAACTCTAAAGTTTGGATCATATTTTTAATACCAAGTAAATGGCTTTCCAATTGGAAATGCTAAACAGAGAGCAGTGAGGGATTTTAGTATGGTTCATTAAAAAAAATATTTTAGGATAGCAAAGAGGTCAGATGTATTTGTTGTTTTGTTTCATATTTTCTCTTCTCTCTCTCTCTCTCTCTCTCTCTCTCTCTCTCTCTCTCTCTCTCTCTCTCTCTCTCTCTTTGGAGAGGTGGGGATGGGAGAGAGAAGCAAAGAGTGGGAAAGTGATTAAAGATGGATGCCTTTGAGAAGCCAGCACTTTGAGTGACCAAGACTGACACCTGTTACCTAGGTCACCGATTCTACAGTCAGCCTCCTCAACGGCCCTAGCAAAGCTGGGGCCTCACGTGGGCTGGCCTCCCACAAGCTGAAGACTGCCCTGGAAAGTTCCTTCACAGCTCTTGGGCAGGCAGGGCTTCCCCCAGCAGAGGGCAGGTATCCCACAGACACCATTTGGTGCCCTCCGTTAAACCTGTGATGTGAGAATTCACCCAGTCCACTTCCTGTGGTGAGGCAGGAAAACCAGTCATCAGCAAAATTGGATTTTATGTTTAAACAGCAAGGGGTAGGGAGAGGAAATGAAGGTAAGATTGCATTCTGATGGCTTGGAAGAAGAATATATGAGGTCTGTGTGACTTTGCAGGCTTCAGGTAGCTGCGTTTAGTGAAATATGTCTGATAGATGAGATAATACTCGAGTCAAGATTCATATTCTCCATGGGTGAAGGGAAGGTATTTTCCAAGTCATTTAAGAATAGTAACTCCTATTCATGATCAGTGGATATGAACCTTCTCTGTAGAATATCTGACGGTGGGTGGCTAGGCTGGAATACATTAACAAAGTAAGGAGGGTGCATAATTGTTGTTATTCTAGTACCTGATGTTCAGCTACCATTTCAAGTTGAAGCAATGGGGGCGTGTGTCAGTGTGTATGCTTTTCACTAAAAGCTAATCTGGAAATGTTAATAGGAGAGCCATCCCGAACAGATAGTGCCTCATGATTTTAACCTTTAAAAATTTGCTCTTATAGTTCCTATAGATTGCTTATTTAAAATGGGTTTTAATTATGGAAAGTGAAGGGGGAAGATTGCAGATTGAAAAGCAGAAAAATCCATTTGAGTTTATAGGTCAGATCATGTTGTAACAAATACAATAATGACTCATACTTCTGAAACAGTAAACACCTGAGAATCAAGATTTGTCCAGGAATGGGGCACTTTGACTAATTGAATAGTTTGGTTATTAGAGGTACTATATAAACTCTAAGCCGGTGGTTTCCCCATCTTGTTGTGCATAATGATCTGGTGAACCTGTGGAGAATACAGAGCTCCACTCCCTACCCCCAGAGATCCTGATTCAGGAGGTCTGGGTGGAACCCAAAAACTTGAATTTATTTTCCAGAGCTAACCTTTGATTGAAAAAGTAAGACATGCTGAATCTGCATTTTAATAAACACCCCAGGGGAATCTAATTCAGGTGGATCAGCAACCACCTGGAGAACTTAAACATTATAAAAATAGTATGCTTAGCAATAAAACCGGAGAGAGCATAATGTGGCATTTTAGATTCCACACTACCAAATTGGTCACTTTGAATATAAAATGCCATTGTATGGAAAAAAATTCAGGTTATTTGGAACTCTGCTGTTTTGGACTCTAGTTAAATGTGTTAACAATATATGAGAAATTAAATTTCAAAACAGACAAATTAGGGAATAGTTATTAGATTAAAAGAAGACTTACCATACCTTTCATTTAAATATTGAGATCTCAGGCATTTTAAAATATAATTGTGTTTGCATACTTTCAGTTATGTGAAACTTTCTAGGGCATCTTAATTTTGCCAAAAGAGGTGCTCCTGTATAGTGAGATGCATTATAATAGGGTGTTAGCTACTCTTCCTGAGCTAGAATGTGGTATCATCACCCTACAACACATACACATGCATGCATCTTTAAAGATATTCTTATCTGTACAAGCTTAACTGTATAATTTTTTAAAAAATTAAAACCCATAAAGACAAACCAGCTTAGGATTTTTAGTGTCCTAGAATATTCAAGACATTTTATCCCAGAAGAGTTCTAATGAGCTTTCTACTCTGGAGGCTCACCAGAGAGCCTTGGTTGTTGTAGGAAGTTTAAAAAGGCAGGGGAGAGAGCCTGCTTCTTCTTTATAAATCTCTAACCTTAGATCCAGAAGAGGGAGGCCTCTAAATGTGTTTCTCAAGCAACCCACAAGATGCAGTTGGCCACCTGATCAGTGTGGAAAGCCTTTCATTTTTGAGCCCTCTCCCGAGCTGTTGTAGTGATAGGACCCAAATCAGTGAGGGTTTTCTTTCAGGAAAGAAGCCAGGAGTTTCTGCCCCATTTCCCAGGGGGCGTGGGGACCAGTTAATCGAAAATATATCAAAATTCTTTTATATGTGGTAATAATTACATCAATTATGCCAGAGTTACCTGAAAATCGTATCAGGAGACAGGGAAAACAGAGATCATCCAAAACGATTAATAGCCCAGAAACTTTCTTTAGGCCAGTGTGACTTGAGCTTCACAGGTAGACTCTTGATAAATCCAACCAAGTTTTAACTAACTTGAATGCTCAGGAAATATAAGAAGCTCTGGATAGGGGGATTTGGTGGTTTATTATGAATTAGGTAAAAATTTTGTTCACCTCTTGTTGAAAATGTTTCTAAAATAAAGTTCCCACCTTAGTAAGTACATTTCAAAGAGGAGACTTGAATCTTGATTTCCTAGATAAGACTTATAATGCCAGAAGATTCTAATCTTCATTGGCTCCTTATTGCCTCCTTAGTGTTGTCATTCAAAGTTCTCTGAAGATGGCTTCGGTCTGACCTCCCATTACCTCTCTTTTGCCACAATTATTATTATTATTATTTTAAGATTTTATTGGGGAAGGGGAACAGGACTGTATTGGGGAACAGTGTGTACTTCCAGGACTTTTATTTTCCAAGTCAAGTTGTTGTCCTTTCAATCTTAGTTGTGGAGGGTGCCATTCAGCTTCAAGTTGTTGTCCTTTCAGTCTTAGTTGTGGAGGGCGCAGCTCAGCTCCAGGTCCAGTTGCCTGTTGCTAGTTGCAGGGGGCGTAGCCCACCATCCCTTGCAGGAGTAGAACCCGCAACCTTGTGGTTGAGAGGACGCGCAGCAACCAACTGAGCCATCTGGGAGCTCAGCGGCAGCTCAGCTCAAGGTGCCATGTTCAATCTTAGTTGCAGGGGACAGAGCCCACCATGCCTTGCGGGACTAGAGAAGTTGAACCAGCAACCTTGTGGTTGGGAGCCCACTGGCCCATGTGGGAATCAAACCGGCAGCCTTCGGAGTTAGGAGCATGGAGCTCTAGCCGCCTGAGCCACCAGGCCGTTTTGCCACAATGATTAATTCATAGTCCCTTGAACATGACGTGGGCTTTTCTGCCTTGATGCTGTCACTCTCGTTCCTCCTGGTCTTGACCATCCTCCCTTCCTCTCTCTGTCTCTCTCTGTCTCTCTGTCTCTGTCTCTCTCTCTCTGTCTCTGTCTGTCTGTCTCTCTCTCAGTGTTATACCCTATCCCAGCTTAAAGACACATCTGGGATATTTCTCAACTACTGGGGTCCACAGTGGTGTTTATCATATTTGAACTCCCTGTCATAGATTCCTCTTACTCATGGTTCCTGGAAAATTCTCACATCCAGCTTTGCGGGATGTTGAGCTATATTCTCATTTAGCTACATTTATGCAGGTCTACAATCCCTTATCTGAACCCTTGGGTCAGATGTGTTTGAGAATTTAGACTTTTTATATTAGAAAGATAATACAACACGTATATCACATATGATCTAACATCCCAGTGGGGTCTTGAGAAACATCCCATAATCAAGCACTTTTATATTTCTACTATAAACTGTGTGTCTTTACACTAAGCTGATAAAGACAGTTTTAAAAAAAAATCCTCACATCAGTTTAGGGTCTGGTTTTGCCACCAAGTTAGTTACAAAAAAAATCTTTTTTAAGAGCTTTGTGGATTTCAGGATTATGGAAAGGGATTGTGGAACATTTTACTTAATTATACCTCTTGAGGCTGAGTCTTAATGGTCCTGGTATCATACCGTATCCTACTTCCTGGCCTCCAAATCGCAGATCCAGGACACTGCCTGTCACAGAGTAGGTGTCCAATTGATATTTATTGAATGACTAATCCTTCTGAGCCTTGGTGTTGGGTGTCTGGGGCAGTGGATGGAAATAGGCATAGGTTATATAGGGCCCAGATCTCTTGACACTGACTTTAATTTCTAATGATATCTTTTTTTCTTCTTCAAGTGGAAGGGAGCCGAAAACAAAGCAAACTGGTGATTTGTTCAGGTAATAGTGGGATCAAGATGAAGATCCAAAGGTGTGAATGTTCCATGATTCCATGCAGTTCTCAGGAGGCAGAGATTACCTTTCTGAGGCCTCAGGGGAGCGAACAGTTCATTAGAAAGGAGCTGCCTGTTTTCAGGAAATTCTGTTTTTTTCTTCTTTACTTTCAACCCCTCAGCTCTTCCTCAAGTAGGACTTCTTACTCCATCCCTGAAGAGAACTTTTTCCCTGGGGGGGAGCTATGAAGGTATTCTACTAACACTGGCTACAAATGCAGCAAAATATTGTTGAAAGCACCCCAGCTGTTAGGAGACCTAAGTGCTAACCCTGGCCCTGCCAGTAACTTGCTGTAAGAGGGGTCGAGTCCATACAATTCTCTAAGCCTCCATTTTCCTATCTGTCAAATGAGCTCCGCCAAACTCCATAACACTACTGTGACCAAAAAGGAGGGCAAGTAATTCTATAAATTAAAATGCTTTTCAAATGTAAGATAGTTTTAGTAACACTGGTGAGTTTATCAACTTATCATCTAGTGAGTGAATTCTTCCAGCCATGACTCAATTGATATTAGTTCCCTGCCTGGTGAACTCTACCTATCCTTTGAGCTCATGTTAAAATGTCTCCTCTTTTGTGAAATCTTAGAGTTACCATGTATTTAGCAGCCTACTTTATGCAAGTCGCACTACATACAGACACACTTCGTTTTATTGCACTTTGTTGCACTTCACAGATATTGCATTTTTTTTTTTTACAAATTGAAGTCAAGACCCTCTACCAGCAGATAGATTATGATTCGCTTGACTGTGATACTAGCTTTATTGCAGTCATCTGTCTCGAACAGAACCCACAGTATCTCTGAGGTATGCCTGTACCTTATCTCATTTAATCCTAACAGCCCTGTGTGGTAGGTATCATTATGAGTCCCATTTTTTAGATGAGGAAACTGAAACACAGAGTGGTTAAAGGCCTAGCCCAAGGTCACACCGTTTTTAAGTAGCAGAACCAAGGACATTACACAAATTGAATTATTCTCTGTTCCTATAGCACTTTGTTTATACCTCACCTGTGGTTTTTTAACACACAATCTGTCTCTCCTTCACTAGACTATGGAGTTCATGAAGAGCAAGGTCCATGTCTTCATATTTATCTGACAAAAGTACTCAGTGAATGTTAGAAAATTGAATGAGTTGAAGTGGAATAGAAAGAAAGGGAAGGGAACTGGATAAAGTAACTGACTGGCCTGCGATTTGCAGTACCAGAGTGCTTTGTCTTTCCAGTTAATTCCATGAGACTTCAGCCCACCTCTTCTAGTCCCTGCAATTAAAGAGGTATTTGAGAGTGCAGAAATAGCCAGTGTCTTTGCCTTCTGTCTTACGGTAAAGACTGCTGTTGGCGTTCAGAAGACATTCAGTGAGTATCTGTGGAAACTGGTGAACTCCTCAGTAAAAGGATTTATTTTTCCATGTAAGAAGCTGTCTACAGCGTACTCTCAATCTTCACAAGTGCCCCAGAGTGACATAAGCACAGACCATTCATGGAATTCTTCCTAAAAAAATAAAAGCTGTGGGATATGTTGGAGGGGAAGATAAGATAGAACACGAAACTCTTATGAAGCAGCAAATAATAAGATTTCCCAGCTCAAATCAAATTAGAGATGCTCAAAAGTTAAATGTGTTTTAAAATAGTAATCACTAGAAGAGTAATATTTACTGAGTATGTACTGTGTCCCAGGCACTGCAAAGTTCTTGGAATGTATCATCCTGGCTAATCCTTACAAAAGCTCTATAACATAGCCACTACTATAGTCCCCATTGTCCAGATGAAGAAACTGAGTTCAATCAGTTTGTTCAAGATTGCACAAACATAAGTGGAAGAGCTGGGGTTAGAAGCCAGGCTTGTCCGATAACCAGATTTTAATCAGTACACTTTATGACAACACATTTTAATTACCTTTAAAATAAGACCAGGTGGGAGACAGGCATAATTTAGCAGTTGAGTGAAGATGCTCTCAGTAGTGTCTTGGACGGCATGGGATCTGTATACCCTTATGCATTTCAGCTTCTATGTCCCAAGAGGGATAGCTGGCTGAGTGGGCCTGCAGAGTGAGTCCTTGGAAATTTGTATTCATTCCTTCCCTTCACTCTCTTTCATTCTTGGATTTCTGAGACAACTACCCAGTCCCCCTACATTGCTCCACCACACTCCTGCCCAGTCCATGGGTCCATTCGATTTCCAAGGCTCGGTGTAAGATTTGGGGCCTCAGACTGAAATAGATGCCCCTGTGAGCCAAGGTAAGGCTGCAGATGGAAACCCAGATCATTAGTGAGGCTAAAGAGATATGTAACTACATCACTGAACTTGTGTTAAGATTTGTTGGTCCATTCTGACCACTTTATTTCATTTTCACCCATGTCAACAGCCATCTACTAGTAATAGTTTTCAGCTGAGAATGGCAAACTCAGTCCACTAATGGCAGAACTAAGAGGAAAGTGGGATCTACTACATGAACCATCAACCTAGCCTCTTAGGCGGGGAAATTGTTTTTCAAGGTTTTACGCTGCCATTTCTGTTCACCCTTTAATGAATGCTTTCTGTCCATAAGTGCAGCAGAGATGGAAGAAGAGGTGAATGAGTGCTAACATAAATTGCAGTGGGTCAACCACAAATATAGGCTTAAAAAAATAGTTCTCTGTTTTTAAGTCTAGTTTAAAGTGCTTGCTAATTTCTGAAGTACTTCCTGGGTTTTATTAATGTGCCAGATGCACCAAAAGTTGCTATTTCAAATCTTTATTTTGTAATCCAGGCATCAGAGTGGAAGGTCACTTAAAAAAAAGGTATAAAGATCAGAATATAATGCATGCTTTTCACTAGTATATGTCTCTCACTGATTCACCAGTCACATATTAGGTAATGGATATTGAAGTTGAAATGAGCAGGCTCTGAAAAGCTACGGCTTTTAGTTTTGGGAAACATGCGTTTCTTTTTAGATGTGATTTATATCTACAAGGAAAAATTGGCAAATGGTGGGAGCAATACTTTTATTGCACATACTGTATTTGTGTAATGACTGCACATGGCTTTAGCATCCATACTCCAGTTACTTTGCGTTAGCCTGAATCATATCCAGGAGATAAACGAATGTGTGGTCAGGCTGACCATCTCACAACATATGCCATGTTGCTTTGCAGCTTGGCTTTGGATCATTTCTTGGAATCATTGGATCCAACCTTGTTGAGAACAAACGGCAGATGGTAAGTTTTCATTGCTATGGAATCAAGTTATTCATCTGAAAGTAACACAATTCTTAAGGTTACTCAAATTGGGCCACAAAAGAAACTGCCACTTTGCCTTTTCTCCTAAGCCTCCAGGGAACTTGTTTTCCAGTGACCTTGTGGTATGGGACTTGTTCTCATCTTGCCTGATGTTCTCTCAGTGGCCTAGCTAGTCTCTTTAAGTCACAGGGATAGAATATTCTGGGTCTTGCCTTTTGCTTTCCTCCTCACTTCCAAAGGAGTGCCCCAGCCTATTCAGTCAGGCTACTGTCCTCGCCTAGAATGCCTTTGCTTCTGTGATTTCCATTGCTGCAGCCCTGGATTATTGGTGACTCTCACATCTTCTCTGATACATAATCTTTTGAGGGAGTTTCTACAGAGAGGTCTCACCTTTTCAGATTACAATCTAGGGCACTTTGATTAAGAGAACAAATATACTTGGGACACACAGAAGACAAAATAAAATTATGAAGCCAACCCAAATTATTTCCATTACCCATAGTTCGTAGGTAAATACGTTGTAAGTTCGAAAGGAAGGATGAACATATAACAGGAGGTAAATCTTAGAAAGTTTTATGCCCTAATGGGGGTCCACAAGGGCAAGTTGTTGCATTTTTCTGATTCAGTCTGAGAAGGCTTCCTAGAGAGCGGGGAAAGAAGGTACAGACCAAACTGCAAGCACACTGCGGTTTTATAGGCTCACAAATCAAGATGCCTGGTGAGTGGTCAGATGGTGAACTGATTAGGCTTCCCCAGTACAAGTCTCTGTAGTATTTTGACTTTGATAAGTAGTCTATTTAACAGCAACATTAATCAGGTAACATAATACAGAGAACTCTAACCATATGTTCTCCCCAAGCAATGTGGGATTTGCCCCCAGAGGAGTTCTAATAGGTCTCTTCTTCCATTTCACCTGGACTCACTCCCACCCCCACCTCCTACCAGTTGTGTTTGTATTTTTGGCTGAAATTATTAAAAATAATAGGGGAGTTTTAATTGTAGAGTCGATTATAGCATAGCTAATAATTTCAATTTCATGACACCATTCATCCATTATTTACTAATTCTCTGTAGAACTGTGAAGTGAAATTTATGGAAAAAGGTTTCTGAACAACTCCTGAAGGAGATAAGTATTTCCCTCTAGCCTGTTGACATCGGAGAACCTTAGGGTGGTCTTGATTTTGCTTCCTCCTTTTCCCTGGAAGCCTGCTTAATTCCATTCTATTTCCCCTTCTTTTCTTCCAAACACCTCAAGGAAGAAAAACACTGATTTATCTAGTTCTGCAGGTCAATGCAAGCAGAAGGTGGACTCAGGCAACACCTATCCCTGTCCCTAGAAATACCTTGAAACACTTACTCCCACATTGGCTTGTAAAGAAAGGCAAATTATTAGAAACATTTCTGTTATCTAACATAATCAGAGAATAGGGCAGTCTGGTTCAAGCAAACATTTTTCCTACTTGAATATATTCATATGCACCTTACAGAGTTGATCAGTTTCAGAGACGTCAACCCTTATAAAATGTCTTTAATATTTAAGTCTTAATAAATTGAATGTTCTCTTGCTTTAATGATGCAGAAGGCTGTGAAGGGTTGTGCAGGGCCTCAGAATCACCCCTGTCTTCATCAGTGCTCACTATGCGGGATTGGGAAGAACACTGGACAAGGAGTTGGTGGGCACCAGACTCTTCCGTGGACTAGGTGGTGATCCTGGGCACATATACCACTTCCCCTCTCTGAACCTCCAATTCCACAATAAATAAAATACGGGGGTGGGAGTACAGGATGTCAATAGTCCAACATTTTTTCTGACTCTGAGAATGGAAGTGTCATTCAGTGAAATTCTGCCATGGACATCATGCAAGCCTCCTCTTCACTTAGTGCTCACAGATAAAGAGTGAATTTCTTAGCTTGCTCTGAAAATGTTAAAAGTGCTTCACTGGCCCCTTCTCTGCTTCCACCTTCCCCAGCTCTCACTCATCTTGCATGATTGAAAAGAGCATCCTCATGGGGTGGCAGACTCTTGGGGATCACCTTGTTTCCAGACGCAGCAAGAGTGGAAGGCTAACAGACACTTTTGTTCCCTCCACAGCTGGTGGCTTCTATCGTCTTTATCAGCTTTGGTGTGATTGCAGCCTTTTGTTGTGCCATAGTAGATGGGGTCTTCGCTGCCAGACACATTGTAAGTATTTTTAGACCTGGGTTAAACTAAGTGTGTAATACAATAACACTTCATCGAGTGTATGCTAAATGCCATGAGGGTAACAGAAGAGGGAGAAGACAGGATCCCTGACAGGCAAGTTGAGGACACCGATGGACATACAGGCATCCAAAGAACTGGGTCTAAGCTGAGGAAATAGACTCTAAGTGTCAGAATGGTTTATCTTGGACTCTGGCTTGGACTCTGAGGATCAGGGCAAGCTTCCTGGTGGTGGTAAAGCTGGAGTCTTTGACATGTGGGTGAGATTTGGAAAGGCAAAGACAAGGACAGTGGGGCCAGGGGAACTGATGTTGGGAGTAGGAGGTAGGGAGAGAGGAGCAGGAAGCCACATGACTTCCTGACAGAGGTTTCAATAGCTGGCTTCTCTCCTCTTTAATAGCAACAAGAGTCGACAATGAGGACAGAGTCACCTTTTCTCAGATGTATGAACTTTGCTGTCCCTACAACAGTGGTTGGAGAATAGAGGTTTGATTGGGTTCTGAGGAAAGCTCCAGAACTGGAAGCCTCCACTCACAGCCTAGTCCTGGAGTTAAGGTGCCAAATGCTTCCTACTCTGATGAATCTGTCCCTGGAGAAAGGTCAATTTATTCCTGAAACCCAAATCTGTGCTCCTTTTCTGGGGAATCTTGGGATTCAGGGTGTTCCTATGTGGTTCTCCACTAGATCCCTCACCCCTTTTTCACCACTTTGCATTTCATACTATTCCAGATATTTGGCCAAGGGCCAACCTGACCTCTCCATTAGGCACAATAGGCACAATGCCTACTACCCACAGTACATTCAGGGTCACGTAAAGATGTCACCATTTCTTTACAAGTAGGTCAAAAGAAACTTTTTGCATATAATATAAATATATATGTTAATGCAATCATAAGATATGATTAAAATAAATAAAATATAATTTTCAATAGTTTTTAATGGAGGAAGGAGCCCACAAAAGTAAAAGTGCGTAAGTCTCAGGGAAGTCATAACATGGCTCTGATCTGGCCCACAGACCAATATCAAGAGTGAGCCACAGCAACTTACTGAGCCCCCACAGCAAACTCAAATACTCATTTGATTCCAACTGAAGCAACATTGAAAATGAAAACATCTCATGAACAAGTTGCAAATTTTTTGTTTTCTAAAACAATTGAATTGGCACAAAATTGTATTTTCAGAATCTTCTGTGGATCAATGATACTTTATTCCATGTCGATCTTTGACTAATAGTGCAGGTCATCCTGAGGGAGTGTCATGGGTATGGTTGGATCTGGGAAAGGATGATTTGCAACATTTCAATTCCAACTTGTTCTCGGACCCTTCTCCCAGGTATAAGAGTCAGTTCCTCCTTTGCCAAGATTCGAGGAGTTCATATGGTCAGCACTGCCACCAAGCAGTCTCTGAAATGTTATTTCAGGAGATAATTTCTGAGCAGGGAGAAAATAAAGGGGTGGGAGAGAGAAGCCCTTTGCCCAATTTTCTTTTAAGGCCATGAATATAAATATAGGCCCTTATATCAGACCCATCTCTTTTGATTTTAGCGGAAAGCAGCCATCTTCTTCATCTTTTTCTTCTTAAAAAGGCAAATGACACATCAGGAATTTGTAACATCCACACTCCTACCACACTAACATAATAATTCTTATCATTTTTGCATATTACCCTCAAAGTACATACTTATTTTTGAAACATGGTTGCAGTCAATCATAGTACACATGCTATTTTGTATTTAAGAGGAGTCATCTTAATAACAATAATGCCTTGTTTTAGTGTAGTGCATTTAGATTTTCAATGTGCTTTCACATGTATTATCTCATTGGAGACCCACAGCAATCCTGTGAGGTATCCCCATTTGACAAGCAGTATTCACTCTGAGGCTGTCTTCATGGCAACATAGGCCTTGTGGCCTAGAAGCCTGCAGCAGATATTGATGGCATCATGAAATAAAATGTCTCCCTACATTCCAGCCCACCCCCATTCATATTCATTTTTATTAGTTTCAGGTATATAAAACAACATAATGATTAGATATTTACACCCCTCACGAAGTAATAAACCCACCAAGTCTATTCCCCATCTGACATCATATATAGCTATTACAATACAATGGACTGTATCCCCTATGCTGTACTTCACATCCCATGGGGGAAAATATATATGTATATATCTACATATATGCATATATGTATATCTATATGATATCTACATATCTATATATCTATATATCTATATGTATATATCTATATATGTGTATATCTATACATATATAGATATATATATAAATATATAGAGATATATATGTGTATATATCTATATATCTATATAGATATATATACTGCAGTTGCCAAAAATATATACACATGACTTGTATTCTCTTTTGTTATTGGTATATATTGAATATTACAATTTTAATATAGTTTTTTCCTTTCTTAAAATGTGTGTACATTTTTTGGCACCCTGTGTGTGTGTGTGTGTGTGTGTGTGTGTGTGTGTATCAGGGGTGCCAAAAAATGTATACAAGTGGACATTTTGGTCAATGTTGAGCAATCAGTAGTTCGCCATAATCAGAAGTGTCTGGATGCTGATGGTAACCACTTTGAGCACCTCTTGTAATTGCAGAAGTCAAATGCGACTTGTATACATCTTTTGTTATTGGTATATTTTGAGTATTACAACTTTAATACATTTTTACTTTCTTAAACTGTGTATACATTTTTTGGCACCCTCTGTATATATTTATAGTTGACATTCAGTATTATTTTATATTAGTTTTAGTTTACAGCACTGTGGTTAGGCATTTATATAATCTAAGAAGTGATTCCCCCGATAAGTCCAGTACCCACCTGACACCCTACATAGTCTTATATGTGGGAGAAGAGTCCGAGAACAAGTTGGAATTGAAATGATGCATTTCAATATTAACATTATTAATTATATTTCCCATACTGTATTTCACAACCCTGTTACTATTTTGTCACTACCAATTTGTACTTCCTAATCCCGCCACCATTTTCACCCAACCACTAACCCCTCTCCAGGCAAGCAACCATCAGTTTGTTCCCTGTATCTCTGAGTCTATTCTGCTTTATTTGCTCATTTATTCTGTTCTTTAGATTCCACATGTAAGCGAGATCATACAGTATTTGTCTTTCTCAGTCTAACTTATTTCACTTAGCATAACATCCTCTAGGTTCATCCATGTTGTTGTAAATGGTAAGATTTCATTCTTTTTTATGGGAGAGTAATATTTTATTGTATAAATGTACCACAATTTCTTTATTTTTTATTTTGCTTCCTTTGTCCGAGGAGATAATATCAGTAAAAATATTAGTAAGGGTAATGTCTGAGGGTATACTTCCTATATTTTCTTCTAGGAGTTTTATGGTTTCGGGACTTACATTTAGGTCTTTAACCCATTTTGAGTTTATTCTTGTATATGGCGTGAGAAAGTGGTCCAGTTTCATTTTTTTGCATGTATCTGTTCAGTTTTTCCAGCTTCGTTTATTAAATAAATGTCTTTACCCCAATGTAAATTCTTGCTTCCTTTGTCATAGATTAAATGACCACATAGGCATAGATTTATTTCTGGGCTCTCTATTCCGTTCCATTGATTTATGTATTTGTTTGTAGGCCTATACTATGCTGTTTTGATTACTATAGACTTGTAGTATAATATGATATCAAGTAGCTTGATACCTCCAGATTTCTTCTTCTTTCTCAGGATTGCCATTGCTATTCAGGGTCTTTTATGGTTCCATATAAATTTCAGGATTATTTGTTCTAGATCTGTGAAAAATGCCACTGGTATTTTGATAGGGATTGCACAAAATCTACATTGCTATGGGCAGTAAGGACAATTTTTTTTATTAGTTTCAGGTGCACAAGACAAAGTAATACTTAAACGTTTATCTTTTATATCACTCGCACTGTGTGAACCCCCCTTTCCACATCCACTATCCCTCTGACATTGCACAGAGCTATTACATTTCCACTGTCTCTATTCCTAATGCTGTACTTCGCTTCTTGTAAGTATACACACACACACACACACACACACACACACACACATACATACAAACTTGTAGTTGACATTCATTATTGTTCAGCTTCAGCGTCAGGTGTACAGTGCAGTGATCAGGCATCTACATCATCCCTGAGGTGGTCTCCCTAATGAGAAGTGTCCATCGGATACCCTACAAACTCTTTACAATATTATTGATTACAATCCCCAAATTAATTTTCAAAACCCCATGGCCATCTTGTGGTTACTGTTTTCTAATCTCCTCACCTTCCCCTTTATCCCCACCCCCTCCTATCTAGCAACCCTCAGTTTTTCCTCTATGTCTCCAAAACTGTTTCTGATTTGTTCATTCACTTATTCTTTTCTTTAGATTCTACATATAAGTGAGATCATATGGTATTTGTCTTTCTCTGTCTGATTTATTTCACTTAACATAATGTTCTCTAGGTCCATCCACGTTGTTGCAAATGGTAAGATTTCTTTATTCTTTATGGTTGCCTAATACTCCATTGTAAAAATATACCAAAGTTTCTTAATCCAGTCATCTACCGATGGGCATTTCAGTTGTTTCCATGTCTTTGCTATTGTCTATAGTGATGCAATAAACATAGGAGTGCATAAAGTTTTTTGAATTAGAGTTTTGGATTTCTCCGAATAGATATCTAGGAGTGGAATTGCTGGATCATAAGGTAGTTCCATTTTCAGATTTTTGAGATACCTCCATAATATTTTCCATAGTGGCTGTACCAATCTGCAATCCCACCAACAGTGCACAAGCGTTCCCTTTTCTCCACATCCACGTCAACACTTGTATTTGTTGATTCATTGATGATAGCCATTTTGACAGGGGTGAGGTGGTATCTCATTGTGGTTTTTATTTGCATTTCTCTAATGATTAGTGAGTTTGAGCATTTTTTCATATGTCTGTTTGCCATCTGTATGTCCTTTTTAGAAAAATGTCTCTTCAAGTCCTCTGCCCATTTTTTAATCGGGTTATTTGTTTTTTTGAAGTTGAGTTGAGGGAGTTTCTTATAAATTTGTGATATTAACCCCTTATCAGATATAGCATTGGCAAATATCTTTTCCCGTTCAGTGGGGTCCCCTTTTGTTTTATTGGTGGTTTCATTTTCTGTGGAAAAAAAATTTAACTTGATGTAACCCCACATGTTTATTTTTTCTCTTATTTCCCTTGTGCGAAGAGATATATCAGTAAAAATCTTATTCCGGGTAATGTCTTTGAAGTTTCTTCCCATATTTTCTTATAGGAATATTATGGTTTCAAATCTTACATTTAAGTCTTTAAGCAATTTTGAATTTATTTTTGTATATAGTGTAAGGAGGTGGTCCAGCTTCATTTTTTTGCACGTGTCTGTCCAGGTCTCCCAGCACCATTTACTGAATAGATGATCTTTACCTGGCCGTGCATTCTTGCTTCCATTGTCGTAGATTAAATGGGCATATAGGCATGGATTTATTTCTGGACTCTCTATTCTGTTCCATTGATCTACGTGTCTGTTTTTATGCCAGTACCGTGCTGTTTTGATTACTGTAGACTTGTAGTATAATGTGAAGTCAGGTATTGTTATACCTCCCACTTTGTTCTTATTTCTCAAGATTGCTGAGGCTATCTGGGGTCTTTTATGGTCCCATATAAATTTTAGGATTATATGTTCTATTTCTGTGAAACACTTCGTTGGTAGTTTGATAGGAATTGCGTTGAATATGTATATTGCCTTAGGCAGTGTGGATATTTTAACTAAATTAATTCTTCCTGTCCATGAACATGGAATGTGTTTCCATCTATTTGTATCTTCTTTCATTTCTTTCTTAATGTCTTATAATTTTCTGAGTACAGATCATTTACTTCTTTGGTTAAATTTATTCCCAGGTATTTTATAGTCTTTGAAGCAATTGTAAATGGGGTTGTTTTTTCAAAATTCTCCTTCTGATGTTTTATTATTGGTATATACAAATGAAACTGAATTGTGAATATTAATTTTGTATCCTGCTACTTTACTAAATTCATCTATCAGCTCTAATAGTTTCTTGGTGGAGTCTTTAGGGTTCTCTCTATATAGTATCATATTGTCTGCATATAATGACAATTTTACTTCCTCTTTACTGATTTGGATGCCTTTTATTTCTTTTTCTTGTCTGATTGCTGTGGCTAGAACTTGCAGCACTTCGTTGAATAGAAGTGGAGAAAGTGAACAACCTTCCCTTGTTCCTGATCTTAAGGGGAATGGCTTTAGCTTTCAACCATTGAGTATGATGTTAGCTGTGGGATTATCCTATATGGTCTTTGTTATGTTGAGATACGATCCCTTTATTCCCACTTTCTTAAAGGTTTTTATCATAAATGGCAGCTGAATTTTATCAAATGCTTTTTCTGTATCTATTGATATGATCATGGGATTTTTATTTTTCATTTTGTTAATGTGGTGTATAACATTAATTGATTTGCAAACGTTGAACCACCCTTGCATAACAGGGATAAATCCCACTTCATCATGGTGTATGATCTTTTTAATGTATTGCTGAATTCTGTTCACTAACATTTTGTTGAGGATTTTTACATCTGTGTTCATTAGAGATACCGGCCTGTAGTTTTCTTTTTTTGTGTTATCTTTGTCTGATTTTAGGTTCAGGGTGATAGTGGCTTCGTAAAAAGTGTTTGGGAGTCTTCCCTCCCTCTGGATATTTTGGAAGAGCTTGAGGAGATTAGGTGATAATTCTTTTTTTTATTTAATTTATTGGGGTGAAAATTGTTAGTGAAATTACATGGACTTCAGGTGTACAATTCACTATTACATCATCTATAAGTCCCATTGTGTGTTCACCACCCAGAGACAGTTCTTCCATCACCATATATTTGATCCTCCTTAACCTCACGTCCCATCTCCCACCTCCTTTACACTTTGGTAACCACTAAACTATTGTCTCTGTCTATGAGTTTTTGTTTCTCATGTGTTTGTCTTGTAGTTTTGTTGTTTTTGCTTTACATACCAAATATCAGTGAAATCATATGGTTCTCTGCTTTTTCTGTCTGACTTAGTTCGCTTAGCATTATATTCTCAAGATCCATCCATGTTGTCATAAGTGTTCCTATATCATCTTTTATTACCACCTAATAGTTTTCCATTGTGTATATATAGCACAACTTCTTTATCCATTCATCTATTGAAGGACATTTTGGTTTTTTCCATATCTTGGCCACCGTAAACAAAGATGCAATGAACATTGGAACTCAATTGGCTTTATGTATAAACGTTTTCAGATTTTTTTTGGTAGATACCCAGGAGAGGGATTGCTGGGTCATATGGTAATTCTATTCGTAGTTTTTTGAGAAAGCTCCACACTGCCTTCCACAACGGCTGCACCAGTCTGCATTCCACACAACGGTGTATGAGGGTTCCTTTTTCTCCACAGCCTCTCCAACACTTGTTACTATTTGTCTTGTGGAAGAGAGCCATTCTGACTGGGGTGACGTGATATCTCATTGTGGTTTTTATTTGCATTTCTCTGATGATTAGTGATATAGAGCATTTTTTCATATCTCTATTTGCCATTTGTAAGTCCTCTTTGGAGAAATGTCTCTTCAGGTCCTTTGCCCATTTTTCAATTGGGTTGTTCGTTTTTTTGTTGTTGAGTTTCATGAGTACCTTGTATATTTTGGATATTAGCCCCTTATCGGAGGAACTGTTTGCAAAAATCTTCTCCCATTCAGTCGGTTGCCTCTTTATTTTGTCGATAATTTCTTTGGCTCTGCAGAAGCTTTTAAGTTTCATATAGTTCCATTTGTTTGTTTTAGCTTTTACTTCCATTGCATTTGGAGTCAAATTTATAAAATGCTCTTTGAACCCAAGGTCCACAAATTTAGTACCTATGTTTTGTTCTATGAAGTTTATTGTGTCAGTCTTATGCTTAAATCTTTGATCCATTTTGAGTTAATTTTGGTACATGGTGACAGATAGCAGTCCAGTTTCATTCTTCTGCAAGTGGCTATCCAATACTCCCATCACCATTTATCGAAGAGGCTGTCTTTCTTCCATTGTATTTTTTTAGCTTCTTTGTCAAAAATTTTCTGTCCATATTTATATGGTTTTATTCCTGGGTTCTCAATTCTAATCCATCGGTCTATGTGTCTGTTTTTCTGCCAATACAATGCTGTTTTGATTATTGTAGCCTTGTAGTACAAGCTAAAGTCAGGTAGTGTGATACCTCCAGCATTGTTCTTTTTTCTTAAGATTGCTTCGGCTATTCGGGGTCTATTGTGTTTCCAAACAAATCTGATGATTTTTTGTTCTATTTCTTTAAAAAATGCCATTGGGATTTTGATGGGGATTGCATTAAATCGGTATATTGCTTTGGGTAATATGGCCATTTTAAGTATGTTGATTCTTCCAATCCAAGAGCATGGAATGTCTTTGTGTCTTATTCAGTTTCTTTCAGAAATGTCTTACGGTTTTCAGCGTATAAATCCTTCACATCCTTGGTTAAGTTTATTCCTAGGTATTTTATTCTTTTTGCTGCAATTGCAAAGGGATTTGTTTATTGTATTTCTTTTTCTGAGATTTCATTGTTAGTAAATAGGAATGCAATGGACTTTTGTACGTTGATATTGAAGCCAGCAACTTTAATGTATTCGTTGATTGTTTTTAATAGCTTTTTGGGGGAGTATTTAGGTTTTTCTATATATAGCATCACGTCATCTGCAAAGAGTGATAATTTAACTTCTTCATTCCCAATTTGGATGCCTTTTATTTCTTTCTCTTGCCTGATTACTTGGCAGAGATTTCCAACACTATGTTGAAAAGCAGAGGGAAAGGGGCCAGCCACGCCGTGTTCCTGAACGTAGAGCAAAGGGCTTCAGTTTTACACCATTAATTATGAGATTAGCTGAGGTCTGGTCATATATGGCCTTTATTATGTTAAGGTATTTTCCTTCTATACCTATTTTATTAAGTGTTTTCATCATAAATGGTTGTTGCATCTTGTCAAATGTTTTTTTCTGCATCAATTAATATAATCATATGATTTTTGTCCTTTATTTTGTTTATGTGATGTATCACATTGATGGAATTGTGGATGTTGAACCATCATAGTGTCGCAAGAATGAACCCCACTTGCTCGTGATGAATAATCTTTTTAATGCATTGTTGTATTCGACTCGCTAGTATATTTTCAGGATTTTTGCATCAGTATTCATCAAAGATATTGATCTGTAGTTTTCTTTTTTTGTGAGATCCTTACCAGGTTTTGGTATCAGGGTAATGTTGGCCTCATAATATGAGTTAGGGAGTACTGTCTCTTCTTCAATTATTTGGAAGAGTTTGAGCAGGATTGGTATTAGATCCTCTTTGAAGGTTTGGTAGAATTCACTAGTGAAGCCATCGGGTCCAGGACTTCTGCTTTTGGGAAGGTTTTGGATGACTGATTCAATTCTTTACTGGTGATCGGTATGTTTCCAGTTTCCAGTTCTTTATGGTTCAGCCTTGGAAGGCTGTTTCTAAGAACTTGTCCATTTCTTCTAGGTTATTGAATTTGGTGGCATATAGTCCTTCATAGTATTCTTGCATGATCCTTTGTATTTCTGTGGTGTCCGTGATAACTTCCTTTTTTTCATTTCTGATTTTGTTAGTTAGTGTCTTCTCTCTTTTTACCTTAGTGAGTCTAGCCAAGGGTTTGTCGATTTTGTTAATTTTTTGAAAGAACCAGTTGTTTGTTACATTATTTTTTTTCTGTTGTCTTTTTGTTCTCTATTTCATTTAGTTACTTTCTGATTTTTCTTTCCTTTCTTTTGCTGACTTGGGTTTCACTTGTTCTTCTTTTTCTATTTCTTTAAGGTTTAACAGGAGGTTATTTATTTGGGATTTTTCTTTTTTCTTGAGATAGGCCTGCAATGATATGTTTTCCTATTAAAACTGCTTTCACTGCATCCAAAAAAATTTGGTAAGATGTATTTTCATTGTCATTTGTTTCTATGTACATTTGATCTGTCCTCTAATTTATTTTTTATTAGTTTCAAGTGTACAAGACAAGGTAACATTTAGAGGTTCATCATTTATATCCCTCACACTGTGAACCCCCTTCCCCCCATCCATTATCCCTCCGACCTCACACCCAGCCATCACATTATATATATAAAATTATAGTTGGCATTCATTAATGTTTAGCTTCTGGTGTACAATACCATGATCAGGCATCCACATTATCTCTGAGGTGGTCTCCCAAATAGGACACATGTCCATCGTATAACCAACAAAATCTTTACAACATTATTGAATAAGTTCCCCAAATTAATTTTCAAAAAACCCTGTGGCCATCTTGTGGTTACCAGCTGCTTCCTAATCCCTTCACCTTTGCCCTTATACCCAACACCCCCCCGCCACCGCCCATCTAACAACTCTCGGTATTTTCTTTGTGTCCTCTAAACTGTCTCTGATTAGTTTGTTCACATATTCTTTTCTTTAGATTCTGCATATAAGTGAGATCATATGGTACTTGTCTTTCTCTTTCTGACTTATTTCACTTAACATAATGTTCTCTAGATCCATCCATGTTGCTGCAAATGATAAGATTTCTTTCTTCTTTATGGCTGCGTAATACTCCATTGTATAAATGTACCACAGTTTCTTAATCCAGTCATCTACCAATGGGCATTTTGGTTGTTTCCATAACTTGGCTATTGTGTAAAGTGCTGCAATAAACATAGGAGTGCATATTGATTTATTTTTATTTATTAGTTTCAGGTGTACAAGACAAGGTAATACTTAGACGTTCATCATTTATATCCCTCACACTGTGAACCCCCCTCCCCCCATCCACTATCCCTCCGACCTCACACTGAGCCATCACACTATATATATAAAATTATAGTTGGCATTCATTAATGTTTAGCTTCTGGTGTACAATGCCATGATCAGGCATCCACAGTATCCCTGAGGTGGTCTCCCAAATAGGACGCATGTCCATCGGATACCCAACAAAATCTTTACAACATTATTGAATACCTTCCCCAAATTAATTTTCAAAAAAACCCTGAGGCCACCTTGTGGTTACCAGCTGCTTCCAAATCCCGTCACCTTTCCCCTTATCACCAACCCCCCACCCCACACCCATCTAACAACTCTCGGTTTTTTCTTTGTGTCCCCAAAACTGTTTCTGATTAGTTCATTCACATATTCTTTTCTTTAGATTCCGCATATAAGTGAGATCATATGGTACTTGTCTTTCTCTTTCTGACTTATTTCACTTAACATAATGTTCTCTAGATCCATCCATGTTGTTCCAAATGATAAGATTTCTTTCTTCTTTATGGCTGCGTAATACTCCATTGTATAAATGTACCACAGCTTCTTTTTTTTTTTTTTTTGACTTGGCTATTTATCTTGTTCTTTTTTTTTTTTTATTAATTAATTTATTTATTAGTTTCAGGTGTACAAAACAAGGTAATACTTAGACGTTCATCATTTATATCCCTCATACTGTGAACCCCCCTCCCCCCATCCACTATCCCTCCGACCTCACACTGAACCATCACATTATATATATAAAATTATAGTTGGCATTCATTAATGTTTAGCTTCTGATGTACAATGCCATGATCAGGTATCCACAGTATCCCTGAGGTGGTCTCCCAAATAGGACGCATGTCCATCGGATACCCAACAAAATCTTTACAACATTATAGAATACCTTCCCCAAATTAATTTTCAAAAGAAAAACCCTGAGGCCATCTTGTGGTTACCAGCTGCTTCCAAATCCCGTCACCTTTCCCCTTATCACCAACCCCCCACCCCACACCCATCTAACCACTCTCGGTTTTTTCTCTGCGTCCCCAAAACTGACTCTGATTAGTTCATTCACATAGTCTTTTCTTTAGATTCCATATATAAGTGAGATCATATGGTACTTGTCTTTCTCTTTCTGACTTATTTCACTTAACATAATGTTCTCTAGATCCATCCATGTTGCTGCAAATGATAAGATTTCTTTCTTCTTTATGGCTGCGTAATACTCCATTGTATAAATGTACCACAGCTTCTTAATCCAGTCATCGACCGATGGGCATTTTGGTTGTTTCCATATCTTGGCTATTGTGTAAAGTGCTGCAATAAACATAGGAGTGCATACAGATTTTTGAATTGGAGTTTGGGATTTCTCCGGGTAGATGCCTAGGAGTGGAATTACTGGATCATAGGGTAGTTCCATTTTTAGATTCCTGAGATACCTCCATACTGTTTTCCATAGTGGCTGCACTAATCTGCAATCCCACCAACAGTGCACTAGCGTTCCCTTTTCTCCACATCCGCGCCAGCATTTGTTGTTTGTTGATTTATTGATGATAGCCATTTTGACTGGAGTGAGGTGGTATCTCATTGTGGTTTTTATTTGCATTTCTCTGATGGTTAGTGAGGTTGAGCATTTCTTCATATGTCTTCTTGCCTTCTGTATGTCCTTTTTAGAAAAATGTCTCCTCAAGTCCTCTGCCCATTTTTTAATTGGGTTGTTTGTTTTTTTGGAGTTGAGTTGAGTAAGTTTTTTATAGATTTGTGATATTAATCCCTTATCAGATATATCATTGGCAAATATTTTTTCCCATACAGTAGGATCCCTTTTTGTTTTATTGATGGTTTCCTTTGCTGTGAAAAAACTTTTTAGTTTGATGTAATCCCACATGTTTATTTTTTCTCTTACTTCCCTCGCGCGAGGGGATATATCAGTGAAAATCTTACTCCGGGTAATGTCCATGAAGTTTCTTCCTATATTTTCTTCTAGATATTTTATGGTTTCAGATCTTACATTTAAGTCTTTAAGCCATTTTGAATTTGTTTTTGTATATGGTGTAAGGAGGTGGTCCAGCTTCATTTTCTTGCATGTGTCTGTCCAGGTTTCCCAACACCACTTATTGAACAGACTGTCTTTACCCCATCGTACATTCTTGCTTCCATTGTCGTAGATTAGATGGGCATATAGGCATGGATTTACGTCTGGACTCTCTATTCTGTTCCATTGATCTATGTGTCTATTTTTATGCCAGCACCATGCTGTTTTGATTACTGTAGCCTTGTAGTATAGTTTGAAATCAGGTCACGTTATACCTCCCACTTTGTTCTTATTTCTCAAGATTGCTGAGGCTATCTGGGGTCTTTTATGCTCCCATATAAATTTTAGGATTATATGTTCTATTTCTGTGAAAAACATCGTTGGTAGTTTGACAGGAATTGCGTTGAATATGTATATTGCCTTAGGCAGTATGGACATTTTAACTATATTAATTCTTCCTATCCATGAACATGGAATCTATTTCCATCTATTTGTCTTCTTTCATTTCTTTCTTCAGTGTTGTATCATTTTCTGAGTACAGATCTTTTACTTCTTTGGTTAGATTTATTCCCAGATATTTTATAGTCTTTGGAGCAATTGTAAATGGAATTGTTTTTTAAATTTCTCCTTCTGCTATTTTATCATTGGTATATACAAATGCAACTGATTTCCGAATATTAATTTTATATCCTGCTACTTTACTAAATTCATCTATCAGTTCTAATAGTTTCTTGGTGGAGTCTTTAGGGTTCTCTATATAGTATCATATCATCTGCGTATGATGATAATTTTACTTCCTCCTTACCAATTTGGATGCCTTTTATTTCTTTCTCTTGTCTGATTGCTGTGGCTAGAACTTCCAGCACTATGTTGAATAGAAGTGGAGAAAGTGGGCAACCTTGTCTTGTTCCTGATCTTAGGGGGAATGGTTTTAGCTTTTCCCCATTGAGTACGATGTTAGATGTGGATTTGTCATATATGGCCTTTATTATGTTAAGATGTGATCCCTCTATTCCCACTTTCTTAAGGGTTTTTATCATAAAAGGTTGCTGTGTTTTATCAAATGCTTTTTCTGCATTTATTGATATGATCCTGTGATTTTTATTTTTCATTTTGTTAGTGTGGTGTATCACATTAATTGATTTGCAGATGTTGAACCACCCCTGCATACCAGGGATGAATCCCACTTGATCATGGTGTATGATCTTTTTAATGTATTGCTGAATTCTGTTCGCTAATATTTTGTTGAGAATTTTTGCATCTATATTCATTAGAGATATCAGCCTGTAGTTTTTTTTTGTGGTGTCTTTGTCTGCTTTTGGGATCAGGGTGATACTGGCTTCGTAAAAAGTGTTTGGTAGTCTTCCTTCCTTCTGGATTTTTTGGAAGAGCTGGAGGACAATAGGTGATAATTCTTTTTTGAACGTTTTCAAAAATTCACCTGTAAAGCCATCTGGTCCAGGGCTTTTGTTCGTTGGGAGATTATTGATTACTGATTCAATTTCCCTGGTGGTACTCAGACTGTTTAGGCTTTCTGTTTCTTCTTGAGTTAGCCTTGGAAGGTTGTGCGCCTCTAGAAAATTGTCCATTTCTTCCAGATTGTCAAATTTGTTGGCATATAGTTGCTCATAGTAATTTCTTAAATTTTTTTTTGTATTACTGTGGTGTCTGTTGTCACTTCTCCTCTTTCATTTCTGATTTTATTAATTTGAGTCCTCTCTCTCCTTTTTTAATGAGTCTGGCTAAAGGTTTGTCAATTTTGTTTATCTTCTCTAAGAACCAACTCTTGGATTCATTGATCTTTTGTATTGGTTTTCTGGTTTCTATTTCATTTATTTCTGCTCTGATCCTTATTATCTCCTTCCTTGTGCTCCCTTTGGGCTTATTTTGCTGTTCTTTTTCCAGATCCCTTAAGTGTGAAGATAAACTGTCAATTAGTGACGTTTCTTGTTTCTTTAGGTAGGCCTGCAGTGCTATGAACTTCCCTCTTAGGACTGCTTTCGCAGCATC
The DNA here is from genome assembly GCF_964194185.1 of Rhinolophus hipposideros. Taxonomy (NCBI): domain Eukaryota; kingdom Metazoa; phylum Chordata; class Mammalia; order Chiroptera; family Rhinolophidae; genus Rhinolophus; species Rhinolophus hipposideros. The sequence continues at coordinate 35,910,915 of NC_138046.1, forward strand.
CCATAGATTTTGGGTCGTCGTGTTCTCATTCTCATTTGTCTTGAGATATCTTTTGATTTCTTCTTTGATCTGCTGCTTGACCCATTCATTATTTAGTAACATGTTTTTCAGCCTCCATGAATTGGTGTGTCTTCCTGGTTTTTTTTCCTGTAGTTCATTTCTAATTTCATAGCACTGTGGTCAGAGAAGACAATTGGTATGATTTCAATTTTCTTAAATTTATCAAGGCTTGCTTTGTGTCCTCACATATGATCTATGTTGGAAAATGTTCCATGTGCACTTGAGAAGAACGTGTATTCTGCAGCATTGGGGTGAAATGCTCTGAAAAGATTGATTAAATCCAAGTGGTCCAAAGTATCATTTAAGGCTGTTGTTTCCATATTGACTTTCTGTCTGGAGGACCTGTCCCTTGTTGTCAGAGGTGGGTTGAAGTCCCCTACTATGATAGTGTTGCTGTTGATCTTTGTCTTTATGTCCATCAATACCTGTTTTATTATTTAGGTGCGCCTATGTTAGGTGCATAGATGTTTACTAGGGTTATGTCCTCTTGTCGGATTGATCCCTTTATTATTATATAGTGCCCATCTTTGTCTTTTAATATGTTCCTCATTTTAAAGTTTATTTTGTCAGATATAAGTATTGCAACTCCAGCTTTTTTCTTGCTCTCATTTGCATGAAATATCTTACTCCAACCTTTCACTTTCAGCCTGTGTGTGTCTTTTGATCTGAGATGAGTTCCTTGTATACAGCATATGCAAGGGTCTTGCTTCCTTATTCACTCAGCCACCCTACGTCTCTTGATTGGAGCATTTAACCGTTTACATTTAAAGTGATTATTGATAGGTACATAGTTATTGCCATTTTTAAATTTGTAGTAAATTGTTTTCGTCTTTCTTCTATTTACAGAAGTCCTTTTAGTATTTCTTGCAATGCTGGCTTGGTTGTAATAAATTCTTTCAGTTTGTTCTTTTCTGGGAAGCTCTATATCTCTCCATCAACTTTAAATGATAGCCTTGCTAGATAAAGCAATCTAGGTTGTAGGCCTTTGTGTTCCATCACTTTGAGTATCTCCTGCCACTCCCTCCTGGCCTTCAATATTTCTGTAGAAAAGTCATTTGATAGCCTTATGTGAGTTCCCTTGTACGTAACCTTCTGCCTTTCTCTTGCTGCTTTTAAGATTCTCTCTTTGTCTTCAAGCTTTGCCATTTTAACTATAATGTGTCTTGGTGTGGGCCTGTTTGGGTTTATCCTGGTTGGAACTCTCTGCACTTCCTGGGCTTGTATGTTGGTTTCCTTCATCAGGTTAGGGAAGTTTTCGAACATTATTACCTCAAATATGTTCTCAATCCGTTGTTTCCTCTCTTCGCCTTCTGGTATTCCTATGATGCGCATGTAGTTGCGCTTGACGTTATCCCAGAGGTCTCTTAACCCATCTTCATTGTTTTTTATTCTTTTTTCTTTCTGTTGTTCAGTTTGAGTGATCTCTGCTAACTTGTCTTCTAAGTTGCTGATTCGATCCTCTGCTTCATCTAACCTGCTGGTCATTCCTTCAAGTGAGTTCTTAATTTCGGTAATTGTGTTCTTTAGTTCTAGCTGGGTGTCTGTTAAGATTTCTACATCCTTTTTTAGTTCTAACTGGTTGTTCTTTATGATTTCTATATCCTTCTTTATCTTCTCTAAGCTCCTTAAACATTCTTATCACCAGTGTTCTAAACTCTGTCTCTGAAAGGTTGGTTACCTCTGCTTCATTTGGTTCCAGTTGTGGAGGTTTCTTCTGTTCTTTTATTTGGGACATGTTTCTTTGTCTCCCCATTCTGACTGATTCTCTGCGTTTGCTTTGATGTATTGGGAAGATCCCCTAGAGCTCTTAGTTCTTGCTGGGTTATCTTATGTAGAATGTGTCCTTTATATTTGACTTGGACTACTTCGTTCTTCTCCTCTGCATGTGCTCCACAGGTTGTTCGTGTGTTTAGTATATTGTCCTGTTCAAGAAGAACTTTAATTGCTTTTTGCTTGTGAGTAGGTGGGTTTAACTCCTAGGCCATCTAGTTGTGAAACTTGGCTCTGCCCACCGCTGGGTGTTCTGCTGGGTGAGGGTTGGCCACTTAAATGATGATTGGCCTCTATGGGCTCTTGTGCCTTCAGAGAATTTCCTTTGGGTGTGTGACTTGTAGGTCAAACCCGGTAGTACTCTGGTTTGGTCCAGAGTTGGCTTCTGGATATGTTGAATCTTGTGCCTCTTAAGCTGGGCCCTGTTAGGGCAGTTTCAGCACAAATCAAGTTACCAAGTACAACAACAACAACAACAACAACAAAGAAAACAAATCAAGTACATTCACATGTAAAATACAACCGACATTCCCCACTCAACATAGGCAAAGATATCAAAGGAATAAAGACAGAACAAAGCAAATCACAACAAGCAGAAAAAAAAAAAAACAGCAAGCAAAGCAAAACAGAAAGCAGCACCAGTGTTGGCTTAAGCCCACCAAGTAATCTCCAGGTTGTCCTCCGCTGTGCCAAAGAGTTCCCTGCCTATTGCACAGGCAGTGCTGGTCACCTGGTGCCCAGAGTGAATTTGGGAGTGTAGATTTAAATGCGAGGGGCTGAGGGGTTTGGATGACAGTTTTCACAGAGACCGTGCAGTTTCTGTCCTTTCCTGCACAAATGCACGATGAGAGTAGCTCCACCAGCCCTGTGCCCAGTACTCCTGAGTCTTAGGGCACTCCTTCCGTGGGTGTGTGGGAGGGGGCGGGCGGGAGATCTCTAAGCTGCTGAAAGCCGGGAGCTGCATCTGCCGCTTACTGCTGAACTCAGGGAGTACTTCCGCGGTTTCCCTTTCCCCGCCCCAGGCCAGCCAGAGAGGGTGGGGGCTGGGGATGGAGGGGTCTTCTCTCTCCCAGGCCAGCCTCGTCGCATTCCTCCTTCAAGCCCGAAAAGTTGGTGGCTGGGGTTGTGGGAGTCTCCTCTCTCCTCATCCAGCGAAAATCCCCTCCTCCCTGCCTCTTCCGAAGGTCAGAGCTGGCTGCCAATCTTCCCAGCGCCTGAGCACAGATGCCGCTCTGTAATCTGACACTACTCCTCAGTTCAGGGGTCAGTTTAAGTCTCTGGAAGGGCAGGGGGAGGATTCGAAAAGTGGGATAAGGGGCCCAGGTGTGGCGTCTGAGTTCTTTGTCTGCCCTAGGGCCCATGAGCTGCCTGCCCCGGCGGGAGCGATCAGTTGTGGGAAGCAGGGAAAGAGCCCACCTCCTGGATCCTGCACTCTCCGCTGCCTCTAGAGCCCCGGGTGCTGCCTGCCGCTGCTGCTGCTGTGGGCACGCTGCAGGGCTGCGGCTCTACCGTGGGGGGTGGGGAGAGCATGGCGTGTTTCCTCTCGCCCTCCTCGCTCCTCCCCCGCTTGCCCAACTAGCGCACCCCAAAGCAAACCTTCCGCTCCGCTCCGTCCTGGGATTTGCTCAGCGGTCACCGCAGGCCTGGGCTCTTCCATGAATTTGCGGTCCGTCCTGGGCTCCGTGGTGGCGGTCGCCGGCCGGCCTCGGCTCCGCCGTTGGGAGGGGAGCGCTCTTCCACTTCGCTGCCCTGCCTCCTCCCCTCCTCGCAATCAGCGCTCACCTTCAGGTAATTCCTCCACGAGTCTCCCCGCTGTTCTGCGTGATGAGCAAAGGACTCCTCGGTGTTCTATACCTCCCTGTGTCTTTAGAGCTGCGGTTTACCGCCACTGCCGCCGCCAGCGCCGGCCTGATTCCACCTCGAGACCGCGCGTTTCCACTCCGCTCCCTTCCTTCTTCCCCTGCTCGCCCAATTTGCGCACTTCAAGTAATCCTTCCACGAGTCAATTAGGAGTCTTTTAGCTGTTCAGTAGCTCTGGGTGACGGATAATGGCCCCTCCAGAATTATCAGTTCTAGAAGCTGGAATGTCTGTGATCAAGGTGCCAGCAGATCAAGTGTCTCGGGAGAGCCATTTTGCTTTCTTCTTCTCGGGATGCATTGCTGGAACCATTCCATGAACAAGATCTAATTTCTTTTTTGACCCAGTTGTTCTTTAAAAGCATGTTGTTTAATATCCATGTATTTGTGTTTTTTCCTGCTTTCTTTTTGCAGTTGATATCCAATTTCAAAGCCTTGTGATCAGAGAATATGCTTGCTATGATTTCAATGTTCTTAAATTTGCTGAGGCTGACTTTATGTCCCAATATATGGTCTATCCTTGAGAATGTTCCATGTACACTCGTAAAGAATGTATAGTCTGATGTTTTAGGATGAAGTGCTCTATATATGTCAATGATGTCCATTTCATCTAATGTGTCATTTTGGCTGCTATTTCGTTATTTATTTTCTGTTTGGATGTTCTATCCATAGCTGTCAATGATGTATTTAAGTCCTCTAGTATAATTGTGTTTTGGTCAATTTCTCCCTTTAATTCTGTTAGTAGTTGCTTGGTATATTTTGTGGCTCCCTGATTGGGGGCAAAATATTGATGACTGTTATGTCTTCTTGTTGTATAGTCTCCTTTACTATTATGAAATGTCCATCTTTGTCTCCTGTTATCTTTTTCACCCTGAAGTCTGTTTCATCTGATATCATTATGGCTACACCTGATTTTCTCTGGGTACCATTGCTTGGAGTGTCAATTTCCAGCCTTTCACTTTGAGTCTATGCTTATCCTTGTAGCTGAGATGTGTCTCTTGGAGACAGCATAGGGTTTTGATCCAATCTGCTACTCTGTGCCTTTTTATTGGTGAGTTTAGTCCATTTACATTTAGGGTGATTATTGTTACGTGAGGATTTCCTGTCATTCTATCTTTAGTTTTCTGGTAAGGCTGTGTCTCCCTTGTTTCTTTGCCTTTTTATTGTTGTCTATTATTTCTGTGTGGTGGTATTCTATGATGTTTCCCTCTGTTTCTTCTTTTTTTAAAGAATACATTTCAGTTTGGATATGTTTTGAGTGGTTACCCTTAAGTTTATGTAAAATATAGTTTGATATTTAGAGTATTCTATTTTCTTCAGCACGCTTACTTTTTCCATTCCCATATTCTGGTTCAGGCCTTTAGTCTCCCCCTTTTTATATTGCCACAAATTGTCCCTGTTAATGGTGTTTGAATAGCCTCCTTTAGTATTTCTCTTAGTGCAGGTCATGTGTTTGAAAATTCCCTCAGCTTCTGTATATCTGCAAAGGTCTTGATTCCTCCTTCATATCTAAAGGATATCTTTGCTGGATATATTATTCTTGGCTCAAAATTTCTCTCTTTCAATACTTTGAATATTTGGTTCCACTCCCTCCTGGCTTGTAGAGTTTCTGCTGTAAAATCTGATGATAATCTAATGGGCTTTCCTTTGTAGGTTACCGTCTTCTTTTCCCTGATTGCCTTGAGAATTCTTTCTTTGGCGCTGATTTTAGACAGCTTGAATACAATGTGCCTTGGAGAGGGCCTGTTGGGATTGAGATAATTAGGTCTTCTATTTCCTTCTTGGATTCGAGGATCCAGTTCTGTCCACAAGTTTGGGAAGTTCTCATTGACAACTTGTTTGAATATATTCTCTGTCCCCTTATCTCTTTCTTCTCCTTCTGGTATGCCCATTATTGTTATATTGCTCTTTTTGACAGAGTCAGAAAGTTCTTGTAGAGTTCTTCCATTTCTTTTAAGTTTCAAGTCCATTTCTTCTTCCATCTGTGTAATTTCCAGGTTTCTATGTTCAATGTCACTGATTCTTTCCTCCATGTGGTCAACTCTACTACCTAAGGTGGTTATTTCATTCTTAATTTCTTTATTGAGTACTTAATCTCCAGAAATTCCATTTGGTCCTTTTTTAAAATTTCAATCTCTTTCGTAAAATGCTCATGTTTTTCTTTGATTGCATTTCTGAGTTCAGTAAATTGCCTTTCTGTGTTTTCTTGCATCTCGTTTAGTTTTTTCAGAACTGCAATCTTGAATTCCCTGTCATTTATGTCACGTATTGTATATCTATAAGTTCCTTTTCTGGAGACTTTTCACTTTCTTTCTGAGCTATCTTGTTGCCTTGGTTATTCATGGCAATTGCTGATTTATTATTTCTCTTCCTAGACATCTACAGGAGAGGCTTCTGCAACAGATTGATAGGAAGAGGTTTTTCTTTTGTTTTCTAATACTTGTTGGTAGAATGTTTTATTTTCTCTCTGACTGCAGCCTTTGTTTTCCTCTCTCACACAATAGTGCTATGTTTTGTCTGCACTATTCCAGCTTCTCACCCAATGGGAGGATTCCCTGGGAAATGGGCTTCTCCTCTGTTAACAGTTTGCCTTGGTGATAGGGCGCCATGTCCCTGTCGGGATGCGGAGAGCTTTTGAAGTTCCAAAGCTCTTTCTGCACCAGATTCAGAGCCCGTATGTTTCAGCAGTTCTGTTTACTCCTGCAGGGATCTGCCCAGATAGGTGGGGCCAGGGGCGCGGTGAGTTGTGAATGGTGGCCCAGAGCAATGGCGGCGACTACCACCACAGCTGCTCCTGCTTCCACAGCTCCCTCCCCTTTGCCAGAACTTGTTGGGCTGCGAATCTGTGTCTGCAGTCCACAGTTCTCAGAACAGGAAATATTCTGTTCTTTTGATCTGACACTGCTACTTTTCCTCTTCTAGCACAGGGCATGTGGGGGCGGGGTGAGCTCTGGGAGGGTAGGGAGGGGGCAGCTAGTCTCAGTGCCTAAGGCTTCCCTTCTCTGCTCGGCAGTGAGGGCTTAAACCACCGTTTTCAGCCTTCTTCCCTCAATCTTTTCTCTGAGGTCTCTGCGGTGAGCGTTAGGTTCAGCCGTGTTATATGCTGACCCCTTAGCCCTGTGGGCCATAAACAGAGCCCTAGCAGTCTGAGTTCTTTCCTGTCCCGCAGCTGTGGTAGTTCCGGGATGCAGGGAGCTCCGAGCACTGATCTAGGTCTGCGGCCTCCGTCCACGCGGCTCCATGTCCGTACTTCTCCCTTCCCTTCTCCCCCGCTCGTGCAATTCTCCCACCTTTAGGTGAATTCAGTAGTGGGCCTGTTCGTCTTGCCTGTCTGCTGTGCAGGGAGTGTTTTGTGGATTTATTGTTGTTCGATTAGTTGTAAATTCCAGGGGAGCTTAACAGAGGCTCATGTCATGCCGCCATTTTGATGACGTCTGAAATATTCTTTTTCCATCCTTTTGCTTTCAGTCTGTGTCTTTGGATCTGTGGTGGGTCTATGGTAGACAGCATAGGCATGGGTCTTGTTTTCTTATTCACTCAGCTATCCTATGTCTTTTGATTGGATCATTTAGTCCATTTACATTTAAAGTTATTATTGATAGGTACGTAGTTTTTGCCTTTTATTATTCATATTTTTGATCTTCATTTATTTGTTTTCTCCTTTCTTCTGCTTAAAGAAGTCCTTTTTACATTTTTTGTAATACTGGCTTGGTGGTAATAAATTCCTTTAGCTTTTTTCTTGTCTGGGAAGTTCTTTATCTCTACTTCAATTTTAAATGATAACCTTGCTGGGTAGAGTATTTTTGGTTGTAGGCCCTTGTTTTTCATCACTGAATGTTTTTCTGCCACTCCCTTCTGACCTACACAGTTTCTATTAAGGAATCATCTGACAGTCTTACGGGAGCTCCCTTGGAAATAAGTAGTTGGATTTAACCTTTAGCATTTTAATTATGATGTGTCTTGGTGTGGGCCTGTTTGAGTGCATCTTGTTTGGGACTCTTTATGCTTTCTGGGCTTGTATGTCTATTTCCTTCGTTAAGTTAGGGAAGTTTTCAGTCATTGTTTCTTTAGGTCCTCAATTTCTTGCTTCCTCTCTTCTCCTTTTGGTACTCGTATGATGTGAATGCTGTTGTCCCAGCATTGATGTTGTTCCACAGGTCCCTTAAATTATCTTCATTTTTTGTGTATCATCCTTGTGCAGGGCCCATGCTAATCTCTGTATCGTTCCAATTTTAGTATATGTGCTGCCAAAGCGAGCACAAACTATCTTCGTTTTTTAATTCTTTTTTTCTTTTTGTTTTTCTCAGTGGATGTTTTCTTCTACGTTGTCTTCTAATTCCCTGATTCAATTATCTGCTTCATCTAATCTGCTGTTGATTTTTTTTAGTGTTTTCTTCATTTCAGTTATTATATTCTTTATTTCTGACTGTTCTTTTTATGGTTTCTATGTCTTTCTTTATGTCTATCTCTTTGTTGAAACTCTCACTAAGTTCCTTAAGCATTCTTATAATCCATGTTTTAAACTCTGTCTCTGGTGGGTTAGTTGCCTCCATTTCATTTAGTTCTATTTCTGGAGGTTTCTTCTGGTCTTTTATTTGGAACATGTTTCTTTGTTTCCTTATTCTGGCTGCCTCTCTATGTTTGCTTCCATGTATTAGGTAGATCTCCTATGTCTCTCAGTCTTTGCTGGGTGGCCTTATGTAGTATGTGTCCTGTGTGGTCCAATGGTTTCATCTTTCTTATCTCCTGTGTGTGTATTCCAAGAGAGTCCCTTGAGTGGGTTGTGTGTTTTCTTGTTGTAATTGAGCTTTGATTGTTTTTGTTGTGTCACGGAGTGGGATTGACTCTTAGGCTGAGTGGGATTGACTCATAGGTGAGGACTGGCTATGCCAACATTTTGTGAGCTGCTGTGTGGGAGCTGACCCTTCAGAGGAAGATTTGCCCCCATGGGCTCTTGTATTTGGGTGTGCCATTTGAGGGGCTAACCAGGTAGTGTTCTGGTGTGATCTGAAGATTGCCTCTGGGTGTGTTTTGTCTGTTGTCTCTTGGGAGAGGCTCCCATGGAGGCCAATTTCAGCTTTGCCTGTTATCAGCCCATGGCTACCTGGTAGGAGTCATAAAGCTATATGTGGCTGTCTGCTGTGTGTGCTGGACCTGGAGGCTTGTGAGGGTGGCCTCGCTGTGAATTCAGCCTGGCTGCCACCTGTGGGCCTGAGACAGCTCAGCAGAAGGCTCAGGGCTCCCTAGGCCTTTAAGGCCAGCTGCCCATAAGTCCCAGCGGTGGAAAGAGCCTCCTTAGGTGTGCAGGCTGGGTTGGGTGACCCAATGTTGAGAGTGCCCTTGGCAATGCAGCACTAACTGGGTGAGACAAAGTCCCAGGGAGTCACAAGACATGGCCCATGGTTTTTACAAAGTTAATACAGACTCAGTTCTTACACTGGTGCCTGGCCTGTGACCACTTCACACAATAGCCCAAGAATACCACAGCCAGCCACCACTCACCTCAGGGCAGTATCTGGCCTGTGACCACTTTGCAAAATGCCCTTAGAACACCACAGCCAGCCAGATTTGCCCCAGGCTTGCAAATCCCCGGAGCTGCCCAAGACTGGCTGCTACACAGGTTTTGGGTCACTGTCCACCACCATCTCCCTGGGCTGTCACCTGCCATCTGCTGTTGTAAAAGTCTTCTGTGTCTTGTGAGGCAGGGCTGGCCACCCAGGTGCTGAGAATGCCCTTGGCAATGCAGCTCTAGGTGAGCAGAGTGGGTTTCCAGGGAGCTAAGGGGTGTGGTCAGTGGTTTCTACAAAATCAGTCTTGGCTCTGACACTGGTACCAGGCCTGCGAACACCTCACAAAACTGCCCTGAGAACACCTCAGCCAGCCACTGCCTGTCTCTGAGATTCCTGAGAGCTGACCAAGAGATGTTGCAGCACAGGTTTTGCATCACTGCTTAACAGCAAATGTTTCCCAGACTGCCATGGGCCATCCGCCACTGCAGAAAGACTTCTGCAGCCTGTGGGGTGTGGCCAGCAGTCCAGCAGTCAAGAATGTCCTGGGCAATGTAGCACCAGCTATGCAGGGGGCGGCCATGCACTCACAGATTCTACCAAACCAATGCTGTTCCAGACTTAGACATTTAGGGGAGGACATATTCAACACTGAAAAGATTGTGCTCTGCTGTAGGCCAAATATGTGCCAGGCTCCACACAGGGACAACAATGGCTCCTGTCCCTCTAGCTCCTGCCTCAAAGCCACACAACTCAGTCCTACCCCTCACGTCCCTGGTCCTCCCATGCTGCCACCCATCCACCAGAGACCAGGCGAGTGCCCACAAGCAAGCAAGTCCATGTGCAGGCTCTACAAGAGGGTATCTGGGTTTCTATCCATCCTCCACCCCACAGGGATGAGCAAAGTGGTCGCTGATTTTCACTGCCAGATGTCATGGGAACTTCTCTTCTTGGCACAATACCCCTGGTCTGGGGAACCTGGTATGGGGCTGGGACTCCTCCCTCTTCAGGGGGGACCTCTGACACCAAGGTTTCCCTCCCAACATTCAACCACCATCTGTGGGCTTGGGGTCAGCCTGCTTTGCGTCTTGTCCCCTCCTACCAGTCATGATGTGGCCTCTTCTTTATATCCTTAGTTATAGAGGCTCTGTTCAGCTAGATTTCAGTTGATTCCTGAGGTTGCTTTTTCTATAACTTATTTGCAATTTTGGTGTGATCCTGGGATGCAGTATGCATAGTATTTACCTAATCCACCATCTTGGACTTCCTAACTCCTATTTTTTTAACAGCTTTATTGAGATGTAGTTCACATCCCATATAATTCACCCACTTAAAGTGTACAATTCAGTGGCTTTTATATCTTAACAGTAATGTGCAAACTATCACCACACCAATTTTAGAGGATTTTCATCATCCCCAAAACAAACCCTATACCTTTTAGCTATCATCTCCCCATCCCCCTATTACTCTCCAGTAGTAGGCAACCACTAACTGACGTTATTTCTCTATAGATTTTCCTGTATTAATTACCATCGATATTAATGGAATCATATAATATGTGATCTTTAGTCACTTGACTTCTTACACTTAGTATAATATTTTCAAGTTTTATTCATGTTTTATAACATATATCGGTGTTTCATTTCTTTTTATGGCCTAATAACAGTCCATTGTATGGCTATACCACATTTTGTTTTTCTACTTACTAGATGATGGACCTTTGGGTTGTTCTTACCTTTTGGCTATTATGAATAATGCTACTGTAAACTATCAGACAGTTTTCCAAAATGGCTGTGCCATTTTACATTCCCACTTCTGTGTATGAGTGTTTCAATTTCTCCACATCCTTGCCATCTCTTGTTAATATCTGACTTTTAAGTTCTAGCCATCCTAGTCGGTATGAAGTGGTATCTGATTGTGGGTTTAATTTACATTTCGCTGAAACTCCTAATGTCTGAGATCACTGGTCTCAGTCAAAGGCAATGGGGAAAAATCCAAATTATATTTACTGGAATTTTCCTTTAATGACCCCTGCCTGCCCCTGACTCCAGGCCCTCTGTACCTCCTGCAGTTAGTGGCCTGTAGTAAAGCACTGGACTCAGGGGGTTGGGGTAAGGTTGGGTGAATCTTTAAGGAAAACTTTCTGCTTCCACTGTACCTGTCCTAAGACATCTGCCAGTTCTCATTGACACCCAGTGGTTTTGAGGCAGGAGGTTTTATTAATCTATGGTGATGTCTGTTGGCCAACTTAAATGAAAGGCACATTTGGACCCTGACACCATTTTGATGTTTTAAAGCCAGCTTTTCCAGTTTTTGAGGCCCTTTAATGTCATCTTGCCCTGTCCTTTGGCTTGGGGACATATAAGCTTCCTCTCAAGATCTATCTTTTTACACACCCCTCTAAATGTGTCTTGTTCCTTCTTTCTTGTTCCTTATTTCCTTCCTTCCCTTCCCCCGAATATAGCCATTAACTAGAAGGGAAAGTCACTTTTTCTCCTCCTCCAAACAGATATAATAGTAACCTAACTCTCACGGTAAGTATGAGGATGACATGAAATCATGGGTATGAACTTGCCTTAAGAAGGTCTGGCACAGAACAGACACTTACCATAAAGCAATTTCCATTTCCATCCCTTCACTCCAGAGCTGGTGGTCCTTCAGATTAAAAAGGTAGCTGACCCCTGACTGAGTAACCATTGTTTTACCTCCCAATTGTGTAAGCTTATTTCTCCTCTGGGGTCTCAATGCAGAATAGCGGCCAGAAGCAGCAAATGGACAGCCATGACATACGTTTGTTTTCATTTAGGGAAGTTGGTGGCTGAATGCTTTATGCAGAACTAGGAGGTCAGGAAGACTGTGACCAGCATGTCAAGCATCCCCTTCTGTGGGATAATAATGACTTCTGCCATCACTCAAACACGGAAAATAAACCTGCTGGGTGTGAACATGAGTAACCTTGTTTCCTTTCCAGCCTGATTCCAGACTAAACCAACAGAGCAATGTACTTTTAGAACATTGAGCAGCCAGGAGGTTCATGTAGAAGCAGCTGACAGAAAATCCTAGGTACTTGATGGGGTGGCAAGCTTGGAGGCAAGAGGCACGTGAATGCCTGAAACAGGAGATGCTAAATTACATCTGTGGGGAAAAACAGCTACCAGGATTATTGAAAATTGTGAGAGAAGTGCAGGCAGGGCTGGGAGCAATCAGTAAACTCCCTCTGCCAGGGTGCTTTGGCCAAATCCCTAAGGCCAGTTTGCATAAATTGCTTGTCCTGTCCTAACCTGCTTTTGGCCAAAGCCCCCTACCACTGAGGGGATATTTAGTGTCAATCTGAAAGTGAACAACATCCTCTGCCTGCAAGTTTCCAGGCAGAATTGTATTGAGTCTGTCTCTTCTATACCAACCTCCCCACTTCTCACCCTTCACCCCACCCCCAGCAACCCCATGACTGACAGCTCCCTTACCTGAATGCCAGCCAAGACAGTGGGGGTAAATCAACTGTCCTTGAGCCTCATGTTAGTTTTCTGGGCTTCAGCAGTATTTTTGGAGTTCACTGTCTATATCTAATGTGTATAATTGAGTGAAAATGGCTCATAGTTCAGTTGAGTTAATCTCAGTAGCTGCCCATCCCCCTGGGGCTTGCTCCCTGAGCATTTCTTTCTGGAAAAGCGTGTGACCACAACAGCAGGGAGTACATGTCAGCCAGCCCTGGTCCTGTTCCCAGGTGATACGAGACCTCATTGTTGGAACTGAGCTCCCCGTTTGGAAGTGTGATGTTGCAATAACCTGAAGTTTTGAATCTTCTTCCTTGGCGACTCTCTGAAAGAAGACAAAAACTAGAAATAAAAGAAAACTGGAGAGGAAATTTCCAGAAACCCATTTCTCAATCAATTTCCAAATTTCTCATTAACTAGTGTTCCAATGAAAAGCAGTTATTTGAACACTTTTATCTTATCCTCACATTCTCAGTCTTCCTAGATGAACAGCTTTCAAAAATTAACCCAACCCGTGTCCATCGGATACCCTACAAAATCTTTACAACATTATTGATTATGTTCCCCAAATTAATTTTCAAAAACCCTGAGGCCCTCTTGTGGTTACCAACTGTTTCCTAATCCCTTAACCTTCCCCCTTATCGCCCACCCCCCCGCCCATCTAACAACTCTCAGTTTTTCCTCTTTGTCCCCAAAACTGTTTCTGATTAGTTCATTCACTTATTCTTTGGGATACTGTGGATGCCCGATCATGGCACTGTACACCAGAAGCTAAACAATAATGAATGCCAACTATAATTTTATATATATAATGTGATGGCTCGGTGCGAGGTAGGAGGGATAGTGGATGGGGGGAGGGGGGCCCACAGTGTGAGGGATATAAATGATGAATGTCTAAGTATTACCTTGTCTTGTACACCTGAAACTAATAAATTAATTAATTAATTAACCCAACCCATTGCTGCCACTGTGGTGTGGTGTGATGTGATGTGTGTGTGTGTGTGTGTGTGTGTGTGTGTGTGTTTTCAAATCTTTTATAACCAGAGCACTTGCTGCTTTGTTTTCCAAACCAAAACCCTTTTGGTTTGGTATTTTTGTTTCTAGGATCTGAAACCACTCTACGCTAACCGGTGCCACTATGTTCCCAAGACATCACAGAAGGAAGCTGAGGAGGTGAGCCAGAATGAGGCTGTATGTGTTACCTTTTGGGAAAGTCTCCTGTTCTGTGCCTAAAACCTTCTTTCTTCTACTCTTTTCCAGGGGCTTAAAGCTTACTGCTAGGTATTTGTAATTGATTTGCTCAGTGGATGAGAGCACAGTGCTAATGAAGCTATGGTAGTAGGTTGGAGTCTCAGGAGGCCTAATCAGATTTATTCTGTTCTGTGGCCATAGGTGCCCCCTCTGAACCCAGCAGGCAGCCTCTCAGTGTTTGGCTTTGATCCCAAGAGGGACAGATGAGAGTGGAGAAGCCACAGGAGGATGCTCCCCCACGTCTATGGATGATGGTTCAGGTGCCCAAGCTGGAAGAAAAGCAGGAGCCCCACCAAGGCACTAGCCCTGGACTAGGGGGCACAGCCTGAGTCCCACACACAGAAGGAGTCAAGAATCCAAATGAGGGTGATTGAGATCCCTTGTCCACTTGGAGATTCTGGAGTGGCCAGGACTGTCAACCTGCCCCTCTCATGACACCCCCAAGAGGCCAGTCTGATAATGCTTGAAGTGGGCACATAAGACTCTCTCCTGCCCCACAGAGCTCTCCTTGTGTTCCACGTTGGTTCACACAGAATAGAGGTGGTAGGCAGTGAAGTGAAGCAAGGCTCCAGGTCATTTTCAGAGAGCTTTCATTTCAGTACACAAAAGCCCCTCCACAACCCAGAGATTACTTTCATAGGAAACTCTACTGTGTGCTTCTAGGAACTTTGACAACTTGGTTCTCTGTTAACCTCAAATTGAAAGTCAGTTGTCCCCTGCCCCACTCCAGAATAGTTAGAAAAATGTTAAACTTGTGATTGGGAGAAAAGAGAGACAAGTAGATATAAAATGGCCACTGCACTGCACAATTTCAGGGGAAGCCATTCTACATACAATACAATGTGAACAGTGCCCTCGCAGTGGGGCAAAGCAATGGCCCTGCTGTCAAGGCGTCAGGGCAAATACTTTTTTTTTATAGCTCTGCTGTTCCACTTACCTCCTTTTGCTAATCTTAATCACAAATTTACCATTTTTCTAACTATCCTTGGGTTAGAAGGGAGGAATAGAAATGTGTATGCTTGTTCAAAAGACAGTGAGCATTTTTGGATAAAGGATCTAATATAGAAAAAAGAAACCATTTACTATGAATATTCTCTGTAACACAGAATTTACAAGCACTTCATTGCATCCATGATTAAGAGAGCCTGGAAAATTTCTTACCAACAAAAGACAGTAAATGGAAATTAATCTTTAAACATTTTGCCAACTCAAGATGTATAAAATGTCATTGCTCTTCTCTTGATTTCATCATGATTGCTTTCTTGTGTTAACTGTAAAAATATTAATAATGACTTCTGTAGGTTCACTTGTAACCCTGGTCCCCCTAACCCTATTTTTCCTACATAAGGTCATAAGTTCCTCAACCAAAAATTCTCCTTCCGCGAGGGTTGTGAGGAACCTTACCCAGGCAGCTAGAGAGGTACCATTGTACTTCAGAGTGCATGTGATTTTCCCTCTGCCTTCCTTCACATCTGATCCCCTTTCTTCCTGTACCTACCTTGATTTCTCTTCCCCTTGTATCCGCATTTCCTACCATCCATTTGTTCTTCTGTCCATCCTTCCATCCGTCGTTCTTCCTCTCAATCTCCACCGTTCAGGGATGGGGCACCCTTCAGTTGATCAGGGCTGTGGCTGAGGCTGGACATGAGCACAGCTACACAGTGACTTGCCTCATGCACAAGTTCAACCAATCCCCTCTCCAGCCCCATCCCTCCCATGTGTTTGTGTGTTCATCTCACAGCCATCTTCACTATCTCCATCAGTCGCTAACTCACATTTCCAATCCCAGAGTATCCTGGCTCCCATGCAATTTCAGCTCATGTCCTCACTGTTGTGTGCCCTCAGGTGAACTGCCCTCACCTCAGCCGTGAATTCTGCACTCCTCGCATCCGGGGCAACACCTGCTTCTGCTGTGACCTCTATAACTGCGGCAAGTAAGAGCTGAGCCTCTAGGCACAGAAATAATGATTTTACCACAATGGACACTAGAAAGGCTACAGTGGGTGAAGGGTGCACAATAAAGATCAAAGAAGTAGAAGACACTGGTCAGTCAACAAATATCAGCTCACATGCATTACCTGCCTTCTCTGTGCCAGGCAGCATGCTAAGTGTTTTTAAATATTTGATCTCATTTAATTCTTATCTATGATGTATATAGAATTATTATCCCCGTTTTACAGATGATGAGAGTGAGGCTCAGAGGAAACAGACAATTAGCCCAAGGTCACACAGAGCTTGAAAATGGTAGAAGTGTCCAAACCCGGTTCTAGGTCCAATTTCAACAACACTCAACAAGTTGTTATTGAGCACTTTCTCTGTGCATGGCCTTATTCTAGACACTGGAGATTCGACAGCAAACAAAACAAAAGTCCTTGCCCTCGTGGAACTTGTATTTTATTAGGGAAGACAGTCAATAAACACATGAATATATAACATGCCACGTGTTGATCAGAGCTCTAAAAAAAATGAAGCAAGAGAGGTAGATATATAGTGACAGGAAGGGACTGTGTGTGGTGTGTTAGATGGAGTAACAAGGGAAGGCCTCTTTGAGGAGGTGACATTTGTGCAGAGACTTGAGTGATATGAGAGGGCAACACAAGTAGGTACCTGGAGGAAAAGAGTGTTTCAAGCAGAGGAAACAGTAAGTGCAAAGACCCTGAGAAGCAGGCTTGGTGCTAGTTCTGCTACTACCACTCTGGCTTTCTGCCCTTCCATTGTGAAAACATCATTTAGTCTTTTTTCAAAACATATTTAGGAGCTAGGAATACAGAGATTACCGCTGAGGAGCTTACAGACTAGTAGGGAAGACAGACATGTGAACAATTGATTGAAATATAGTGTGATAAGTGTGGTAGGGATCAGAGGATGTACTGGGGACACTGGCAACCCAAGTAACTGAAAGTCAGAGTTGCTGAGGGTTGGGCAGTGTCAAGGATGACTTCATGCAGAAGCTGAGACTTAAAGCATAAGAAACAAACAAAATTGAGTGGAGGTGGAGAGGGCATTCCCAGGAGTTGTGGGGATGGGGGTAGTTATAAAAGGGGATAGTAAGTGAGGGCAGAGTTGTAGTCACAGGTCAGATCACGGAGGGCTCATTGGCCATAAGAATGCCTTTCGACTTGACCTTGTAAACAATTGGGATCCATTGAAGGGTATAGCATGGAAGACGGATTTGAGTGGTTAGAGAGGATGCAGCTAGAGGGCCACTGCAAGAGTTTAGGCCAAAGAGAGTGGAGCCAAGATTAAGTTGGTTTGGGGACAATAGAAAGCAAGGAATATTTTAAAGAACAATTTAGAAGGTGGAATTGACAGAAATGCGTGAGCAGGTAATGCAGAGCGTAAGTGAATAGACCTGCCTGTGGGATGAGTCAGACAATGCCTGCTCATGCACATATTCTCCAGATTCTCAGTGCAGGAGTGCTGAGGGTCAGGAAAAGGAGGGAGGAAGGGAGGAGTTTGCAGAAGGAGCCTGAATGGAGCTGGATCCAGAGGGGTTGATGGATACAGCCCCCTCCTCACTTATATCCCCTACTCTCAGTATTGGGGGCCAGTTTTTATGTGTTGTGGATTAAGACCTGACAGACCAGGAGTGGGGAGAAAAAGGAGGTTCTAACACCAGCCCTTTACTGTGTTCACTATCACCAGTCTCATTTCATTAAAAGGTTTACCAGAATAAGAGAAACTTAAAGACTCAAATGAGGTTTGGGGATTATCTGGGAACATCAACTATTCATGGTATAATAATAACTAACACTTGTAAAGGACTTCCCTCCTAGCAGCCGTGAGTGACAGCTGGCTATTATTGTACTTCCTGAGCCCATCCTTCCAAAAAGTGATCAAAGGAATGGAAAATAGGTCCCAGGGCAATTGGGATTCTTTGCTATCTTTCCTCTTACTTCTCCTTATCCCTTCCTTCCCTTCCCTCTCTTTTTCCCTCCTTCCTCCTCTTGACAGCCTCTTCCCTTCTCTTTTTTGCTCCTCTCTACTCCTCCCTTCATGGCCTCCTGGGGCAAGGGCTGAGAGCTAGCCAGAATGGAGCCCGAGATCCAAGAAGAAGTGAGGAGGCCTACTGAGGGGGCTGAAAAGTGATTCCTTGCAGACACACCTTTCTCTCTGTAATTAGGAATATTTCTGAAAAAGGTTTGAATACACTAAATCCTACTTTAAATTCCATTTAGCTGAGGCCTTAGGTGAATGTTTTTGAAAGTGGAGACTCAAGCCCAATTTATCTTACTGTCAATCTGAACTTCATGATAACTGACTTTCTAACAAGTTATGCCAGTATTGTCTTCAAGGCTTTAAAGGAATTTTGTGAAGAGCTGTGCTAAATTCTGGGCTTCCTAAAGGTAGTGAACATGACTTCATCTTATCTATATCCTTAGGTCCCAGCACAGAACCGGTCATGAATAAAGACCTGATGAAAAAGGAGTGACATTTGTTGAAAAGAAACAGAAAGAGTAATGTCCTTTTCACCAGGAAAATAATATATGGGACCAGGCAACTAAGAGGGGTTATAGGAATGCTTCTCCTAAAGATCTTCAAGCCTGGAAATGGTTTTCACCTACCTGATGCTGGGAGAGCTGTCCCAGGCAGCAGTCATTGCTCTTTCTCAAGGCTGTCATGCTAAGATTCCAAGGACAAGGAAAAAAGCACTTACTGAGCTTTTCATCAGGAAACAGTACTACTAGTTCATAAACTAAGACCATGAGACTTAAGAAGTGATGATCCTACAACAGAGGGAAAAGTTTTATTTTGACCTGAGTTTTTTCCAGCCATTACTGAAGAGACTTAAACTGCAGGCCTAAATATAGCTAGCCACAAACATTCTGAGGCTCAGAGACTTTAATTTTGCCCAATGCATATTTGTTTCCCTCATACAAAGCCTATTTTTAATCAATTGCCAGCTCCTCCAGTCCATTTCCTGGAAATGAGGCCAAGAAAAAAAGTGGGAACAAACACATCAGGCAGTCATTTGTACAGTGCTATGGAAACATAGACTTTCTACTGTCCCCTCAAACCCACAGACCTCTGACGTCAGGGGCAATGAGGTTTTAATACCAAGCATAGATTATTCAATTTAGCTTTGTGCAGGATGGTGGCTTGCTCTAGGACACAGGTCTTTAGCAGCAGCTTTTTAGAGTACTTTACTCAGCTTTGGAGAGGTCAAGTCAATATCACTGGTTTTCAGTGTATAACCTAAAGGAAATGAAAGAAAATGGGAGTGGTTTGTGAACTGCTTCAGTTGGTAATAAAATGAAAGAGGAGAGCCTACTTTCATTCATTCCTCCCTTGACAAACTTTTATTGAGCTCCTACTATGTGCCAGGGACTGGGTTAAAAGAATACCTATCAATAAAACATAATTTTGCCCTTAAGGGACTCAGTTTACCAGGGAGATTGTAGGAGGGGGTTTTAGAGCAAGTACATGCAATGAGAGAGATATGCACAGAGATTGCCCATTGCCACTGCCTGTTTATCAAGTTGGTGAATAGTTCCAGGGCCCTGTCGAAAAGCAGAAGCATGCCCTTCTGCCTTATCCAAGATCTGTTGTCTCCTACTCTGTTAAAAGGGGTCTGAAACACAGAGAGGTTATCTGTTTCTCTAGGCATACCCAGCACATTGAGAGCAAGAGGGTGAGAGCCCATATTGGGTAATCAATCTCATGATCAACGCAATGATCAGTCTTTAAACTCAGTTACTCATTCACCAAATACGTATTTATTGATGACCTATAATGTTTCTACCACTGTGCAAGACAGTTAGGGAGAAACAAAAGAAGTTAAGAGATGCCCCTTGCCCTCAAGAGGTTGTAATTTGGACAGAGACATCATGTCCACCTTGGCCTTTGGTGGTAGCTTCACCACCCAGCACAGTACTCAGCACTGAGTAGGCTCTCAATAAACATTGGATTAAATGAATAGCTGAGTTATTGACATATGCAAAGTGCCAAAAAAAAAACACACACAAAAAAAAAACAGACTCTCTGAGGCTCTGGGAGTCCAGGGAAAAAGCTAATGAATGGGCACAGGAGTCATTGAAGAAGGCTGAAGCTTTTAGCAATGGGAATGATTAGGACAGGGAGAGAACAGAAGGCAGTACCTTCCACACAGGGAAAGAAATCTAAGCAAAGGTTTGGAATAAGTGCCCAGCATGGCCAGTTTGGGGTTTCTGAGGACTCCAGCATGGCTGGAGTGTGAATTCCATTTTGGAGTCAGATTATACCAAGCTGAGGAATTTAGACACCTTTTCCTGAAGGTAATGGGGAGCCGTGGAAAGGCTTTGATTAAATGAATGACTTAATTTAAAAAATGTTTTAGGAAACTTACTCAGGCAGTGGTAGGGGCTAGCAGGAGAGTCCTGAAGTCATGGAGGTTTGAGAGTGGGAGTATTGAGACTGCAAAAGGTGGAATTTCAGAGGAAGCTCTGCCCAGAGATCGAATCAAATAGAATCGTGAATCTCAAACAGAAACAAAGCACATTATTTTGCTAAATCCTGAACCAGATCTAAGAATTAACATTCTCTTGCTTCATAGTTCAATAAAAAAATATTTCAATAGCTGCTGAACCTGCTCAAACTGAAACTAAACATATATTCTCTACAATTATTGAATATTATAAAATGAGCTACTGACCTAACCCCAGGTTGTGGCCTGTGCCTGTAAAGTCTTAATGCCTTTAAGAACAATATTCAACTGTTTGAATCGTGTTGCCAGAGGTTGGGTCTTAGAAGGGAAAAAAGTACAGTTGCATGTTTTTGTGAGGGTTCTTATTATGTGCTGGAGTATTGTTTTTGTGCATTCTCTAATTAAATCCCCCAAGCCCAGAAAGGTTAAGAAAGTTGCTGAGGGTCAGATAGCAAATAAGTGACAGAGCCAGGTTCAAATGCAGTTCTATTTGGGAGTCTGCCATGCCATACTGCCTATCTATATGTACTAACCAGCCTGCTCTCAGTGTCTTAGGAGGTAGGCAAAGATAATTTTGGGGCAGTCAGAAACTGACTCGTAAGCCTCTCCTGGGCTACTTCAACCCTATATTCCCCCTTAACACAAGCCTGCTCTTTCCAGGGGATAGTCTTTGTCCATCTGTGAGCTTTTGAGCAGTAAGTAATCCGTGTGTCCTCCCTGCCCCATCCCCAAGACTGAGTACATTGCCAACTAACAGGAGACACTCAGTGTATGCTTGTGGTCTTCTCAGGTATGTTCTGGAACTGAGATCCAGTTCACATTCTGCTGAATTGAAACACCTTTAAAATTCCACTGTGGAAGCTTACTGTGCAAAACAGTGGGTCTCTAACATCAGCACGTTAAGACAGATTCCTGAGCATCGCCCCTCGCCCCTGCAATTCTGCCAGATTCAGTCGGATTGGGGCTGAGCCTAAGAATCTTCATGGTAACCATGTTTTTCTCAAAGACCCATACACATACACACAGAGACATCCACAGGCACACACAAATAATGCACTGACACACATAGGTAGGCACACAAATCCAGAAGATTCTGACACAGGCAGTCCTGTAACCACACTGATTTCAATTCCTTAGAGAAACACTGATTTTAAAGAATTCTAAGATAAATTTATCTGTCAAGTTTAGAAGTGTTTTCTTATGTGAATAGTGCCCCCTGCACCACTCCGATTAATTTGGAGGTTAACCTTTATTTTTTTTTTCTTTTTCATTTTCGGTGTTCTTATAATGGGGGAGTCACACATATTAACCATCATGATCCCATGGCATTTGGGTGTGACTTTCGTTTTAAGGATCACAATGTTTTAGATTCATTATGGATTGCAGTGACCAAGTTTTAAATTAGATTACAACATCCAGGAGGACAGGAACTTTTATTGAATTCATTCACCACGTATTCATGTAGCACCAACTATGTGTCAGGCACAGCAGTAAACAAAAGTAACCAACTCTCTGTCCTCATAGAGCTCATATTCGAGTTGAGTAGACAGTCAGACAGTAAAGAAGCACACAAAGAGACATCATCAAAATGGCGGTGTGAGGTGAGCCTCTGTAAAGCTCCCCTAGAATTTACAACTAATCGAACAACAATAACTCCACAAAACACTCCCTGCATAGCAGACAGGCAAGACAAAGAGGCCCACTACTGAATTCACCTAAAGGAGGGAGAATTGTGCGAGCGGGTGAGGAGGGAAGGGAGAAGTGTGGAGACGGAGCCATGCAGACGCAGGATGCAGACATAGCTCAGTGCTCCGAGCTTGCTGCATCCCGGAACTCCTGCAGCTGCTGGAGAGGGAAGAACTCGTACTGCTAGGGCTCCACTCATGGCCCACAGGACTGAGGAGGCAGCATATAACACGGCTAAACCCAATTCTCACGGCAGAGACCTCGGAGAAAAGACTGAGGGGAAAAGGCTGAAAACGGTGGTTTAAGCCCTCACTGCCAAACAGAGAACGGAAGCCTTAGGCACTGAGGCTAGCTGCCCCCTCTCTACCCTCCCAGAGCTCGCCCCGCCCTGACCTGCCTGGTGCTAGAAGCGGAACAGTAGCAGTGTCAAATCAAAAGAACAGAATATTTCCTGTTCTGAGAACTGTGGACCGCAGACACAGATTAGTACCCAACTAGTTTAGGCAAAGGGGAGGGAGCTGTGGAAGCGGGACCAGCTGTGGTGGTGCTCGCGAACATTGCTCTGGGCCACCTCTCACAACTCACCCTGCCCCTGGCCCAACCTATCTGGGCGGATACCTGCAGTAGTAAACAGAACTGCTGAAACATATGGTCTCTGAATCTGTGGAGGAAGAGCTTTGGAACCTCAAAAGCTCTCCGCATACCCACAGGGGCCTGGCACCCTATGACCCACGTGAACTGTTAACAGAGGAGAAGCCTGTCTCCCAGGGAATCCCCTCATTGTGTGAGAAGCTGGAATAGTGGAGAGAAAACTTAGCATTACTGAGTGAGAGAGAAAAATAAAGGCTGCAGTCAGAGAGAAAATAAAACATTCTACCAACAAGTATTAGAAAACAAAAGAAAGACCTCTTCCTATCAACCTGTTGCAGTAGCCACTCCTGTAGATGTCTTGAAAGACAAATAATAAATCAGTAACTGCCATGAATAACCAAGGCAACAAGACAGCTCAGAAAGAAAGTGAAGTCTCCAGAAAAGGAACTTAAAGACATGGAAATATGTGACTTAAATGACAGAGAATACAAGATTGCAGTTCTGAAAAAACTCAACGAGATGCAAGAAAACACAGAAAGGCAGGTGAATGAACACAGAAATGCAATCAAAGAACAACATGAGCATTTTACGAAAGAGATTGAAATTTTAAAAGAGAACCAAATAAAATTTCTGGAAATTAAGAACTCAATGGAAGAAATCAAGAATGAAATAACCAGCTTATGTAGTAGAGTTAACCAGATGGAGGAAAGAATCAGTGACATTGAAGATAGAAACCTGGAAATTACACAGATGGAAGAAGAAATGGACTTGAGTCTTAAAAGAAATGAAAGAACTGTACAAGAACTTTCTGAGTCTATCAGAAAGAGCAATATAACAATAATGGGCATACCAGAAGGAGAAAAAAGAGAGAAGGGAACAGAGAACATACTCAAAGAAATTGTTGATGAGAACTTCCAACACTTGTGGAAAGAACTGGATCCTCGAATCCAAGAAGCAAATAGAACACCTAATTAACTCAACCCCAACAGGCCTTCTCCAAGGCACATTGTATTGAAGCTGTCTAAAATCAATGACAAAGAGAATCCTCAAGGCAGTCAGGGAAAAGAGGACGGTAACCTACAAAGGAAAGCCCATTAGATTATCATCAGATTTTTCAGCAGAATCTCTACAAGCCAGGAGGTAGTGGAACCAAATATTCAAACTACTGAAAGAGAGAAATTATGAGCCAAGAAAAATATATTCAGCAAAGATACCCTTTAGATATGAAGGAGGAATAAAGACCTTTCCAGACATACAGAAGCTGAGGGAAATTTCCAATACACCACCTGCACTACAAAAAATAGTAAAGGAAGCTATTCAACCACCACAGGGACAATTTGTGGTAACATAAAAAGGGGGAGAGTAAAGGCATGAACCGGAATATGGGAATGGAGAAAGTAAGCGTGCTGAAGAAAAGAGAATACTCTAAATATCAAACTTTCTTTTACATAAACTTAAGAAAAACCACTCAGAAAAAAAATCCAGAACTGAAATATATACTGTAATAAAAGAAGAAACAGAGGGAAACATCATAGAATACCACCACACAGAAATAATAGACAACAACAAAAAGGCAAAGAAACAATAAAGACACAGCCTTAACAGAAAACTAAAGATAGAATGACAGGAAATCCTCACATATCAATAATCACCCTAAATCTAAATGGACTGAACACACCAATAAAAAGGCACAGAGTAGCAGATTGGATCAAAGCCCTATGCTGTCTCCAAGAGACACATCTCAGCTACAAGGACAAGCATAGACTCAAAGTGAAAGGGTGGAAATTGACACTCCAAGCAAATGGTACCCAGAGAAAATCAGGTGTAGCCATAATGATATCACATGAAACAGATTTCGGGGTGAAAAAGATAAGAAGAGACAAAGATGGACATTTCATAATGGTAAAGGGGACTATACAACAAGAAGACATAACAGTCATCAATATTTATGCCCCCAATTAAGGAGCACCAAAATATACCAAGCAACTACTAACAGAATTAAAGAGAGAAATTGACCAAAACACAATTATACTAGGGGACTTAAGTACATCATTGACAGCTATGGATAGATCATCCAAACAGAAAATAAATAACAAAATAGCAGCCCCAAGTGACACATTAGATGAAATGGACATAATTGACATATATAGAGCACTTCATCCTAAAACATCAGAGTATACATTTTTTTCAAGTGTACATGGAACATTCTAAAGGATAGACCATATATTGGGACATAAAATCAGCCTCAGCAAATTTAAGAAGATTGAAATCATACCGAGCATATTCTCTGATCACAAGGCTTTGAAATTGGATATCAACTGCAAAAAGAAAGCAGGAAAAAACACAAATACATGGAGATTGAACAACATAATTTTAAAGAACGACTGGGTCAAAGAAGAAATTAGAGGACAAATTAAAAGACAAATAGAAACAAATGGCAATGAAAATACATCCTACCCAAATTTTTGGGATGCAGCAAAAGCAGTTTTAAGAGGGAAATTTATATATATCATTATAGGCTTATCTCAAGAAACAAGAAAAATCCCAAATAAATAACCTCGTGTTATACGTTAAAGAACTAGAAAAAGAAGAACAAGTGAAACCCAAGGTCAGCAGAAGAAAGAAAATAACCAAAATCAGAGCAAAACTGAATGAAATAGAGAACAAAAAGACAATAGAAAGAATTAATGTGCCAAATAGCATGTTCTTTGAAAAGATTAACAAAATCGACAAACCCTTGGCTAGGCACTAAGATAAAAGGAGAGAAGACACCAATTAACAAAATCAGAAAAGAAAAAGGGGAAGTTATCAAGGACACCACAGAAATACAAAGGATAATCCAAGAATACTATAAAGGACTATATGCCACCAAATTCAATAACCTGGAAGAAATGGACAAGTTCTTAGAATCACATAGCCTTCCAAGGCTGAACCATGAAGAACTGGAAAATCTAAACAGACCGATCACCAATAACAAAATTGAATCAGTCATCCAAAACCTTCCCAAAAGCAAAAGTCCGGGACCAGATGGATTCATTAGTGAATTCTACCAAACCTTCAAACAGGATATAATACCAATCCTGCTCAAACTCTTCCAAAAAATTGAAGAAGAGACAGTAATCCCTAACCCATTTTATGAGGCCAACATTACCCTGATACCAAAACCTGGTAAGGATAACACAAAAAAGAAAACTATAGACCTATATCTCTGATGAATACTGATGCAAAAATCCTAAACAAAATTCTAGCAAATCGAATACAACAATGCATTAAAAAGATTATTCACCACGATCAAGTGTGGTTCTACCGGGGCACAAGGATGGTTCAACATCCGCAAATCCATCAATGTGATACATCACATAAACAAAATAAAGGACAAAAATCATATGAGTAAATCAATGGATGCAGAAAAAGCATTTGACAAGATACAACATCCATTTATGATTTAAACACTTAATAAAATAGGTATAGAAGGAAAATACCTTAACATAATAAAGGCCATCTATGACAAGACCTCAGCTAATCTCATAATTAATGGTGAAAAACTGAAGCCCTTTGCTCTACGTTCAGGAACACAACAGGGCTGTCCCCTGTCACCTATTCTTTTCAACATAGTGTTGGAAGTCCTTGCCAGAGCAATGAGGCAAGAGAAAGAAATATATGGCATCCAAAAGGAATGAAGAAGTTAAATTATCACTCTTTGCAGATGACATGATGCTATATATAGAAAACCGTAAAGACTCCACCAAAAAGCTATTAGAAACAATCAACGAATACAGTAAAGTTGCTGGATACAAAATCAACGTACAAAAGTCCATTGCATTCCTATATACTAACAATGAAATGTCAGAAAAAGAAATACAAAAAACAAATCCCTTTGCAATTGCAGCAAAAAGAATAAAATACCTAGGAATAAACTTAACCAAGGATGTGAAGGATTTATACGCTGAAAACCATAAGACATTTCTGAAAGAAATTGAAGAAGACACAAAGAAAGACATTCCATGCTCTTGGATTGGAAGAATCAACATAGTTAAAATGGCCATATTACCCAAAGCAATATACCGATTTAATGCAATCCCCATCAAAATTTCAATGGCATTTTTTAAAGAAATAGAACAAAAAACATCAGATTTGTTTGGAAACACAATAGACCCCGAATAGCAGAAGCAATCTTAAGAAAAAAGAACAATGCTGGAGGTATCACACTACCGGACTTTAGCTTGTACTACAAGGCTACAATAATCAAAACAGCATGGTATTGGCAGAAAAACAGACACATAGACCGATGGATTAGAATTGAGAACCCAGGAATAAAACCATATAAATATGGACAGAAAATTTTTGACAAAGAAGCTAAAAAAATACAATGAAAGAAAGACAGCCTCTTCAGTAAATGGTGCTGGGAGAATTGGATAGCCACGTGCAGAAGAATGAAACTGGACTGCTATCTGTCACCATGTACCAAAATTAACTCAAAATGGATCAAAGATTTAAGCATAAGACTGACACAATAAACTTCATAGAACAAAACATAGGAACTAAATTTGTGGACCTTGGGTTCAAAGAGCATTTTATAAATTTGACTCCAAATGCAATGGAAGTAAAAGCTAAAATAAACGAATGGAACTATATGAAACTTAAAAGCTTCTGCAGAGCCAAAGAAATTATCGACAAAATAAAGAGGCAACCGACTGAATGGGAGAAGGTTTTTGCATACAGTGCCTCCGATAAGGGGTCAATATCCAAAATACACAAGGAACTCATGAAGCCCAACAACAAAAAAACAAACAACCCAATTGAAAAATGGGCAGAGGACCTGAAGAGACATTTCTCCAAAGAGGACATACAAATGGCAAATAGACATATGAAAAAATGCTCAACATCACTAATCATCAGAGAAATGCAAAAAAAGAAAAGAAAAAAGAAAAAAAAGAAGCAGACAAATTAGTAAGGAATGAGTGCTACAAAGGAATTAGAGAAGGGAAATGTCTTAACTTGGGCTACTATAACAAAATACCACAAACTATGTGGTTTCCGCAAGAGATATTTGTTTTCTCATAATTCTAGAGGCTGGAAGTCTGAGATCAGGGTGCCAGCATGGACAGGATCTGATGAGAGCTTTCTTGCTGGTTTGCAGACAGCAGCCGTCTGCAACATAGTCTGTCTTCCTTCACATGGCCTTTTCTCAGTGACTGTGTATACAGATATCTTTTCTCTCTGTGTCTCTCTGTCTCTCTGTCTCTCTGTCTCTGTCTCTGTCTCTCTCTCTCTCTCTCTCTCTCAAGCAACCAATTTATTTAATTAGAGGCCCCACACTTATGACCTCATTTAAACTTAATTACCTCCTACAAGGCCTTCTCCAAATACATACAGTCACATAGGGAGTTAGGTCTTCAACATATGAATATTGTAGGAGGACACAATTCAGTCCATAGTAAGTAATGTGATAGAATGACTGGGCCTGGGGGGTGGGGATTGTCTTTAAACAGGGTCGGGCCTCTCCAAGGAGGTGATAGGTTTTATGCAGCAACTCAGCTGTATTTTTTTATTGGGACATTGTTTTTTATGTTCATTGGTGTTTTGTTGTGAGAGAGGAAACACTGAAATCTTTGAAGCCTGAATTCAGATCCCAGCTCTACCTCTTATGATTTGAGCAAGTTCCTAACCTCTCTGTGCTTCCATTTTTTCATTGGTAAAATGGGAATAGTGATAGTACCTACCTCATAGAACATTGTAAGGATTTGCAGTGCTGTCTAACAGAACTTCGTACGATGATAGAAATGTTCTATAATCTGCTCTGTCCAGTCCAGTCCAGTAACTAGTGTGGCCCTTAGAACTGTGGCTATTGAGCAGTTAACATGTGGCTGGTGAGAATGAAGAACTGCATTTTTTTATTTTACTTAATGTTAATTACTTTAAATTTAAATACTGGGAGTGACAAAAAATGTATACACATGACTTGTATTCATCTTTTGCTATCGGTATATATTAAGTATTACCATTTTAACACAGTTCTTTCCTTTCTTAGAAAAAAAAATGTGTATACATATTTTTGGCACCCTTTGTAGTTACATGTTACTGGTAGCTGCCATATTAGTGCAGATTTAAAATCCTTAGCACTGTGCCTGGCACACAGCAAGTGTCAATAAATGTTATCGAGGATTAGTGTTAGTGAATGATAAGAAGTGTTCCTCTGGCAGGTAGGAATTTTTTGTTTTGTTTTGTTTTTTTACATAAACAGCAATTGTACTCCGATTTATTATAGTGTCTTGCTCCCTGAGTATACTCATGGCTTACAATAGCTCCCTACCTTACAATAGCTCCCTTACAATAGCTCCGTACCTACCCACTTGTTTTTCACTGAGCTACATGGTAGCCAAAGCCCTAGGAGCCAGCCTGCTCCATGGGAACTGACTGGAGTGTGCTTCTCCCTGTCCAGCCGGGTGGAGATCACCGGTGGGTACTATGAGTACATCGATGTCAGCAGCTGCCAGGACATCATTCACCTCTACCACCTGCTCTGGTCTGCCACCATCCTCAACATCATCGGCCTGTTCCTAGGCATCATCACTGCCGCTGTCCTTGGAGGCTTTAAGGATATGGTAAGGAAGGAAGTGACTCCTCATTCCACACAGGCCTCTGTTGGTGGCCACAGCCAGGCTCAGCAGTTAAGAGCAATGGGGACCCGTGTTTTGAATGGAGGAATCAGAAGCAATTGCTTCAAGAATGTAGCTGCCTTCAAACATCTCAAGTTGAAGGAGCCAGGTAATGCCATCAGTCTGCAAATATTTCTCGTTAATATGAGTTGCCTGTGTTTTTCAGGCAAATTTTGAGGGCAGGTAGGAGAGGGAGGGTGTTCTCAATTCTACTGTTCATGCTAGTTGTGTAAACATGCCTTCCAAACCCCTCTCCCCACACATGCTTTTAGCAGAAAACTTTTTGTGTAGTTTTTCCCCTAATAGACTTGGGGAGAGAGAGAAGGAAAGAGGTTATTTAACTACAGGTAAAAATAATCCTAGTTTCCCCCTCCCAGGAATTTTGTCCTGGAGTTTCTCCAGAAAGAGCATCTGACTGTTTTTTGTGATTATTTTTTTTGTGCATTTGAAGGGCTAGCCCTAGGCTAAGCTGCTTACCAGGTCTTGTCCTCAACCTCAGCATCAATCTCAGCTTCCTCACCTTCCCTTTCCTCCCTTTCAATTCTTTTCCATCTTTGTGTGTGTGTGTGTCTGCAAAGGCACACCAGGATTCAGCACCCAGTAGGTGCTACATAATAGTGGGCTCCTTCTTTCTTTTGCTTTTAAAGAATTTCTGAGCATTTATTTGCTTATTTAATAAACTTGATCTCAAATTACAAAATATCATCCTGGCTTCGTATGAGAATTGAATCACTTGAGGTGCTTCAAAAACCCATATCCCTGGGCCCCTCCTCCAGATATTCTCACTTAATTGGTCTAAATTGAAGCCCAGGTAATTCTGATCTGCAGCCAGTGTTGAGTACCACTTTCTTTTTTCTTTTTCTTTCTTTCTTTCTTTCTTTCTTTCTTTCTTTCTTTCTTTCTTTCTTTCTTTCTTTCTTTCTTTCTTTCTTTCTTTCTTTCTTTCTTTCTTTCTTTCTTTCTCTCTCTCTCTCTCTCTTTCTTTCTCTCTCTCTCTCTCTCTCTCTCTCTCTCTCTCTCTCTCTCCTTTCTTTCTTTCTTTCTTTCTTTCTTTCTTTCTTTCTTTCTTTCTTTCTTTCCTCCTTTTTCTTCCTTCCTTCCTTCCCTCTTTCCTTCCTTCTTTTTTTCCTTCCTTCCTTCCTTCCTTCCCTCCCTCCTTCGGTTTTAACTTACACTTTTTAAAATTATAATTTATCTCATTTTTGTTCTATGTTAATAGAGTTCTAAATTGCTACTAACATGTTAGACATTACAAATTTTGATTACTTTAAGGGCACTTGATACAAAATAACATTTGATTTATTCATTTTTTGCTCATTTAAACTCAAGAGAGAGTTTTTGAGGGCCTACTAAATGTGGGAAAAATCAAGATAAGATAAATGCCCTACCCTTAAGTATCTCAGGATCCCTTTTTTTTTTTTTTGAGTGAGTC
This sequence comes from Rhinolophus hipposideros, assembly GCF_964194185.1. Lineage (NCBI taxonomy): Eukaryota > Metazoa > Chordata > Mammalia > Chiroptera > Rhinolophidae > Rhinolophus > Rhinolophus hipposideros. Next base: position 35,941,625 of record NC_138046.1, read on the forward strand.
TCAACTCAGCAATTTATTAGTAATAGATAGTGACCTTAGTCAAGTTCATCTTTCTGTGCCTTGGTTTCCTCATTTTTTTTTTAGTTTTATTTTATTTTATTTTATTTTTACATCCCTCACACCGTGAACCCCCATCCCCCCATCCACCACCACCCCAACCTCACACCGAGCCATCACATTATACACATAAAATTATAGTTGGCATTCATTAATGTCCAACCTCTGGTGTACAATGCCATGACCAGGCATCCACAGCATCCCTGGGGTGGTCTCCCAAACAGGACACATGTCCATCGGATACCCAACAAAATCCCCAAACACTATTGAATAAGTTCCCCAAAGTAATTCTCAAAAAACCCTGAGGCCATCCTGTGGTCATCAGCCGCCCCCCAATCCCTTCACCCTTCCCCCCATCCCCAATCCCCTCCCCCCCGCCCATCTAACAACTCTCAGTTTTTTGTGTCCCCAAAACTGTTTCTGATTAGTTCATACACATATTCTTTTCTTTAGATTCCGCATATAAGTGAGATCATATGGTACTTGTCTTTCTCTTTCTGACTTATTTCACTTAACATAATGTTCTCTAGATCCATCCATGTTGTTGCAAATGATAAGATTTATTTTTTCTTTATGGCTGTGTAATACTCCATTGTATAAATGTACCACAGCTTCTTAATCCAGTCATCGACCGATGGGCAGTTCAGTTGTTTCCATATCTTGGCTATTGTGTAAAGTGCTGCAATAAACATAGGAGTGCATACAGATTTTTGAATTGGAGTTTTGGATTTCTCCGGGTAGATGCCTAGGAGTGGAATTACTGGATCATAGGGTAGTTCTATCTTCAGATTCCTGAGATACCTTCAGGATCCCTTTTTAAGTATATGTTAGTTTCAGGTGTACCAAACAACATAATTAAACATCTACACGCCTCACAAAGTGATAACCCTCCCAAGTCCACCACCCCTCCGACATCGTACATAGCCATTACAATACCATTGGCTATATTCCCCATGCTGTATTTTACATCCTGTGAAAAAAAAAAAATATATATATATATATATATTTACATGTATATATATACGTATATATGTATATAATTATAGTTTATATTCAATACTATATTACATTAACTTCAGGTGTACAGCACAGTGGTCAGGCATCTACACAATCTATGAAGTGATCCCCCCATAAGTCCAGCACCCATCTGACACCCTACATAGTCTTTACAACATTATTGAACATATTCCCCACACTGTATTTCACATCCCCCTGACTATTTTGTCAATACCAGTTTGCACTTTCTAATCCTTTCACCTTCTCCCCATCCACCAACCCATCTAGCAACCATCGATTTTTTTCTCTGTATCTCTGAGTCTATTTCTGTTTTGTTTGCTCATTTATTCTGTTCTTTAGATTCTAGATATAAGAAAGATGATATGGTGTTTGTCTTTCTCAGTCTGACTTATTTCACTTAGCATAATATCCTCTAGATCCATTCATGTTGCTGCAAATGGTAAGATTTCATTCTTTTTTATGGGAGAGGAATACTCCATTGTATAAATGTACCACAATTTCTTTATCCTTCCTTCCGCTGTAACAAAGCCTCTCTCCCGGTAGATGGCGCCGTGCACATGGTCCCTTTCCCGAGGCGTGGAAAGGGATTGCCCCACATATTAACCGCCTACTAGAAGCAGGGATACTGAAACCCTGCCACTCTGCCTGGAATACCCGGCTTCTCCCCATTAAGAAACCGGAAGGGGGGGCGGGGAAGATTATAGACCAGTCCAAGATTTGAGGGAAGTGAATAAGAGGGTCAAAGACATCCACCCCACGGTCCCCAACACTTATACCCTGCTAAGTTGTTTGCCCCCTTCACATGTTTGGTATACCACCTTAGACCTAAAGGATGCATTTTTTAGCATAGCCCTGGCACCCAGCAGCCAAAATATTTTTGCCTTTAAATGTCATAATGGCAGTACGGGAACCCCCGGGCAGTTGACCTAGACTAGACTGCCACAAGGCTTTAAAAACTCTCCTACTCTGTTTAATAAAGCCCTGAATCAGGACTTGGACTCGTTTCGCCGGAGCCATAATTCAGTTACGCTCCTGCAGTATGTAGATGATTTGCTTCTGGTGGCCCCCTCCGAAGCCGAATACCGATGGGCCACTGGAGACCTTCTCCAAGAGCTAGGGCAGTTGGGCTATCGGGCCAGTACAAAGAAGGCACAAATATGCAGGCAAACAGTCACCTTCCTGGGATATAAACTAAAAGGAGGAACCAGGTGGCTAACAGAAGCCATAAAAGAGACTATTCTCAGACTTCCAGTTCTGACCTCTGCCCGAGAGGTCCATGAGGTTTTAGGGACAACAGGCTACTGCAGGCTGTGGATTCTAGGGTATGCTGAGATAGCGAAGCCCCTATATAAGGCAACCAAGGATAAGACCCACTAGGCCTGGGGGCCAGACCAACAAAAGGCCTTTGACGAACTTAAGGCCGCTATCTTGAGAACCCCAGCCTTGGCATTGCCGGACCCCCTGAAGCCCTTCACTCTCTTTGTTGATGAGAGGAAGGGAATAGCGAAAGGGGTGCTGATACAGCGCCTGGGGCCATAGAAACGTCCAGTTGCCTATTTCTCCAAGAGGCTAGATCCAGTTGCAGCAGGGTGGCCCCTGTGCCTAAGAATCATCGCGCAATAGCCCTGATGGTAAAGGATTCAGATAAGCTCACCTTTGGGCAACATTTAAAGGTGGTGACCCCCCATACGATCGAGGGGGTCCTGAAGTGTCCCCCTAGTAGTTGGATAACTAATGCCCACCTAACTCATTACCAAGGACTTCTGCTAGATGCACCCCGGATCATCTTCGCTGAACCTACCACTCTGAATCCTGCCACCTTACTGCCGACCCCGGATTTAAAAGCCCCCCTGCATAATTACCAAGAGGTCATAGCCGAAGTCACCCAGGTGCGTCCCGACCTTCAGGACGTTGCCCTTCCTAACAGTAAGTTGGTATGGTACACTAATGGAAGCAGCTTCATTATGGACGGGGTGTGGAGGGCGGGTGCGGCGGTGGTAGACCAGAGCGGGAACATCATTTGGAGTACCCTGCTTCCCCCTGGGACCTCAGCTCAGAAGGCTGAGCTGATCACGCTGGCGGAAGCACTGCAACGGCCGAGGGGAGACGAGTGACTGTCTATACCGATAGCCGCTACGCTTTCGGCACTGTCCATTTACACGGCGCCATCTACCAGGAGAGAGGCTTTGTTACAGCGGAAGGAAGGGAACTGCGCAATCTCCCAGAGGTGCAGAGACTGCTGGCAGCCGTACAGAAGCCCAGGGCAGTTACAATTGTCCACGTCCCTGGGCCCCAGTCTGTCCGGACCGGAGGCTGAAGGAAACCGGTGGGCGGATGAAGCCTCCAAGCAAGCAGCAGTAACTTCATCAGCTTTAACACTCACCCTGCCCGCACCCGAGCTCCCTCGCCTGCCCCCGCGACCCGATTACACTCCGGAAGACCTGCAATGGATCCAGAACCACCACTTCCTGGAGCCTAATCAGCATGGGTGGCATCGGGATAAAGAGGGAAGATTGATACTGCCAGCAAAATTAGGACTGTTTCTCCTTTCCAACCTACACCAAGCCACCCACTTAGGAAAGAGGAAGTTACTGACGATTCTCGAGTCCACTCGCCTCCGGTTCCCCCGACAAACAGCTCAGATCCAGGAGATCGTGGATCAGTATGTTGGGTGCCAGGCTATAAAACCCAGTAGGAAGGGACCCCTACATACAGTTACAAGGGTAAGGGGGAGGGCGCCGGGACGTAGCTGGGAGGTAGACTTTACTGAGGTAAAGCCTGGGAGGTATGGGTTTAAGTACTTACTAGTAATGATTAACACATTTTCAGGCTGGGTAGAAGCCTTCCCCACAAAACGGGAGACAGCCCAGATTGTTGCTAAGGCATTGTTGGAGGAAATTATTCCCAGATATGGGATTCCTGAGGTTTTAGGTTCTGATAACGGCCCAGCTTTCATCAGTAAAGTCCTACAGGGACTGGCCCAAGTGTTGGGGACCAATTGGAAGTTACATTATAAATATAATCCTCAGAGCTCAGGGCAGGTAGAGAGAATAAATTGAACCTTAAAAGAGACTTTGTCTAAATTGGCCATCGAGACTGGCGGGGACTGGGTAACCCTCCTACTCTATGCCATCTTCCGGGTTCGGAACTCACCATATGTACATAGATTGACACCCTTTGAAATTCTGTATGGGGCACCCCCCCATTATTGTTCGTAGGCTACCAGATCATAACCCTAATATGGCCCCTAGTGCGTTCCCTGTATAAGACAAAGGACGCACTGAACCTGGAACATGGCATCATCCCAGGAGATTGGGTATGGATGAGAAGACACAGGTCCCGGACCCTGGAGGAAAGGTGGAAAGGTCCTTATCTGGTTCTTCTGGTTACCCCCACTGCCTTAAAGGTTGACGGCATCAGGTCTTGGGTCCATCACTCTCACGTGCACCGAGCCAATCCGCTGGAACAGACACGAGCTAGGGAGTGGACTATACGGCGACACCCTAAAAAACCCCTGAAGCTACAGTTCTCCCGACCTAGGAGAAGCGCTAAGCCCCCTGCCATACTCAATGATAAGATGGCTGCTACTTGCCCTGAATCTGCTCAACATCTGGAGAAGGAGCCACACAGAGACCAATACCCATCAGCCTTATAAGCAGACATAGACCTTGATGGACGGGCAGACTCAAACAACCCTATATAGCACTACAAGTACTGCCCCACTTAATACGTAGTGGCCGGACTTGTTTTTTTGACCTTCGTAATATCTTTGGCACCACATGTAGACACCAGCATGACTACTCTGTCATGTCAAAGCGAGCCTTAATAGACACCCCCCAAGGGTGTAGGGCACAAGGGTTTGGGCGTGCCTGGGGAACTTGAAAAACTCTTGGACAACATATGGGGGCACAAACAGGTATTATTGTAGCAGTTGGAGTTATGTTACTTCCAATAATGGGCCCCGATGGTGGGACATTGGGAACAGGGATCTAGTCAAAATCTCCTTTAGGGACCCCAACAATCGAGTACCCGAGATACGTGTCCAATTCAACCAAGAATTGGCACAAAAAGAAAACAGTTAGATATCAGGATTAACTTGGGGCTTCCAGTTAGATCAGGGCTCAACAGCATAAATAGGTCCCCTTGGCTCACCACCCTAATTTCCACCCTAATTGGCCCGGTTGTCTTGCTTATGCTTATTTTAACTTTTGGCCCCTGCATTTTAAATAAGCTTATTAATTTTGTAAAAAATCGTGTAAATACTGTCCAACTCATAGTCCTACGACATCAATATAAGAAATTGCCTGCCGCTGCAGGCCTCTACGGTCAGTCTACATATAAGCATAATTCCTCATTATAAACAACACAGGGGCGAATGTAGAATAGAATAGCACCAGAACTGCCTGCTCAAGGGTTAAGAAGCCCTTTTCAGTAGCACCAGAACTGCCTCCTCAAGGGTTAAGAAGCCCTTTTCAGTAGCACCAGAACTGCCTCCTCAAGGGTTAAGAAGCCCTTTTCAGTAGCACCAGAACTGCCTCTTCAAGGGTTTAGAAACCCTTTACTGTAGCACCAGAACTGCCTCCTCAAGGGTTAAGAAGCCCTTTTCTGAACAGCCCCCAGACCAGAATAACCTAGTCATTAATCATAAATGCCACACATTGCAAGATCAGGATGTTCCGTTAAGAAAAGGCTTATCTTGCAGCAAGAATGTAAGCAAGGACACAGGACCAAAAGTCTTGTAAATATCTTGCCTGCATAGAAAATTACTGAGAGCCTTAAAATATTATGCTATAAAACCCCCGAGCTTTGTGTGTTTGGGGTCTTTGTTGAAACCCGCTGCCTCGGGCAGATACTCGGACCCCAGCTAGCTGGAAATAAACCTCGCTATGTAACTTACATTATCGTGTAACTTCTGTTTGCTTAAAGAGGGGTTGACTCCGGACCCTAACAGCCCGAGGGGATATATCAGTAAAAATATTACGAAGGGTAATGTCTGAGAACTTACTTCCCATATTTTCTTCTAGTTTTATGGTTTAGGGTCTTACATTTAAGTGTTTAATCCATTTTGAGTTTATTTTTTATATGGCGTGAGAAGTTTCATTTTTTGCATGTATCTGTCCTGTTTTCCCAGCACCATTTATTAAATAGACTGTCTTTACTCCAATGTAAATTCTTGCTTCCTTTGTCATCGATCAAATGACTCAGGATCTTTTAAGTAAAAGAGATATATAAACAAATATTAACAAAGCAAAGGGGAAAATTATAAAACAATGAATTTATGTCATGTTTGTGTGGGTACTACTGCTTTAAGAAATGTCCCTCATGTGTTTAGGAAATTATTTTTTGCCTGAATGGGGTTTTACTTTGATCCCAGAAATGAGGTGGATATATGTATACAGTTTTATTGAAGATTGGGCAGAGAGAATGCCCACAGAATTGTTTAAAGAAGACGACTGCTGCAGTTTCTGTTTGAAAGAGAAACACTGGCAAAAAAGAATTTGCCAGGGCAGAGTCTGATAGGGACAGCTGCTCTGATCTTTAGGTTAGCTTTTTCTTTTCTTTTTATTTTTTTATTATTATTATTGTTTAATTTATTGGGGTGACAATTGTTAGTGAAATTACATAGATTAAAGTTTATTGGGGGTGACAATTGTTAGTAAAGTTACATAGATTTCAGGTGTACAATTCTGTAATACATCATCTATATGTCACATTGTGTGTTCACCATCCAGAATCAGTTCTCTTTTGATCACCATATATTTGATCACTTTTAACCTCATCTACCAACACCCGTTTACCCTGTGGTAACCACTAAACTGTTGTCTCTGTCTATGAATTTTTGTTTCTTCATTTGTTTGTCTTGTTGTTCTTAGCTTTTTTGTTTGTTTTTTAATTGGAGAATATTGGGGACTAATGTGTTTTTCCAGGATGTCAAGTCGTTGTTTTTCAATCTAGTTGTGGAGGGCACAGTTCACTGGCTCATGTGGGAATCGAACCTTGTTATTAAGAGCTTGCTCTCTAACCAACTGAGCCATCTGACCACCCCTGTTTTTAGTTTTATATACCACATGTCAGTGAAATCATATGGTTCTCTACTTTTTCAGTCTGATTTATTTTACTAGCATAATAATCTCAAGATCCATATATGTTGTCGCAAATGGTAACATTTCATCATCTCTTACGGCAGAATAGTATTCCATTGTGTATATATACCATGTGTTCTTTAACTAAGTATCTATCAAAGGACACTTTGGTTGTTTCCAAGTCTTGAATACAATACATAAAGCTGCAATGAACATTGGAACACATATATCTTTATGGATCAATGTTTTCAGATTTTTGGGGTAGATACCCAGGAGAGAGATTGCTATGTCATGTGGTAATTCTACTCTTAATTTTTTGAGGAACCTCCACACTGCTTTCCATAGGGACTGATCCAATCTGCATTCCCACCAACAGTGTATGAGGCTTCCATTTTCTCCACAGCCTCTCCAACACTTGTTACTATTTATCATGTTGATGAAAGCCATTCTAACTGGGATGAGGTGATATCTTATTGTGTTTTTTATTTGCATTTCTCTGATGATTAGTGATGCTGAGTATTTTTTCATATTCCTATTTACCATTTGTATGTCCTCATTGGAGAAATGTCTCTTCAGGTCTTCTGCTCATTTTTCAATTGGGTTGTTTGTTTTTTGTTCTTGAGTTGTAAGAGGTCCTTGTATATTTTGTATATTAGCCCCTTATTGGAGGTACTGTTTGCAAAAATCTTCTCCAATTCAGTTGGTTGCCTCTTTATTTTGCTGACGGTTTCTTTTGCTGTGCAGAAGCTTTTAAGTTTGATATAGTCCCATTCATTTATTTTAGCTTTTACTTCCCTTGACTTTGGAGTCAAATACATAAAATGCTCTTTGAATCCAAGGTCCATAAGTTTAGTATCTATGTTTTCTTCTATGCAGTTTATTGTTTCAGGCCTTAGGTTTAGGTCTTTGATCCATTTTGAATTAATTTTGATACATGGTGACAGATAGCACTCTAGTTTCATTTTTTTGCACATGGCTTTCCAATTCTCCCAACACAATTTATTGAAGAGGGTGTCTTTTCTCCATTGCATGTTTCTGGTTTCATTGTTGAAAATTAACTGTCCATATTTACATGGGTTTATTTCTGGATTCTCAATTCTATTCCATTGGTCTATGTGTCTGTTTTTCTGCCAATGCAATACTGTTTTGATTATTGTTGCTCTATACTACGAGCTGAAGTCAGGGAGTGTGATACCTCCAGTGTTGTACTTTTTTTCTGAGGATTGCTTTGGCTGTTTGGAGACTTTTGTGGTTCCATACAAATCTGATGACTTTTTTTGTTCCATTTCTTTAAAAAATGTCATTGTGATGTTGACGGGGATCGCATTACATCTGTATATTGCTTTGAGTAATATGGCCATTTTAATTATATTGATTCTTCCAACCCATGAACATGGAATGCCTTTCCATTTCTTTGTGTCTTCTTTGATTTCTTTTAAAAATGTCTTATAGTTTTCAGTATATAGCTCTTTCACATCCTTGGCTAAGTTTATTCCTAGGTGTTTTATTCTTTTTGGTGCAATTGCAAAAGGAATTTTTTTTTCTGTTTCTGAGATTTCATTGTTAGTATATAGGAATGCAGTGGACTTTTTAACATTGATTTTGTAGCCAACAACTTTACTGTATTCATTTATTGTTTGTAATAGCTTTTTTGGTGGAGGCTTTAGGGTTTTCTATATATAGTATGAGGTCACCTGCAAAAGGTGACAATTTAACTTCTACATTCCTTATGTGTATGCCTTTTATTTCTTTCTCTTTCCTCATTGCTCTGGCAAGAACTTCCAACATTATGTTGAAAAGCAGAGGTGATAGGGGACAACCCTGTCATGTTCCTGAACGTAGAGCAAAGGCCTTCAGTTTTTCACCATTAATTATGATACTAGCTGAGGGTTTGTCATATATGGCCGTTATCATGTTAAGGTATTTTCCTTCTATGCCCATTTTATTAAGTGTTTTAATCCTAAATAAATGTTGTATCTTGTCAAACGCTTTTTTTTTTGCATCTATTGATATAATCATATGATTTTTGTCCTTTATTTGGTTTATGTGGTGTATCACGTTGATGGATTTGTGGATGTTGAACCACATTTGTGCCCCTGAGATGAACCCCACTTGGTCGTGATGCATAATCTTTTAAATGCATTGTTGCATTGGATTTCCTAGAATTTTGTTTAGGATATTTGCATGTGTATTCACCAGAGATATTGGTCAGTAGTTTTCTTTTTTTGTGTGTTATCCTTACCAGGTTTTGGTATCAGGGTAATATTGGCCTCATAAAATGAATTAGGGAGTACTGTCTTTTCCTCAATTCTTTAAAAGAGTTTGAGTAGAACAGGTATTAGATCCTCTTTGAATGTTTGGGAGAATTCAGTAGTGAAGCCATGTGGTCCTGGAATTTTGCTTTTGGGAAGGTTTCGGGTCACTGATTTAATTTCCTTTCTGGTGATCGGTCTGTTTAGATTTTCCAGTTCTTTGTGATTCACCCTACAAAGGCTATATGTTTCTAAGAACATGTCCATTTCTTCCAGGGAATTGAATTTGGTGGCATATAATCCTTCATAGTATTCTTGAATGATCCATTGTATTTCTTTGGCATCCGTGGTAATTTCCCCTCTTTCATTTCTGCTTTTGTTTATATGTGTCTTTTCTCTTTTTATCTCAGTGAACCTAGCCACGGGTTTGCTTATTTTATTAATCTTTTCAAAGAACGTGCTCTTTGTTGCATTATCTTTTTCCATTGTCTTTTTGTTCTTTATTTCATTTAGTTGTACTCGATTTTTATCATTTCCTTCCTTCTGCTAATTTTGGGTTTTATTTGTTCTTTTTTTCTAATTCTTTAAGGGGTAAGGAATTATGTGAGAAAAATGTGAGGTTATTTATCTGGTATTTTTCTTCTTTTTTGAGACAGGCCTGTAATTACAAAAATTTCCCTCCTAAAACGGCTTTCTCTGCATCCCCAAAATTTTGGTAGGATGCATTTTCATTGTCATTTGATTTTATGTATCTTTTGATCTCTCCTCTTATTTCTTCTTTGGCCCAGTATTTCTTTTTTTAAAAATTTATTGGGGTGACAATTGTTAGTGAAATTACATAATTTCATGTGTACAATTCTGTATTACATCACCTATAAATCCCATTGTGTGTTCACCACCCAGAGTCAGTTCTCCTTCCATCACCATATATTGGATCCCCCTTACCCTCATCTCCCACCCCCACCCTAACCCTCTGGTATGACCCAGTATTTCTTAAAGAGTATGTTGTTTAATCTCCACATATTTGTGCTTTTTCCTGCTTCCTTTTTGCAGTTGATATTCAATTTCAAAGCCTTGTAATCAGAGAATATGCTTGGTATGATTTCAATCTTCTAAAATTTGCTGAGGCTAGTTTTATGTCCCAATATGTGGTCTGTCCTTGAGAATGTTACATGAGCACTAGAAAAGAATGTATAGTCTGATGTTCTAGGATGAAGTGCTCTATAATGTCTATTATGTCCATTTCATCTAATGTGTCTTTTAGGGCTCATATTTCTTCTGATTATTTTCTGTTTGGATGATCTATCCAGAGCTGTCAGTTATGTTTTTAGTTGATCTATCCATAGCTGTCAATAATGTATTTAGGCACCCAGCTCTGTTGTGTTTTGGTTATTTTCTCCTTTTAGTTCTGATAGTAGTTGTTTTGTATATTTTGGTGCTCCTTGATTGGTGGCATGAATATTGTGACTGTCATATATTCATGTTGTATAGTCCCCTTTATCATTATGAAATGTCCATCTTTGTCTCTTGTTACATTTTTTATCCTGAATCTGTTTCATCTGAAATCATTATAGCTACACCTGCTTTTCTCTGAATACCATTTGCTTGGAGTGTCAATTTCCACCCTTTCACTTTGAGTCTATATTTGTCCTCGTAGCTGAGATGTGTCCCTTTGAGGCAACATATGGTTGGGTTTAGTTTTTTGATCCAATCTACTACTCTGTGCCTTTTTATTCTTGAGTTCAGCCCATTTACATTTAGGGTGATTATTGATATGTGAGGATTTCCTATCATTCTATCTCTGGTTTTCTGGTAGGATGGAGTCTGCATTGTTTCTTTGTCTTTTTGTTGCTGTGTATTACTTCAGTGTGCTGGTATTCTGTGATTTTTTTCCCACTGTTTCTTCTTTTTTATGTTATATATTTCAGTTTTAGATTTATTTATTTATTTGTTTATTTAATTATTTATTTTTTATTACTTTCAGGTGCACAAGAAAAAGTAATAGTTAGACCTTTATCATTTATATCCCTCGCACTGTGTGGACCCCCTTCTCCCCATCCACTATGCCTCTGACATCGCACCGAGCCATTACATTTCCACTGTCTCTATTCCTAATGCTGTACTCCGCTTCTTGTAAGTATACACACACACACACACACACACACACACACACACACGTATATATATATAAAATAATAGTTGTCATTCATTATTGTTCAGCTTCAGGTGTACAGTGCAGTGATCAGGCATCTACATCATCCCTGAGGTGGTCTCCTGGATGGGACATGTGTCCATCAGATACCCTACAAAATCTTTACAACATTATTGATTACGTTCCCCAAATTAATTTTCAAAACCCCGTGGCCATCTTGTGGTTACCAACTGTTTTCTAATCCCCTCACCTTCCTCCTTATCCCCACCCTCCAGCCCATTAAGCTACCCTCAGTTTTTCCTCTTTGTCTCCAAAACTGTTTCTGATTAGTTCATTCCCTTATTCTTTTCTTTAGATTCCGCATATAAGTGAGATCATACGGTATTTGGTATTTGACATTCTCTGTCTGACTTATTTCACTTAACATAATGTTCTCTAGGTCCATCCATGTTGTTAAAAATGGTAAGATTTATTTCTTCTTTATGGCTGTGTAATAATCCATTGTATAAATGTACCACAGTTTCTTAATCCAGTCATCTACCGATGGGCATTTTGGTTGTTTCCATATCTTGGCTATTGTGTATAGTGCTGCAATACACATAGGAGTGCATAAAGATTTTTGAATTGGAGTTTTGGATTTCTCTGGATAGATACCTAGGAGTGGAATTACTGGATCATAAGGTAGTTCCATTTTCAGATTTTTGAGATACCTCCATACTGTTTTCCATAGTGGCTGCACCAATTTGCAATCCCACCAACAGTGCACAAGCGTTCCCTTTTTCCAACTCCGCACCAGCACTTGTTGCTTGTTGATTTATTGATGATAGCCATTTTGACTGGGTTGAGGTGGTATCTCATTGTGGTTTTATTTGCATTTCTCTGATGGTTAGTGAGGTTGAGCATTTCTTCATATATCTGTTTGCCATCTGTATGTACTTTTTTTTTAATTAATTTTATTGGAGTCAGACAGAAAAAGCAGAGAACCCTATGATTTCACTGTATGTACTTTTTAGAAAAATGTCTCTTCATGTCCTCTGCCCATTTTTTTTTTCAGACTTTAGGGGTTTATTGGGGATATTGAACAAAAAAGGATGGACACACAGGAAAGAAATTAGACAACATGTTTGAAAAATTGGAAACAAATTCCTTAACCCCTCTGGGTAGGAGAACAGTAAAACTAATCATGGCCCAATCATGCATTCCATTTTTTTTGTTGTTGTTTTTTTTTTTTAAATTAATTTTATTGGGGTGACAATTGTTAGTAAATTTACATAGATTTCAGGTGTACAATTCTGTATTACATCGTCTATAAATCCCATTGTGTGTTCACCACCCAGAGTCAGTTCTCCTTCCATCACCATATATTTGATCCCCTTTACCCTCATCACCCACCCTCTTACCCTCTGGTAACCACTAAATTATTGTCTGTGTCTATGAGTTTTTGTTTCTCATTTGTTTGTCTTGTTCTTTTTGGTTTATATACCACATATCAGTGAAATTATAGGGTTCTCTGCTTTTTCTGTCTGACTTGTTTCACTTAGCATTATTCTCTCGAGATCCATCCATGTTGTCACAAATGTTCCTATATCATCTTTCCTTAATGCCGAATAGTATTCCATTGTGTATATGTACCACAACTTCTTTATCCATTCATCTATCGAAGGACATTTTGGTTGTTTCCATATCTTGGCCACCGTAAACAAAGCTGCAATGAACATTGGTGTACACGTGACTCTATAGAGAAATGCTTTTATATTTTTGGGGTAGATACCCAGGAGAGCGATTGCTGGGTCATATGGTAATTCTATTCGTAATTTCTTGAGGAACCTCCACACTGCCTTCCATAGCGGCTGCACCAGTCTGCATTCCCACCAACAGTGTATGAGAGTTCCTTTTTCTCCACAGCCTCTCCAACACTTGTTACTATTTGTTTTGTTGATGAAAGCCATTCTGACTGGGGTGAGGTGATATCTCATTGTGGTTTTCATTTGCATTTCTCTGATGATTAGCGATGTTGAGCATTTTTTCATATGTCTATTTGCCATTTGTATATCCTCTTTGGAGAAATGTCTCTTCAGGTCCTCTGTCCATTTTTCAATTGGGTTGTTTGTTTTTTTGTTGTTGAGTTTCATGAGTTCCTTGTATATTTTGGATATTAGCCCCTTATTAGAGGAACTGTTTGCGAAAATCTTCTCCCATTCAGTTGGTTGCCTCATTATTTTGTCAATAGTTTCTTTTGCTGTGCAGAAGCTTTTCAGTTTCATATAATCCCATTTGTTTATTTTAGTTTTTACTTCCATTGCCTTTGGAGTCAAATTCATAAAATGCTCTTTGAACCCAAGGTCCATAAGTTTAGTACCTATGTTTTCTTCAATGCAGTTTATTGTGTCAGGTCTTATGCTTAAGTCTTTGATCCATTTTCAATTAATTTTGTTACATGGTGACAGATAGCAGTCCAGTTTCATTCTTTTGCACGTAGCTATCCAATTCTGCCAGCACCATTTATTGAAGAGGCTGTCTTTCGTCCATTGTATGTTTTTAGCTTCTTTGTCAAAAATTATCTGTCCATATTTATGTGGTTTTATTTCTGGGTTCTCAATTCTATTCCATTGGTCTATGTGTCTGTTTTTCCGCCAATACCAAGCTGTTTTGATTATTGTAGCCCTGTAGTACAAGGGAAAATCAGGGAGTGTGATACCTCCAGTATTGTTCTTTTTTTTTAATATTGCTTTGGCTATTCGGGGTCTTTTGTGGTTCCAAACAAATCTGATGATTTTTTGTTCTATTTCTTTAAAAAATGCCATTGGGATTTTAATGGGGATTGCATTAAATCTGTATATGGCTTTGGGAAGTATGGCCATTTTAACTATGTTGATTCTTCCAATCCATGAGCACGGAATGTCTTTCCATTTCTTTGTGTCTTCTTCAATTTCTTTCAAAAATGTCTTATAGTTTTCAGCATATAAATCCTTCACATCCTTGGTTAAGTTTATTCCTAGGTATTTTATTCTTTTTGCTGCAATTGCAAAAGGAATTGTTTTTTCTATCTCTTTTTCTGAGATTTCATTGTTGGTATATAGGAAAGCAATGGACTTTTGTACGTTGATTTTGTAGCCAGCAACTTTACTATATTCATTGATTGTTTCTAATAGCTTTTTGGTGGAGTCTTTAGGGTTTTCTATGTATAGCATCATGTCATCTCCAAAGAGTGACAATTTAACTTCTTCATTCCCAATTTGGATGCCTTTTATTTCTTTCTCTTGCCTGATAGCTCTGGCGAGGACTTCCAACACTATGTTGAAAAGCAGAGGTGATAGGGGACAACCTTGTCGTGTTCCTGAACGTAGAGCAAAGGGCTTCAGCTTTTCACCATTAATTATGAGGTTAGCTGAGGGCTTGTCGTATATGGCCTTTATTATGTTGAGGTATTTTCCTTCTATACCAATTTTAGTAAGTGTTTTAATCATAAATGGATGTTGTATCTTATCAAATGCTTTTTCTGCATCAATTGATAGAATCATATGATTTTTGTCCTTTATTTTGTTTATGTGATGTATCACATTGATGGATTTGCGAATGTTGAACCATCCTTGTGCCCCGGGGATGAACCCCACTTGGTCGTGATGAATAATCTTTTTAATGCATTGTTGTATTCGATTTGCTAGAATTTTGTTTAGGATTTTAGCATCTGTATTCATCAGAGATATAGGTCTGTAGTTTTCTTTTTTCGTGTTGTCCTTACCAGGTTTTGGTATCAGGGTAATGTTGGCCTCATAAAATGAGTTAGGGAGTACTGACTCTTCTTCAATTTTTTGGAAGAGTTTGAGCAGGATTGGTATTAGATCCTCTTTGAAGGTTTGGTAGAATTCACTGGTGAAGCCATCTGGTCCAGGACTTTTGATTTTGGGAAGGTTTTTGATGACTGATTCAATTTCGTTCCTGGTGATTGGCCTGTTAAGATTTTCCAGTTCTTCATGATTCAGCCTTGGAAGGCTATATGTTTCTAAGAACTTGTCCATTTCTTCTAAGTTATTAAATTTGGTGGCATATAGTCCTTCATAGTATTCTTGGATAATCCTTTGTATTTCTGTGGTGTCCGTGATAACTTCCCCTTTTTCATTTCTGATTTTGTTAATTAGTGTCTTCTCTCTTTTTATCTTAATGAGTCTAGCCAAGGGTTTGTCGATTTTGTTAATCTTTTCAAAGAACCAGCTTTTTGTCACATTAATTTTTTCTATTGTCTTTTTGATCTCTATTTCATTTAGTTCTGCTCTGATTTTTGTTATTTCCTTTCTTCTGCTGACCTTGGGTTTCACATGTTCTTCTTTTTCTAGTTTTTTAAGATGTAACATGAGGTTACTTATTTGGGATTTTTCTTGTTTCTTGAGATAGGCCTGTAATGATATAAATTTCCCTCTTAAAACTGCTTTCGCGGCATCCCAAAAATTTTGGTAGGATGTATTTTCATTGTCATTTGTTTCTATGTATCTTTTGAGCTCTCCTCTAATTTCTTCTTTGACCCAGTCGTTCTTTAAAAGTATGTTGTTTAATCTCCATGTATTTGTGTTTTTTCCTGCTTTCTTTTTGCAGTTGATATCCAATTTCAAAGCTTTGTGATCAGAGAATATGCTTGGTATGATTTCAATCTTCTTAAATTTGCTGAGGCTGATTTTGTGTCCCAATATATGGTCTATCCTTGAGAATGTTCCATGTACACTAGAAAAGAATGTATAGTCTGATGTTTTAGGATGAAGTGCTCTATATATGTCAATTATGTCCATTTCATCTAATGTGTCACTTGGGGCTGCTATTTTGTTATTTATTTTCTGTTTGGATGATCTATCCATAGCTGTCAATGATGTACTTAAGTCCCCTAGTATAATTGTGTTTTGGTCAATTTCTCTCTTTAATTCTGTTAGTAGTTGCTTGGTATATTTCGGTGCTCCCTGATTGGGGGCATAAATATTGATGACTGTTATGTCTTCTTGTTGTATAGTCCCCTTTACCATTATGAAATGTCCATCTTTGTCTCTTGTTATCTTTTTCACCCTGAAGTCTGTTTCATCGGAAATCATTATGGCTACACCTGATTTTTTTCTGGGTACCATTTGCTTGAAGTGTCAATTTCCACCCTTTCACTTTGAGTCTATGCTTGTCCTTGTAGCTGAGATGTGTTTCTTGTAGGCAGCATATGGTTGGGTTTAGTTTTTTGATCCAATCTGCTACTCTGTGTCTCTTTATTGGTGAGTTCAGTCCATTTACATTCAGGGTGATTATTGATATGTGAGGATTTCCTGCCATTCTGTCTTTAGTTTTCTGGTAAGGCTGTGTCTCCATTGTTTCTTTGCCTTTTTGTTGTTGTCTGTTATTTCTGTGTGGTAGTATTCTATGATGTTTCCCTCTGTTTCTTCTTTTATTACAGTATATATTTCAGATTTGGATGTTTTTTGAGTGGTTACCCTTGAGTTTATGTAAAAGAAAGTTTGATATTTAGAGTATTCCAGTTTCTTCAGTACGCTTACTTTCTCTATTCACATATTCCAGTTCAGGGCTTTACGCTCCCCCTTTTTATGTTTCGGTTGCCACAAGTTGTCTCTGTTGATGGTGGTCTAATAGCCTCCTTTAGTATTTCTTGTAGTGCAGGTCGTGTATTAGAAAATTCCCTCAGCTTCTGGATGTCTGGAAAGGTCTTTATTCCTCCTTCATATCTAAAGGAGATCTTTGCTGGATATATTATTCTTGGCTCATGATTTCTCTCTTTCAATAGTTTGAATATTTGGTTCCATTCCCTCCTAGCTTGTAGAGTTTCTGCTGAAAAATCTGATGATAATCTAATGGGCTTTCCTTTGTAAGTTACCGTCTTCTTTTCCCTGGCTGCCTTGAGGATTCTTTCTTTATCATTGATTTTAGACAGCTTCAATACAATGTGCCTTGGTGAAGGCCTGTTGGGATTGAGGTAATTAGGTGTTCTATTTGCTTCTTGGATTCGAGGATCCAGTTCTGTCCATAAGTTTGGGAAGTTCTCATCGACAATTTGTTTGAATATATTCTCTGTTCCCTTCCCTCTTTCTTCTCCTTCTGGTATACCCATTATTCTTATATTGCTCTTTCTGATGGAGTCAGAAAGTTCTTGTAGAGTTCTTTCATTTCTTTTAAGTCTCAAGTCTCTTTCTTCTTCCCTCTGTGTAAATTCCAGGTTCCTATCTTCGATGTCACTGATTCTTTCCTCCATCTGGTCAACTCTACTACCTAAGCTGGATATTTTATTGTTAATTTCTTCTATTGAGTTCTTAATCTCCAGAAATTCTATTTGGTTCTTTTTCAAGATTTCAATCTCTTTTGTAAAATGCTCATGGTGTTCTTTGATTGTGTTTCTGAGTTCATTAAACTGCCTTTCTGTGTTTTCTTGCATCTCGTTCAGTTTTTTCAGAATTGCGATCTTGAATTCTCTGTCATTTAAATCACAAAGGTCCATTTCTCTAAGTTCCTTTTCTGGAGACTTTTCACTTTCTTTCTGAGCTATCTTGTTGCCTTGGTTATTCATGGCAATCACTATTTTACTATTTCTCTTCCTAGACATCTACAGGAGTGTCTTCTGCAACAGGTTGATAGGTATGCGAAGAGCTTTTGGAGTTCCAAAGCTCTTTCTGCACCAGATTCAGAGCCCGTTTGTTTCAGCAGTTCTGTTTACTCCTGCAGGGATCCGCCCAGATAGGTGGGGCCAGGGGCGGGGTGAGTTGTGAGAGGTGGCCCAGAGCAATGGCGGCGACCACCACCACAGCCAGTCCTGCTTCCACAGCTCCCTCCCCTTTGCCGGAACTAGTTGAGCTGCGAATCTGTGTCTGCGGTCCACAGTTCTCAGAGCAGCAAATATTCTGTCCTTTGATCCGACACTGCTACTTTATCGCTTCTAGCACCGGGCAGGTGGGGGCGGGTCGAGCTCTGGGAGGGTAGGGAGGGGGCGGCTAGTCTCCGTGCCTAAGGCTTCCGTTCTCCGCTCGGCAGTGAGGGCTTAAACCACCGATTTCAGCCCTCTTCCCTCAGTCTTTGCTCCGAGGTCTGCTGTGAGCGAGCGTTGGGTTCAGCCGTTTTGTATGCTGCCCCCTCAGCCCTGTGGGCCGTAAGCGGAGCCCTAGCAGTCCGAGTACTTCCCTCTCCCGCAGTTGCGGAAGATCCGGGCGCAGCGGGCTCCGAGCACTGAGCTAGGTCTGTGTCCTGCGCCCGCGCGGCTCCGTCTCCGCATTTCTCCTCTCCCTCCTCCCCCGCTCGCGCGATTCACCCACCTGGAGGTGAATTCAGTAGTCGGCCTCTTCGTCTTGCCTGTCTGCTGTGTAAGGAGTCCTTTGTGGAATTATTGTTGTCCGATTCGTTGTAAATTCCAGGGGAGCGTTACAGAGCCTCACCTCACGCCGCCATTTTTTTTTGTCTCTCCGCCTCTGCCCATTTTTTAATTGGGTTGTTTGTTTTTTTGGAGTTGAGTGAGTTTTTTATAGATTTGTGATATTAATCCCTTATCAGATATATCATTAGCAAATATCTTTTCCCATTCAGTGTGATCCCTTTTTGTTTATTGATGGTTTCCTGTGCTGTGAAAAAAACCTTTTAGTTTGATGTAATCCCACGTGTTTATTTTTTCTCTTACTTTCCTCGCGCGAGGGGATATATCAGTAAAAATCTTACTCCAGGTAATGTCTGTGAAGTTTCTTCCTATAATTTCTTCTAGGTATTTTATGGTTTCAGATCTTAGATTTAAGTCTTTAAGTCATTATGAATTTATTTTTGATATGGTGTAAGGAAGTGGTCCGGATACATTATTTTACATGTGTCTGTCCAGGTTTCCAAGCACCATATATTGAATAGACTGCCTTTACCCGACCATACATTCTTGCTTCCATTGCCGTAGATTAAATGTCCATATAGGCATGGATTTATTTCTGGACTCTCTATTCTGTTCCATTGATCTATATGTCTGTTTTTATGTCACTACCATGCTGCTATTATTACTGTAGCCTTGTAGTAAAATTTGATGTCAGGTATTTTTATACCTCCCACTTTGTTCTTATTTCTCAAGATTGCTGAGGCTATCTGGGGTCTTTTATGGTCCCATATAAATTTTAGGATTATATGTCCTATTTCTGTGAAAAACATCATTGGTAGTTCGATAGGAATTGCGTTGAATATGTGTATTGCCTTAGGCAGTATGGACATTTTAACTATATTAATTCTTCCTATCCATGAACATGGTATGTGTTTCCATCTATTTATATCTTCTTTCATTTTTTTCTTCAGTGTCTTATTATTTTCTGAGTACAGATCTTTTATTTCTTTGGTTAAATTTATTCCCAGGTATTTTATAGTCTTTGGAGCAATTGTAAATGGGATTGCTTTTTTTAATTACTCCTTCTGATGTTTTATTGCTGCTATATATAAATGCAACTGATTTCTGAATATTAATTTTGTATCCTGCTACTTTACTAAATTCATCTATCAGCTCTAACAGTTTCTTGGTGGAGTCTTTAGGGTTCTGTATATATAGTATCATATCATCTGCATATAATGATAATTTTACTTCCTCCTTAGCAATTTGGATGGCTTTTATTTCTTTTTCTTGTCTGATTGCTGTGGCTAGAACTTCCAGCATTATGTTGAATAGAAGTGGAAATAGTGGGCAACCTTGCCTTGTTCCTGATCTTAGAGGGAATGGTTTTAGCTTTTCCCCATTGAGTATGATATTAGTTTTGGGTTTATCATATATGGCCTTTATTATGCTGAGATATGATCCCTCTATTGCCACTTTCATAAGGGTTTTTATAATATATATGGCTGCTAGATTTTATCAAATGCTTTTTCTGCATCTATTGATATGATCATGTGATTTTTATTTTTCATTTTGTTAATGTGGTGTATCACATTAATTGATTTGCAGATGTTGAACCACCCTTGCATACAAGGGATGAATCCCACTTGATCATGGTGTATGATCTTGTTAATGTATTGCTGAATTCTGTTCACTAACGTTTTGTTGAGGATGTTTCATTAGAGATATTGGCCTGTAGTATTCTTTTTTGGGGGGGTGTTTGTCTGATTTTGGGATTAGGGTGATAGTGGCTTCGTAAAAAGTGTTTGGGAGTCTTCCCTCCTTCTGGATTTTTTGGAAGAGTTTGAGGAGAATAGGTGATAATTCTTTTTTGAACGTTTGGTAGAAGTCACCTGGAAAGCCATCTGGTCCAGGGCTTTTCTTTGTTGGAAGATTATTGATTACTGTTTCAATTTCCCTGGTAGTAATCACTCTATTCAGGATTTCTCTTTCTTCTTGAGTTAGCCTTGGAAGGCTGTGCGCCTCTAGAAAATTGTCCATTTCTTCCAGATTATCAAATTTGTTGGCATATAATTGCTCATAGTAATTTCTTAATTTTTTTTGTATTTTTGCAGTGTCTGTTGTCACTTCTCTTTCATTTCTGAATTTATTAATTTGGGTTGTCTCCCTCTTTTTTTTTAATGAGTCTGGCTAAAGGTTTGTTAATTTTGTTTATCTTCTCTAAGAACCAACTCTTGGATTCATTGATCTTTAGTATTGTTTTTCTGGTTTCTATTACATTTATTTATGCTCTGATCTTTATTATCTCCTTCCTTATGCTCCCTTTGGGCGTATTTTGTTGTTCTTTTTCCAGATCCTTTAAGTGTGAAGATAAACTGTTGATTAGTGATGTTTCTTGTTTCTTTAGGTAGGCCTCCAATACTATGAATTTTCCTCTGAGGACTGCGTTCGTGGCATCCCATAGATTTTGGGTTGTCGTGTTTTCATTTACATTTGTCTCGAGATGTCTCTTTATTTCTTCCTTGATTTCCTGCTTGACCCATTCATTATTTAATTACATATTATTCAGCCTCCATGAATTGCTGTGTCTTCCAGTTTTTTTCCTGTAGTTCATTTTTAATTTCATAGCACTGTGGTCAGAGAAGACAATTGGTATGATTTCAATTTTCTTAAATTTATCAAGACTTGTTTTGTGGCTTAACATATGGTCTATCTTGGAAAATGTTACATGTGCGCTTGAGAAGAACATGTATTCTGCAGCATTGGGGTGAAATGCTGTGAAACCATCGATTAAATGCAAGTGGTCCAGTGTTTCATTTAAGGCTGTTGTTTCCATATTCATTTTCTGTCTGGAAGACCTGTCACTTGTTATCAGAGGTGTGTTGAAGTCCCCTACTATGATAGTGTTGCTGTTGATCTCTGTCTTTATGTCAGTCAGTATCTGTTTTATATATTTAGGTGCTCCTATGTTGGGTGCATAGAGGTTTACTAGGGTTATGTCCTCTGTCGGATCGATCCCTTTATAATTATATAGTGCCCATCTTTATCTTTTAATATGTTCTTCATTTTAAAGTCTATTTTGTCAGATAGAAGTATTGCAACTCCAGCTTTTTTTCTCATTTCCATGTACTTGAAATATCTTACTCCAACCCTTCACTGTCAGCCTCTGTGTGTCTTTTGATCTGAGGTGAGTCTCTTGTATACAGCATATACAAGGGTCTTGCTTTCTTATCCACTCAGCCACCACATGTCTCTTGATTGGAGCATTTAATCCGTTTAATTTTAAAGTGATTAATGATATGTACATACTTATTGCCATTTTTAAATTTGTAGTTAGATTGTTTTCATCTTTCTTTTATTTACAGAAGTCCTTTTAGTATGTCTTGCAATGCTGGCTAAGTGGGAATAATATTCTTTAGATTATTCTTTTCTGGGAAGCTCTTTATCTCTCCATCAACTTTAAATGATAGTCTTGCTGGATAAAGCAATCTAGGTTGTAGGCCTTTGTGTTCCATCACTTTGAGTATCTCCTGCCACTCCCTCCTGGCCTTCAATGTTTCTGTAGAAAAGCCATTTGAGAGTCTTATGGGAGTTCCCTTGTATGTAACCCTCTGTCTTTCTCTTACTGCTTTTAGGATTCTCTCTTTGTCTTTAAGCTTTGCCATTTTAACTATAATGTGTCTTGGTGTGGACCTGTTTGGGTTTATCCTGGTTGGAAATCTCTGTACTTCCTGGGCTTGTATGTTGGTTTCCTTCATCAGGTTAGGGAGGTTTTCAGACATTATTACTTCAAATATGTTCTCAATCCCTTGCTTCCTCTTTTCACATTCTGGTATTCCTATGATGTGCATGTTGTTGCACTTGATGCTATTCCAGAGGTCTCTTAAACATTCTTTATTTTTTTTTTAATTAAAGTTTATTGGGGTGAAAATTTTTAGTAAAGTTACATAGGTTTCAGAAGTACAATTCTGTAATACGTCATCTATATATCATACTTTGTGTTCAACACCCAGAGTCAGTTCTCCTTCCATCACCATATATTTGGTCACTTTTTCTTTAACATATTTATTTATTTTTTAATGTGTTGGTTTGACAATTGTTAGTAAAATTACATATATTTCAGGTGTACAATTCTGTATTACATCATCTTTAAATCCCATTGTGTGTTCACCTCGCAAAGTCAGTTCTCCTTCCATCACCATATATTTGATTCCCCTTACTCCGACCTCCCTCCTCCGACCCCCCTTACCCTCTGGTAACCACTAAACTATTGTCTGTGTTGATGAGTTTTTGTTTTTCATTTGTTTTTCTAGTTCTTTTGTTGTTTTTGGTTTACATACCACATATCAGTGAAATCATATGGTTCTCTGCTTTTTCTGTCTGACTTATTTCGCTCAGCATTATATTCTCAAGATCTGTCCATGTTGTCACAAATGTTCCTATATCATCTTTTCTTACGGCCGAATAGTATTCCATTGTGCACATATACCACAACTTCTTTATCCATTCATCTATCAAAGGACATTTTGGTTGTTTCCATGTCTTGGCCAGTGTAAACAAAGCTGCAATGAACATTGGAGCACACATGTCTTTATGGATAAATCTTTTCAGATTTTTTGGGTAGATACCCAGGAGAAGGATTGCTGGGTCCTATGGTAATTCTATTCGTAATTTTTGAGGAACCTCCACACTGCCTTCCATAATGTTTGCACCAGACTGCATTCCCAACAAGTGTATGAGGGTTCCTTTCTCTCCACAGCCTCTCCAACACTTGTTACTATTTCTCTTGTTGATGATAGCCATTCTGACTGGGGTGAGGTGATATCTCATTGTGGTTTTTATTTGCATTTCCCTGATGATTAGTGATGTTGAGCACTTTTTCATATGTCTATTTGCCATTTGTATGTCCACTTTGGAGAAATGTCTCTTCAGGTCCTCTACCCATTTTTCACTTGGGTTCTTTGTTTTTTTGTTGTTGAGGTTCATGTGTTCCATGTATGTTTTGGATATTAGCCCCTTATTGGAGGCACTGTTTGCAAAAACCTTCTCTTATTCAATTGGTTGACTCTTTATTTTATCGATGTTTTCTTTTGCTGTGCAGAAGATTTTAAGTTTCATATAGTCGCATTCGTTTATTTTAACTTCAACTTCCATTGACTTTGGAGTCAAATTTATAAAATGCTCTTTGAACCGAAGGTCCATAATTTTACTACCTATGTTTTCTTGTAAGCAGTTTATTGTGTCAGATGTTATGCTTAAGTCTTTGATCCATTTTGAATTAATTTGGGTACATGGTGACAGACAGCAGTCCAGTTTCATTCTTTGCACGTGGCTATCCAATTCTCCAGGAACTATGTGTTGAAGAGGCTGTCTTTCCTCCAATGTATGTGTTTAGCTTTGTCAAAAATTATCTATCCATATTTACGTGGTTTTATTTCTGGGTTCTCAATTCTATTCCATTGGTCTATGAGTCTGTTTTTCTGCCAATACCATGCTGTTTTTATTACTGTAGTCCTGTAGTACAAGCTAAAGTCAGGGAGTGCGATGCCAACAGCATTGTTCTTATTTCTTAAGATTGCTATGGCTATTCAAGGTCTTTTGTGGTTCCAAACAAATCTGATGATTTTTTATTCTATTTCTTTAAAACAAATGCCATTGAGATTTTGATGGGGATGGCATTAAACTTGTATATTGCTTTGGGTAATATGGTCATTTTAATTATGTTGATTTTTCCAATCCATGAGCACAGACTGTCTTTCCATTTCTTTTTGTCTTCTTCAATTTCTTTCAAAAATGTCTTATAGTATTCAGCATATAGGTCCTTGACATCCTTGGTTAAGTTTATTCCTAGGTATTTTATTCTTTTTGCTCCAATTGCAAAGGGAATTGTTTTTTGTATTTCTTTTTCTGACATTTCATTGTTAGTATATAGGAATGCATTGGACTTTTGTACGTTGATTGTGTAGCCAGCAACTTTACTGTATTCGTTGACTGTTTCTAATAGCTTTTTGGTGGAGTCTTTAGGGTTTTTTATATATACCATCATGTCATCTGCAAAGAGTGATAATTTAACTTCTTCATTCCCAATTTGGATGCCTTTTATTTCTTTCTCTTGCCTGATTTCTCTGGCAAGGACTTCCAACACTATGTTGAAAAGCAGAGGTGATAGGGGACCGCCCTGTCGTGTTCCTGAACGTAGAGCAAAAGGCTTCAGTTTTTCACCATTAATTATGACATTAGCTGAGGGCTTGTCATATATGGACTTTATTATGTTAAGGTGTTTTCCTTCTATACCTATTTTATTAAGTGTTTTCATCATAAATGGATGTTGTATCTTGTCAAATGCTTTTTGTGCATCAATTTATATAATCATATGATTTTTGTCCTTTATTTTGTTTATGTGATGTATCACATTGATGGATTTGCGGATTTTGAACCATCCTTGTGCCCCGGGGATGAACCCCACTTGGTCGTGATGAATAATCTTTTTAATGCATTGTTGTATTCGATTTGCTAGAATTTTGTTTAGGATTTTTGCATCAGTATTCATCAGAGATATTGGTCTGTAGTTTTCTTTTTTTGTGTTGTCCTTACCAGATTTTGGTATCAGGGTAATGTTGGCCTCATAAAACGAGTTAGGGAGTACTGTCTTTTGCAATTTTTGGAAGAGTTTAAGCAGGGTTGGTATTAGATCCTCTTTGAAGGTTTGGTAGATTTCACTAGTTTAGCCATCTGGTCCCGGACTTTTGCTATTGGGAAGGTTTTGGATTACTGATTCAATTTTGATACTGGTGATCGGTCTGTTTTGATTTTCCAGTTCTTCAATGGTTCAGCCGTGGAAGGCTATATGTTTCTAAGAACTCGTCCATTTCTTCTAGGATATTGAATTTGGTGGCATATAGTCCTTCATGGTATTCTTGCATGATCCTTTGTATTTCTGTGGTATCCTTGATAACGTCCCCTTTTTCATTTCTGATTTTGTTAATTAGTGTCTTCTCTCTTTTTATCTCAGTGAGTCTAGCCAAAGGTTTGTCAATTTCGTTAATCTTTTCAAAGAACCGGCTCTATTTCATTGAGCTCTGCTCTGATTTTTGTCATTTCCTTTCTTCCGCTGACCTGGGTTTCACTTGTTCTTCTTTTTCTAGTTCTTTAACGTATAACATGATGTTATTTATTTGGTATTTTTCTTGTTTCTTGAGATAGGCTTGTAATGACATAAATTTCCCTCTTAAAACTGCTTTTGCTGCATCACAAAAATTTTGGTAGGATGTATTTTCATTTTTATTTGTTTCCATGTATCTTTTGATCTCTCCTCTGATTTCTTCTTTGACCCAGTCGTTCTTTAAAATTATGTTGTTTTTTTCTCCATGTAGTTGTGTTTTCTCCTGCTTTCTTTTCACAGTTGATATCCAATTTCAAAGCCTTGTGATCAGAGAATATGCTTGGTATGATTTCAATGTTCTTAAATTTGCTGAGGCTGATTTTATGTCCCAATATATGGTCTATCCTTGAGAATGTTCCATGTACACTCGAAAAGAATGTATAGTCTGATGTTTTAGGATGAAGTGCTCTATATATATATCAATGTTGTCCATTTTATCTAATGTGTCATTTAGGGCTGCTATTTTGTTACTTATTTTCTGTATGGATGATCTATCCATAGCTGTCAATGATGTATTTAAGTCCCCTAGTATAATTGTGTTTTGTTCAATTTCTCCCTTTAGTTATGTTAGTACTTGCTTGGTATATTTTGGTGCTCCCTGATTGGGTGTATAAATATTGATGACTGTTATGTCTTCTTGTTGTATAGTCCTGTTTACCATTATGAAATGTCCATCTTTGTCTCTTGTTATCTTTTTCACCCTGAAGTCTGTTTCATCTAATATCATTATGGCTACACCTGATTTTCTCTGGGTACAATTTGCTTGGAGTGTCAATTTCTACCCTTTCACTTTGAGTCTATGCTTGTCCTTGTAGCTGAGATGTGTCTCTTGGAGACAGCACATGGTTGGGTTTAGTTTTTGTTCTAATCTGCTACTCTGTGCCTTTTTATCGGTGAGTTCAGTCCATTTACATTTAGGGTGATTATTGATACGTGAGAATTTCCTGTCATTCTATCTTTAGTTTTCTGGTAAGGCTGTGTCTCCATTGTTTCTTTGCCTTCTTGTTGTTGTCTATTATTTTCGTGTGGTGGTATTCTATGATGTTTCCCTCTGTTTCTTCTTTTATTACAGTATATATTTCACTCTGGAATTTTTTTTGTGTGGTTACCCTTAAGATTATGTAAAAGAATGTCTGATATTTAGAGTATTCCATTTTCTTCAGCACGCTTACTTTCTCCATTCGCATATTCTGGTTCAGGCCTTTAGTCTCCTCCTTTTTATGTTTCCGTTGCCACAAATTGTCCCTGTTGATTGTGATCAAATAGCCTCCTTTAGTATTTCTTGTAGTGCAGGTCATGTATTAGAAAATTCCCTCAGCTTCTGTATGTCTGGAAACGTATTTATTCTTCCTTCATATCTAAAGGATATCTTTACAGGATTTATTATTCTTGGCACATGATTTCTCTCTTTCAGTAGTTTGAATATTTTGTTCCACTCCCTCCTGCCTTGTATAGTTTCTGATGAAAAATCTGATGATAATCTAATGGGCTTTCCTTTGTAGGTTACCATCTTCTTTTCCCTGGCTGCCTTGAGGATTATTTCTTTGGTGTTAATTTTAGACAGCTTCAATACAATGTGCCTTGGAGAAGGCCTGTTGGGATTGAGGTAATTAGGTGTTCTATTTGCTTCTTGGATTCGAGGATACAGTTCTGTGCACAAATTTGGGAAGTTCTCATTAAGTATTTCTTTGAATATTTTCTCTGTTCCCTTCTCTCTTTCTTCTCCTTCTGGTATACCCATTATTCTTATATTGCTCTTTCTGATAGAGTCACAAAGTTCTTGTAGAGTTCTTTCATTTCTTTTAAGTCTCAAGTCTCTTTCTTCTTCTATCTCTGTAATTTCCATGTTTCTATCTTTGATGTCACTGATTCTTCCTCCATCTGGTCAACTCTACTACCTAAACTGGTTATTTCATTCTTAATTTCTTCTATTGAGTTCTTAATCTCCAGAAATTCCATTTGGTTCTTTTTTAAAATTTCAATCTCTTTCGTAAAATGCTCATGTTGTTCTTTGATTGCGTTTCTGAGTTCATTAAATTGCCTTTCTGTGTTTTCTTGCATCTCGTTGAGTTTTTTCAGAACTGCAATCTTGTATTTTCTGTCATTTAAGTCACATATTTCCATATCTTTTAGTTACTTTTCTGGAGACTTTTCACACTCTTTCTGAGCTGTCTTGTTGCCTTGGTTATTCATCGCAATTACTGATTTATTATTTCTCTTCCTAGACCTCTACAGGAGTGGCTACTGCAACAGGTTGATAGGAAGAAGTGTTTCTTTTGTTTTCCAATACTTGTTGGTAGAATATTTTATTTTCTCTCTGACTGCAGCCTTTTTTTTCTCTCTCTGACCCAGTAGTGCTATGTTTTCTCTGCACTATTCCAGCTTGTCATACAATGGGGGGATTCCCTGGGAGATGGGCCTCTCCTCTGTTAACAGTTCACCTTGGTCATAGGGCGCCATGTCCCTGTGAAGGTGTGGAGAGCTTTTGAATTTCCAAAGCTCTTTCTGCACCAGATTCAGAGTCTGTGTTTCAGCAGTTCTGTTTACTCCTGCAGCGATCCGCCGAGATAGGTGGGGCCAGGGGCCGGGTGAGTTGTGAGTGGTGGCCCTGAGCAATGGTGGCGACCACAGCTGGTCCTGCTTCCATAGCTCCCTCCCCTTTGCCAGAACTAGTTGGTCTGCGAATCCCTGTCTGCAGTCCACAGTTCTCAGAATAGCAAATATCCTGTCCTTTTGACCTGACACTGCTACTTTATCGCTTCTAGCACTGGGCAGGTGGGGGCGGGGCGAGCTCTGGGAGGGTAAAGAGGGGGCGGCTAGTCTCAGTGCCTAAGGTTTCCAGTTCTCTGCTCAGCAGTGAGGGCTTAAACCACCGTTTTCAGCCTTCTTCCGTCAGTCTTTGCTCTGAGGTCTCTGCCGTGAGCGTTGGGTTCAGCCGTGTTATATGCTGCCCCCTCAGCCCTGTGGACCATAAGCAAAGCCCTAGCAGTCTGAGTTCTTCCCTCTCCCGCAGCTGCGGTAGTTACGAGATGCAGCGAGCTCGGAGCACTGAGCTAGGTCTGACTCCTGTGCCCGCGCGGCTCCGTCCCTGCACTTCTCCCTTCCCTCCTCTCCCACTCGCGTGAGTCACCCACCTGGATGTGACTTCAGTAGTGGGCCTCTTCGTCTTGCCTGTGTGCTGTGCAGGGAGTCTTTTGTGGAGTTATTGTTGTCCGATTAGTTGTAAATTCCAGGGGCGCTTTACAGAGGTTCATCTATGCCGCCATTTTGATGACGTCTCCCGGAAGTATTATTCTTGACTCATAATTTCTGTCTTTCAATAGCTCGAATATTTTATTCCACTCCCTTCTGGCTTGTAGAGTTTTTTTTTCTAAAATCTGATGATTATCTTATTGGCTTTCCTGTGTAGGTTACCATATTCTTTTCCTTGGAATCCTTGAGGATTCTTTCTTTGTTGTTAATTTTTGACAGCTTCTATGCAATGTGCCTTGGAGAAGACCTGTTGGGATTGAGATAATTAGGTTTTCTATTTACTTCTTGTATTCGAGGATCCAGTTCTTTCCACAAGTTTGGGAAGTTCTCATCGACTATTTGTTTGAATATATTCTCTGTTCCCTTCTCTCTTTCTTCTCCTTCTGGTATGCCCATTATTCTCATATTGCTCTTTCTGATGGAGTCAGAAAGTTCCTGTAGAGTTCTTTCATTTCTTTTGAGTCTCAAGCCTCTCTCTTCTTCCTTCTGTATCATTTCCAGATTTCTATCTTCTGTGTCACTGATTCTTTCCTCCAACTGGTCAGCTCTATTACCTAAGCTGGGTATTTCATTCTTTATTTCTTTTACAGAGTTCTTAATCTCCCGTATTTCTATTTGGTTCTTTTTTTAAATTTCAATCTCTTTCGTAAAATTCTCATGCTGTTCTTTGATTGTGTTTCTGAGTTCATTAAACTTGCTTTCTGTGTTTTCTTGCATCTTGTTGAGTTTTTTTCTGAACTGCAATCTTGAATTTTCTGTCATTTATGTCACATATTTCCATGTCTTTAAGTTCATTTCTTGGAGACTTTTTATTTTCTTCCTGAGGTTTCTTGTTACCTTGATTATTCATGGCAATTAATGAATTATTATTTCTCTTCTTAGGTATCTACCGGAGTGGTTTTGCAACAGGTTGTAGGAAGAGGTGTTTCTTTGGCTTTCCAGTAGATGTTAGTAGAATGCTTTATTTTCTCTTCGACTTCAGCCTTTTATTCTCGCACAGTGTATTGGTATATTTCCCCTGCGGTATTGCAGCTTGTCACACGATGGGTGGGGAGAGTTCCCTGGAAGTTGGTCTTTTCTCTGAACAGATCATCTGGGTCTCAGGGCACCACCTCTGTTGGGGGACTGGGTGTGAAGAGTTCCTGAAGTTCCAAATCTCTTCTTCCACCACTTTCATGGCCTGTGTATTTCTGTGGTTCTTTTTTACCCCTGCAGGGATCTGCTAGGACAGTTAGGGGCAGGAGCAGGTTAGGTTGTGAGTGGTGGTTATGAGCTATTGTGGCTACCACCAGCACAGCCAGTCCTGCACCCAAAGCTCCCTCTCCTTTGCTGGAACTAGTTGTGCTGCGAGTCCATGGCTGCAGGCCAAAGTTGTCAGAACTGCAAATATTCTGTTCTTTTGATCTGACACTGCTACCATTCTGCTTCTAGCACTAGGCAGTTGGGGGTGGGGCAAGCTCTAGGATGCTAGAGAGAGGCCAACTTGGCTGTGTGCGTATGCCTTCCATCCTCTGCTTGGCTGTGAGGGCTTAAACTGCTGCTTTCACCCTTCGTCCCTCAGTCTTTGCTCTGAGGTCTCTGCCATGAGCTTTGAGTTCAGCGGTGTTATATGCTGATCCCTCAGGTGGAACTATGAGCCACAAGGGGGGCACTAGCACTCCAAGTCCTTCCTTCTCGTGACTGTGGTAGCTCTGGAATGCAGGGAGTTGGGAGCTCCAATATCTGGCCTGCGTGAGGCCCACGTCTCCCCACTTCCACCTTCCCTCCTCCCCCGCTTGCCGAATTTGTCTAGCTCAGATAATTTCAATTGAGCATCTCCTAGTCTTCCTTGTCTGCTGCACAGGGATTTTTTAAATGGAATTATAGCTGTTCAATTTGTCGTAAATTCCAGGGGAGATTTCAAGAGGCTCACCTCATGCCACCATTTTTATGATATAATCTCCACTATTTAGCTTTTTGTTATATAGGAAAGGGGGAGTGTCAGGCAGGTCCTAGGGGTCTGGTCTGTTTTAAGATAATGTTATCTCCAGACTCCAGACTTTGTCTGGGCCATGGCCTGGGAGTTTAAGCATCACCAGTGGAAACTGCAAGGTAGTTGCAAATTGGATTCCAGTGTCTGTATGGGGACAGAGTCCCAGAGAGCAGTAATCTGCTGTAATCAGATGGCCATTCACTGTGGCTGGGTGGCCATCAGCTATAAGCAGTTAGCCATTAGCCATTAATATGACTGCTGTGGCTATGCTAGGGGGTTGGTTGGCAGAGAAGCATGGATGGTGGATTGCAGATAGTGTAGATCCTACTTCCTGTGTCTTGCCCGGCCACCAACAAGACTGCGGTGCAGGAAGACCCCTGTTGGTGTACTGGCAAATGTTTGCTTTTGTGTCTTGACCAGCCACCATCAAGAATATAGTGGTATGACTCCCCTATCTATGGCTCCATTGTTGTTCCTTTTTGGCCTCACCATATTCTGCGTTCTTATGTGGGGAGTGGTAGCTGAGACCCTGCATGACACATGGTGCAGTGAGCAGGGTATGGTGCCAGCCAGAGCTCTCAGAAGGGTGGTGGAGCAGTTTGTGTGAATGAACACTCAGTCTCAGGAAGCCGTGCAGCTGCCGGAGAGCTGGAACCCTGTGGAGGGTTGGGAAGACATGGATGGTTCTCCAACCAGCAAAGGCCAGAGAAAGTGAAAGTCGTTGTGGCCATTTGGGCTGGGAAGTGCTTGCTGAGGCAGCCCAGATGCAGGACTTGTAGTCCCAGGAGGAAACGCTTGCTGAGTCCTCGGTGGAGGATGTGGGTGAGGTCAAGATCGTCCCTCACTCCCAGGTTGGGGAGGACTTGGAGCCCTCCGCCTTTGGAGAGGGCACACATTGTGAGGCCAATGCACAGCCCTGGCGAATGACTGTGGACTATGAGGAATTGCCTTCCATCCCTGATTTGACAAATTGCTTGACTGTTTTCTTAGGATCTTACCACCATGTAGTGGATAGTGGATTGCAAATCATGTTTATCTTACTTCCTGTGTCTTGTCTGGCTGCCAGAATGACGGGGATGCAGGAAGACCCCTTGTTGGAGTACAGGCGGATATTTACTTCCTGTGTCTCCAGCAGCTGCTGTAGCAAATATGTAAACACCCTGGCTGTGAGCCACAATTGTTCCAGCATGGTACCTTAAGAACCCTGGCTGTGCCCATTAAGTCTGGCTGTGCCCAGAAAGACTGACTTCGTACCCTGAGAACCCTGGCTGTGCCCAGGAAATCTGGCTGTGCCCAGATGGACTGGCCGTGTCCTGGGAGCCCTGGTTGTGCCCAGGAAGTCTGGCTGTGCCCAGAAAGTAGGTGGACATTGAGGGACACCCCCTGGGGCATTAATTGAACTGGACTGAAATTTTTTCTCATGAGTTGGGTTCCTGACACCGGGCCCCTTGTGGAAGATGCTTGTCATATATATTGTGAGAGAAGACCCTGGGGCATGGAGTGTGGGGACAGAGTCCCAGAAAGCAGTTTCCAGCCTCTCAGCCTCACGTGGAAAGGTGCTGGCTCGGTTATTAGATGGCCATCAACTGTAATCAGATGGCCATCTACTGTGGCTGGGTGGCCATCAGCTGTAACCAGTTAGCCATTAGCCACTAATATAACAGCTGTGGCTACGCTAGGGGGTTGGTTGGTTGGCTGACAAGAGTGGGTGGCGGATTGTAGATCATGTGGATCCTACTTCTTGTGTCTCGCCTGGCCGCCAGCAAGACTGCAGTGCAGGAAGACCATTCGTTGGGGTACTGGCAGATGTTTGCTTTTGTGTTTCGACCAGCTGCCAGCGAGAATATAGTACTCCCTATCTATGGCTCCATTGTTCCTGTTTGCTTCACCATATCCTGTGTTCTTGTCTGGGTAGCGGGACCAGAGGCCCTGCATGACAGTCCGGGCACCTGAGGATTAAGAAATATCTCTTTTCCAGGTTAGGATTCTATTAATTAAATGGATTAACGAGGTATGGGTAGCCTTGAGTAAAGGAATCGTACAGCATTATTAAGTTAATCAGTGAGCAGAGAAACAAAGAGAAAACAGCTGAATATCAGGATGGATCTAACTGCAAACTAAGTTTAATTATAGGTGGCTAGATAGTGAGCTGTGTGGTGAGTCAAACTGCAAACTAGCTAAGTCTGATTACATTATTGATTTACTGAATTTCACCCTTACCGTTGGGAGCTTCTTGAACAGTAAAGGAGGAGAACTAGGGAAGTTTTGATTACCATCCAATGCCAAGTCTGGAGACTCAGGCAAGGACCAGTAGAGAAAACGAAAGATGAAAGCAAAGATCCAGGGGGCAAGATATTTGATTAATGAAGTGAGAGAATATTAGTGGGAGTATAAGATGAGGGCATCTTATACAAGGAAGAACCATTACTTAGCTCACTTTATTAAAATGAGGCACGGTATAGAAAATCCTGGAACATCAACCAAGTGAACCTGAATAAAATCCTTGGCCTATGTCCAAATGTGGTTGGTGACTTGTGGTGTACCTCCTCCCTGAGTAGAATGCCCTGGGGTCTGCAGGGAGGCTCAAGGTTGCTGGCTGATCGAAGCCATTCCCTGGGGA
Source organism: Rhinolophus hipposideros (assembly GCF_964194185.1). NCBI lineage: Eukaryota > Metazoa > Chordata > Mammalia > Chiroptera > Rhinolophidae > Rhinolophus > Rhinolophus hipposideros. Next base: position 35,975,510 of record NC_138046.1, read on the forward strand.
ATGAGGATAGGAGCAAAAGACTGTGAGCTGGCAGCCTTCAGTAGGATCAGCCAGGAGCCATCATTTCCAGAGTTATGGGATCCTGAAAGGAAAAAGGATATCTTCATTCCCTGACCAGAGGTAATTGGTAAAAAAAAGATCTTAAACAAATATTTGATGAAGTATTTGTTGACCAACGCTATAAGGATTTCACATGAATCTCTCAAACATGATTATATCTTGTCATTTTCTCCTAATTGGTGTCTCTGGTTTGGAGTAAAGTGGGGAGAAATAAAAGTGGCATTATTACCAAAGTCCACAATCATTACCTCAGAACAGACTCAGTTTTGTTTAGACAATATTGCTTTCACCGTTTTCTGCAGTACCTAGTAACCTTTGTTTCACTAGAGCTCAGAATGCTACTGATCAGTAATGGGGGGGTCTCATAACTTAAGCCCCAGAATTTTAACAGAAATACACACTCTTATATGCACACACAAATAGAGACAGTGCCAAATTTATTGTAAAATTAGAATTATTGATTTAAAACAACTAGATCATTATTTGGGGCCATCTCTTTTGCTCCTTCCCTGCCTAACTCTTCACTTCACCCCCTTCTGCTCTCTTATCCTCTCCTGTTGCCTTGTCTATTTTCTTTACATCCTCTACCCAGACCCTCTTCCCTCCGTGGCTTTCCCATGCCCATTCAATCTTCCTCTCATGTTTCTTCAGTGTTTCTTTCTCTATAATAGTCAACTTCCTTTCAAAGATTATCCTGTGCTTCTGGCCTTGTTGCACGCACACAAAAAGCTTTTACAGAGTTTATATTGTGGTTTTTTCTCTTATGGTTAAGCTTAATAGATTTGCACAGAAGAACTGGTTTGATTTTACAAGACCTGGAGGGCGTGTTTTTAATTGACAGAAGGCCTAGGGAACCTGGATTCTGGAACTTCCTCAAAGATGAATTTTTTTTCTTAGAATTCTGTTGGAGAAGTAAGGGCACTTTTGAGCACTCTTCTTCTGTAAAGCAAGCCAACCCTTGAAATGGCAAAGATCTCAGTCCTCTCCCAAACATGAGAGAGGCTGACAAACATTTCTCTGGTTGTCTGTTAGCTTCATTGTAATGACTAAGGTTTGTAGCTCTTCAGTTTTATAGAAATGTAAACAGTAACCCACTCTAAGGAAGAGAGCAACAGAACTGTGTTGAAACTTGCTGTAAGGGAGTTTCTCCCCTGCCAACACCCCAACATAGTTGCCTGTGCCACTGCCAAAGCCTGCCCACACATTTTCATCACTTGAGAGGAATCTTCTGCTCTTTGTTAATGTAGCACAGATGTGTACCAGAAACAAGGCACACTGATTTTGCAGACAGCTCTCAATTATCTACAGGAATGGAGGAGGTGTCAATGACACGGAAAATGGAAAAAACATTTGCCCAACACCTTGACCTATGTGATACTCAATGGGTAAAAATAACGGTCTTGTTTGGGAGCTAATGAACAGTGGTGATTTCCTTTAGCAATGCTTTGGCCCTGTTGGGAGCAGGACTCTCATCCTGGACAAAATTAGCTTTAACTCTTGAAAGACTACACACACCACCAGATTATAAAAATGGTATACAATTCTTTCTGCATTGTTTTGTTTTAAAAAAATAAGGATCAATATATTCTGCTTGGTCTTTCATGGTTTCTGTACACTGCTAGGGTTTTGCCTCCAGCCTGCAGGGCTGGTGAGAAATAAATACCCTTCCTGTCTCCATGAGAGCTCCTTAGCAAGGTTGGATGGAATCTATCAGAATCCTCACAACTTTTACAAACACTTTGTGATTCATCACATTTCAGCAGGCCTGTTCAGCCTTGTCAATTTGACATTGTATATTTTGGGTCTTATTTTTTCTTTTTTGTTTTAAAAAATCACGTAAATAAGATTTCAACTTTTCTATAGGTTTGAATTTTTCAAAATAAATTGGGAGGAAATGACACAAGTAATATATATTAGTTGTAAAAACTTTGGCTGTATAATAGAAAGTGAAGCATACCCATTAACCTAATACGACTCCCTTCCCCAAAGATAACCATAGTTAACAGTTTCTTGTGAATCTTTCCTGATTAATTTCTTTTCCTTTATAACATTCATACATATATAATTGTTTGGGTCTTTATTTTTACATAAATTGGGATCATGCTATATAAACGTAACATGGTGGGTTCTTTTTTAAAGATTTTATTTTTTTAAAATTGCAATGTTTGTCTTTATTTTGTTCTTTATATTCTGAAAGTGAAAATAAATAGTATTGTCAATTTATAATATTTCTGTTTTTTAAAATATTTGTTCTATGTATTTATAAGCCTTAAAGTTGCTCTAAAGATTTCAAAAGTATTAAGAGTACTTTTCCCAGGGTATCACTTTTTAAAAAATAATTCTTGGAGTTCTCTAGTTCTCTAGTTCTGTTCCAAGGTTGTATATATTTTGATTACTATTGTGATTTTTTCTTCTGAAGCAAGCTGAGAGGCAGGCAGAAAGATCTGATGCCAATATATATATACATATATGTGTGTGTATATACATATATATATATACATATATACATATATATATATATATATATATATATATATATATATATATATATATATATATATATTGCTTACCTTGTTTACCCCAAACCTTCTTAAATCTGGACTAACGACTATGCTTTAAAACAAATGTGAGGTTAATCTGAAGGGGAGGGAAATTTATTTCTCTGCTTTTTTATTATTCAAGTTGTTTACAGAAACTGCAAATTAAAAAATTGCACTGGCATTTGCAGTCCTTAAAATCAATTAAAAGTTCTCAAAAACTTTTTTTTTTGTTAAACATACGTGTTTTTTTTTTTAAAGTGTGAGTCCTCCTTTACTTCTATCCAGTACTTTTTCCCTCAACTATCACCTTTTTTTTCCTCTTTCTCCTCTCCCACTCATGCACACGTAGGGGTTTCTGCACGAATTGGCCTTGCTGCACTATGATTGGTGAAGACATGAAACATTTTTTTTTAAATGCTTAAATTGTTCTTTTTGTTTCTTTGTGTATGTGAAGTTTCAGTTATCTTCAGATTCCTCTTCTGCTTCACGAAGCCAAGTCTAGAATGCCTTGACAGATTTGAGGGCCACACCCTTCCTATTCTGCTCTGCGGGATCCTTGCTGCTTTCCCACTTGTAGAAGGCATCCTCAGAGATTATCTCTTCAGTCATAAATGCAATAAAAAAAATCCATAGCAAATTGGCAGGTTGATCAAGTTTTACTATTGATGCTTTAGTGTATAAAGCACTTGCATGTCCTTCTCCGTGTCCAAGTCTAGGTACTCAAATAAGATCGGCACTCTCTGCTTGATAACAGCAGTGTCCACTCGGAAGGTAGAACACTTGGTTATAATAGCTGCTTTACAAACGGCTGTCATTAAAGCTCTAAGGAATGTAAGTGAACTCCTCTGTCTTTCATCTAGATTAGCCTCTACCCAGTCAAAGATCTGTTCAGTAATGAGTTTCTCGAGTCACTTATATAGCTATTATATAGTTAGCAGAGAGTTCTTTCTTTCAAAGTATTTCGGAGGAACAGGAACTGTCAGACTCCATAAAGTCCAAGTTCTGCTCCAAGAGAAAATTATGTACATCTTCCCCTTCTGGTAAACAGTGCTTCCAGCTGAGGTCAACCTCCCTCCATAAGGCTCCCACTTTCTTATGGCTCATTTGTTTGCATAAAAGGTGCAATATTTCAGAGAGCAAGACCCCAGGTCTTTGAACAGGAAGTAAAGTTTTGGTAAATTCTATGATAAATTATTTCCTGGAGATTCCTCCTTCTTTTAACATGGGAGTAGCCAGTTCAGCAAGATACAACCAATGTGGGGAATATCAATGGCACTATCATCTGCCAATTCCAATGTTTTTGAAAAAGCTTTTTAAAAGTTCTGTTTGCTGAGTTTTCCTGACTGCACAAGCTGATCCAGTAATTGGCCCATGTGATCCCTGGTGATTTGGCTGCAGGGTGGACTCCATTCCCATTCTCACAATCACATGTAATAGGCCCTAGGCATTCAGCTCTTCCGCACAGAGCATGGCTTCCTTAAAATCATTAATTTGTAGAAATTCATCAGTGACAGATTTAGACTTCCTCTCCATCTCTTCTGACAATGCAGCCATATCAGAGGTGGATGTTCCTGGAATTTCTAGTTTCACCACTGACTCCCTGGTTTTGTTTCAGTCAGCCTCAGTGCTGTTACTGTCCATATTCATTCTTCCAGTAAACTGTTTCACGGTCTCTAGCATCTCTCTCTGTTGCTCTTCTTGAGACTGATTGTCTAACAGGTCTTTACTACTGCTACCCCTCATGGAAATGTTTGGACAAGCTGTGCAGATGGAAGGGGCTTCGTCCTGCCCATGTTAAGGTGTGGATGATGTAGACCCTGAGGTTGCTGGAGATTGCACAGCAGAGAATCTGTTTAAACTGGAAGTACTTGACCATAAGGCATCACTCTCGCTTGCCTTTGCTCCATTACTACTGCGTTTTTCCCAACTACCCAGCTGCACTTTAAGTACCAGCTGAATTTTCTCATCAATTGTGGGCTTAGTGATTTTCAGGAATTTTGAGAGGTCCAGAACTGGACTATTCTTGGCCCCCTGTACAGTGTTCTACCCACCTTCCTCCACTCTCTAGATTCCTGGTCTTTTCTCTTTGGTCATGAGCTGCTGGACCTTCCTTTGCTCTTCTTGTTCTTCTATTTTAGTCTCCTTGGGAATCTGTTCAAGGCCCTTGATCTGCTGCTCTTCAAGATACTGAATTGCACAACCTTAGGTCCATTGAATCCTGAAGCATCAATTGAAACTTAGATGAGGTTTTTCTTTCTTTCACAATTTTCTCCATCTGATTCAACTATTGGTCCTTAAGTAGCTTTGCTTTCTCAAAATCCAGGTCTTTGCCAATGGTGGTGAGTAGGCGACATAAGCACTCTAGGGATTCTTTTTTCTTTTCTTTTTTTTTTAATTTATAAGGGTGACAATTGTTAATAAAATTACATGGATTTAAGGTGTACAATTCTGTATTACATCATCTATAAATCCCATTGTTTGTTCACCACCCAGAGTAAGTTTTCCTTCCATCACCATATATTTGATCCCTCTTACCCTCATCTCCCAACCCCATCCCCTTCGCCCTCAGGTAACCACTAAAATATTGTCTGTCTCTATGAGTTTTTGTTTCTCATTTGTTTGTCTTGTTCTTTTGTTCTTTTGTTGTTTTAGGTTTATATACCACATATCAGTGAAATCATAGGGTTCGCTGCTTTTTCTGTCTACTTATTTCACTTAGCATTATGCTCTCAAGATCCATCCATGTTGTCTCAAATGTTCCTATATCATCTTTTCTTACTGCCAAATAGTATTCCATTGTGTATATATATCACAACTTCTTTATCCATTCATCTATCAAAGGACATTTTGGTTGTTTCCATGTGTTGGCCACCGTAAATAAAGCTGCAATGAACATTGGAGGACACGTGTCTTTATGGATAAATGTTTTCAAATTTTTTGGGTAGATACCCAGAAAAGGGATTTCTGGGTCATATGGTAATTCTATTCGTAATTTTTTGAGGAAACTCCACACTGCCTTGCATAGCGGCTGCACCAGTCTGCATTCCCACCAGCAGTGTATGAGGGTTCCTGTTATCTCCATAGCCTCTCTAACACTAGTTACTATTTGTCTTGTTGATGATAGCCATTCTAACTGGGGTGAGGTGATATCTCATTGTGGTTTTTATTTGCATTTCTCTGATGATTAGTGATGTTGAGCATTTTTTCACATGTCTATTTGCCATTTGTATGTCTTCTTTGGAGAAATGTCTCTTCAGGTCCTCTGTCCATTTTTCAATTGGGTTGTTTGTTTTTTGTTGTTGGGCTTCATGAGTTCCTTGCATATTTTGGATATTAACCCCTCATCGGAGGCACTGTTTGCAAAAATCTTCTCCCATTCAGTCAGTTGCCTCTTTATTTTGTCGATGGTTTCTTTTGCTGTGCAGAAGCTTTTAAGTTTCATATACTCCCATTTGTTTATTTTAGCTTTCACTTCCATTGCCTTTGGAGTCAAATTCATAAAATGCTCTTTGAACCCAAGGTCCATAAGTTTAGTACATATGTTTTCTTCTATGCAGTTTAGTGTGTCAGGTGTTATGCTTAAGTCTTTGATCCATTTTGAATTAATTTTGGTACATGGTGACAGATAACAGTCCAGTTTCATTCTTTTGCACGTGGCTATCCAATTCTCCTAGCACCATTTATTGAAGAGGCTGTGTTTCCTCCATTGTATGTTTTTAGCTTCTTTGTCAAAAATTGTCTGTCCATGTTTATGTGGTTTTATTTCTGGGTTCTCAATTCAATTCCATTGGTCTATGTGTCTGTTTTTCTGCCAATACCATGCTGTTTTGATTATTGTAGCCCTGTAGTTCAAGCTAAAGTCAGGGAGTGCGATACCTCCAGTATTGTTCTTTTGTCTTAAGATTGCTTTGGCTATTCGGGGTCTTTTGTGGTTCCAAACAAATCTGATGATTTTTTGTTCTATTTCTTTAAAAAATGCTATTGGGATTTTGATGGGGATTGCATTAAATCTGTATATCTTTGGGTAATATGGCTATTTTAACTATGTTTATTCTTCCAATCCATGAGAATGGAATGTCTTTCCATTTCTCTGTGTCTTCTTCAATTTATTTCAAAAATGTCTTATAGTATTCAGCATATAGGTCCTTGACATCCTTGGTTAAGTTTATTCCTAGGTATTTTATTCTTTTTGCTCCAATTGCAAAGGGAATTGTTTTTTGTATTTCTTTTTCTGACATTTCATTGTTAGTATATAGGAATGCAATGGACTTTTGTACGTTGATTTTGTAGCCAGCAACTTTACTGTATTCGTTGACTGTTTCTAATAGCTTTTTGGTGGAGTCTTTAGGGTTTTTTATATATACCATCATGTCATCTGCAAAGAGTGATAACTTAACTTCTTCATTCCCAATTTGGATGCCTTTTATTTCTTTCTCTTGCCTGATTGCTCTGGCAAGGACTTCCAACACTATGTTGAAAAGCAGAGGTGATAGGGGACAGCCCTGTTGTGTTCCTAAACGTAGAGCAAAGGGCTTCAGTTTTTCACCATTCATTATGAGATTAGCTGAGGGCTTGTCATATATGGACTTTATTATGTTATGGTGTTTTCCTTCTATACATATTTTATTAAGTGTTTTCATCATAAATGGATGTTGTATCTTGTCAAATGCTTTTTCTGCGTCAATTGATATAATCATATGAATTTTGTCCTTTATTTTATTTATGTGATTTATCACATTGATGGATTTGCAGATGTTGAACCATCCTTGTGCCCCAGGGATAAACCCGACTTGGTCGTGGTGAATAATCTTTTTAATACATTATTGTATTAGATTTGCTAGAATTTTGTTTAGGATTTTTGCATCAGTATTCATCAGAGATATTGGTCTGTAGTTTTCTTTTTTTGTGTTGTCCTTACCAGGTTTTGGTATCAGGGTAATGTTGGCCTCATAAAATGAGTTAGGGAGTACTGTCTCTTCTGCAATTTTTTGGAAGAGTTTGAGCAAGACTGGTATTAGATCCTCTTTGAAGGTTTGGTAGAATTCACTAGTGAATCCATCTGATCCTGGACTTTTGCTTTTGAGAAGGATTTGGATGATTGATTCAATTTCATTACTGGTGATCGGTCTGTTTAGATTTTCCAATTCTTCATGGTTCAGCCTTGGAAGGCCATATGTTTCTAATAACTTGCCCATTTCTTCTAGGTTATTGAATTTGGTGGCATATAGTCCTTCATAGTATTCTTGGATGATCCTTTGTATTTCTGTGGTGTGTGATAACTTCCCCTTTTTCATTTTTGATTTTGTTAATTAGTGTGTTCTGTCTTTATCTTAGTGAGTCTAGCCAAGGGCTTGTCAATTTTGTTAATCTTTTCAAAGAACCAGCTCTTTGTCATATTAATTTTTTCTATTGTCTTTTTGTTCTCTATTTCATTGAGCTCTGCTCTGATTTTTGTTATTTCCTTTCTTCTGCTGACCCTGGGTTCCATTTGTTCTTCTTTTTCTAGTTCTTTAAGGTGTAACATGAGGTTATTTATTTGGGATTTTTCTTGTTTCTTGAGATAGGCCTGTAATGACATAAATTTCCCTCTTAAAACTGCTTTCGCTGCATCGCAAAAATTTTGGTAGGATGTATTTTCATTGTCATTTGTTTCTATGTATCATTTGATCTCTCCTCTAATTTCTTCTTTGACTCAGGCTTTCTTTAAATGTGTGTTGTTTTATCTCCATATATTTGTGTTTTTTCCTGCTTTCTTTTTGCAGTTGATATCCAATTTCAAAGCCTTGTGATCAGAGAATATGCTTGGTATGATTTCAATCTTCTTAAATTTGCTGAGGCTGATTTTATGTCCCAATGTATGTCCTATCCTTGAGAATGTTCCATGTACACTAGAAAAGAATGTATATTCTGATGTTTTAGGATGAAGTGCTCTATACATGTCAATTATGTCCATTTCATCTAATGTGTCATTTAGGTCTCCTATTTTATTATTTATTTTCTGTTTGGATGATGTATACATAGCTGTCAATGATGTATTTAAGTCCCCTAGTATAATTTTGTTTTGGTCAATTTCTCCCTTTAGTTCTGTTAGTAGTTGCTTGGTATATTTCGGTGCTCCCTGATTGGGGTCATTAATATATGCTGCCCCCTCAGCCCTTTGGGCCATAAGCGGAGCCTAGCAGTCCTAGTTCTTCCCTCTCCCGTAGCTGCGCTAATTCTGGGATGCAGCGAGCTGGTAGCACTGAGCTAGGTCTGCGTCCTGTGCCCGCGTGGCTCCGTCTCTGCCCTTTTCCCTTCCCTCCTCGCCTGCTCACGTGATTTGCCCACCTTTAGGTGAATTCAGTAGTCGGCCTCTTCGTCTTGCCTGTCTGCTGTGCAGGGAGTCCTTTGTGGAGTTATTGTTGTTCGATTAGTTCTAAATTCCAGGGGAGCTGGAATTTACAAAGTAGAGGCTCAACTCACGCCGCTACTTTGATCCACCGACCCTCTAGGTATTCTTTATCATGGTAGTTTAGCAGCTTCATTATGCACTCATGCATAATGGCTTCAGTTTGCATTCTGTGTTTTTAAGAGTTCCTCAATAAACTCGATGTTACCAATAGATCTCCTTGGGGCTTTGTCATTAGCTTCTTTCAGTTCATCATGAAACCTTGTCCTCTCCTCTGGAACACTGACAGCCTTGAGTTCTTTCTGCTTCTTCTCAAAGACATGATCATCTGCTTTGTTTTTCAAACTCTTTCTGGCAACTGTTTAATAGCAGCCCCCAGAAATTCACTGTGTTACCAGGCTTGTCTGCCATGGTAACTTTCAGCATTATTCAACATTGACACATGTTTGTGTAAGCCACAGAGAAACTGGATTCATCAATTGCCTTCTCAAATACCAGGTCAATGACTCCTTTCGGCTGCTCCTCTGTGGTGTCAACAGTAAGTCCTGACACTTGCTTTATCAGTTGGTTGAACATCTGTGGTGTCAATTTATTTAAGATACTTTGCATTTTTCTAAAAAGTTCCTGGGTTCTAATGTTTTGGGATCCTCAGCTTGTCTGTTTCATTTTTGGCTGGGTTTCCAGGTGTTCTTTCCCTTTTCAGGTGCACGTCTTCAGGTGCACAACTGTGATGATCTTCCTGGGCTTTGTTCTCTGGCCAGATTGACATCTCCATGACCCAATGTTCAACAAAGGTACACCGCTTCCAACAGGGGTTTGCCTTCCAAAATCTGCAAAGGCGGGAGTAAAATCTGGTCCTTGAGGCAAAATCCAAGGATCCAGAGTTTGCCTTGGCAATTTGGGTTGGTTGGTCTTGTCAAGAACCACATTAGTGATGGGAGAGAGGCCCCTGGTTTCTGTATATAGGCTGGCATGAACTGAAAGTTCAACAAAAACTTTCTGCCATACTGCTTTTTGCCTTCAGTATCAACAGGTTTCCAGGATTCTGGTTTAAATGGGAATGTGACCTCTTCACCAGAATGATCAGTGGAGCCTGAATTAACATCTATTCACCCTCAGAAACACTCTCAGCACCATTATGTACAGGCTCAGCTTCTTCTCCATTGTCTTCCATAACTTTCACTTTTTTTTTTTTTTTTAATGTGTGAGGAGTCTCTTTCAGGATAAAACCTTGGTTCATTTTATCCTGTTTGGATTCAAGTATTTTGTCACCTGAAAGCTCCTCTTTAGCTTTAGGCTCCAATTCTGCTTCTAATACCTCTTCAGTGGTTCAGGTCTGATCTTTTTGTTTCTTCCACATCTTTGGTACAGTTATAGCTGTCTGATCTAGGAGAGGACTCTTTCTTGAACTTAAGTTCTGAGAATCCATAATCTGTTCTGTGTGCCTATCTGCTTTCACCTCTGTTTTGTTCTGAATCTCTTTTGCATCTTCACTAGGCAAGTTCTTATGCTCTCATCCTCTTCTAAGACTCTCTGGAATATGGTGGGAGCAATAGCAGTACTAAGATTAGTGGCAGCAGTAGGAACAATGACTGGTGATGGGGGAGGAGAAGCTGGAGGAGTTGAAGAAGATGGAGAAAAAGAAGGAAATGTGGAAGGGGTGATGGGAGTTGAAACACATTCCACTTTCATTTCTTCTGGGGGATTTTCCAGAATCTCCAATTCAAGAGTCAATGACAACACCTCCTGTTTGATTAATTCCACAATGTTCTCTGTACCTGGTAATTTTTCACTAACTCCATTCATTTCATTAATTAGGTTAGTACTAGAAGTCAGTGGAATATATTTAGGTGCTACACTAAAAGGTTTCTTGTATATATCATTATCAATAATATGTTTGTGAAGAATCTCATGTTTCTATGCAAGACATTGGGCTGGGTATAGGAATTGTGTCTTCTTTTGAGGAGGAGAGTTCACATCTGAGCAGTGGTGAATATTGGCTGGCTACTAAGAGCAACAGAGGTGGGAGAAGCAATTGTACTTCAAGCAATTAGAGAAACAGTGGTCGGTGATGGAGGCAGAGGAAGCTCTGGTATGGATTCTCCTGCAGTAGTCTCAGGTATCTGGCCCACTTGTTCTTTCTTCTCTCCACTAAGGACTAGCCTAAGCATTGGGGAAGGAGACTTTAACACTGGATCTGGTTTTGGCTTCTCTTCTTGCTTCTGGTCACTAGCTGAATGGAAAGGGGTGCTGGCAGCAAGATGAGTGCTCTCCACAGTCCAATAGACCACAAAGCTGTGCTTGGGGACCTGGCTGGGCAGCTGAGTAGGAGTAGGTGTGGATGTGGGTCTCACTATGAGTGGAGTAGAATTTCTGCAGCCACCTCCAGACATAATCTCCTCTGTTATGTTTTTACCTCCTTGGTTTGGATCACGAATTCTTTTATTTTTCTCTTTCTTGGCTCGAGGGGACTGCTGCTGCATAGGCACTATAATAGGTACTGACTGACACACTGGCTGGCTTGGGTTAAAAGGTGTTCCATAAACATTGAGGAAGTCCCCAGGTCCCAATCCAGGATAAAAAGGAGCTGACCCTGGTGGTTGAATGGGATACTGTTGTGGGGCCCAACATAAAGATGGTCACTATGAAGGTAATGTACTGGTATATAGTACTGAGGCTTCTGGGGCAATGGGTATGGCATGGGCAGATGGTTAATCATCATGATGTGCTGATTGGCCTGACCCACTGCAGTGGGTGTCTGTGTACCAGGATGAATAGAAGGACTGCTGCTCGTGATGGTAGCTTAAGAGGCTGTATTTGAGGCCTCTGGGGGAAACATGTAGTATTTTATCCAGCCTCTTCCAACCAAGGACCTGTAAATGGGAATCTGTTCCAAAATCTTCCTCCTCTTCCAGTTGTATGTGCAATGTATTAGCACTGTTCTGCTGTGCAGAGAATGGGTTTGAGGTTGTGAATTCATTGTCTAAGGAGCTTCAATGTATACAAACGTGGCTTGATCTGCATTCTGTCCAGAGGGATAAGGGGTTTGAGAGAGTACAGGGGACGATGCATGTCCCAGGGGCATTGCTGCAAGATATGGATGCCCCTTGTTTATTTTATGTGTTCAATAGGGGAAGGGGTCGGCGGTCCCAGCTGTCTTACTACTTGTGTTACTGTGCTATACACTGCCGAGACAGTAGGAGTGAGGATTCGATTCTTGAAAGGCTGCTGCATTGGTTCTCTGGGAATTTTGGAGGGCACCTGGGTCTAAAGGGCCCTGATGCTGTGGTGAGGAATAGCCTCCACCACTGCTGCTGCTGCCTTGTGAGGAGGTGGTGCCACTGCTGCCGCTGCTGCCTCTGCTCAGGTGCTGGGTCTCATTCCTGCTGCAGCCACTGAGGCTTTCACGGCAATATCCTCAAGGGCCTAGGGTGGGGTGAGGGGTGTTTTTATACCCCTCCCCTGGGGGATGCGGCACCCTTCTCAGTAGCAGGGCTCAGGCAATGCCTGCTGACTTTATTATTTTTTCTTTTTTTTTAATTAAAGATTTTTGTTGTTTGTTGTTCTTTTAGAGCAGTTTTAGATTCACAACAAAATTGAAAGGAAGGTGCAGAGATTTCCCATATATTCCCTGCCCCGATCCCCCACCAAAATAGTACGTTTGTTACCAACGATGAACCTGCACTGATGTATTATAATCATCCAAAGTCCAGTTTACCTTAGGGTTCACTCTTGCTGTTGTACATTCTATGGGTGATGTATAATGACATATATCCATCATTATAACATCATACAGAGTATTTTCACTCCCCTAAAAATCTTCTGTGATCTGCTTATTCATCCCTTCCCACAACCCCAACCCCTGGAAACCAGTGATGTTTTTATTGTCTCCATAGTTTTCCTGCTGGTTTGTTTCTGTTTTTGTCTTAACAATATATCCTGGAAAACTTTCTCTGTCACCACGTTGTTTATCAATAGCTGAATGGTATTCCATAGAATAGATGAGCCACAGTTTATATAACCATTTTTCTAGTGATGAACATTAATGTTGTTTCTAATGTGTGGTTTTCTACAGAACCCAACTCTCCCAGCACTGAACTGTTCTGTTGAGAATGCCCATTCGACTGTTTCTTACTATGCTCGCCCTCAAGTGGCATCCTACAATACCTACTACCATGACCCTCCTCATCTGCCACCATACTCTGCTTATGACTTTCAGGTACGTTTTGAGAAAAAAAAGAATTCTCCATTACCCTTGCTCTCACTCATGCTCTCTTGTTTTCTCTCTACTCATGAAACTTCCCTGATTTGTATGAGGTAGCCAGTTTCTTGATCCCTGATAGCCTTTAGCAGCCTGTAGGTACCAGTGACTAGCATAAGGACTATGTAGGCAAACAATGATAGGATAGATGGGAAGGGTTGGAAAGACACAAGAGGAGAAGAAACAGAGAAATGGAAGAATAAGGGAGAAAAAGATATAAAATCAAGCTGTTCCAAATTGTCTTGACCTACACCAAGGAGAAGATGGTACTCATTAGTACCAAACCATGGACCCCTGTCCAACAGTGGCTTTTTGCATTTCTTTGCCTCAGGGAGGGGCCTGGTCCTTCTCCTTAGTAGGAGGACATTCTGAGCTAAACAATGGTTTGAATCATATCTATAAGACCCTTCCTTTTCTCTAGACTTTCTAACTAGGACTACACTTAGAAAACATTTTTTATAACACCCTCCTCCCCTTTGTTGTCCTATTAATCATATTGATCAGGGATAATGTTATCAAATTCTCACTTTCCCTTTTTCCTTTTTTTTTTTAATTACATTTATTGGGGTGACAATTGTTAGTAAATTTACATAGATTTCAGGTGTACAATTCTGCATTACATTGTCTATAAATCCCATTGTGTGTTCACCACCCAGAGTCAGCTCTCCTTCCATCACCATATATTTGATCCCCTTTACCCTCATCACCCACCCCCCACCCCCTTACCCTCTGGTAACCACTAAATTATTGTCTGTGTCTATGAGTTTTTCTTTCTCATTTGTTTGTATGGTTCCTTTTGGTTTATATACCACATATCAGTGAAATCACAGGGTTCTCTGCTTTATCTGTCTGACTTATTTCACTTAGCATTATACTCTCAAGATCCATCTATGTTGTCACAAATGCTCCTATATCATCTTTCCTTAACGCGGAATAGTATTCCATTGTGTATATATACCACAACTTCTTTATCCATTCATCTATTGAAGGATATTTTGGTTGTTTCCATGTCTTAGCCACCGTAAACAAAGCTGCAATGAACATTGGAGTACACGTGTCTCTATAGAGAAATGCTTTCACATTTTTTGGGTAGATACACAGGAAAGCGATTGCTGGGTCATATGGTAATTCTATTCGTAATTTCTTGAGAAACCTCCATACTGCCTTCCATAACGGCTGCACCAGTCTGCATTCCCACCAACAGTGTATGAGAGTTCCTTTTTCTCCACAGCCTCTCCAACACTTGTTACTATTTGTCTTATTGATGATAGCCATTCTGACTGGGGTGAGGAGATATCTCATTGTGGTTTTCATTTGCATTTCTCTGATGATTAGCGATGTTGAGCATTTTTTCATATGTCTATTTGCCATTTGTATATCCTCTTTGGAGAAATGTCTCTTCAGGTCCTCTGTCCATTTTTCAATTGGGTTGTTTGTTTTTTTGTTGTTGAGTTTCATGAGTTCCTTGTATATTTTGGATATTAGAGCCTTATCAGAGGCACTGTTTGCAAAAATCTTCTCCCATTCAGTTGGTTGCCTCATTATTTTGTCAATAGTTTCTTTTGCTGTGCAGAAGCTTTTCAGTTTCATATAATGCCATTTGTTTATTTTAGTTTTTACTTCCATTGCCTTTGGAGTCAAATTCATAAAATGCTCTTTGAACCCAAGGTCCATAAGTTTAGTACCTATGTTTTCTTCAATGCAGTTTATTGTGTCAGGTCTTATGCTTAAGTCTTTGATCCATTTTGAATTAATTTTGGTACATAGTGACAGATAGCAATCCAGTTTCATTCTTTTGCATGTAGCTATCCAATTCTGCCAGCACCATTTATTGAAGAGGCTGTCTTTCCTCCATTGTATGTTTTTAGGTTCTTTGTCAAAAATTATCTGTCCATATTTATGTGGTTTTATATCTGGGTTCTCAATTCTATTCCATTGGTCTATGTGTCTGTTTTTCCGCCAATACCAAGCTGTTTTGATTATTGTAGCCTTGTAGTACAAGCAAAAATCAGGGAGTATACCTCCAGTATTGTTCTTTTTTTTTTAATATTGCGTTGGCTATTCTGGGTCTTTTGTGGTTCCAAACAAATCTGATGATTTTTTGTTCTATTTCTTTAAAAAATGCCATTGGGATTTTAATGGGGATTGCATTAAATCTGTATATGGCTTTGGGTAATATGGCCATTTTAACTATGTTGATTCTTCCAATCCATGAGCACGGAATGTCTTTCCATTTCTTTGTGTCTTCTTCAATTTCTTTCAAAAATGTCTTATAGTTTTCAGCATATAAATCCTTCACATCTTTGGTTAAGTTTATTCCTAGGTATTTTATTCTTTTTGCTGCAATTGCAAAAGGAATTGTTTTTTCTATCTCTTTTTCTGAGATTTCATTGTTGGTATATAGGAAAGCAATGGACTTTTGTACGTTGATTTTGTAGCCAGCAACTTTACTGTATTCGTTGACTGTTTCTAATAGCTTTTTGGTGGAGTCTTTAGGGTTTTCTATATATAGCATCATGTGATCTGCAAAGCGTGACAATTTAACTTCTTCATTCCCAATTTGGATGCCTTTTATTTCTTTCTCTTGCCTGATAGCTCTGGCGAGGACTTCCAACACTATGTTGAAAAGCAGAGGTGATAGGGGACAACCTTGTCGTGTTCCTGAACGTAGAGCAAAGGGCTTCAGCTTTTCACCATTAATTATGAGATTAGCTGAGGGTTTGTCGTATATGGCCTTTATTATGTTCAGGTATTTTCCTTCTATACCAATTTTAGTAAGTGTTTTAATCATAAATGGACGTTGTATCTTAACAAATGATTTTTCTCCATCAATTGATAGAATCATATGATTTTTGTCCTTTATTTTGTTTATGTGATGTATCACATTGATGGTTTTGCGAATGTTGAACCATCCTTGTGCCCCGGGGATGAACCCCACTTGGTCGTGATGAATAATCTTTTTAATGCATTGTTGTATTCGATTTGCTAGAATTTTGTTTAGGATTTTAGCATCTGTATTCATCAGAGATATAGGTCTGTAGTTTTCTCTTTTTGTGTTGTCCTTACCAGGTTTTGGTATCAGGGTAATGTTGGCCTCATAAAATGAGTTAGGGAGTACTGACTCTTCTTCAATTTTTTGGAAGAGTTTGAGCAGGATTGGTATTAGATCCTGTTTGAAGGTTTGGTAGAATTCACTGGTGAAGCCATCTGGTCCAGGACTTTTGATTTTGGGAAGGTTTTTGCTGACTGATTCAATTTCGTTACTGGTGATCGGCCTGTTAAGATTTTCCAGTTCTTCATGATTCAGTCTTGGAAGGCTATATGTTTCTAAGAACTTGTCCATTTCTTCTAAGTTATTAAATTTGGTGGCATATAGTCCTTCATAGTATTCTTGGATAATCCTTTGTATTTCTGTTGTGTCCGTGATAACCTCCCCTTTTTCATTTCTGATTTTGTTAATTAGTGTCTTCTCTCTTTTTATCTTAGTGAGTCTAGCCAAGGGTTTGCAAATTTTGTTAATCTTTTCAAAGAACCAGCTCTTTGTCACATTAATTTTTTCAATTGTCTTTTTGTTCTCTATTTCATTTAGTTCTGCTCTGATTTTTGTTATTTCCTTTCTTCCGCTGACCTTGGGTTTCGCTTGTTCTTCTTTTTCTAGTTTTTTAAGGTGTAACATGAGGTTATTTATTTGGGATTTTTCTTGTTTCTTGAGATAGCCCTGTAATGATATAAATTTCCCTCAAAACTGCTTTCGCGGCATCCCAAAAATTTTGGTAGGATGTATTTTCATTGTCATTTGTTTCTATGTATCTTTTGATCTCTCCTCTAATTTTTTCTTTGACCCAGTCATTCTTTAAAAGTATGTTGTTTAATCTCCATGTATTTGTGTTTCTTCCTGCTTTCTTTTTGCAGTTGATATCCAATTTCAAAGCTTTGTGATCAGAGAATATGCTTGGTATGATTTCCATCTTCTTAAATTTGCTGAGGCTGATTTTGTGTCCCAATATATGGTCTATCCTTGAGAATGTTCCATGTACACTAGAAAAGAATGTATAGTCTGATGTTTTAGGATGAAGTGCTCTATATATGTCAATTATGTCCATTTCATCTAATGTGTCATTTAGGGCTGCGATTTCGTTATTTATCTTCTGTTTGGATGATCTATCCATAGCTGTCAATGATGTATTTAAGTCCCCTAGTATAATTGTGTTTTGGTCAATTTCTCCCTTTAGTTATGTTAGTACTTGCTTGGTATATTTTGGTGCTCCCTGATTGGGTGTATAAATATTGATGACTGTTATGTCTTCTTGTTGCATAGTCCCCTTTATGATTATGAAATGTCCATTTTGTCTCTTGTTATCTTTTTCACCCTGAAGTCTGTTTCATCGGAAATCATTATGGCTACACATGATTTTCTCTGGGTACCATTTGCTTGGAGTGTCAGTTCCCACCCTTTCACTTTGAGTCTATGCTTGTCCTTGTAGCTGAGATGTGTCTCTTGGAGACAGCATATGGTTGGGTTTAGTTTTTTGATCCAATCTGCTACTCTGTGTCTCTTTATTGGTGAGTTCAGTCCATTTACATTTAGGGTGATTATTGATATGTGAGGATTTCCTGTCATTCTGTCTTTAGTTTTCTGGTAAGGCTGTGTCTCCATTGTTTCTTTGCCTTTTTGTTGTTGTCTGTTTTTCTGTGTGGTGGTATTCTATGATGTTTTCCTCTGTTTCTTCTTTTATTACAGTATATATTTCAGATTTGGATGTTTTTTGAGTGGTTACCCTTGAGTTTATGTAAAAGAAAGTTTGATATTTAGAGTATTCCAGTTTCTTCAGTACGCTTACTTTCTCTATTCCCATATTCCAGTTCAGGCCTTTAGGCTCCCCCTTTTTATGTTTCGGTTGCCACAAGTTGTCCCTGTTGATGGTGGTCTAATAGCCTCCTTTAGTATTTCTTGTAGTGCAGGTCGTGTATTAGAAAATTCCCTCAGCTTCTGGATGTCTGGAAAGGTCTTTATTCCTCCTTCATATCTAAAGGAGATCTTCGCTGGATATATTATTCTTGGCTCATGATTTCTCTCTTTCAATAGTTTGAATATTTGGTTCCATTCCCTCCTAGCTTGTAGAGTTTCTGCTGAAAAATCTGATGATAATCTAATGGGCTTTCCTTTGTAAGTTACCGTCTTCTTTTCCCTGGCTGCCTTGAGGATTCTTTCTTTGTCATTGATTTTAGACAGCTTCAATACAATGTGCCTTGGTGAAGGCCTGTTGGGATTGAGGTAATTAGGTGTTCTATTTGCTTCTTGGATTCGAGGATCCAGTTCTGTCCACAAGTTTGGGAAGTTTTCATCGACGATTTGTTTGAATATATTCTCTGTTCCCTTCCCTCTTTCTTCTCCTTCTGGTATGCCCATTATTCTTATATTGCTCTTTCTGATGGAGTCAAAAAATTCTTGTAGAGTTCTTTCATTTCTTTTAAGTCTCAAGCCTCTTTCTTCTTCCATGTGTGTAATTTCCCGGTTTCTATCTTCGATGTCACTGATTCTTTCCTCCATCTGGTCAACTCTACTACCTAAGCTGGATATTTTATTGTTAATTTCTTCTATTGAGTTCTTAATCTCCAGAAATTCTATTTGGTTCTTTTTCAAGATTTCAATCTCTTTTGTAAAATGCTCATGGTGTTCTTTGATTGTGTTTCTGAGTTCATTAAACTGCCTTTCTGTGTTTTCTTGTATCTCGTTCAGTTTTTTCAGAATTGCAATCTTGAATTCTCTGTCAGTTAAATCACAAATGTCCATATCTCTAAGTTCCTTTTCTGGAGACTTTTCACTTTCTTTCTGAGCTATCTTGTTGCCTTGGTTATTCATGGCAATCACTGATTTACTATTTCTCTTCCTAGACATCTACAGGAGTGGCTTCTGCAACAGGTTGATAGGTATGCGAAGAGCGTTTGAAGTTCCAAAGCTCTTTCTGCACCAGATTCAGAGCCCGTATGTTTCAGCAGTTCTGTTTACTCCTGCAGGGATCCACCCAGATAGGTGGGGCCAGGGGCGGGGTGAGTTGTGAGAGGTGGCCCAGAGCAATGGTGGCGACCACCACCACAGCCAGTCCTGCTTCCACAGCTCCCTCCCCTTTGCCGGAACTAGTTGCCTGCGAATCTCTGTCTGCGGTCCACAGTTCTCAGAGCAGCAAATATTCTGTCCTTTGATCCAACACTGCTACTTTATCGCTTCTAGCACCGGCCAGGTGGGGGCGGGGCATGCTCTGGGAGGGTAGGGAGGGGGCGGCTAGTCTCTGTGCCTAAGGCTTCCGTTCTCCGCTCGGCAGTGAGGGCTTAAACCACCGATTTCAGCCCTCTTCCCTTAGTCTTTGCTGCCGGGAGCGTTGGGTCCAGCTGTTTTGTATGCTGCCCCCTCAGCCCTGTGGGCCGTAAGCGGAGCCCTAGCAGTCCGAGTCCTTCCCTCTCCCGCAGCTGCGGAAGATCCGGGAGCAGTGGGCTCCGAGCACTGAGCTAGGTCTGTGTCCTGCGCCCGAGCGGCTCCGTCTCCGCACTTCTCCTCTCCCTCCTCCCCCGCTCGCGCGATTCACCCATCTGGAGGTGAATTCAGTAGTGGGCCTCTTCGTCTTGCCTGTCTGCTGTGCAAGAAGTCCTTTGTGGAGTTATTGTTGTTCGATTCATTGTAAATTCCAGGGGAGCGTTACAGAGGCTCACCTCACGCCGCCATTTTTTCCCCTCTCCCTTTTTCCGTTTTAACTGAGACTAAAGCACAGAAAAACAGAACAAAAAAAGTGCTTAATTAAAAGAGATTCATTGTGTACAGAGCACTGAACTAGGCACTTCAGGAAAACAAATAAAATGGTGCTTTAGCCATTTACAATGATTGGAAACCCTTGACCACAGAGGAGTGAGATTATACTAAAATCTGGTTAATTCAAAATTTGGGTACCAAAGGAGATACCTCTGAAGGAAGGGAAGCTCATAACAAATTTACTTCCATTGCCTAAGAGCCCATAAATGCTCCAAGGGGACATAAATCATGAGCATTTGGGGGTGCTTCAAATTAAACAACTAGTTTAGAAATTGAAAAGCCTTGGACAACCTAATATCAGCTGCAGATTAACAAAATGATTGAAACTGAAAAACCCCATTTAGTTGAATAAAGTATATTTTTGTTTTTGTTTTTGATTTTATTTGGGGGAGGTCTAGGACTCTTAATTGAAAGTAATACAGTTGACACTTAAACAACACAGGTCTGAATTGTGTGGGTCCACTTATATGTAGCTTTTTTTTTTTCAATAAATCCACATTTAGCCCTCTGTATGTCAGACATTTGCAACTGCAGATTCAACCAACTATAGATCGAAAACAGTATTTTTGATCAGCAGTTTGGAATCGGGGGATGTGGAGGGCCAATTGTCTTCATTGTACTATGCCATTTAGTATAAGGGACTTGACTATCCGGGGATTTTGGCATCTGTGTGAGTGCTCCTATAACCAATCCCCTGCAGATATCAAGAGACAACTGTACATACAGTGTGAACTGTACATACAGTGTGAACATATAAAGTACAATATTAGACCAAGGAGGGATCCATTAAAGCTGGGGAAAAAATAGATCTGGTCATAAAAATGGCGGCATGAGGTGAGCCTTTTGAAATCTCCCCTGGAACTTAAAACAAACTGAACAACTACAACTATACAAAGGACTTCCTGCACAGCAGACAGGCAAGATGAAGAGTCTCACTACTGAATTCACCTAAAGGTGGGCAAATTGCACTAACGGGGGCGGAGGGAAAGGAGAAATGCAGAGACGGGGATACTTGGACGCAAACTTAGCTTGGTGCTCTGAGCTCACTGCATCCCAGAACTACTGCAGCTGCAGGAGAGGGAAGAACTTGGACTGCTAGGGCTCCACTTATGGCCCACAGGGCTGAGAGGACAGCATATAACACGGCTGAACCCAACACTCACGGCAGACACCTCAGAACAAAGACTGAGGGAAGAAGGGTAAAAACAGTGGTTTAAGCCCTCACTGCCAAGCAGAGAACAGAACCCCTAGGCACTGAGACTACCTGTCCCCTCCATACCCTCCCAGAGTTCGCCCCGCCCCCACCTGCCCAGTGCTAGAAGCAAAGACTGGCATTGTCACATGAAAACAAGAGAATATTTGCAATTCTGAGAATTGTGACTCGCAGCCCGACTATTTCCAGCAAAGGGGAGGGAGCTGTGGAAGCAGGACCAGCTGTGGTGGTGGTTGCTGCCATTGCTCTGGGCCACCTATTATAACCCACCCCGCCACTGTCCCCATCTATCTGGGCGGATCCCTGCAGGAGTAAACAGAACTGCTGATATACACAGGCTCTGAATCTGGTGCAAGAAGAGCTTTGGAACTTCAGAAACTCTCCACATCCCTCCACAGAGGTGGAGCTCTGTGACCCAGGCAAACTGATCACGGAGGAGAGCCTGCCATCCAGGGAATCCCCCCATTGTGTGAGAAGCTGGAATAGTGCAGAGAAAATATAACATTACCGTGTGAGAGAGAATAAAAGGCTACAGTCAGAGAGAAAATAAAACATTCTACCAATATCTTCTGGAAAACAAAAGAAAGACCTCTTTCTATCAACCTGTTGTAGAACCCACTCCTGTAGATGTCTAGGAAGAGAATAATAAACCATTAACGGCCATGAATAACCAAGGTAACAAGACAGCTCAGGAAGAAAATGAAAAGTCTCCAGGAAATGAACTTAAAGACATGGAAATATCTGACTTAAAAGACAGAGAATTCAGTTTGCAGTCCTGAAAAAACTCAACAAGATGCAAGGAAACACAGAAATGCAGTTTAATGAACATGGTGCCCTTAAGTTTAATGAACTCAGAAACACAATCAAAGAACAAAATGAATATTGTATCAAAGACATGGAAATTTTTAAGAAGAACCAAATATAATTTCTGGAGACAAAGAACTCAATAGAAGAAAAGGAGAATGAAATAGCGAACTAGGTAACAGAGCAAACCAGATGAAGGAAAGAATCAGTGAAATCAAAGATAGAACTCTGAAAATGACACAGATGGAAAAAGAGAGAGACTTGAGACTTAAAAGAAATGAAAGAATTCTACGAGAACTTTCTGACTCCATCAGAAAGAGCAATATAAGAATAATTGGCATAACAGAAGGAGAAGAAAGACAGAAGGGAACAGAGTGTATATTCAAACAAATAGTCTATGACAACTGACAAAACTTGGGAAATAACTGGATCCTGGAATCCAAGTAGCAAATAGAACACCTAATTACCTCAACGCCAACAGGCCTTCTCCAAGGCACATTGTATTCAAGCTTTCAAAAATTAATGACAAAGACAATCCTCAAGGCAGCCACGGAAAAGAAAACGGTAACCTACAAAGGAAAGCCCGTTAGATTATCATCAGATTTTTCAGCAGAAACTCTACAAGCCAGGAGGGAGTGGAACCACATATTCAAACTATTGAAAGAGAGAAATCATGAGCCAAGAATAATATATCCAGGAAAGGTATCCTTTAGTTATGAAGGAGTAATAAATACCTTTCCAGAGATACAGAAGCAAAGGGAATTTTCTAATACACGACTTGCAGTACAAGAAATACTGAAAGAGGCTTTTTGACAAAAATAAATAGAAATATTTTGTGACAACTAAAACCTGGAAGGGGGAGAGTAAAGGCCTGAACCGGAAAACAGGAATGGAGAAAATAAGCATGCTGAAGAAAATGGAATACTCTAAATGTCAAACTTTCTTTTACATAAACATAATGGTAACAACTCAAAAAAAATCCAAACTGAAATATATAACGTAATAAAAGAAGAAACAGAGGGAAAAAAACATGGAATACCACCACACAGATATAATAGACAACAACAAAAAGGCAAGGAAACAATGGAGACACAGTCTTACCAGAAAATTAAATATAGAATGATAGGAAATCCTCATATATCAATAATTGCCATAAGAGTAAATGGACTGAACTCACCAATAAAAAGGCACAGAAGGGCAGATTGGGGAAAAAATAAACCCAGCCATATGCTGCCTCCAAGAGACACATCTCAGCTAAAAGGACAAACATAGACTCAAAGTGAAAGGGTGGGAATTGACACTCCAAGCAAATGGTATCCAGAGAAAATCAGGTGTAGCCATACTGATATCAGATAAAACAGAATTCAGGATAAAAAAGTTACAAGACACAAAGACGTAAATTTCATAATGATAAAGGGGACTATACAACATGAAGACATAACAGTCATCAATACTTATGCCCCCAATCAGAGAGCACTGACAGATACCAAGCAACTACTAACAGAACTAAAGAGAGAAATTGACCAAAACACAATTATACTAGGGAACCTAAATACATCATTGACAGCTATGGATACATCATCCAAACAGAAAATAAATAAAGAAATAGCAGCCCTAAATAACACATTAGAAGAAATGGACATAATTGACATTTACGTAGCACTTCATCCTACAACATCAGACTACGCATTTTTTTCTAGAGTACTTGGAACATTCTCAAGGACAGACCATATATTGGGACATAGAACTAGCCTCAGCAAATTTAAGAATATTGAAATTATCCCAAGCATATTCTCTGATCAGAAGGCTTTGAAATTGGATGTCAACTGCAAAAAGAAAGCAGGAAAACCCACAAATACGTGGAGATAAAACAACATACTTTTTTTAAATTAAATTTATTGGGGTGACAATTGTTAGTGAAATTACATAGATTTCAGGTGTGCAATTCTGTATTACATCATCTATAAATTCCATTGTGTGTTCACCACCCAGAGTCAGTTCTCCTTCCATCACCATATATTTGATGCCCCTTACCCTCATCTCCCACCTCCCACCCCCCCTTACCCTCTGGTAACCACTAAACTATTCTCTGTGTCTATGAGTTTTTCTTTCTCATTTAAAACAACATACTTTTAAGAAACGACTGGGTCAAAAAAGAAATAAAAGGAGAGACCAAAAGATACATAGAAAAACTGAGAATGAACCTACATCCTACTAAAATTTTTGGGATGCAGCGAAAGCAGTTTTAAGAGAAAAATATATATCATTACAGGCTTATCTCAAGAAACAATAAAAATCCCAGATAAATAACCTCACATTACATCTTAAAGAACTAGAAAAACAAGAACTAATGAAACCCAAGGTTAGCAGAAGAAAGGAAGTAATAAAACCCAGAGCAGAACTAAATGAAATAGAGAAGGAAAAGACAATAGAAAAATTAATGTGACAAAGAGATGGTTCTTTGAAAAGATTAACAAAATTGAAAAACCCTAGGCTAGACTCAGTAAGATAAAAAGAGAAAAGATGCTAATAAACAAAATGAAAAATGAAAGAGGGGAAGTAATCATGGACGCCACAGAAACACAAAGGATCATCCAAGAATACTATGAAGGAATATACGCCACCAAATTCAATAACCTGGAAGAAATGGACAAATTCTCAGAAACACATAGCCTTCCTAGGTTGAATGATGAAGAACTGGAAAATCTAAGTAGACCGATCACCAGTAAGGAAATTGGGTCAGTCATCTGAAACCTTCCCAAAAGCAAAAGTCTGGGACCAGATGGCTTCACTAGTGAATTCTACCAAACCTTCAAAGAGGATCTAATACCAATCCTGCTCAAACTCTTCCAAAAAATTGAAGAAGAGTCAGTACTCCCTAACTCATTTTATGAGGCCAACATTACCCTGATACCAAAACCTGGTAAGGACAACACACAAAAAAAAGAAAACTACAGACCAATCTCTCTGATGAATACAGATGCAAAAATCTTAAACAAAATTCTAGCAAATGGAATGCAACAATGTATTAAAAAGATTATTCATCATGACAAAGTGGGAATTCATCCCAGGAGCACAAGGATGGTTCAAAATATGCAAATCCATCAATGTGATACATCACATAAAATAAATAACAAAAATCATATGATTATATCAATTGATGCTGAAAAAATGTTTGACAAGATACAATGTCCATTTATAATTAAAACACTTAATAAAATAGGAATAGAAGGAAAATACCTTAACATAATAAGGGCCATATATGACAAGCCCTCAGCTAACCTCATAATTAACGGTGATAAACTGAAACCCTTTGCTCTACGTTCAGGAACATGACAGGGCTGTCACCTATCACCTCTGCATTTCAACATACTGTTGGAAGTCATCGCCATAGCAATCAGGCAAGAGAAAGAAATAAAAGACATCCAAATTGGGAATGAAGAAGTTAAATTATCACTCTTTGCAGATGACATGATGCTATATATAGAAAACCCGAAAGACTCCACCAAAAAGCTATTAGAAACAATCAACGAATACAGTAAAGTTGCCGGCTACAAAATCAACGTATGAAAGTCCATTGCATTCTTATATACTAACAATGAAATCTCAGAAAAAGAAATAAAAAGAAATTTATTTTGCAATTGCAACAAAAAGAATAAAACACCTATGAATAAACTTAACCAAGGATGTGAAAAGACCTATATGCTGAAAACTATAAGACATTTTTAAAAGAAATTGAAGAAGGCACAAGAAATGGAAAGACATCTTTTGCTCATGGATTGGAAGAATCAACATAGTTTAAAACTTCATATTACCCAAAGCAATATACAGATTTAATGCAAGCCCTATTAAAGTCCTATTGGCATTTTTTAAAGAAATAGAACAAAAAAATCATCAGATTTCTATGGAATCACAAAAGACCCTGAATAGCCAAAGTAATTCTAAGAAAGAAGAACAGTGCTGGAGCTTTCACACTCCCTGACTTCAGCTTGTACTACAAAGCAACAATTATCAAAACAGCATGGTATTGGCAGAAAAACAGACACATAGACCAATGGAATAGAATTGGGAATGCAGAAATAAAACCACATAAATATGAACAGACAATTTTTGACAAAGAAGCAAAAAACATACAATGGAGAAAAGACAGCCTCTGCAATAAATGGTGCTGGAAGTATTGCAAAGCCACATACAAAAGAATGAAACTGAACTGCTATCTGTCACCATGTACCAAAATTAATTCAAAATGGATCAAAGACTTAAGCATAAGTCCTGACACAATAAACTACATAGAAGAAAACATAGGTCCTAAACTTATGGACCTTGGGTTCAAAGAGCATTTTGTGAATTTGACACAAAAGGCAAGGGAAGTAAAAACTAAAATAAATGAATGGGACTGTATCAAACTTAAAAGCTTCTGCACAGCTAAAGAAACCATCGACAAAATAAAGAGGCAACCAAATGCATGGGAGAAGATTTTTACAAACAGCGCCTCCGATAAGGGGCTAATATCCAAAATATTCAAGGATATAATGCAACTCAACAACGAAAAAATAAACAACACAATTGAAAAATTGGCAGAGGGCCTGAAGAGACATTTCTCCAAAGAGGACATACAAATGGCAAATAGGCATATGAAAAAATGCTCAACATCACTAATCATCAGAGAAATGCAAATAAAAACCACAATGAGATATCACCTCACCCCAGTTAGAGTGGCTGTCATCAACAAGACAAATAGTAACAAGTGTTGGAGAGGCTGTGGAGAAAAAGGAACCCTCATAAACTGTTGGTGGGAATGCAGAGTGGTGCAGCCATTATGGAAGAGAGTGTGGAGGTGCCTCAAAAAATTATGAATAGAATTACCATATGACCCAGCAATCCCTCTCCTGGGCATCTACGCAAAAAATCTGAAAACATTTATCCAGAAAGACATGTGTCCTCCAATGTTCATTGCATTTATATTTCCGGTGGCCAAGAGATGGAAACAAACAAAATGTCCTTTGCTAAATGAATGGATAAAGAATTTGTGGTATATATACACAATGGAGTTCCATTCAGCAGTGAGAAAGATGAAATAGTATCATTTGTGACAACATGTATGGATCTTGAGATTATAGTGCTAACTGAAATAAGTCATACAGAAAAAGTAGTGAACCATATGATTTCACTGATATTTGGTATATGAAATTGAAAACAGCAAAAGAACAAGACAACCAAATGAAGGAACAAAAACTCATAGACACAGACAATAGTTTAGGGGTTACCAGAGGGTAAGAGGGGGCTCTAGAAGAAGGTAAATGGGGTCTAATATATCATGATGGAAAGAGAACTGACTCTGGGTGGTCTACACACAATGTGAGATATGGATAATGTATTACAGAATTGTACACCTGAAATCTATGTAACTTTAGTAACAATTGTCATCGCAATAAACTTTAATTGAAAAGAAAAGCTTGGATAAAATAATGTTAGAACTTGTTTTAATGCCTAGGTATTCACAGACAGACAATTCAGGGATCCTGTTAACTGAATAGATGATGTAGACTGGAAAACACAAGTATGTTCTAAAAGTGCACAGATAATTTCAGTAGTAACAGAGGCAAAAAAGTAATCCTTTAAGAGAATGCAAAGATGTTGAAGCTAACAGAAGTATGGTCTCCATTGTCTTGGGGGCCATCTAATAAAAAATCATCCACTGATTTTAGGAATGTTCACTTTATAATAAGCCCCTTAAGTAGAAACAGTAATCTCCCTGATGATGGTTGCTGCAAACTCCAATACAGGCAGCCCCTCTTTAGCGTATGGAGCCATCTCTTTCTCCATCAGTCCTTATTCAAACACTACCTTCAGGGACAAAAGCAAGACTGACAATGCTAGTGGTGACTCAGGCTGTTGGTTTCAATTCAGTCAATGTTTACTCTGTGTTCCCATGTGTCAGACACTATGCTAGGAGCTGTGGATAGACAGATTGAATGAGACATAGGCCCTGTGTTATGAATGACACATAGTCCTAGACCTTAGGGGGTGGCTGGGGTCAGAAGTGGGGAAAAAAAACTAAACAGACTATTACCCAGACTGTTATAGAAACCCAGAAACATGCTACCTAACTCAGTGAAGGGATCCAAATCTAGCCACCTCACCCAGACCTATACTGCAAGCTCATAGCAGGGCCTTCAGGGGTTTGTGGAGGCCTCTAATTTTAATAACAGCTCCTATTCTTTGAGCACTTACTATGTACCAAGCATTGTGCTAAGTGCTTTACATATTTCATCTCACTTAGTCCTTTGAGGAAAATACTCTTGTTATTGCCATTTTTAAGATGAGATGACTAAGTCACAGAGAAAAAGTGACTTCCCCAAAGTCAGAGATGATAAGCAGAGGAACAAGGATTTGTATCCAGGTCTGTCTGACTCCAGAGACTGGCTTGAGGATTCTTTGGAAAAGCTGTAAATCTGAGCATAACATAGATCTTTCCGCCAGTTAATTTTAGAATATTTATACTTTCTACTGATTTAAATTATGGGCTTCTAATCATGACTCAGAAAGGGCCTCTTAATACATTATTAAATTGCTCCGCACTACAGGGGCTCCTGGTACACATTTTACGTATCTCCCGTTCTTTCCCTAGGTTCAAGCTCTCTTTTGTATTCCCTTTTCGGAGATGTTATAGCTGTATGCTGAAGTTTTGAGGGGTATGTTAAGTGATTTGTTTCCCTCTAGAACTTAAATGGTGTTTCATTCTAGTGTTCAGTTGAGCTTTCTTTTGTTCACCAAGTTCTATTCCCTTATAGTTTCACAGGAGGAAATACCAGTCTTTACCCAAGAAAGCCAAGAGGATTGAGGAATATTTGCTTATGTTTCCAGATAAGTAGAAAACAGTCAGCAAAATATACACCAGCTCTGACAATAAAACCACCAGAAGCACAGACCTCCCTCCCACTCCCCTTTCTTGAAGAAAAAAATAAAAAGGCGAGCACTATCTATGCTCTTCTCAGATTGTAAAAGAGCCCAAATTATAGCAGGAAAACTGACCTTTCTAGACTTTTTTCTGAATGACTTCCCCATTCTGGTCATTTCCAAATAGGACTATTTATGTGACTTAGAGTTTGAATACTTCTGCTTCCTTTTTACCCCGGGCTGATAGAAGAAAAAGGAAAGAGATTTATAGGCTTTTGTTTGAACCTCTCAACATCATGCCCTTACTGGGTAGTTATCCAGTTAGAAAGCTTGGGAAACATTTCTTGTGGTCAGACATGAGTGAGCACTTGGGTGTGCTTAGCTGGCCCTGAGGATGCTGTGAGTGCTGAACTTGGAGAAACAGGATGCTTTCAAATATTAAGCTCCATGGTGCCCATGCTGCTAATAAATTTCCCATCCTCCAAAGCAGGAAGGAAATAAGCTGAGATTATTTTTGCCACCTTGCTCACCTCCCCAACATTCACTTCTCTTGTCCATCACACTCATTTCCTCATTACTTGTCCTTCAGCTTCATCCAAGTAGTCCAAAGTCTGTCAGTTCTAAAGCGTCAGTTTCTACTTCTGCTAGGAAAGTCAACCCAACATAGCTTTATGTAAACCCCTCAAGGATTCCAGCTATACTTCCCCG
This sequence comes from Rhinolophus hipposideros, assembly GCF_964194185.1. Taxonomy (NCBI): domain Eukaryota; kingdom Metazoa; phylum Chordata; class Mammalia; order Chiroptera; family Rhinolophidae; genus Rhinolophus; species Rhinolophus hipposideros. The sequence continues at coordinate 36,005,189 of NC_138046.1, forward strand.
TCTGACCTGCTGGACCAGTCCTTGTACTTCACTCTAACCATGAACTGGTCTCTTTCCTGTCCATTTGGTGAATTGCCAAATTTAGCTTAAAACAAAAGTCTCAGCCTATGCAAAATGTAAGCACCTCTGTTTATGCTCTTTAGTCAATCACATGAGGGTACACACTAGGTTTCATCATAGCCATGAAAAATGACCCATTATAAATCAGGCCCATTTAATGAAAGGCTTGCTTTAATCCTGGGAGAGGCGGTATATGGCACAGGTTGCTGAGAGATTTAAAAGGTGTGGTTGCTGCCACTTAACTTTTTCTCTTTATTTTCCCTCTCCTGCTAAGATTTTCCTTTCTCCTCCTCCTTTTTCTGGTTTCTGATTCCCAAATCTCCCTTCTTCCTCTTCCATTTAGCGAGATGGAGAAGATCTCCAGCTCTCCTGGCTTTGCTTTCTGGGGCAGAAACAGATGGGGAATGAAAATAACCAGGAGATCCTGGATTTTCCCCTAGGGACACAACATCTCTTGCTGGTAAACTTTATCACCTGGCCAGGGCTCTTTTGGGAGTCACTGTATCACAGTGACAGAAGTGCACATTGGTTTTGAAGAGTGTAGGTCAGCCATCAGGCAGACAGGGAGCAGGCTAAGATGGCAGAGGAAAAAAGCCAGGTGTGTCCTAAAAAGGTGGTGCTCCTCTTATAGTGCCATCAGCCTGTACGTTACCCCAGCCTCTAAGAAGCAGCTCAGGAAGCTCAAGCTGACGAGGCCCAGCAATAGGCTCTTTAGATGGTTTTCATGCTTTGTGGTGCACAAGGATTCAAGGCTCTGTTCTTCGGAGCTGCCTCTTCCATTAGTAAAGTCGACTCTCAGGCAGGAATCAAAATGCACCAGGCCAGCTCTCCAGATGCAACAAAGCCAGATCTTTCCCAAGGTGCCTACCTGTTGCTAGGAAACTACTCACAGGTACTGTGGGCCTTCCCCCCCCACACACATACCCCAAACCCAAACCCCAAGGGTGTGTGAACTGCAGCCAGTGAGCTCCCTAGCTGTGCCAGGAGCCCTTTGATTTTATCCTGAAGACTCACAGCATCCTTAAAGAGAAGTGAGAATCATCCTACCTCCTTTCCCCCAAAACTTCCCAAACATGCAACTGAGAAGTGAAAACTGAAGGCCGTTACACCACCATCTCCTTTTATTACCAAAGTGTATAACTGCCCCCCACAGCAGCGGCTGCCCACAGAAGCCTTTAAATGCCTCTCAGGACAGACCTGCCTTTAGTTGCACTGGAGGCACCTCTCCCCTACCTTCTGTGGCTGGGACACCTGAAACCAGCCTCCCGACACTCGCCATCCTGGAGAGGGGTTTAGAAGGGCAGAGGATCACACCCCCGGCACAGAAATCTTGTCCTTGGTGGGTTTTCGCTCTCCTCTCTGGTTAAGACAATGATGTTCTTAGTTGAAGAAAGCAACTAAGTAGGTATTCAATAAATGTTGAATGAGTGACTATGAGGGAGGGAGAGAAGAGGAAATAGAGACTTCTGGGACATGGAGTTGAAAACTAGGAAATCACAATACTGATGTCTTTAAGAATGCATATCTTCTTGGAGGGAGGAGAAAACCTGAGATTTTAGAGAGGAATCTGTCTTGTTTCAAGTCCACTGCCTCAAGATGTTTTGCCTTGAACGGCTCTGCAGCTTCTATGACCCTGTCATTCCTTCACTTGGGGTAAAATGAGTGGAGTGGGAGGAGGAGGAGGGGGGATGGAGGCAGCTATAATCTCTTCTCAGTCCTAACATTTTGTGGTAAGGGACAGATATTTCAATACCTCAAGTAAGACCTAGAAATCTGGACATACCATTCTAAGGAGTGCAGTGGTCAGGACTGGGGATAAGGATAATCGGCCACTGATCTCAGGCTTCAGGAACCTCATGTCAAGCCCGACTCTAGATTGCTGGAAAATGACATAATCTACTCAGACTCTGGCCAACAGAACAAAGTAAGGCATGACCTCCCCAGCACTTGAACTCTTGAGAAATTTTGGTGTAAGTGGGTCTTTTTTTTTTAATATACTAGTTCCTTCTAGATTTGACACACAACAGAAAACTACAGTTGCCCAGCCCTGTTTGTTGGCTTATGTTTACTTTTCCTGAGAGCCTAAAACTAGCCCCTTGCTTCTTGTCTCTTGCCATCCCTGTAGCCCCCTCCAGGCTTCAGGCCTCAGCCATGTCCCACTACTGGAGCAAGGCAACAGTCCCACAAGGTGTAACCGTACTTTTGAAAACAGATTTTATTTTTTAAAAATGTACTAATTTTATCTCATATACTCCTGAAGTTATAGTCATTCATTCAACATTTATTGAGTATGTAGATCAAAAATAGATGCCCACGGCAATCCTCCCCTGCCCCAGCAGGGAAACTTCCTGAGGGGCCAGCCCCAGGCCCCTACAGAGAATTCAAACCTTGGGGCGACTCGGTTTGTTCATCCACAACAAAACTTTGTCCTGTCTCAAGTCTCCTCCGAGCAACCCCCGGCAGTGCAGGACTGGACCTCAGTCCCTCCTCCAAATCAATATTAACTCCTGACATGGGACCTCAGATACTACCTACGGGTGTCACCGGACCCCTACCACCAAACACTTTTGGTCTAATAATCGGAAGAGGCAGTTCGAGCCTACAAGGCCTATATATTTACCCTGGTGTTATAGATAATGATTTTACAGGAGAAATACAGATTGTAGCCTCTTCCACTTCCTCTCTCATTTCTATACAACCAGGACAGAGAATAGCTCAACTACTCCTTCTCCCACTCCAGACCACCCATAAATCTGCCAGCAATGAGCCTAGAAACAAAAAGAATTTTGGATCCTCAGATGCTTATTGGATTCAAAATCTCTCCCCCAATAAGCCCATGCTAGATTTAAAACTTGATGGAAAAACCTTTAAAGGCCTTATTGACACTGGTGCTGATGCAACCATTATTAGACAAGAAAACTGGCCACTTTCTTGGCCCCTTTCTGACACACTTACTCACCTACAAGGCATAGGACAGACAACTAACCCCAAACAAAGTGCCAAGTTCCTAACATGGCTAGATAAAGAAAATAACTCTGGCACAGTACAACCTTACGTTGTACCCAACCTCCCAGTAAATCTGTGGGGCCGTGACATATTATCCCAAATGGGAGTAATCATGTTCAGCCCCAATCCCAAGATAACCACCCAGATGTTAAAACAAGTTTTTTTCCCAGGTCAGGGATTAGGAAAACAAGGACAGGGAATTAAAAAACCCCTGTCTACTGCCCAGCGCCCACCTCGATTAGGCTTAGAACATTTTCACTAGTGGCCTCTGACCAACCTGCACCCCATGCTGACCCTATATCCTGGAAAGACAACTCGCCCATATGGGTGGATCAGTGGCCACTAAGTTCAGAAAAACTAAATGCTGCCAATCAGTTAGTGCAGGAACAATTGGCGGCAGGGCATCTAGAGCCCAGTAACTCCCCCTGGAACACACCTATCTTTGTCATAAAAAAGAAATCTGGAAATTGGAGACTTCTCCAAGACCTTAGGGAAGTCAATAAAACAATGATAATTATGGGTGCCCTTCAACCAGGCCTACCCACCCCTGTAGCTATTCCCTCGGGATCCTTAAAAATCATTATTGACCTCAAAGACTGCTTCTTCACTATCCCTCTACACCCTCAAGATCGACAACGTTTTGCTTTCAGCATACCTGTAACTAATTTCCAAGGGCCTATGCAGAGATTTCAGTGGAAGGTCTTACCTCAGGGCATGGCCAACAGCCTGACACTCTGTCAAAAATTTGTTGCTCTGGCCATCAATCCCATTCGAACTCAGTGGCCCTCTCTTTATATTATTCATTATATGGATGATATCTTAATAGCTGGCAAGAATGGGTCTGACCTCCTTTTATGCTGTGACGCCCTTGTCAATAGCCTACAAAACAAAGGATTACAAATAGCTCCCAATAAAATTCAGTTAAAAGATCCCTACACCTATCTTGGTTTTGAACTCCAGGGTAAATATATTAAAACTCAAAAAATTCAACTCAAAACCACCCATTTAAACTCTTTAAACGATTTCCAAAAATTATTAGGTGATATAAATTTGATCCGTCCATACTTAAAACTTACGACAGGAGAACTAAAACCTCTCTTTGATATATTACAAGGAGACTCAAACCCAACCTCCCCACGCAAGCTAACTAAGGAAGGTCTGCTTGCGATAAAAAGAGTAGAAGAGGCCATCAGTCAACAATTTATCACCTTTATCGACTACACTCAGCCCCTTAAGTTTATCATCTGTGCCACGCCACACACACCCACCGGTGTCTTTTGGCAAACAGCACCTTTGATGTGGTCGCATCTCCCTGCCTCCCCCGAAAAAACTATAACTACAGAGGTTATTTTTAGAAGCCTCTCCTTTACAAATTGCTCCTCCTTCATTAATGTATTCTCCTATGCGTGTACCCAATGGATCAATATATATCTGTGAAAATAATTATGCCTACACCTATTTACCACAAAACTGGACAGGAGTTTGTGCCCTTGGCTCCCTCCTCCCAGATGTATCCATCATTCCAGGAGATGAGCCAGTCCCTAAAAAAAAAAAAAAAAAAAAAAAAAAAACATTTATTGAGTACCTACTACTTGCAAAACTCTGTTCTGAGTCCTGGGGGATACAGCAATGAACAAAACAGGCCAACTCTCCTTGAGCAGGAAAATCATTAGGGTCAAAGGTAGGTAGGTATATGTGGACCAGGGAAAGAGAAGTGGCAAATGACTGCTAACATGCCAATTCACTGGGTATGTCTTAAATCCAAATCTGCTCCCTTCCCAAACACCATCAGTTAGACAACACAAAGTAAAATTGAATCCTCAGTGTCTCTACAACCTGACAGATTGCTCTTCCTATCATTGGCATTCCCACCTCCATGCCTTTGTTCTTCTTCCTTCTCCAATCTGCCCTGCCCTTGGAGGTGGTGGGCTTCAGTTAAGATGAAATCAAAATTGTTGGACTTAAAGAGTACAGATCCAAGAAAGCACTTAACCTTTCTAACCTTAGTTTTTGTTTTGTTTCTGAGATGGGCTCTGTGATATATTCTTGTAGCAAATACTTTCCCAGGTACTAGTAACTTAACCTCAAATGTTCTCAAGTCCCCAACTACCTTTTCGAAGACTAGTTGAGATACTGTTGCCATAGCTCAGGAAGAGGTATTCATGGCTTGAGTTGTAAACATGGAAAAGGGGTTCAAATTGAGGGGTAGAAGGAGCACAAGATATCTCTTCAGGATCTTCACTGTCCAAGTGACTGAAAGTGGGACCAGCTCAGTGTCATGCCCCTCATTAACTTTGTGGTTTCTTTGTTGTTCCAAACAGAAACAAACTTGGCCCCTATTGATTTTTAAATAACAACTGACTTTGGGGAATTGCAACTTCACTGCCTAAACTGATGTTTTATTTTCATTACACAGCATTCTGGTGTCTTTCCATCCTCCCCTCCCTCTGGACTTTCTGAGGAACCCCAATCTGCCTCTCCTTCACCCAGCTACACGTGGTCCTCCAGCGCACCACCCCGTTACTCTCCACCTTATTACCCACCCTTTGAAAAGCCACCACCTTACAGCCCCTAAAGCGGAATGCTTGCCAGCTACTGGGATTATTGTGGCTTTCATATCTGCTTTAGTGAAGTGTATAGGGTACACAATTTAAAGTGTCATTCTTATGTATAGTTTCAAGTTTTAAAACAGCCTGCCAGGCAGGCTAGGGAAAGACAGGAAAGCAGCTTATTCGTTATCAGCGCGGAGCAGGAGTGGGTAGGCTGAACCCAGGACTTCCCAAGAAGGGAAGACACACAATCTAAGGCTAGGGAGCCAGCTCAGCAAGAATCCTGTCATGTTTGGACGTGCATTACCCCATGACTCTGCCTCTGTAGTCAGCAGAAGCGTGGTTTCCATGTTTCATTTTGTGTAAATAAGAATACTGTCCTCGGGCCCTTGGCAGATTGCCACTCTAGTACCACGGTTGAAGTACCTGGCTTTTAAGCCCTATCTTTCCCTACCATTGAGGTCAGTTCCTAAGAAAAGTTTCCCAGATGATGGGGCTACACAGTAGTTCCAATACAGACAGTCCTGGCGAAGATTTTGTTTGCTTGTGTCTGGACCTTAAAAAAAGCTGCCTATCTCTTACTCCTTTCTTCTCTATATTGTAAAAATGGCTGTCGTGAGCATTCAGCTCAGCTTTTGTTAATGGTACCTCCCAAAAGGAAAAGTGCAATATTCCCTCAAGTAGTGGGGAAAAGGATTGTATTTCAGAAGCACTGAAATACACAGAGCAACATGAGATGTTTTAAATAGATGTTACACATGTGATAACTTAGGAGACAGTGGTTCTGCTACATGTTGCAGTATTGTAAAATACTGCAAAATATATTTGCTGCAGGAGACATAAATCTTATGGTTAAAATTCAGAGTTAAAAATGATAGATTAGGTTCTTGGGTCATGAAATGAATTGTTATTAATCTTTGTGACTATTTAATCCTTAAATATTGTGCTTCAACTCTAGCAAACCACACGTATCCTGCACCCTATCCCAAAAGAATCATCTGTATTTTAATGTTACTATTCTTACCGGTCCCTTTTTCTGTTGAGACCAATCATGACAGCTTTCAAGATCATGGAAAGTGTTTCAATGCCGCTTTAAGTCTGCAAAACCTCAAATGTAGCCAACTTGACAAATTCTTAAGTGTTACTGTAGATTTAAAATGCATCTGGCACATTGTGGTAGGTATCTGTACAATTCTTTTAATTATACATAGCTTTAAACCATCAACCTGATGGATTTAATACTTTGGCACCCATGCCTTCACTTCAAAATGAACACTTTCGTTGTGATCTTATGCTAACCTGAGAAATGACTGATTTAAAGGAAGATGAATAATCCTACACTTGTATAATGTAAAAATACAGGAGAGTACCTAAAGACAGTCATGCAACCACAGAACACGTACTGGAAAATTTTCCAGCCAATTTTGCTACCTCCCAACTTGATGGATTAGAAGCAGCAGGCAAATGCTGGTGCTCCCATCTACCTTGTAGACACCCAGCCATCAAGAATTATCAAGGCACAAGTGCACTCGTGGTTCACAGTAAATGTTTGCAAAACATTCAGTTTAGCTTTCAGCATCATGAATGATGCCTCATCCAGATTTCAGAGCCGAAAAACTATAATCCTTTTGTTATATAAAATTACTGTTATTTTCTACAGTTCTGAGATTAAAATTCTATTGGATTTCAAAAAGGGAATAATAACCAATTGACTTACAACACAAATATCAACTTGTAATACTCAGTGATTCTTTCTGCTGTTTACACTTGACCTTTTGCTTTAGTGAATGTGTATGAGTATTTTTAAAAGGCACCATTACAGTATATCCTACATTTATTACATTTCTTAGTATTAAGGTTCTGACTCATTTTTGTTTTTCTTACTTTACAAAATAACTTGAAACAGTATAGATTTTGCAACTTAATTTGAGCTTTTTTATTACATTGAATTATATAAAGTGCATGTTACCTCAGAAAAAATATTATTTGCTGCTTTACTCTTTTGCAAAACATTTGCTGTAATGAAGGAATTTGTATTTCCAATATGTACCCTGACTGCATTTTGTAATATTTACTGCTTTGTTCCTATTTCTGCTCTAAAGTATTGAACTGGGCATGAAACATTAAAATATTAATCCAGGACCTGTATAAACTGGATGTTGCTTTAAATCTGTATCACTGCCACGCTGGAAACCCAGACCGCTTTTGTGATGTTTCAAATTAATAAAACTATCCTATTCGTTATCCACTTACATGCATCTTCATGGAATCTACGAAAAGTGTCACAAAGTCTCTAAAGCGACTGACAGCAGCTGACTCCCTTTTGACTATTATGGTTCAAGATAGATTGGGCATGTGAATAACCAACATATAAAACCTAAAGGGAAATTTTGTCATGCTGCCATCAGAAATATAGCTCCAATCTCCTGCTACAAAATTGAAAAACAAAAGAATATTAAGTCTATATAATTTCTGAAAGACAATCTTGTAAAAGATGCACTCAAAAATCAGAATTAAAAATTTTATTTTTGCCGTAAGAAGCTCTACGAACTAGTATCAGGTAACAGTTAATGATAAGTAGAACTTAAAGTCATGATAGGGAAGATTGTACAAGTATGAATATTACAGTATTGGGTGGAAATGAACAAGGTTTCATATGATTGACAGAGGTGAGGAAGTCAATACTGTCGAATTAGCAATTATTTCTTTAGAATATGCAAGCCTTGACCATACAAAATACCTTGATCATTTTTACCATGTTTTATCTTTTTGGTACAATGGGGGGAAATGCAGCATCAATTCCTCATAGTAATTGTATGTGAGGGATCATTACTACAAAAATGATAATTATTTAAAATATATTTTAAAGTGAATCTTCCAAGATTGCTATGGCATTTTAAAATCTTTGCTTAGTTTGAGCATTTTCACTGTCATCTCTTTTAACAAACTGCTATTTCAAACAGTTCCTATCCAGAATATTTACAGGTAATTTATCACAGGGGCAAATCTAAAGCCAACCTGACAGAAAAAAAATGAAGTTTAATAGCCAGCAAGCTAAGTATAAAATAAGAAAACCCCATCATAAGTTTTAAGCAGCACCTTGCTGCAGATTTCCAACCCAATAAATACTGGTAGTGAAGGGATTTAGCCCCCAAGGAGTATTCCACATGAATTCCAAACTCTGGATGAAGAAACTTTTAAAAAACTGAAGACCCTGACATACATGCAAGTATGAGTCTTCTGGCAAAAAACACAATTTAATTTTCCAGTTATTCTCCTTAAAAAAACTCCAGAAGATACCTTCAGTAGGCACAGTTTAAATTTCATACTCAGAATTTACATAGAGCACAGCGGCAGCACAAAATTATATCCATATTACTCAGAATGGATAGTTTTCCATTATAGAATTAATTTCTGGTTTGTTCTAATAGCCTTGTAGAAACTACCAAGTTTTATGACAACAAACTAATTTACCTAGCAGGTAATTCTGAAAGGTCTGGAAGCTCTGCTGGCATCAGTATCATTCACACTTGTAGAAGTAATTATGTCTAACTGGTTGAAATCGCATTAATGAAACTCAAATTTCCACTGAAAATATTTCAGAATGCACCCTATAGCCAAAGAGTAATGTTATAAATATCTACACAGAAAGGAAACTGATATTGTGATTCCAGAGACCACAAGTCTTAAGTTATAAGGTAATTTAAAATTTTCCAAGGCTTAGTTTACAAAATGGTTTGTAGGTCTAGACTCACAGAACAAAAAACAGTTGCACATCATTCTTGTCCTCAGTAAGCAAAAGATTATTTTTCTTTCTCCTTGTATTACTGCAAATACTGATGCTTGATACCCTCAACTACCAACTAAGAAACACTGAAACCGTTATTTTCCAATCTAGCTTACCATCAGAATGATGTATACATGAGGAATTGCAATTAAAGCTTTAAGTTCAAAGTCAAGAAATAGACTATTTTTAAAAATACATAGTTAAGGAGAAAGAAAATATCTATGTTGAATTAAGAAATACTTAAGTAAGGTTACAAATGACTAACTATGCACAATCTTTTTCAGTATCTATTTTTTTCCTTTGCAAAAAGTCATTTACAGAAGTTCAACAAGTTAATCCTGTTGTAAATGCTAAGTTATATATTTGTTCCAACCTGCTTCCTTTTAGTACTAGCACTTCAGTAAGTTTTTACTTTATTTTCAAAATGTTTAAATATGTGTCATTTAAAAAAAGGAAGAAAGGTGGCATTTACTGTTCTCAAGATAAATGGAAATCAACAAGCCTATATTACATTCCATACAGTTTCTGATTGATACTATATTGTAGCAACTTGTAGATGGAATGGAACTTATTTTAGAAGGGGTAAAAACCTAAAAGGTCTTGCTGAAAGGAAAATACTAGATCACTGATTCAACTATTTCAAATGAAAACTTCCTATTAGAGATTCTAAGTAATATGAACATTTAAAAATATATGCCAGTAGCCTCCCACCCAAAATATGTAGGAGTCTCATTTATGGAATCTATCATGTATAAAGATTTATACAGAATTAAAGATTTATTTGGTGGCTTTCAGATTCAAAATTTGAAAAAAATTATTGGGAATATTTTTAACCCTAATGAGCAAAAAGGCAATCTCCTTTCCCTTACCCTCTGTATCATGTAAGAGCCAGAATTTTTTAAAAATGTGACAAAACTCTTCATCTCCTCCTGTACGCATTACAAAGATTAGTATTTTTGCTCACAGGTACCACATAACAAAGGTATATATACAGTAGTCCAGCCACCAAAGTTTTTTCCAAACTATGACATTATCAAGATTTAATTCTGATTAGCTAAAACTAATTAATTCTTCAGATGAGACTTGTCTGCGTGGCCAGTTTCATGGAGGAAGGCAGGAGGCTGCTATCCATTTGGACTAGAATACACAACCAAGCAGACTTATTCTGAAATTTTCCAGAACAACTTTAGAAGTTCTTGTTTACTTTTTATGCCATATACAAGACAATACACGTTTATAGTCTCAATATTAAGAAAATTGAGAATTCAGCAGTAAAGTGCTAACAGAAGGGGAAAGTTGAAAAATATACTAAGGTATGCTTAATAACTCCAGTTATTTTAAAAGACCATTCAGACTGCTTCAAATTCTATTCAGGAAACTATCTCTCCAAGCTTTTTTTTCTTTTTTTTTTCTTTTTTTTGTTTTTTGCCTCTTAAATCAGCTGAAAGCTAACTATATAAACAAATACTTAGTGGAGAACTTCTCAATCTCTACTCAAACTTTCAGAATAATTTGCTTCTAAAAATTATCAACAAATAATCCAACTAAACCACATTCAGATGATGTGGCAGATCAAATTAACTCATTTTCAACTTAATTTCTTTTATAGGTCTTCTGAAAGCCCTGCCCCTTAATCCAAACCAAAACTTTCTGGTATTTCAAAGTTCAGTAAGATTCTGGTATTATAAATTCAAACTCAGTACTGCCATCTGTTACATTCTGTTTAAAAATTGAATCATTTTCCTGCTGAATAAAAATATCTTCCCAGGTCATTGGCTTGTTCTGAGGAGTAGATGTGGTCCCTATTGGAGGTTCTTTCCCAGCATCAACCTTATACCCAATACTGTCATCCTTCATTACAGGCACAGTGCCTGACCTATCAGAAAGATAAGCATATTGTCTGATTTGTAAAGACCTGCATGGATGTAAACGATAAAGCTTTGATTCTCCAGAAGGATCTTGACTATGAACTGACTTTATGTGTGAAGACATAAACTGATAGTTGATGAAAGATTTGCCACAGGCCAAACATTGATACCTTCGTTCCCCTGTGTGATGAATTTCATGCTTTGTGCGATATTCTGCAAGAGGAAATACCTTCTCACAGTAACGGCAAGGATACTTCTTTTCCCAAGAATGAATGTTAAAATGTCTCCGCAAGCTTGTCAGACAGACATATGACCTTTTGCATACAATACAGATATAATAGACCCTTCCATCTACTATTAACTCATAGTGATCATCATGTTTTACTTTCATACGTTTGTTTGTTGTCTCACTGCTAGATGTTTTTGGAATCTCATTCTCAATTCTGGCATCCCCTTCATCAGGGTCATCTTTGACAGGGATCACTATGTCATAGGTATCCTCACCAATATTTGCATAAACCTTGCAACCAGTCGACAAGCCTTCAATTTCTGTAGCTGTATCTAAAGTAATGATCTTCTGACCTTCCATTAGATGTTTTGATTCTAAACCTGGATCATTAGTGTTTCTAGTAATTATATCTGAAATTTTTAAAGAATTGGAAAGTGGCTCTTGAAGAAGTGTAGGAATCTGCATCTTCTGTATCAGTGATCCATCAAAAGTGGTATTTTGGGGAATATCAGCCTGTGGGACCAAAGATGTATTACTGACGGCCGAATCTGGACTGGAACTAATAGTGTCATCATCATCATCTATAATTTCTTCCTCCTCCTCTTCATTGGACTTGTTTCCTGTTAAAACAGCACTATTTGGTGTCTGCTGCTGCTTCTGCACAAGTAAATTGATTGAAGGATTTGGAAGTGAAGGACTGACATTCGGTGATGTAGCAAGTGGTGTCTGATTTAACAAAATAATGTTAGGAGTCAGATGTGTTGGGGCTGAAGATCCTTGTGTTTGGCTCAGAGTTGCCTGATTCACAGCAGCAGGAAGTTTCTGAGTAGATGTGATATTTGTTAAAGGGGAAGAGTTATTGCTAGCACACGGTGCGACATTTGAAATAGCAACAGAGCCTGGGTTAGGCAGGACCTGTGCCACTGCACTAGTACTCGGCAAAGTCTCCTTTGCAGGCAGAATCTCAGAGCAGAAAATGACGTCATCATCATCATCATCTGAATCAGTAACAATGATCTTTTTTGTCTCATAATCTTCAGCAGATAAGGAAAAAGACTCTGTTATAATAGGCATTACAGTGGCCCCATTATCTTGGGTTTCATCTTTTGATTTTTGTATTTCAAGGTTCTTGTCACTAGAACCAGGAGGTAAGATTTCTGCATTACCATCCTGAGCTGTACCTGAGATGCTTTTAACCTGTGACAATGGGACACCAAGCTCTGCTATAAATTTAACTCCTAACAACTGACCTGATTTAATTAACTCGTCAAGTAAATCTGATCTAACACGAACAATTTTAGAACTATAGATATAATTGAGAATTTCTGCAAAGATCTCTGCTCTTATAAAGCTCAGTTCAACAACCTGCCCAGCAACCGAGAAGAGCTGGTGGAAGTAAGTACTAGAAGCAGAAAGAATATTCCTGTGGGCTCGGAATTTTCGGTCTTCCACAATAACAGTAACATCACAGAAGAGTCCATGGCCACGTTGTTCATTTAAGGAGTTCAGCAGACTGCCAGAATATTGAATGTCTGTAGCAGAAATCAATTTTCTACTCTCCATGCCTATAAGGGAAAGGGAGGAGGAGGGGATGAGAGAAGATTAGGAAAAACAAAAGTACTTTACCATTTAGAATTTTAGCTATTGCATCATTAAATTCAAGTTTTTGGCATAATTTTTTGGCTTTTATATAAATTGTTCATAGAGGCTGGGTTTTGGGCCATGTGTGAAACCTCATGACTTCCCCGAAAGAGACAAGCAAGTTTTAAATCGATCCACAGATGAGATTAATTTTCTTAGTTCCAATTTTGGGTTTTTCTCAAGAAGAGTTAAGAGTTAATTTTCAGCTGTGTTAACTTTTTAAAGAAAAATCTTCATCATGAACATATAAAAGTAATTCACCTGTAAACGAATGAAAATGTCAGAAAAGCTTAGTGTGTGCAATACAGAGTCAGAAATATATACTCTTCCTAAATTCTAACTTATCTTTAAGAGTATATTCAAAAGCTACTCCCTGCAGCCAATGAATCAGCATTTGTAAGCACTGACAATTATTACATCTAAACTTCCCATTATTTTTCTGTTCTTATTTAAATTGGGTTGACTCATCTGTATAAACAATTAAATACTTTTGTTACACACTCCTCTTTCTTTATCCCTTTCCCCCTTATCTCTCTACTGTTACAATCTCCAAAGGTAAAATGTTAAACAGAGTGCCAAATGAAGTCAACAGATGCTATTGTAAAAAAATAAGACAAAGGAAAATGAAAGTTTACCATTTCTTAATGCTTACATTTGCATGAAAACATTTTGTTGGGAAAAATTACGTCCATTGGTATGAGAACTTTTCTCACACCAAATTAATTGGTGAAAATGAAAACAAAAACTTATTGGAACAGAGCAGACATTACTCTAGGAAAAAACGGGGGGAGGGCAGGATGTCAGTAAATAGCATTGCCACTCCCAAAATATTTTTTTGCACTTCTCAGAGATATTCCCAGTAACAATGATGTTGAGTTGCCATATAGCTGGTAAGTACTACTTTTGGTAAGGAAACTACTTTTGGTAAGGAAATAAAATAAGAAATATTTTATTGCTAATATTCTTTCCCTTTAGTGTTAGCAAAATAATAGTACTACTGTTAGTGTGTAAGTTATATACACATGGAAAGCAGGGTGTCTCAACTATCTTCTCAATTTTTCAAAATTATAGCTTAAAAACAAAAAGTAGGTGAACAGTTTAGAGATCATCAAAAAAAGTCTACAAAATCTAGAGATTATTTAAAACATTATCTGTAACAAGACATTGCTTGTTAACAGTACTAAGGAATTCCAGGTTACCATAAAGGCATTCATCGAAAGGGTGACCTTTGGAGAGCAAGCCTGCAATCAGGGCTTCCAAAATATGGGGATTTCGACAGAAGTCACTTTTCAGTGGATAGATGTTTTTTTTAATACAATCCCACAATTTTTGCCATTTGCAAATGCTTTTTTTTCCAATAGAGGAATGCGTTAAATGGACGTGTCCCGGTGACACTGGGACTTGGTTTCATTTTGTTTAGGTTTCCTCCTCCTCCCCGTTAGGGTGGGCCCAGGAACAGCACAAATCGGTCTGAACCCACTCCAAGATTTGCAACCTGACTTTGGAAAAGCCATTCCACATCACTTCGAGAGAAATCCTTGACTGGGGGCAGGTGATGGTGCAAAAGCAAAAAACGCCAAACGCCATCAGCGAGGGATTGAAACAAACCGACACACGCGGCTCGCTGCAGCAGCTGAACCCCATCTTCCTTCCTCCACCCCTTCCTCCCCATTTGCACCCACCTGGTGGCAACCGGAGTTTTTAACCTCAATTCACGAGAAAAGGCAGCTTTTTGCAAATACAGATGGAGGTAGGTACAGCACCGTGAGGGCGGGGGTAATAAGCGAGCTGGGGAAAGTAGAAGGCGGCGACGAGGTGGGGGTGCTGGGAGGGGATGAGGCCGAGTAGGCGGCATTGTTATGCCCTGGGAAGGGGACGGAAGGGGAGGATGGGCCCGGCAGAAAAGCTCTAAATCAAAGTAGACACGAGGAAGAGAGAAAAAGAGGCACAAAAAGGCAGACAGAGGGGCCAGAAAAAAGCCAGTGGGTCTCTGTGGAGGGCTCCCCACGCTCCGGGCCTACCCAGGGCACCGGCAGCTCTCGGGCCCCTGACGGGGAAGGGGACCGCGCCGCGTCCCTCACGGTTCGTCCCCTCCTTCACTCCCAGGCCCACACAAAGAAAGGGCCGGAGCAGTGGAGCCTCGGACTCGGCCGCTTCCTGGTTCAAGTGAGAAGAACGCAGACACAGGCGCGGCCCATGGACCGAAGAAGCAGCGCGCCCCTCACCCCCTCCCGGGTCGTGGCGGGGTCCTCACCTGCTTCCCCGCGCCGCCGCTTCTCCTCGTCAGGCCGCGCCAAAGGGTAGGAGTCTTCCAACAACAAGAGGCCGGACTCCGCGGCGATTCGGCTCCTTCTTTAAACGTCGCTCCAGTGTTGGGCGACGTCGACGCGGCTGCCGCTTCCTGCCGCGACCGCTGCTACCGCTGCCCTGCGTCGCCGACAGAGGGCACAGCGCGGGGGCGAAGCGCTGAAGTCGAAGGCGCCCTCCTCTTCCGAGCGTACTTCGGGTCTTTCCGGAAGGACCCGAGCTGCAGGCTGGCCCCCTTCGGCGCCCCACTCGGCCTTCCGCTTCTTCCGTAAGGGGGCGGAGGAAGACTGGGAAGCTCTTGGAATGTTCGGCCCTTTCCGGAGGGCGAAAGGGTGGGAAAAGGGAAAGGGGGAGAGGGGGTAATGCCATCACAAGCGGTGGGGTGAAAGGGAAACTAGTCGCTTTCAACCAAATTCAGTGTAAGCATCTAAGGCATAAAAACTTTGTGAGACTATCCGGGTTTCATTTCTTCTACAAGTTTGAAACTGCTTTGTTAACTTATTTCTTAGATGATAAACCACTTTGAAATATAATCTGAATAAATAAAATCAAATACATTTTATCAACTCATAATTCAAATTCTAGGATAACAAGATAACAACTATAGTAACTATTTTAAAGAAATAAACTAGTTTCTGGAGAAGTACTATCTTCTTAATTGACTACTAAATGATGCAGTACTATGTTAATTCCTTCATTTCAACTATCTTTTATTGACCACCTGTTTGATCTATACCAAATCTTATGCTAGGTTCTATGGAATACAAAAATAAATAAGCCAAGGTCTCTACCTTTTCAAAGAGCTCAGTAGATAGGTACCCAAACATGGACAACAGTGTTTATACAAGGTATAAAACAGAACGGCATAGCAAACTGAATGTTAACATTTGAGCTGTATCTTGAAAAATGAATAATATTAACACTTGCATTGTTGAGTTGTTTTTTTAACAGCATTTCACGCTCAGAGGGCTTTAATGTCTGACACTGTGCAATAGTTGTTTAATGAATGAGTAAATGAGTTGTACGTAATATTTTTTTACGTAATTCACTTTTTTTACGGTAATTCACTTCCGACTGAGTACCACGATGAATGAAACAACAGGAACGGTGTTTGGAGAGCAAAATATTTTGCTTTAGGTTGGTTATTGATCATATTCAACTAGGGAACCAAAATAGTAGCTTTTTTTTCAACAATATAGGCCATTCACTACCTTCATTTCCTTTTTCTAAAAATATGTATAGGATAATATTGTATCAGTTTCCAAAAACTTGAATTTGCACCCATTTACCTGTGCTTCTTTCCTACAGAAATTTTACTGAAACTGTCCATCAGGATATTTCATAATAAAAATACATCTAACTACATCTAGTTTTCTTCAACATGAAATCTGACAAGGATGTCATCATCTGTCCATCCCCAATCTATTCTACAATCTCCTCAATAAACTGCCCTGTATTCCCAACACAGGGCGAAAACCGATCCAAAGTCATAACTCCAATGTAAAAACAACAAAAAAAGTAAAGCCATGTACTAAAACATCAAAGTGGTATAATACAGTTGTGTTTTCACATATAAATAAGAAATTCACAAGATATCCCTTAGTTTCTTCTCCAATATTTTATATTATGGGAAAATAAACTATGTGAGAATTATTGCTTCATTGCTTTTAAATTATGACAAAATTATGAAAGTTCTATTGTTCAATATAAGGACACTTCATGGGAAATAGGAATGTTCTGTTGTAAAAAAACTAAAGCAGATGGTAGTATTTTCCTGGCAACTGAGCAATTAGCAAAACTATTTACCAGGTTAATGAGTCATTTCTCCCCCAAAATTTAGTAGCAAAAAAATTTTTTTTAGGAAACAGGACAAAGTACATCTTGAAACTTTAGGGTCAATTTACCTTTCAGTATCTAAGTTGACTTAAACTAAAATGAGACTTAAATTACAGCATAGGGAATATAGTTAATAATATTGTGTTAATGATGTGTAGTGCCAGGTGGGTATTAGACTAATTGGGGAATTCACTTCCTAAATTATATAAATGTCTAACCACTATACTGTACACCTGAAACTAATATAAAAGAATATTGACTGTAAGTGAAATTGAAAATTAATTAATTAATTTTAAAAAATAAAATGAGACTTAACTGAAATACAGATCACAGTAGCAGTAGCTGCCACACTTGGTATCAAATATTTGTTGGTTACCTCTCAGTAAATTGGAAGATGCAATACAGTTTCTTTTGCAGCAGCATTAATGACACCAAGGCCACCCACAGGATTGCCTTGTCTTTGTCCCTTTCCTGAAAGGACATTAAAAGTGTGGAGCCCCAACTGAGGTATGATGAAAACCTGTTAATTCAAAGTTCGAGAAATCTTCTATTCCCTTCTGTCCATGGCCTTTACCCCGTAGCACAGCAAAAACTAAACAAAAAGTTAAAAATGTACCTACAATTAAAGGAAATCCAATGATCAGGAAAGGATTTTCTTTTCCTTGGTAGGAAAGCAGAGCAAACCAAGAAACCTGAGGAGCCATAATATTTGTCTTTGGGACAAGACCATTGGAAAGTTTCAGTAATGTTCTGTTTCTCAGCAAGTTATTTCACTTTTCGCTTTCTGTTCATCTGCGGGCTTAACCCCTATTTCAAACTCAATAGATTTTAAAGGGAAGAATCTATATCAAATGGATTTGGAGTTATGAATTATTTCACATTCTAGAAAGGTTTTGATTGGCTGATGATAGAATCAGTTCAGTTTTATAACCGCATGTCAGTGTTTGCTTGCCTTGTTTGAACTTGATTCTGAATTCCATGAAGGCAGCAACTGTCCTCTCCTATGTTAAAATGCCAACAATCTTATGAGTGCTTAATATATATTAATTGATGATGATAAAAGAGAAAAATGACATTCATTCAGTCCTAGAGTGCTACCTCTGAGTTATACTTAGCTTCACAGATTTAGTAAGGTCACTACACAAGTATAAGAAGAAACCATAGGAGGGTAGGTATAGTGGAAAAAACAAAGACTTGAGGAGCAGATGTTAGTGGTTTGGGATTCTGGTACTGCCACTTAATAGCTGTGTAAACTTGAGCCTGATTCTTCATCTGTAAAATAGGGATGATAATAATACTTTCTTACAGTTGTTTTCAGGATTAAATGAATTAACTACATGTAGTTTCAAACTGCTTACAGTTTCCAAAATATGATATGTTGTTTACTTCTTCCATCTCTGTACCTGGAACCCTCAACCTGGAATAACCATTGCTTTCCTTTCGTATCCGCTTTGCCTCTCCTGTTGTTTGACAAGTGCCTGGGCTTCCAGAAAGACACATTTCAAGCACTAACTTATTTGTGAAGCCTGTCTTAACCCAATAAATGGTAGATGAATATGGTTATTTAATGTTAAATGAATGAGTGTCTGGAACACGGTAAGTGCTAAATATACGTTTGCTTTTTCATCACTGTCCCCTTTCCTGCTTAACCCCAACAATTCTTTCTTTAAGTGACTTGTTTAATATTATTAATTCTCCTTTTCTTCTTAAATCCTTTCAAAGTCAATTGGATAGACATTATGTAACCCTCCTACTGGGAAAGAGGAGGTGGATAATTCTAACAATAATACAATCTACAGGAAAAAAGCAACAGGTAGCTTATTTCAAATATGAAAAAAAAAAGTAAGAGAACATACTACCCATAAGTCCTTTGTGAAAAATTACTTGGCAATATGAAATCAAATCAAATAAGAGATGAGTCAAAATAAAGAATTAAGAATGGACATTTTTGCAGTGAGCCAATCTATTTAAATGGATGAGTAATACCAAACAACAAGGTTGACTATGAATAAGTGACAGAATGAAACTACTATAAACCCTACCACAGTAAAAATTCATTCATTCATTAATTACATAATATTTAGTACCTATTCTGTGCCTCTCTGAAAATATGTATGAGAATGGAATGAACCAAGGGAAAGAGCCATTCAAACATCATGTTGCATTATTATTGTATGTGACATACTTATATGAAAACATTATTTGTTGTGTATCTGAAATTCAAATGTAAGTGGGTCTATGGTATTTTTTTCTGCTAAATCTGACAATACTAAAATGAACACAGTCAGCTGCTTAGGAAATACTTTGTGCCTTTTCTTCCCATCCCACTGAGATTTTTCTTTTAATTCAAGATAGGCTAAAACAATATGTACAGTTGACCCTTGAACAATGGATGGGGGATAGGGGCCCCAGACTCCCAGGCAGTTGAAAATCTCTGTATAAGTACATAATTTGATTTGACATATTCCTATATATTCTATATGTACATGTGTATGCACATACTTGTGCATATATTATGTATGCATACATATATACTATTCAAACTGAGTGCAAGTTGTTCCAAGATTTGTGCCTGAGAAGCCACAAGCCCAAAGAATACACCAGGTGGCTGAGTGTGAGACATAGGTTTATTGAGACTTACAGACCAGGGAGTGTCTCCAGTGGTGGCAGCCAGCCAGAGGGGTAGCGCTCCACACCCAGGCAGGGAAGAAGCGAGGTTATAGAGGTAAAGCAAAACAGAGCAGTCCATGGGAGAAATCATCTGGCAGGCCCTGCATGCCTGCTTTCATGTGCACGGTGTTCTGAGAAGCCAGGAGACCTTGACTGCTGGCCAGTGTACAGAACTGGCTGTCTGATAAGCAACATTCCCGTGGAGTGGGAAGACCTTGAGGGCCTGCTAGCTTATCTGCCTGTGGGCAGGTCCCACCGCCCCATCCCCCTACCCTGGGCAGTCATAGCTCTGGGATTCTTGTGGGTTAAAGATGTACATTGTAACCAGACACTGCAACAATAATATAGGCAAAGGAAAAACAATATCAGGCCCAGGAGGAAAGCAACAATACCCCAAAATGGGGTGGGTAGGGAAGACTAGGAGTGGACAAGGGAAACTAACCAATTAGAAAAGGGGTCACACATA
The DNA here is from genome assembly GCF_964194185.1 of Rhinolophus hipposideros. NCBI lineage: Eukaryota > Metazoa > Chordata > Mammalia > Chiroptera > Rhinolophidae > Rhinolophus > Rhinolophus hipposideros. The sequence goes on from NC_138046.1 coordinate 36,025,608, forward strand.
GGAAGCCCTGCTTTACTATGGGTCTGGGGTTCTGAATAGTTACATGGGGAGGGATTTTAAAGACAAAGGTTGGGGATATTACTAGTCCCTATTCTATACCAATACTCCCTCCATGGGGTTAAGATCCTCAACCACCGAGGCCTGGCTTGCCAGTGCCATGGCAAAGAGACCACATATATCCCCATGGGTAGGTCTTGTGGCACTGGCAAAAGGAGGTTGTTTTTGGTGCCTCACTGGGGCAGGAGACTGTGTGGTCCAGTCACTTAAATTTGGAGGGCTCAGCTGTCAGAAAAGCATACCAGCGGGGCCTTTCTCTTTGAGAGGAATAATTGATGGTCCTGAGGGCCTGGTGCAGCCAGGTGATGCCGTCTGCCTCATGATTTCCAGGTGGAGTATTTAACTTTGCATGAGCTGAAGCATGTTACACTGTGACAGTTTTCAGCTGTACTGCTGCCCATATATCTTGCACTAAGTCCTTGTCTCACAGTGGTCACTTTGTAACAATCCACTCATTTGCAGTCCAGATGGGGAGCCACAGAGTGAGGCCCTTGAAGATTGCCCTTGTCGATACACAAGGTGAGATCACTTGTTTCTGAGACAATCACCATCCATGCTGCTCATAGTTCTGCTCATAGTTCTGCATAGTTCTGCTCATAGGCTGCTTTGCACAATAGAGTTCTAGGTGGAGGGAAGGACATTAGAACATATTTAATTCAACTTTGTATATTCAGAGATATAAAAATTGAGGCCATGACTTTCAATAAAATAGTTGTGTGTTCATAATTACGAAAGCCTCTGATTCTTATTTATTCCTCTTCACACTCTCCTGATCCTCAGTGACATCTTGATGACAGTCCATCAGGTAGTTCATGGGTTATAACATCTGTGCCTACTCTGATAAGTTAATGCTTTGTCTCAAAATGATTTCCCCAAACTCATATTACATGAAAGAAATAACAAATTAAGCCATCTATACATTACCTCAAAGTTTATTATCTGCATTCGTTAAGACTTTAGCCACATGATAAAAGACAGACCCAGAAGGGACTGAATCCCAGAATCTCCTGGAGAGTTACATCTGGCCAGTGGGCCCTGAGCAGCCCGAGGGCCATGAGGACAGTGGAGTAGAAGTGAACAGACTGTAAGGACGTAATACATTTTCTTTTTTAAAAAATTAAAATTTATTGGGGGTGGCAGCGGTTCATAAAATTACAGAGGTTTCAAGTGTACAATTCTGTAATATATCATCTGTATATAACATTGTGTGTTCACCACCACGGGTCAGTTCTTCAATAACCATTTATTTGACCCCCTTTACCATTATTTTTGCCCTTCATAATTTTCCAATCGGTTCTAGGTTGTCTTACCCATTTGGAAATTATTTAATAATTCAACTACAATACACCAAACACAAATGATATAAAATATAAATGTACACCTGAATAATTTATCACAAAATGACCACAATGTAACGACAAGTTTGGTCAACAAATTGAAATTACCAGGAGCCAAAAGCTCTTCTCAAGTTGTTTTCTTTCTAAAGGTAAGCACTGTGGCATCTATCAATGCAGATCAGTGTTCTCCTGGTTTGGACTGTTGTTAATAGGAATAATCTGATAGATTTATTAATAGAATAAAATAGAGTACTCCATGGTATCTGGTTTATCTTGCTCATATTTTGTTTGTGAGTTTCATTCATGTTCTTGAGTGGAGCAATAGTTTATCTACTGTTTCTTCTCTGTAAGGTGTTCCAGCCTGGCAGTATTTCACACGTAATCTACTCTGATGTTGATGGATATCTGGGTTTTTGTAGCGCTTGACTATCACAAATGATGCTGTGTTGGATATTTCAGGCTCTGTTTCTTGGTTCACACGGCCCGGTTTCTGTTGAGTAGTTTGCTACTACTGTGCTCCTCTTTAATTTTCATTAATGAAGCCGAAATTTTTTCCAAAATAATTGCCCCAATTCATGTTCCTTTTCCAGCATTTCTCCAAATTTTTCTCAAATTTTGAAATTGTCTGTCTTTTAAAATTGAGTCAAGTCATCAAACTGGCGGGGTGAAGTGAGCCTCTGTAAATCTCCCCTGGAATTTACAACTAATCTAACAACAATAACTCCACAAAGCACTCACTGCACAGCAGACAAGCAAGACGAAGAGGCCACTAATGAATTCACCTAAAGGTGGGAGAATTGCCCTAGCAGGAGCGGGGGAAGAGAAGTGCGGTGACGGAGCTACAGGGGCGCAGGACACAGACCTAGCTCAGTGCTCTGAGCTTGCTGCATCCCGGAATTACCGCAGCTGCGGAAGAGGGAAGAACTCAGAATGCTAGGGCTCTGCTTATGGCCCACAAGGCTGAGGGGGCACCGTAACACAGCTGAACCCAACGCTCACGGCACAGACCTCGGAGAAAAGACGGAGGAAAGACGGCTGAAAATGGTGGTTTAAGCTCTCATTGCCGAGCAGAGAACAGAATCCTTAGGAACTGAGACTAGCTGCCCCATCCCTAACCTCCCAGAGCTCGCCCCGCCCCGACCTACCCGGTGCTAGAAGTGGAACAGTAGCAGTGTCAGATCAAAAGAACAGAATATTTGCAATTCTGAGAACTGTGGAACGCAGACACAGATTCACAGCTGAACTAGTTCCGGCAAAAGGGAGGGAGCTGTGGAAGCAGGACCAGCTGTAGTGGTGGTCACAGACTGCTGAAACACACGGGCTCTGAATCTGGTGCAGGACTTCAAAAGCTCTCTGCACACACACACGGACACCAAGCCCTGTGACCCAGGTGAACAATTAACAGAGGACACTCAGGTAATTCTCCCAATGTGTGAGAAGCTGGAAACGTGCAGAGAAAACATAGCATTACCGTGTGAGAGAAAAAAAAAGGCTGCAGTCGGAGAAATTAAACATTCTACCAACAAGTATTGGAAAACAAAAGAAAAACCTCTTCCTATCAACCTGTTACAGATGGCACTCCTGTAGATGTCTAGGAAGAGAAATAATAAATCAGTAATTGCCATGAATAACCAAGGTAACAAGACAGCTCAGAAAGAAAGTGAAATGTCTACAGAAAAGGAACTTAAAGATATGGAAATATGTGACTTAAATGACAGAGAATTCAAGATTGCAGTTCTGAAAAAACTCAACGAGATGCAACAAAACACAGAAAAACAATTTAATGAACTCAGAAACGCAATCAAAGAACAACATAAGCATTTTACAAAAGAGATTGAAATTTTAAAAGAGAACCAAATGGAATTTCTGGAGATTAAGAACTCAATAAAAGAAATCAAGAATGAAATAACCAGGTTAGGTAGTAGAGTTGACCAGACGGAGGAAAGAATCAGTGACATCAAAGATAGAAACCTGGAAATTACACAGATGAAAGAAGAAAGAGACTTGAGACTTAAAAGAAATGAAAGAACTCTACAAGAACTTTCTGACTCCATCAGAAAGAGCAATATAAGAATAATGGGCATACCAGAAGGAGTAGAAAGAGAGAAAGGAACAGACAATATATTCAAACAAATGGTTGATGAGAATTTCCCAAACTTATGGACAGAACTGGATCCCCGAATCCAAGAAGCAAATAGAACACCTAATTACCTCAACCCAAACAGGCCTTCTCCAAGCCACATTGTATTGAAGCTGTCTAAAATCAACTACAAAGAAAGAATCCTCAAGGCAGCCAGGGAAAAGAAGACGGTAACCTATAAAGGAAAGCACATTAGATTATCATCAGATTTTTCAGTAGAAACTCTACAAGCCAGGAAGGAGCGGAACCAAATACACGAACTATTGAAAGAGAGAAATTATGAGCGAAAAATAATATATCCAGCAAAGATCTCCTTTAGATATGAAGGAGGAAAAAAGACCTTTCCACACATCCAGAAGCTGAGGGAATTTTTTAATACATGACCTGCACTACAAGAAATACTAAAGGAGGCTATTCGACCACCATCAACAGGGACAATTGATGGCAACATAAAAAGGGGGAGAGTAAATGCCTGAACCGGAATGTGGAAATGGAGAAAGTAAGCGTGCTGAAGAAAACTGAATACTCTAAATATCAAACTTTCTTTTACATAATCTTAAGGGTAACCACTCAAGAAAAATCCATAAGTGAAATATATACTGCAATAAAAGAATAAACAGATGGAAACATCATAGAATACCACCACACAGAAATAATAGACAACAACAAAAAGGCAAAGAAACAATGGAGACAAGCTTTACCAGAAAACTAAAGATAGAATGACAGAAAATCCTCACGTATCAATAATCACCTTAAATGTGAATGGACTGAACTCACCAATAAAGAGACACAGAGTAGCAGATTGGATCAAAAAACTAAACCGAACCATATGCTGTCTCCAAGAGACACATCTCAGCTACAAGGACAAGCATAGACTCAAAGTGAAAGGGTGGGAACTGACACTCCAAGCAAATGGTACCCAGAGAAAATCAGGTGTAGCCATAATGATATCATATGAAACAGACTTCAGGGTGAAAAAGATAACAAGAGACAAAGATGGACATTTCATAATGGTAAAGGAGACTATACAACAAGAAGACATACAGTCATCAATATTTATGCCCCCAATCAGGGAGCACCAAAATATACCAAGCAACTACTAACAGAACTAAAGGGAGAAATTGACCAAAACACAATTATACTAGGGGACTTAAATACATCATTTACAGCTATGGATGGATCATCAAAACAGAAAATAAATAACAAAATAGCAGCCCTAAATGACACATTAGATGAAATGGACATAATTGTCATATATAGAGCACTTTATCCTAAAACATCAGATTATACATTCTTTTCTAGTGTACATGGAATATTCTCAAGGAGAGACCATATATTGTTACATAAAATCAGTCTCAGCAAATTTAAGAAGATTGAAATCATACCAAGAATATTCTCTGATCACAAGGCTTTGTAACTGGATATCAACTGCAAAAAGAAAACAGGAAAAAACACAAATACATGGAGATTAAACAACATACTTTTAAAGAACGACTGGGTTGAAGAAGAAATTAGAGGAGTGATCAAAAGATACATAGAAACAAATGACAAAGAAAATACATACTACCAAATTTTTTGGGATGCCACGAAAGCAGTTTTAAGAGGGAAATTTATATCACTACAGGCCTATCTCAAGAAACAAGAAAAATCCCAAATAAATAACCTCATGTTACACGTTAAAGAACTAGAAAAAGAAGAACAAGCGAAACCCAAGGTCAGCAGAAGAAAGGAGATAACAAAAATCAGAGCAGAACTAAATGAAATAGAGAACAAAAAGACAATAGAAAAGCTTAATGTGACAAAGAGCTGGTTCTTTGAAAAGATTAACAAAATTGACAAACCCTTGGCTAGACTCACTAAGATAAAAAGGGAGAAGACACTAATTAACAAAATCAGAAATGAAAAAGGGGATGTTATCACGACACCACAGAAATACAAAGGATCGTGCAAGAATACTATGAAGGACTATATGCCACCAAATTCAATAACCTAGAAGAAATGGAGAAGTTCTTAGAAACATATAGCCTTCCAAGGCTGAACCATGAAGAACTGGAAATTCTAAACAGACCAATTACCAGTAAAGAAATTGAATCAGTCATCCAAAACCATCCCAAAAGAAAAATTTCGGGACCAGATGGATTCACTAGTAAATTCTACCAAACCTTCGAACAGGAACTAATACCAATCCTATTCAAACTCTTCAAAAAATTGAAGAAGAGGCAGTCCTCTGTAACTCATTTTATGAGGCCAGCATTACCCTGATACCAAAACCTTGTAAAGACAACACACAAAAAAAAGAAAACTAGAGACCAATATCTCTGATGAATAGTGATGCAGAAATCCTAAACAACATCTTGCAAATCAAATACAACAATGCATTAAAAAGATTATTCATCACGACCAAGTGGGGTTCATCCCCGGGGCACAAGGATGGTTGAACATTCGCAAATCCATCAATGTGATACATCACATAAACAAAATAAAGGACAAAAATCATATGATTCTATCAATTGATGCAGAAAAAGCATTTGATAAAATACAACATCCATTTATGATTAAAACACTTAATAAAATTGGTATAGGACACGTCATCAAAATGGCGGCGTGAGGTGAACCTCTGTAAAGCTCCCCTGGAATTTACAACTAATCGGACAACAATAATTCCACAAAGGACTCCCTGCACAGCAGACAGGCAAGACGAAGGGGCCCTCTACTAAATTCACCTCCAGGTGGGCGAATTGCGTGAGCGGGGGAGGAGGGAAGGGAGAAGTGCGGGGACGGAGCCGAGCGGGCGCAGTATGCAGACCCAGCTCAGTGCTCCGAGATCGCTGCATCCCTGAACTACCATAGCTGCGGGAGAGGGAAGAAATCAGACTACTAAGGTTCAGCTTACAGCCGACAGGTCTGAGGGGGCAGCATATAACACAGCTGAACCCAACGCTCCCGGCAGACACCTCAGAGCAAAGACTGAGGGAAGAAGGCTGAAAACTGTGGTTTAAGCCCTCACTGCCAAGCGGAGAATGGAAGCCTTAGACACTGAGACTAGCTGCCCCCTCCCTACCCTCCCCGAGCTCACCCAACCCCCAACTGAACGGTGCTAGAAGCGATAAAGTAGCAGTACCAGATCAAAAGGACAGGATATTTGCTGTTCTGAGAACTGTGGACCGCAGACACAGATTCGCAGCCCAACTAATTCCAGGAAAGGGGAGGGAGCTGTGGAAGCAGGAGCAGCTGTGGTGGTGGTCACCGCCATTGCTCTGGGCCACCTCCCACAACTTACGCCACCCCTGGACCCACCTATCTGGGTGACACCATGCAGGAGTAAACAGAACTGTTAAAACATACCAGCTCTGAATCCGGTGCAGAAAGAGATTTGGAACTTCAAAAGCTCTCCGCACCCCAAAGGGACATAGCGCCCTATGACCCAGGTGAACTGTTAACAGAGGAGAGGCCCGTCTCCCAGGGAATCCCCCCATTGTGTGAGAAGCTGGAAAAGTGCAGATAAAATATAGCACTACTGTGTCAGAGAGACAAAAAAAGGCTGCAGTCAGAGAGAAAATAAAACATTCTACCAACAAGTATTGGAAAACAAACAAAGACCTCTTCCTATCAACCTGTTGCAGTAGCCACTCCTGTAGATGTCTAGGAAGAGAAATACTAAATCAGTAATTGCCACGAATAACCAAGGCAACAAGACAGCTCAGAAAGAAAGTGAAAAGTCTCCAGAAAAGGAACTTAAAGATATCGAAATATGTGACTTAAATGATAGAGAATTCAAGATTGCACTTCAAAAAAAACCTCAAAGAGATGCAAGAAAACACAGAAAGGCAATTTAATGAACTCAGAAACGCAATCAAAGAACAACATGAGCATTTTACGAAAGAGATTGAAATTTTATAAAAGAACCAAACGGAATTTCTGGAGATTAAGAACTCAATAGAAGAAATTAAGAAGGAAATAAACAGCTTAGGTAGTAGAGTTGACCAGATGGAGGAAAGAATCAGTGACATCGAAGATAGAAACCGGGAAATTACACACATGGAAGAAGAAAGAGGCTTGAGACTTAAAAGAAATGAAAGAACTCTACAAGAACTTTCTGACTCCATCAGAAAGAGCAATATAAGAATAATGGGCATACCAGATGAAGAAGAAAGAGAGAAGAGAACAGAGAATATACTCAAAGAAATTGTTAATGAGACTTCCCAAATTTGTGGACAGAACTGGATCCTCGATTCCAAGAAGGAAATAGAACACCTAATTACCTCAATCCCAACAGGCCTTCTCCATAGCACATTGTATTGAAGCTGTCTAAAATTAACACCAAAGAAACAATCCTCAAGGCAGCCAGGGAAAAGAAGACGGTAACCTACAAAGGAAAACCCATGAGATTATCATCAGATTTTTCAGCAGAATCTCTACAAGCCAGGAGGGAGTGGAACCAAATAATCAAACTATTTAAAGAGAGAAATCATCAGCCAAGAATAATATATCTAGCAAAGATATGCTTTAGATATGAAGGAGGAATAAAGACCTTTCCAGACATACAGAAACTGAGAAAATTTTCTGATACACAACTTGCACTACAAGAAATACGAAAGGAGGTTATTCGACCACCATCGACAGGGACAATTTGTGGCAACCGAAACATAAAAAGGGGCAGCGTAAAGGCCTGAACCGGAATATGGGAATGGAGAAAGTAAATGTGCTGAAGAAAATGGAATACTCTAAATAACACACTTTCTTTTACATAATCTTAAGGGAACCACTCAAGAAAAATCCAGAACTGAAATATACACTGTAATAAAAGAAGAAACAGAGGGAAACATCATAGAATATCACCACACAGAAATAATAGACAACAACAAAAAGGCAAAGAAACATGGTGAAAAGCTGAAGCCCTTTGCTCTACGTTCAGGAACACGACAAGGTTGTCCCCTATCACCTCTGCTTTTCAACATAGTGTTGGAAGCCCTTCCCAGAGCAATCAGGCAACAGAAAGTAATAAAAGGCATCCAAATTGGGAATGAAGAAGTTAAAATATCACTCTTTGCAGATGACATGATGCTATTTATAGAAAACCCTAAAGACTCCACCATAAAGCTGTTAGAAACAATCAATGAATACAGTAAAGTTGCTGGCTACAAAATCCACGTAGAAAAGTCAACTGCATTCCTATATACTAACAATGAAATCTCAGAAAAAGAAATACAAAAAACAATTCCCTTTCCAATTGCAGCAAAAAGAATAAAATACCTAGGAATAAACTTAACCAAGGATGTGAAGGATTTATATGCTGAAAACTATAAGACATTTTTGAAAGAAAAATGAAGATGACACAAAGAAATGAAAAGACATTCCGTGCTCATGGATTGGAAGAATCAACATAGTTAATATGGCCATATTACCCAAAGCCATATACAGATTTAATGCAATCCCCATCAAAATCCCAATGGCATTTTTTAAAGAAATAGAAAAAAAATCATCAGATTTGTTTGGAACCACAAAAGTCCCCGAATAGCCAAAGCAATCTTAAGAAAAAAGAACAAAGCAATAGAATAACAAAAGAATAGCCAAAGCAATCTTAAGAAAAAAGAACAGTAGCTTGTACTACAGGGCTACAGTAATCAAAACAGCATGGTATTGGCAGAAAAACAGACACATAGACCAATGGAATAGAATTGAGAACCCAGAAATAAAACCACATTAATATGGACAGATAATTTTTGACAAAGAAGCTAAACACATACAATGGAAGAAAGACAGCCTCTTCAATAAATGATGCTGGGAGAATTGGATAGCCACATGCAAAAGAATGAAACTGGACTGTTATCTGTCACCATGTACCAAAATTAATTCAAAATGGATCAAAGACTTAAGCATAAGACCTGACACGATAAACTGCGTAGAAGAAAACATAGGTACTAAACTTATGGACCTTGGGTTCAAAGAGCATTTTATGACTTTGACTCCAAAGGCAATGGAAGTAAAGCTAAAATAAACAAATGGGACTATATGAAACTTAAAAGTTTCTGCACAGCAAAAGAAACCATGGACAAAATAAAGAGGCAACCGACTGAATGAGAGAAGATTTTTGCAAACTGTTTCTCCGACAAGGGTATAATATGCAAAATATACAAGAAACACAAAAGTCAACAACAACAACAAAACAAACAACCCAATTGAAAAATGGACAGAGGACCTGAAGAGACATTTCTCCAAAGAGGACTTACAAATGGCAAATAGACATATGAAAAAATGCTCAACATCACTAATCATCAGAGAAATGGAAATAAAAACCACAATGAGGTATCACCTCATCCCAGTCAGAATGGCTATCATGAACAAGACAAATAGTAACAAGTGTTGGAGAGGCTGTGGAGAAAAAGGAACTCTCATACACTGTTGGTGGGAATGCAGACTGGTGCAGCCGCTATGGAAGGCAGTGTGGAGGTTCCTCAAGAAATTACGAATAGAATTACCATATGACCCAGCAATCGCTCTCCTGTGTATCTACCCAAAAAATGTGAAAGCATTTCTCTATAGAGACACGTGTACTCCAATGTTCATTGCAGCTTTGTTTACGGTGGCCAAGACATGGAAACAACCAAAATGTCCTTCAATAGATGAATGGATAAAGAAGTTGTGGTATATATACACAATGGAATACTATTCCGCATTAAGGAAAGATGATATAGGAGCATTTGTGACAACATGGATGGATCTTGAGAGTGTAATGCTAAGTGAAATAAGTCAGACAGACAAAGCAGAGAACCCTATGATTTCACTGATATGTGGTATATAAACCAAAAAGAACAAGACAAACAAATGAGAAAGAAAAACTCATAGACACAGACAATACTTTAGTGGTTACCAGAGGGTAAGGGGGTGGGGGGTGGGTGATGAGGGTAAAGGGGATCAAATATATGGTGATGGAAGGAGAACTGACTCTGGGTGGTGAACACACAATGGGATTTATAGACGATATAATACAGAATTGTACACCTGAAATCTATGTAAATTTACTAACAATTGTTACCCCAATAAATTTAATAAAAAAGGAAAAAAAAAGAATTACCATATGAGCCAGCAATCCCTATCCTGGGAATCTACCCAAAGAATTTGAAATCATTTATACATAAAGACACATGTGCTCCAATGTTCATTGCAGCTTTGTTTACGGTGGCCAAAACATGGAAACAACCAAAATGTCCTTCAATAGATGAATGGATAAAGAAGTTGTGGTACATATACACAATAGAATACTATTTGGCGTTAAGGAAAGATGGTATAGGAGCATTTGTGACAACATGGATGGATCTTGAGAGTATAATGCTAAGTGAAATAAGTCAGACAGAAAAAGCAGAGAACCCTATGATTTCACTGATATGTGGTATATAAACCAAAAACAACAAAAGAACAAGACAAACAAATGAGGAAACAAATACTCATAGACACAGACAATAGTTTAGTGGTTACCTGAGGGTAAGGGGGTGAGGGGTGTGAGATGAAGGTAAGGGGGATCAAATAGATGGTGATGGAAGGAGAACTGACCCTGGGTGGTGAACACACTATAGGATTTATAGATGATGTAATACAGAATTGTATACCTGAAATCTATGTAATTTTACTTATAATTGTCACCCCAATAAATTAAAAAAAAGATACTGTGGTACATTTATACAATGGAGTATTACACCTCCATAAAGAAGAATGAAATCTTACCATGTGCAACAATATGGATGGACCTAGAGAACATTATGCTAAGTGACATAAATCAGACAAAGACAAATACCATATGGTCTCACTCATATGTAGAATCTAACAAAAAGAATAAATGAATGAATTATTCAGAATCAGTCTCAGAGACATAGATGAAAAACTGAGGGTTGTTAGATGGGAGGGGTGTTGGGGATATGGGGGAAAGTAATGGGATTAGAAAGCACAATCGATAACCGCAAGATTGCCATGGGGATAGGAAAGTCAATTTGGGGAGTGTAATCAATAATGTTGTAAAGAATTTGTAGGTTATCCAGTGGAATCTTGTCCCATTAGGGAGACCGCCTCAGGGATGATGTAGATGCCTGATCACTGCACTGTACACCTGAAGCTGAAGCTGAACAATAGTGAATGTCAACTACATTACTACATTTAACCCTCCACCCAACAATAGGGCTCAGGGTCCCATTCTAGGCTCAGGTCGGCCAGTGCAGTGACCCCACCTTTTAGTGGGAGGGTCCGAGTTCCCTACCTCTGGTTGGGCCAGCAGCGTGAGGACCCGACCCCCACCAGGAAGGCCATGGTTCCTGCCCCCGACACCAGCAGGCCTCTTCCTTTTACCAGGATTGTCCAAGGTGCCACCTCTCCCTCCCACTGGGTGAAGGAGCAACCATGCCTCCCATCAGGGGGTTCTGGGGTCTTGTCCCCTGCTTGGGCGGGTGAGCACAGTAACCCCACACCCTGCCAAATGGGCCCAGCATCGCAGCCCCAGCTCCAGCTCCAGCTAGCCAGCGTGGCAATCCTGCTCCCTGCTGGGGATGGCCTAAATTCCTGCCCCTGTTTTGGGCATGCCAACGAATGGTCTCTGGCCCCCATTGGGAGGTTCCACGGTTTCATCCTGCCCTGCACTGGGAGAGACCAGGGACACGTCCGCGGCATTGGCTGGCTGGTGCTTGGACCTATGGGTGCAGGGACCAGCCCTCCACTGGGAGGGCCCAGATTATCACCCCCAGCTCAGACAAGCCCGCTTGGAGACCCTGCTGTTTGCTGGGAGGGACCCAGTCCAACCCTTTGCTCAGGCCTCCAGACACGGCAACACCGCTACCGATCAGAAAGGCCCAGGATCTTGGCTCTGGACAGCCATGTGGAAACCCAGACCCCAACCAGGAGGGCCAGGGAACCCAGCGCCAGCTCTGGCCACCCAGCGCTGTGACTTCACCCCACAGAGGGAGGGCACAGGGTCCTGCCCTTGATTTGGGCAAGCTAATGCTTAGACCTCAGCCCATACGGGGAGGTCTCAGGGTCCCGTCCCCATGTCAAGCTGACTGGCACAAATACTCACGCCTCTATGGAAGGGCCTGGAGTCCCACCCCTGGCTCAGGCTGGAAGGCGTGTGGACCTCACACCCCACCTGGAGGGCTCCAGGACAGTGGTCCCAGGAACCCGGCCCCCTGCTGGGAGGACCTTGTGTCCCATCTCCAGCTCAGGGTGGCAGGCATAGAAACCTTGCCTCTCACTGGAGGACCCATTGTCCCATCCCCAGCTCAAGCTGGCTTTCATGGAGACCCCAGTCCATGCCGGGAGGGCCCATGATACCACCCCCAGCATGGGCCAGCTGGTACGGCAACCCCACCTTCTGCCAACAAAACTCAGGTCTCATCTTTGGTTTGGCCATCTGGCATGGCAAACTGGACCCCCCAGCAAGAGGACTTGGTGTCCAGCCCCCTCTCAGACCAGCCACTGTGGAGATTCCACACCACACCAGGAGGGTTTGGGGTCCGGCTCTGGCCAGTTGGTGTGGCAAAACTGCCGCCCGCAAGTAGGGCTTAGGGTCCCCCAAGGCCCTGAACTGCTGCCATGCTGACACTATTCCCTGCCAAAACAGCTTGTGTTCCCGCCCCTGGCTCTGGTCAGATGGTGCAGCAACCATGTCCCATAAAAGAAAGGCCCTGGGTCCTGTCCCAAACTCTAATCAGCCAGTGCGATGACCTCACTCTGTCAGGAAGACCCAAGTTTTCATTCCCCAAGATAGTCGGCCAGAATGGCAGCCCCCCCCTCGCCAGAAGGGCCCAGGTTCCCACCATGGGCACCAACTGGCCTGCACAGTGACCACAGCCCCTGACACGAAATCCTGAGGTCCCACCCCTGACTCTGGGGGGCCTACGGGGTAAACCCATCTTCAACCAGGAGGACCCAGGATCCTGTACCCAGCTCAGGCTGACTGTTGCAGTGACCCTGTTCCTCGTCAGGAGGGCCCGGGTGTTGCCCATGCTCCGGCAGCTCAGCACAGCATCCCCACCCACTCCCAGAAGAGCTTGTGGTCTCAGCTCCGACTGGAAGGTGCAGAAACAGTACCTCCCACTAAGAGGGCCCAGGATCCTGACCCCAGCTATGGATGGCAAGGAGGGAGAACTCTTTCCTTCACCAGGATGGCCCAGGGTTCCATCCCCAGCCTCGACAGTTCAGCACAAAAACCCCAATCCATACCAGAAAGGTCCGGGTTCCCACCCCAGGTTCAGGACACCTGGCGCAAAGACCCCGGCCCCTGCCAGGAAGGCCTGGGGTCCCACCCTTGGCTGGGGTCAATCTGCATGGCAAACCTGTCCCTAGCCAAAAGGGCATAGGGTCCCACCCATGGCTCCTGTCAGTGCAGCAATCCTGACCCCAGCCAGGATAACCCAGCGTCCACCCCTGGCACAGGATGCCTGGCACTTTGACTCTTCCTTTCAATGGGAGGACTTAGGGTTCCACCATGGCTTGGGTTGGCTTGTGTGGGGACCGAACCCCCATTGGGTATGCTCGGGGTCCCATTCCTTCCTCCGGCTGGCCAGCAGGAAAAACCAGCCCCCAGCTGGGAAGGACCAGAAACTTGCCCCCGACTTGGGCTGGCCCATGCTGGGACCCCACCCTCTGCCAGGAGGGCAAGGCAGGGGTGAAGGGGGAGGAGGTCTTGCCTTTGGCTAGGGCTGGCCAGCCTGGCAATCCTGCCCCTATCTGGAGAGCCTGGAATTTTACCCCTGGCTCTGGCCAGCCATCAGCCACTGCAGTGTCCCCAGCTTCTGCCAGGAAAGCCTGAGTTTCTGTCTCTGGTTTTGGTTGACCAACTCATCAACCACGCCCCCAAAAATGAAAGCTCGGAGTCCCAATCCTGACTACGGCTGGCTTACGTTGCAATCCCTTCCAACCAGCATGGCCCATGGTCCCATCCTTTACTTTGGCTGGCTGGTGTGGTGACACCACCCTCTGCCAGGAGGGCCCGGAGTCCTCTACTCTGGCCTGCCAGTGTGGTGATACCCCCCTTCTAGCAGGGCCTGGGGTCCTGCCCCAGCCTCAGCTATGCCAGCACAGTGACCCTGCCACCCATTAGTAGGACTCAGGGTCCTATCCTTGTCTCCAGCCAGTGGCATGGTGACCCCGCCTTCTACCAGGAGGGCCTGGCTTCCTGCCCCCAGCTAAGGCTGGCTGGCACAAAGACTCCACCCCATGCCAAGAAGGTTTGGGGTTCCGGCTCCAACCAGTTGGTGTGGTGAACCTGACTCCTGCCAGGAGGATTTGGGTTCCCCCCCTCCGGGTATGGCCCATAACCACTTTGACTCCATCCCCTGCCAGGAGGGCTTGGGTTCCCACCCTCAGTTCCAATAGGCCTACAGAGTGACCCTGCCCCACACCAGGAAGGCTCAGGGTCCCTTTTGCAACACATGTCTGGACTATGTGGTGACACTGATCATTTCCAGGAGGGCCTAAGGTACCACTCCCGGCTCTGGCTGGCCAATGGGTAGATCGTGTTACTTGCCAGGAGGACCCAGGGTCCTGCCCCTGCTCAAGCGGCCAGCATGGTGACCACATCTTGTGCCAGGAGGGCCTAGGGTACCACCCTGATCTCTGGCCAGCCAGCGAGAAGTCCCCATCCTGCATCGGAAGGACCCCAAATCCCACTCCTGATTCAAGCCATTTGGCACAGGGACCTCACCCCCACTGGGTGGCTCAGAGTCTGGGCCCCAGATCAGACTGCCTGGTGTGGAAACACCATATACCACCAGAGGGGCCCAAAGTCTTGCTCAGTGCTTGAGCCAGCCAGCGAGGGTACACCACCCCTTGCCGGGAGGGCCAGGGGTCCTGCCTTCTGCTCAGCTTGTTGGCATAATGACACCACCCCTCGGCGGGAGGGCCTGGGGTCCAATCCCTAGCTCCAGCTTGCTGGCACAGTGACTTTGCCCGCAGTCTGGAGGACCCAGTGTCCTGCACCTGGCTCAGGCAGGCCAGTGCAGGGAACCTGACCTCCCACTGGAAGGGACCAGTTTTCATCCCCATATAAAACTGGCTGGCTCACAGACCCCATTTCTCACTGGAAGGTCCTGAGGTCCCATCCCTGGCTCAGGCTGGGTGCCACAGAAACTCCACCCTCCACTGGGGGTGCCTGTGATTCTGCCCCTGACTCAAGCTGGTCCATGCGGCAACCTCACCCCATGCCAGGAGGGCCTGTAATTCCTCACCTGGCTCAAGCTGGCCAGTGCAGCAACCCCGCCCTCTGCTGAGAGGGCCTGGTGTCACAGCTCTGGGCAACAGCAGGGAGACCCCACGCAATGCCAGGAGGGCTTGGAGGTCCTGCCCCCAGCTCCAGCTCGCCAGTGTGGTGACTTCTACCCCCACCGGGAGAACCCAGGGTTTTGCTCCTGGCTCAGGCATACCAGGACGGAGAACACGCCTCTTGTGGAGAAGGCCTGTGGACCCACCCCCAGCTTGAGCAGGCCAGCGCAGAAATCCTGCTTCCTGCCAGGAGGGCTTTGGGTCCCATCACTTGCTTAAGCTAGCCAGTGCAAGGACTCCATTCCCCACTAGGAGGGCTCAGGGTTGTTTCTCCAGCTCGGTCTAGATGGCGAGTGGACCCCACCCCTCACTGGGAGGGACCAGAGTCCTGCACCCATCTTGGGCCAGCTGGTGTGTGCACCTTGCCCTTTCCCAGGAAAGCCCAAGGCCTGGTTTCTGTATCAGCCCATTCAGCACAGAAATACTGTTTCTTGCCGGGGGGACCCAAGATCCTGCCCCCAGCTCAGGTCAGCCAGCATGGAATCCCCATCCCCCACCAAGAAGACCCAGGGTCCCACCCTTGGCTTGGGCCAGCATGGGTTTTGACCCTCGCCCCTGACAGAAGGGCCTGGGGTCCCAGCTCTGGCCAGCCTGTGCAAAGACCCCACTACCCTCCAAGAGAACCTGGGGTCTTCTATCTGGCCAACTAGCACGGCTACCCTGCTCGCTGTAGGGAGAGCCTGGGGTCCCAGCTCAGTCTGATACGGGCCAAACGAAAGGGCTTCTCACTATAGAAGTTTTCTTTTCCCTAGTGTTTTGGCTCCATAGTCCCTGGTTATAATCATTTTACAAATAAGTTTCTGAATCATAAATAATAGATTGTTTTTGACCCAAATCATAGAAATCTGCTACCCCCTGCATTAGATAATTACCCTAAAGCTTGTGGTTAATGTCTGTTGACTGGTCATTGTATCACAGTGCTCTTTCCAGGCCTAGCTCCCAGGTGAACAACAATTGAATGACCGGTTAAAGTAGAAGAAAGTCAAAGCTCCATGAAGCTGAACAAATTTTTCATCACACAATAACCCTGTGTCAATAGCTTTGAATCCTGCTTCTTGGGCCAACACTTTTAACTCTATTAATTAAAATCTATCTCTTCTCATCTAGGGGCCATTGGGATACAAGTGATACTCCAACAAGACTTTCAGTACATCCCAACCACAGAGGTCAACCTGGTCCTCCAGGCAGATCTCAAGACCCTCATCTAAGATCAGATAGGATGAGAGTCCCATAAATCCCCAATAGGTAGGGACAATGGCCACATTCAGCAGGAAGCAGATACAGAAGAAGAGATCTCCTGTCCCTCAACTTCCCATAGAGATTTATGGGGATCACATCGCTTAAGGAGGACATAAGGCAGGAAGCTAAAGATAGGAATTGAGTCTCTAAGACGCCCGGATACGTCAGGTAACATTTCTTCACGTCCAACAAAGTTTACCGAAAATAACCGCCCAAAAGACCTCCCCCCTCTTTGCCCAAACTTGCCCTTGTTTACCACAACCATTAGCCATTATCAATCAAGCAGCCCCACAATTAGAGAGGAGTAGCCCATTCTAGACGAGAAGGAAATAAAAACTCCAAGTCTTCGCCAGTCACCGCTTTTTGAGCCACTCCTTTGGATTTGGCCAGCGCCTACCTCTTTGGAGTGTACTTTCACTTCTAATAAACTGCTCTTTCACCACTATATTTCTATGTCTCGTTCAATTCTTTGCTCGAGATGCCAAGAACCTGGACACCATGCCAAGAAGGGCCTATTCTCCGGTAACAAGTCCACCAGTGAAGAGAAACCACCCACTGTAAAGAGGGTCCAGGGTCCTGATACCGGCTCTTGTCAGATGGCGGGATGACTCTGCCTCCCCCTGGGGAGGTCCTGTGGTCCTGCCCATGACTCATGCCCACACAGTGACTATGCCAGGAGGTCCTTGCATCCTACCCCCTGCTCCAGTCAGTAAGTGCAGTGACCCCACCTCCCACAGGGAAAGCACAGAATCCCACTCACACCCACTCCAGCCACCAGGTATGATGACCCAGTCCCCACCAGGAGGGTCCAAGGTCCCAGGTCTGGCCAGCCAATGTGGCAACGACCCCCCCACCCCCGTATATCGTCCACCAAGAAAGCACAGGATCCTGCCCTTGGCTTTGATTGGTTGGCACTCAAACGACACCCTGCCAGGAGTGCCACCCCTGGTTGGGGCAGGACAGAGCAGTGACTCAGTCCCCTGCAAAGACAATGGCGTCTTGACCCCAGCTCCGATTGGCCTATGTAGCAAACTTGGCTCCTGCCAGGACGGCCTGGGTTCCCACTCCTGGCTGTGGCCAGCTGGTGCAGTGATCCACCCCTCCACCCCCCTGCCAGGAGGGCCCGGATTCCATCTCTGGCTAGCCTGAAGACTTTGCCCCTTGCTGAGTGGAGCCATGGTCCTGCTCCCAGCTCTAGATGACTGGCGCGAGACCCAGCCCCATGATAGGAGTACCCTGGGTCCCAGCTACAGCTGGCTGTCAGAGACCACGCCCCCCGACAAGAAGGCCCAGGGCTTTGTCCCCAGCTCCTGCCAGTCAGAGCAGCTACTCTGCCCCTGCCAAGATGGCTTGGGGTCTTGACCTGCCTCCAGCCAGCAGGTGTGGTGACCCTGCCCCTTGCAAGGAGGGCACTGGGTCCCGCCCATAGCTCTAGCCAGTCAGCGTTGTGACCTGCTCCACACTGGGAGGAGCTGCTGTCAAGGCACTGGTCAGCTGATGTGGAGACACAGCCTTTTGATAGTATGGCATGTGGTCCTGCCTCTGGCTCCAGCTGGCCAGCAAGGTGACCCCAACCATTTTCAGGAAAGTCCAGGGTTTCAGCTCTGGCTGGCAGGAGTGGACACCCTACCCCCAGCCAAGAGGGCCTGGGGTCAACATTTGGGCTCCAGCTGGTCATCCTGGCATCCCTGCACCCTGCCAGGAGGGCCCAACGTCCTGTTCCCCGCTCCTTCTGGCTGGCACAGAGAACCTGCCCAACCCTAGGATGGCCTGGGGTCTGGGCTCTGGCCCACAGTTGTGGCAACCCCACAACCCACCAGGAGGTCCCATGATCCCACCCCCAGAAAAAGCCAGTGACCATAGTGATCCTGCACCCACCAGGAGGGCCCAGGGTATTGGCACCATCTTGGGTCGGCAGGTGTATGGACCCCGCCACTTGCTGGGAGACCCAGGGTTTCACCCCCAGCTCAGGCTTGCCAGCACGGGGACCCGACCCTTGCTGGGAGGGCCCATGGTCCTGCCCACAACTTAAGTATGCCAGTGCAGGACCCCCAATTCCTGTCATAAGGGCCTGGCGTCCTGCTCCTAGCTCCAGCCATCTGGCATGGTGATCCCTTGCCCTGCCAGGAGGGCCTGGGATCTCATCCCTGGCTCTGGTCCCCAGGTGCTGTGACTCCGCCCCTGGAAAGAAGGGAAAAGTCTTGCCACTGGCTCTGGCTGGCCAGCCGAGTGACACTGCCCCCTGCTGACAGATCGGGTTCCTGCCCCTAGCTCCAGTCATCCAGGCTTAACCAGGCCCTCCACTGTGAGGGCCTGTGTCCTGATGGCAATTGGCCGGTGCAGACTTTACCTCTTGCCAGGAGTTTATGGGTTCTCACACTTGATTTGAGCCAGCCTTCTTAGGGACCACAACCTCCACTGGGAAGACCCAGGGTCCTGTCACCCATATTGATGGGCAGGCATGGAGACTCTGCCCCCAAAATGGGAGCACTCTGGGCCCACCCTTAGTTTGGGCCAGTCAGCATGGGGACTATACCCTACTGGGAGGGCCTATCCTGGGCTCAGACAAGCAAGCAAGGGAACCCCGCCCACTGCCAGGAGAGGCTGGGGTCCCATCACCGACTCTGGCTGGCCAGCACTTGTCCACAGCCCCCATCCTGGGAGGGCTTGGGGTCCTTTCCTGGCTCTGTCCAACTGGCGTGTTGACCCCACCCACGTCGGGTGGTCCCAGGGTCTCAACTCTGGCTCTGGCTGGCAAGCACTGCAACCTTGTCCCCTGCCAGGAGGGCCCATAGTCCCATCACCCACTCTGGCTGGCTAAGGTTTTGACCCCACCCCCCGCCAGAAGGGCCTGGGTTCCCCGCCCTGATTCCTGGCAGATGGTGCAGTGATTCCGACCCTGACAGAAGGACCCAGGATCCTGCCCCTGCTCTGGCCTGCTGGAATGACAACCCCGCCTTGTGTTGGGAGAGCCCAGGGTCCCATCCCTAACCCTGGCTGGTAGGTGTGTTGACCCTGCCCCCACCAGGATGGCCTGGATCCTGCCCTCAACTCCAGCCAGCTGTTGCTTTGACACTGCTTCCCTCTGGGAGGGCCCCAGGATTTTGATCTGTCTTACATTGGCTGACATGGCAAACCTGCCCCCCCCCACTTGGAGGGCCTGAAATCCCACCCACGGCTCTGACCAATGGCACAGGGACCCCACACACCACCAGGAGGGTCCGGGTTCCTGCCTCAGCCAGGGCCAACCAGCACAAAGATCCCGTGCCCCTCCTGGAGGGAGGTCCCACACCCAACTTTGATCGGCCTGTTCTGGAAACCCACCTCCCACAAGTAGGGTCCAAGTTCTTGCTCCAGGCTTGGAATGGTCAGCAGGGCAAGCCCACCACACACCGAGAGGGCCCGGGGTCGTGCCCCTGTCTCTGGTCAGTAGGTTTTGATGACGTTACCTTCCACTGATCTCAGCTCCAGCCAGCCAGCATGTGGACCCCACTATCTACCAAGAGGGCCTGGGGTCCCAGCTTTGGCCCGCCCAGTCAGTGACACCACCCCTCACCAGGAGGGCCTTAAGGTCCCATCCCTGGCTCTGGCTGGCTAGAGTGGTAACACTGCCCACCACCAGTAGGACCCAGGGTCCTGCCTCCAGCTGAGGCCAGCCAGCGTGGTGACCCCACCCCACCAGGAGGGCCTGGGGTCCTGCAGATGGCTCTGGCCAGTAATCACAGCAACCCTGTCTTTCTCCAGTACAGCCCAGGGTCCTGGCTCTTGCAGACCAGCATGGTGATCCCATCTCCCACTGGGAGGGTCCAGGTTTTTGACTCTGACTCCAGTCAGCTGGTACAGCAAACCCGTCACCTGCCAGGAGTGCCTGGAGTCCTGCCCCCATCTCTCGTCGGCCAGTGGTGAGACCCCGCCTTTTTCTGGAAGAGCCCACAGTCTTGACCCAGGCTCCGGATGGTGCGATGACTCTACTCCCCACCAGGAGGGTCTGGGGTCCTGCCCCAGCTCTGGTGGGCTGGTGCAGAGAGCCCTCCCCCTTCCAGGAAGGCCTGGGTCCTGTATCCTGGCTTCAGCCTACTGGTGTGGACACCATGCACCCTGCCAGGGTGGCCCAGGGTCCCACCACAGGCTCAGGCTGGGGGCACCCCTTCCCTACCATGTGGGCCCAGGAACCCACCGCCAAAATAGGCCAGCCAGTACAGGGTCCCTGCCCTACATTAACAGAGCCTGGGGTCCTGTCCCTGACTCAGGTGGGCTTAGGGCCCCTGCCCCCTGCCAGGAGGGCCCGACATGGCAAACCAGCAGGCTCTAACCAGCAGGTGCGGCAACCCCTCCCCATGCCAGGAGGGCCTGGTTCCTGCTGCTGGCTCAGGCCAGCAGATGTGGGTACACCATCTAAAGTCTAGAGTATTCTGGGTCCCGTCCCTAGCTCAAGCCAGCCACTGCAGCAATCCTGCCCTCCCCCAGGAGGGTCCAGTGTCCCAGTTCCAGTTGGCCTGTTTGGGAACTTCTTTCCCATCAGGTGGTCCTGGGGTTCTGTCCCCAGCTCCAGCTGGCAGGTGTGGCAACCTTATCCCTGACAGGAGGTCCTGGGTTTCCATCCCCTGTTTTAGCTGGCCTGCGAAGTGACCCTAAACACCACCAGGAATGCCTGGGGTTCTGGCTCCAGTCGGCTGGCATGGCGACTTTGCCCCAACTGGAGGGCCCACAGTACAGGCTCTGTCCAGGTGGGGCAGAGACACTGCTTTTTACCAGAAGAGCCTGGGATGCAGCCCTGGAGCCGGCTTGCCCGTGCAATGACGCCACCCAACACCAGGAGGGCCCACTCGGTTCTGAAATTACACTTCCCACCAGGATGGACTGGAGTCTCAGCCCCACTTCAGGATGTGTGGTGCGGGGACCCCTTGTGCCCTTGGGAGGTCTCGGGGTCCGCCCTCACCTCTGGCTGGCCAGCGTGGGCCCGGGGTTCTGTACCTGATTCTGGGCAATTGGCATGGGGACCTCACCCCCCACATCAGGAAAACCTGTGGTCCCAGCCCTGGCTCAGACTTTTCTGAGCTGGACCCCACCCTTGACTGGGAGAGCCCAGAGTCCTACTCTCAGCTTGGGCCAGCTGGCACTGGACCCTGCCCTTTGCCAGGAGGGCCCAAGGTCCCACCACTGATTCAGGCTGGCTGGTGCGGAGACCTTGCCCCCACCAGGAAAACTTGGGGTCCCGTCCCCATGTCATGCCAGCTGGCATGGGGACCTAGTCCCCCACTGAAAAGCCCTGGAGTTTTGCCCCCAATGTGAACCAGTCAGCGTGGGGAGCCCACCCATCACCAAGAGGGCCTGCAGTCACACCCCTGATTCTAGCTGGCTGTCATGGCAACTCTGCAGCCCGCAAAAGGGCCCATGCTTCCAACCTTGGCTTGGGTCAATCCACATGTGGACCCTGCTCCCCGCTGGGAGGGCCCTGGATCCCAACCACAGCTCAGGCCAGCCAGCGCAGGGATCCTGCATGTGCTGGGAGAGCCTGTGGTCCCACTCTTGGCTCAGGTCAGCCAGCGCTTGGACCTTGCATCCTTCCAGGAAAGCCTGGATCCCTCCAAGAAAGCCTGGGGCCTGCCCCCAGCCCAGGCTGGCTTGTGTGGGGACCTAGGCCCCTGCCAGGATGCCCCAGTTCTGCCCCCAGCTCCAACCAGTCGGCGGCGTGCAGAACGCACCCCCAACTGAGGGCCTGGGATTCTGCCTCCACCTTAAGCCACTCAGCATAGGGGCCCTGCCCTTCACTGGAAGAGACCCAGGTCCCACCCGTGGTTCATCCACCCAGCAAGGTGACCCCACCTGCTGCCAGGAGGTCATGGGGTCCAGCTCTGGCTCTGGCTGGCTGGCACAGACACCGCAACTGCAACTGGGAGGCCCCAGGTCTCTGGTCTGGCAGGAGCCGTACAGTACAGGGACCCCACCCGCTGCTGGGAGGGCCCAGAGTCCCATCCCCTAATCTGGCCAATTGGTGTGGCAATCCTGTCCTCCATCAAGAGGGTCCTGGTCTGCAGCTGTGGCTCCAGCCAATCTTAGCAGTGACCCACACCTTGCTAGGAGAGCCCAGGGTCACGCTCTCAGCTTTAGCCATCAGGCACAGCAACCCTGCCCATTGCAGAGATGGTCCAGGATCCCAACCAGAGCAAAGACCCTGACCCTGCCAAGAGGACCTGGGGTCCCACCCACTTCTCGGGCTGGCTGGTGTGGTGTCCCCACCCCAAACTGAGTCCAGCCCTCAGCTGGTGTGGTGTCCCCACCCCATGGAGTCCAGCCCTCGGTTAGGGCCAGCTGGTGCGAGTACCCTGCCCCTCATCAGGAAGGCCCGGACCTTCCCCCAGCTCGAGGTGTTCCACACTGTAATCCTGTCCCCTGCTGGCAGGGCCCAGGTTCTTGTCCCCGGCCCAAGCTGGCCAGTGTGGGGAACTTGCCCCCTACCAAGTGGGTCTGGATCTTGCCACTGGCTCTAGCTGGCCTGCCCAGCGACCCTGCCCCCCACTGGGTAAGCCCTGTTTCCGGCTCTAGCCTGCCAGTGGGGAGAAACCATCGTGTGCCAAGAAATCCAGGGGTCCTGTCCCCAGCTCCCTCCAGCTGGTCCAGCAACCCCACCACTTGCCAGGAGGGCTCCGGCTTTCATCCCGAGTTCCAACCAACAACCAGGGGTCACTGACCCCTGCCTAAAGAACCCGAGGTTTCATCCTTGACTCCATCCATCAAGTGAGGCTCTTCTGGGAGTGGGTGGGGATGCTGTGCTGAGCTGCCAGAGCATGGGCAACACCCGGGCCCTCCTGACGAGGAACAGGGTCACTGCAACAGTCAGCCTGAGCTGGGTACAGGATCCTGGGTCCTCCTGGTTGAAGATGGGTTTACCCCGTAGGCCCCCCAGAGTCAGGGGTGGGACCTCAGGATTTCGTGTCAGGGGCTGTGGTCACTGTGCAGGCCAGTTGGTGCCCATGGTGGGAACCTGGGCCCTTCTGGCGAGGGGGGGGCTGCCATTCTGGCCGACTATCTTGGGGAATGAAAACTTGGGTCTTCCTGACAGAGTGAGGTCATCGCACTGGCTGATTAGAGTTTGGGACAGGACCCAGGGCCTTTCTTTTATGGGGCATGGTTGCTGCACCATCCGACCAGAGCCAGGGGCGGGAACACAAGCTGTTTTGGCAGGGAATAGTGTCAGCATGGCAGCAGTTCAGGGCCATGGGGGACCCTAAGCCCTACTTGCGGGCGGCAGTTTTGCCACACCAACAGGCCAGAGCCGGACCCCAAACCCTCCTGGTGTGGTGTGGAATCTCCACAGTGGCTGGTCTGAGAGGGGGCTGGACACCAAGTCCTCTTGCTGGGGGGTCCAGTTTGCCATGCCAGATGGCCAAACCAAAGATGAGACCTGAGTTTTGTTGGCAGAAGGTGGGGTTGCCGTACCAGCTGGCCCATGCTGGGGATGGAACCATGGGCCCTCCCGGCATGGACTGGGGTCTCCATGAAAGCCAGCTTGAGCTGGGGATGGGACAATGGGTCCTCCAGTGAGAGGCAAGGTTTCTATGCCTGCCACCCTGAGCTGGAGATGGGACACAAGGTCCTCCCAGCAGGGGGCCGGGTTCCTGGGACCACTGTCCTGGAGCCCTCCAGATAGGGTGTGGGGTCCACACGCCTTCCAGCCTGAGCCAGGGGTGGGACTCCAGGCCCTTCCAGAGAGGCGTGAGTATTTGTGCCAGTCAGCTTGACATGGGGACGGGACCCTGAGACCTCCCCATATGGGCTGAGGTCTAAGCATTAGCCTGCCCAAATCAAGGGCAGGACCCTGTGCCCTCCCGCTGTGGGGTGAAGTCACAGCGCTGGGTGGCCAGAGCTGGCGCTGGGTTCCCTGGCCTTCCTAGCAGGGGACAGGTTGCTGTGTGGACTGGCTGAAGCCATGACCAGGATCCCAGACCCTCCCTGTGGGTAACAGGGTCTCTGTGGTAGCCAGCCAGTGCTGGGTCCCTGTGCCCTCCCAGCAGGGTCATAGTTGCCACCTCGTCTGGCAGGAGCTTTGGTTGGGACCCTGGGTCTTCTTGGCAGGAGGCGTGGTCACCATGCAGACCAGCTGGGTCCCGGGGAGGGACCTCAGACCCTCCTGGCTGAGGGTGAGTTTGCATCAGCCAGTCGACGTTGGGACCCCAAGGCCTCCTGGTGGTGGGCAGGCAGGATCTCCATGCCAGCTGGCAGTAGTGGGTAGTGAATTCCTGAGCTTTCCCTGTGGGATTCATGGCCTCCACACCAGCTGACTGGAGACAGGGTGGGACCCCAAACCCTCCCAGCAGGGAGACGGTTGCCACACTGGCTGACCAGAGCTGGAGGCAGTACCCTGGGCCCTCCCAGTGGGGGGCTGGTTTACTGTGTGGACCTACCATATCATGGGTGGAACCCCAGGCCCTCCTGATGAGGAACAATGTCACCATGTTGGCCAGCCAGAGCTGGGGCTCCAGGAACACCCAGTAGTGGGGAAGGTTCACTGAGCAGGCCAGCCAAAGCCAAGGACAGGACTGCAGGCCCTCCAGATGGGTAGGGTGTTGCCTTGCTGGTCGATTGGAGTAGGGGTTAAGATTTCAGGTACTCCTGGTGGGGAACAGGATCACCACACTGGCCAACCAAAGTTGGGGTTGGGACCACGGACCCTCCTGGCAGGAGGTAGAGTCGCTGTGCCAGACGAAAGATGCCTCAGATGAGACCCAAGTCCTTCCTGGTGGTGGTGGTGGTGTCACCACACTGGCCAGCCATAGCTGGGGCTGGGACTCAGGCCCTTGTGGCAGAGGGCTAGGTCTTCACATCTGCCAGCCAGAACCAGAACACCACACCCTTCCAGTGGGGGGCATGGTCACCATGACAACCATACTGAGAAGGGGTGGTACATGGGCCCTCTTGGCAAGAAACTGGTTCACCACACTGACTGGTGAAGTCGGGCCATGAACACAGGCCCTCCCAATGGGGGGCAGGGTCACCATGTGGGCCAGCTGGAGGGAGCCAGGGGCGTGACTCTGGCACCTCCTGGCGGGGGTCAGGGTTGCCAGGCCAGCCAGCCAGAGCTAGGGGCAGGAACCGCAGCCCTCCTGGCAAGGGCTGGAGTCCCCAGACTGATGGGCCCACAGCCAGGACCCCAAACCCTCCTGGCATGGGACAGGATCTCCGGGCCAGCCAACCCAAGCTGAGGGCGAAACCCCAGGCTTTCTTGGCAGGAGGCAGTGTTGCCAAATGAGCTGAACAGAGATGGGGGCAGGACCCTGGACCTGTGGGGGTGGGGGGCGACTTCACCACACTGACTTATTGGAGCCTGAGGAAGGACCCTGGCCCCTTCCAGCAGGATGTGGGGTCACCATGTAGGCTAGCTGGAGTCGTGGGTTAGACCCCAAGCCTTCCCTGTGGGGAGCAGAGTCGCTGCATCATCTGGCCCCAGCTAGGGAGAGGATCCTGGACCTTCTTGGCACAGGGTGTTTTCTCTGCACCAGCTGTATGGGCTCTCCTCGCAGGGATTGAAGTTGTCAAGTTTGTTGGCTGGAGACAGAGTTGGGATCCCGGGCCCTAATGGAAGTGGGCTGGATTGAGCGCCAGCCAACTGATGCCAAGGGTGGGACCCCATGCCTTTCTGATGGGGGGTGGCATCACTGCACCTGCCAGCCAGACCTAACACCTTGGGCCCACTGGGCAGGGGGCGGGGTCATGATGTCTGGTGGCTCTTGCCAGGGATGGGACTTTGGGCCTTCCTGGCAAGTGCCAGTTGTCTCCACACAGGTTGGCCGGAGCCAGAGATGGGAACCTAGGCCCTCTTGGTGGGGGCTGGGTTCATTGAGCTGGCCATCCAGTGCCAGTGGCAAGATCCTGGTCCCTACAGGCAGGTGTGGGGGCCAGTGACAGCCAGCCAGAGACATGAGCAGAAACTTGTGTTCTCTGATTGGGGGCGGTGTTGCCATGACAGCTGGCTGAAGATGTAGGCAGGACACTGGGCCATCACAGTAGGAGACAGAGTTTCAGCCCCAACCAGCCTGAGCCAGGTGCAGCATCCCAGGCCCACCTAGCAGGGTTGGGGTCCCTACACCTGCTGGCCCAAGCTGAGGTAAGGATATGCAGCCCTCTTGGCTCAGGTTAGAGTCCCAACAGTGGTGGGCCAAAGCCAGGAAGGGACCCTGGGTCTTCCTGGTGGGTGGTAGGGTCACCACGCCATCCAGCCAGAGCTGAGGGCAGGACACCAGGCCATCTTGGCAAGGATCAAGGTTGTCATGCTGCCACATGGAGCCAGGAGTGAGACCCTGGGCCCTTTCAATGGGGAGTGGGGTTGCCACGACCGCCAGCTGAAGCCTGGGGTGGGACTCCAGTCCCTCCTGGCATGGGGTGGTGTTGCCACGCAGGCCAGCCTGAGCTGTGATTCCTTGCCTTCTCGGCTGGAGGTAGGGCCACTGTGCTGAATGGCAGAAGCCAGGGACCAAACCTGGGGTCCTATCTGTGGGTGAAAGTGTCACCCGTGTTGATTGGCCAGAGTTGGGGCCGATACCAAGGGCCCTCCCAGTGGGGTCAGGG
The DNA here is from genome assembly GCF_964194185.1 of Rhinolophus hipposideros. Taxonomy (NCBI): domain Eukaryota; kingdom Metazoa; phylum Chordata; class Mammalia; order Chiroptera; family Rhinolophidae; genus Rhinolophus; species Rhinolophus hipposideros. The sequence continues at coordinate 36,053,250 of NC_138046.1, forward strand.
GGTGCTGGGAGGCTGGAGATGAGGACTGGACCCCAGGCCCTCCTGGGGGTGGTCCTGGGTGTGCCTGCCCATGGTGGGAGCGAGATCCTGGGCCTTACTGGCAAGGGGCAGGGTCCCGGCACCTGCTGGCCCAAAGCAGGGGCAGAACCCCTGGCTTCCTTGTAGGGGGCCTGGGTTCTTGCACCAGCCTGCTTGAGCCAGAAGCAGGAACACGGGTCCTCACAGCCAGATGCAGGTTCTCGGCACAGGCCAGTCAGAGTGAAGGCACAGGACCACGAGCTCTCCTAGCATGGGGCAGTGACCATATCCCAGTTGGCCCTGGCAGCGGACAAGATCCTGGGCCCTCCTGGTGAGGGCACAGTTTTCGAACCAGCCTGCTTGAGCAGGGGCCTGGACTCCAGGGTCTCCCAGCAGGTTGCATGGTCCCTGTGATTGATGGCCTGAGCTGGGGGTGGGGCCCCAGGTCCCCCAGGTGAGGTGTGGGGTCCGTATGAGGGCTGGCTGAAGCTGGAACCCCAAGCCCTCCGGGTGGGGGTCAGGTATTTTGTGCTGGCCAGCCTGACCCAGGGGTGGGACCATAGGACCTCCCAGCAGGGGCTGGAGCCTCTGCACTGGCCTGCCCTAGCTAAGGACAGGACTTTGGGCCCTTTTGGTGGAGTCTATGTGCCTAGGTTGAGGGCAGAACCATGGGCCCTCCCCATGAGAGTGGGCTCGCCACGCCAGCTGGCCCGAGCCTGGGGCAGGACACTGGACGATCTGTGTGAGGGGCAGTGTTCCTGTGCAGGCTGGCTTGAGTCGGGGGCAAAACCTATGCCCTCCCCCATGCCAGCCCAAGCCAAGGGTGGGTCATTTGGGCCCTCCCAACAGAAGGCAGGATTGATGTGCCAGGTGGCCATACCTGGGGGCAGAAATCTGGGCTCTCCCAGTGGGGAGCGGGGTCACTGCATAGGCCAACCAATGGCAGGGATGGGTTCCCACGTTCTCCTGGTATGGGGGGAGATCACTGTGCCGGCCGGTCAGAGGCATGGGCAGAACACTGGCCCTACCTGGCAGGGGATAGTGTAGCTGCACTGGCCAGCCTGAGCCATGGGCGGGACTTTGAGCCCTCCAGTCAGAAGGCAGGGATGCCCATGCTGGGCCGCCTGAGCCAGAGGCGGGGCCCTGGGCCCTTCTGATGGGAGGCGGGGTTGTTGTGCTGGTGGACTGGAGCTGGGGACAAGACTCTGGGCCCTCCAGGTGGTGTGTGGGGTCCCCACACCAACCTGCCCAAGCAGGGGTTGGTAGCCCAAGTCCTCATTGCTGGGGGCGGTGTCCCCATGTCTCCCGGACCTAACCAAGGGCCAGACCCAGGGCCCTCCCGGTGGGAGATAGGGTCCTTACCTGGCTGGCCACAGCAAGGGGTGGGAATCTAGTCCCTCCTGGCGGGGTTCAGGATCATTTTATCAGGCAGCAAGAGCAAGGGACAAGATTTGGAACCTTCCCAGTGGGCGGCAGTTTCACCGAGTCAGCCGACCAGAGCAGGAAATGGGAATCCAGCCTTCCCAGCAGTGGCCGGGTTTGCCATGCTGGCCAGCAAGAGTCAGGGTCAGTACCCTGGGCCTTTCTGGTGGGGGTGGGGATTGCCATGCTGGCTGGCCAGAGCTGGGGAAAGGACCCTGGGCCCTACTGGTAGGGATCACTGTCTCCACACCAGCTTGCCGGAGCAGGGGTCGTGACCCTGGGCCCTCACAGCTGGAGCCGGTGGTGAAACACGGGTCCCTCTTGTCAGGCTTTGGGTTCTTTGTTAGGGCCAGCTAGAGTAGGGGATAAGACTGTGAGCTTTTCTGGCATGGGGCAGGGTCCCCACACCGGTTGGACCAATTACCTGAGTGGGGGTGTGGGACCCTGAGCCCTCCAGACAGTGTCAAGGTGAGACTCAGCCAGGGTGAGAACCCAGGCCCTTCCAGCAGGGGCGGGATCCCCATAACTGCTGGTCCGAGTTGGGGGCAGACGCTGGGCCATCCAAGTGGGATGTTGGGTCCACACACCCCATGGCTCATGCCAGGGGTAGGAACCCAGGCCCTCCAGGCAGGGTGCGGGTATTCTGCACTGGCCAGTCCAACTGGGGATGGGATCTTGGGACTTCCCAGTGGGGGGTGGGGACACTGCACTGTCCAGCTCAAGTCAAGGGTGGGACCTGGGGACTCCTGTCGGAGCCAGGGACCCGAACGGCCAAGCGAGCCCAAACCAGGATGGGTCCTTGGAACTCTCCCACAGGAGGCAGGGTTCCCTTTTGGAGAGCACAAGCCCTGGTAGTGACCCTCTCACTGGGTGACAGGAGGGCAGGGGGTGGGGGCCCAGGCTGGAGGCAGGACCTTGGGCCTTTTCAGCAGAAGGTAGGGTGGCGGTGGTGGCTGGCCAATACAGGGGTGGGACCCCAAGTTTTCCTGGCAGGGGGTGGTGTTCCAGCATTGGCCAGCCCTATCCAGGGCTGAGACCCAGGGTCCTCCTGGCAGTGGGCAGGTTCCCCGTGCAGTCTGACCCAAGCTGGTGGTGGGAATCTGAGCCTGCACAGTGGGGGGTGGTGTCATCACAGCATCCAGCCAGAACCAGGTGCATGACCTTGGTTCCTCCTGGCAGGGGTCAGTGTCACCATGTAGGTCTACTGTAGTTGAGAACAAAACTCCAGGCTCTTCTGGCTTTGGGTAGCGTCGCTGCACCAGCCAGCCTGTGTTGGGGATGGACCCCAAACTCTTCCTGGAGGACAATGATTTTGTGCCTACGGGGTAGGAGGCATGCTCACTGGACCTGCAGGCCCAGACCGAAGGAGGAAACCCTAGGCCCTCTTGGCTTGGGGCAGTGTTGCCACATCGCTAGCCAGAGCCAGTGGCAGGACATAGGTTCCTCCTGGCAAGGGCTAGGGTCATTGCACCACCTGGCTGGAGCCAGGAGAAGGACCCCAGGCCCTCCCAGAGAGGAGGCAGATTCTCTGCGCTTGGCCAGCTGAGTCCAGTGTGAAACCTGAGGCCATCCCAGCTGGGTACAGTGTCCACATGCTGGCCATCCCAAGACAAGGGAAGGACCCCAGGCCCTTCTGGTGGTGGGCAGGATCCCTGCGCTGGCAGGCCAGATGCAGGGGTGGGAGCCCGGTTCTTCCTGGTAAAAGGTGGGGTCTCTGAACAGGCCAGCCGGAGCTGGGACCCCAGGCCCTGCTGTCAGTGGTCTGGGTCACTGTGCAAGCTGTCTGTAGTCTGGGGCTGGAACTTGGCATTAGCTGGGGGCAGGAACCTTGCCTCCAACAGAGGCAAGGTCTTCATGGCAGCTGGCTGGAGCCAGGAACTTGGCATTAGCTGGGGGCAGGAACATGGGCCCTCCTGGCAGGGGGTAGGGTCACTTCACTGGCTGACTTGAGCCCGAGGCACGAACCTGGAGCGACCTGGCAGGGGGTGGATTTGTCACTCTGGCTGGCTGGAACCAAGGGCAGGACCGCAGGCCCCCTGCAAGGGTTGGCATCACCACATTGGCCACCTAGAGCCAGGGACAAGACCCTGGTCCATCCTGGTAGGGTCGGGGTTACTGTTCCAGGCCAGTATGGTCACCTTGACCCTTGCTAGGAGTGCCCAGGATCCCTAGCTCTAGCCCACCACCTCAGTGATCCCGTCACTGGCGGGAAGTGCTGGGATCCCATCCCATGCTGGGATCCCATCCCATGCTGGGATCCCGTCCCATGCGAGGTTCTTCTTCCCCTCCACCAGGAAGAGCTGTGGTTCCACCCACTGCCGGAACCAGAACATGGTTCTCTCCATCTGCGAAAAGGGGCTGGAGTTCTGTCCCCCGCTGATGGGGGCACAGTGTCCCTTCCTTCAAACAGGATGGGCTGGTGTCCCGACACCCTCTGGAGTGGGAGCAGGGTCCCTTCCGTCCACCTGAAGGGGATGAGGTCCCGCTCCCTGCTGGAGAGGGCAGGGAGTCCCCTCTTTTTGCCAGCAGGGGTTGAGGTTGTACCCTTCACTGGAGTGGGCGCGGGGGTCACTTCCCTCCAGCAGAAGGAACAGGGATCCTTCCCCCCACTGGAGGTGGTCAGGGGTTCCTCCCCTGTGGCAGTAGCGGCTGGGGTCCAGACCCCCGTAGGAGTGGGCACAGGATCCCTTCTCTCCGCCAGGAAGGGCTGAGTCCCCATGCGTTTCTGGAATGGGTGTGGGGACCCCTGCCTCTGCCAGGAGGGGTTGGGGTCCTTCCTTTTACTGGGACGGGCGCAAGGTTCCCTCTCTCTGCCAGAAGCGGCTAATGTCCCTCCCACTGCTGTATCGAGCAAGGGGTCCCCTTCCTCCGCTAGGAGGGGCTCGGATCCAGTCCCTCTGGAGCAGGCGCGGCATCCCCTACCTGAGCCTGGAAGGGATGTGGTCTCATTTCCCCCTAAAACGGGCGCGGGGTCCCCTCCTTTCACTAGGAGAGTCTAGGATCCCATCCACCGTAGGAGTGGGCGTGGGGTCTCCTCCTTCTGCCACGTGGGATTTGGCGTCCAGTCCCTCGTTGGAATGGCCGCTAGGTCCCCTCTCTTTGCCAGGAGTTACCTGGGATCCCGTCCCCCTGGAGCGAGCCCCGAGTCTTCAACTTTCGCCAGGAGGCACCTGGGATCCTGTCCCAGCTGGAGTAATCGCCGGGTCTTAACCCTCCAGCAGAAGGGGTCTGGGTTCCCTTCCCCAGCTGAAGAAGGCCTAGGGCCCCTTCTTCCGCCAGGAGGGATCTGGGGTCTCGTTCCCTGCTGGAGCGTGTGTCGTGTCCCCTCTCTCAGCCAGGAGGTGCCTGGGTCCCGTCCCCTCTGCAGAGGCCGCAGGGTCCCCTCCTTGCACCAGAAGGGTCCTTAAGTTCTGTTCACCACCAAAGCGGGCGCCGGGCCCCCTCCCTCAGCCAGGAGGGCCCGGGGTCACTTCTCCCGCTGGTGTGCGTTCTGGGTCCCCTTCCTTTGCCAGGAGGGACCTGAGGTACTGTCTCACGCTGGAGCGGGAGCCAGTACCCTCCATCTGCCAGGTTGGAGTCTTGGGTCACATTTACCTCCGGATTGGGGGCTGGAAGCCCTCCCCTCGCCAGAAAGGGCCTAAGGTCTTTCCCCTGCTGGAGCGGGTGCAGGGTCCCCTCTCTTTGCCAGGAGAATCCTGGGGTCCTTTCCCCACCCCTTCCCGCTGCTTAAGCAGGTGCGGTGCCCATTTTCTCAGCAAGGCGTGGTGAGGTCCCATCCCCCGCCGCAGGTGGGCTTCCATCCACCAGGGGGAGCAAAGGTCCCGTCCAGGCTGGGGCAGGTGTGGATTTTCCTCCGTCCGCCAGGCGAGGCTGGGGTCCGGTCCCCCGCAAGGGCAAGTGTGGGGTCCCCTCCCTCCGCCAGGAGTGGCTTGGGTCCCGTACCCGGCCCAGGAGGGCGGGCGGGCACCGGGTCTCGTCACTCCACTGAAAGGGGCTCTGGTCCTGTCCCCAACCCTGATGGGTGAATGGGAATCCCCTTCCTCCACCAGGAGTGGCTGGCGTCCCGTCCCCCCTAGAGTAGGGCGGAGTCTTTTCTCTTCACCAGGAGGGTCTGGGGTCTCATCCAGCTGGAGCAGGCGCTGGGTGCCCTCCCTTTGTCAGATGGGGTTGTGGTCCCGTTTCCCCGCTGGAGGGGGGTTGTGGGGGGAGTAGTGCAGAAAAGTGTTTTCTCTCCCTGGAGAGTGGCTCTGAAGTAGACCACAGCTGTCAGCCTCCTTTGTGTTTGGTCTTCCCTGAAGAACAAACTACTTCTTTGAAATTAATGCTCTCATCCAATGTCAGATCAACACAGATAGCCCAGTTCCCTCACCCCCAGGTGGACCCACTGAAGGACCATCCACTCAGCAGAGTCTCTCATGTAGGCAGTTTTGGATGAGACTGTGTCACAGCTCAACTTCTCCTTCAGCCCCTCCTCTGGTACCAAGAGGCCTTCCTCAGAAACAACAACAAAAAGCTGTGGGCAGCTGTTAACACACTGCTCTGCCTCCCTTGCCCATGTTAATAGCAACCTGGCTGCTACCACTGCCACAATTGCCACTTGTTGGTTTTTCGTACGATGGGTTTCAGTGAGAAAGCCTCTAGCCATGTTATATGGTATACTTGGAAAATCCATGTTAGCTTCTCACGTTATCAACTGTTGTTTTTATTAGGTGTGGGGACAGAGCCCCAGAGAGCAGTTTCCAGGCTCTCGGCCTCACATAGAAAGGTGCTGGCTCAGGTAGTAAAAGCCCATCAACTGTGATTGAATGGCCATCAGCTGTGGCTAGTTGGCCGTCAGCTATAATCAGTGAGACATTGGCCACTAATATAACTGTTGTGGCTACACTAGAAAAAATGGGGGCTAGCAAGAAGATGGTGGCTGAGCTAGCAAGAGCGGATTGCAGTTATCACAGTGGATTGCAGCTAGCAAGTGAGGTGCGTTGGCAGAGAAGCAAACAGCAAGTAGCGGATCCTGTGGCTCCTACTTCCTGTGTCTCCAACCCAGCCGCCAGCGAGACTATAATGGTATGACTCCCCTATCATTGGTTCCGTGGGTGTTCCTTTTTGGCCTCATCATATCCTGCGTTCTTATGTGGGGAGCGGGACAGGAGACACCACATGACACCCTGCATGACATTAGGGTTGTTATTAAGTTGCACATGTTTTATAGGATCTGTGGCAGCTGGGATCCCCTCCCCCTCAAGTGGGTGTGGGGAATCCTCCCTCCTCCAGGGAAGGCTGGGATCCTGTCCCCCACTGCAGTATGCGTGTGGTCCCCTTTCTCTGCCAGGAATGGCTTGGGTCCTGTCCCATGCTGGAGTGGGTCCTGTGTCCCCTCTTTCCACCAGGAGGAGCTGGATTCCCATCCCGGGGTGGGGTGGGTCGTGGGGAGGGTCACCTTCCTTTGCTAGGAGGGGCTAGGGTCCCATCTGCCACTGGTGAGGGGTGGGGTCTCATCTCCTCCTCCAGCAGGCATGGGGTTCCCTCCCTCTGCCAGGAAGGGTTGGGGTCCATTCCACCTCTCCAGGGGACATGGGGTGGGGTTAGAGCAGAAATGTTCTTTCTCTCCCTGGAAAGTTGCTCTGAGATAGCCCACAGCTGTCAGCCTCCTTTGCATTTGGTCTTTCCTGAAGAACAAACTGCTTCTTTGAAGTTCACAGCACTTTGGTGTGTAGACCACTTTAGTTCTAAGGGAACTTGTTTTGTGCAGCAGCAACAGCTCTCTCACTGCTGTTGCTTCCGGGCCCAAGGCAGAGTCTGTTCAGAGGGAAGTTGCTTTATAAAGGTGGCATGGATGGTTGCCATATTGGTGCTTCAGGGTGTAGGCCACTTCTGTTCTAAGGTAACTTACTTTATGGAAGAAGCAGTGGCTGCCTCACTGCTGTACTTACAAGGAATCAGGTCGCATCTGTTGTGAGAAAAATTACTTTATGGCAGTTTCCAGGCTCTCGGCCTCACATAGAAAGGTGCTGGCTCAGGTAGTAAATGGCCATCAACTGTGATCAGATGGCCATCAGCTGTGGCTAGTTGGCCATCAGCTGTAACCCGTAAGCCATTGGCCACTAATATAACTGCTGTGGCTACCCTAGCAGAGAAAATGGGGGCCAGCAAGAGAGGATTGCCGAGAGGCGTATGCCGCCGGTGAGAATATAGTGATATGACTCCCCTATCTATGGCTCCGTGGGTGTTCCTTTTTGGCCTCACCGTGTCCTGCGTTCTTATGTGGGGAGCGGGAGCTGAGACCCCGCCGGACACCCTGCACGACAAATGGCGCAGCGAGCAGGGTCCCCTGCGTGACAGTGTATCTCTAAAAGAACCAGAACGTGTGATTCCTAATCAGGCCTCTTTCCATTATACCACATATGCCACCGGTTATACCATTGTAATAGGATATACTATGGAGTAACAGTAGTAAACATTCCTGAAGGCTTACTCTGTGGCTAGACATTGTGCTAGGTGCTTACGCACGTTATGTCATTTATTCCTCTCATCAGTTCTATGGCATAATATTGCTATTATGTCCATCTGATAGTCTCCACACAGAGGTCTTCCATTTTATATGTGCGTATATATATCTGTACATATTTTATATATATGTAATACATATACATATATGTTACATATATATAAAATATGTACATGTATAACAATTTACTTAAGAATATAAATACATATATATGTATATATACACATATATTATGTATATATATGGATACACAAACACACACACACACACACATATATATATATATACACTACATATAGTGTATCTGTATACACACACACACACAATTTTACAACGACACTGAAAGGTTTCTGACCAATGAAGTCATGAGTTTAGAAAGCAGAAGGGTGCCTGTAGGGTACATGCAAGTGTACTGAATGAGGGATCTATATCACTTCTCAGCTAAGTACTCCAGACTTGGTGGGGTGCCTGCCCAGAGGAAGGGGCTTTGCTCCATTTTACAAGCTGATTTGGGTGCAGAAAGGAAAGAGGGGAGACCTCACTCTAATCGTTGTAGGAAAGCTTGGAGATGTCCTTTGACCCAGTTCTTCATATGCGGCAGCCAGGAATCCCAAAGGGGTTAGTAATTAAACTGAACAGATTTGCTGGAGGCTGCTTGCTTTTAGTATTTGCTATGATCCTGAAATCAAAGCATTACATGTTACCTGGAGCTGTGGGAACAGGATCTTGTAGCTGGGTTTGCCCAGCACTCTGGGTGGTTACATGCATTCTGCAAGAAACCCAACGTGCCCCTTGAGAAAGTGTAAGTACTCCAGAGTTTTAGTAAGAAATCCTCATCAGAGTGCACGTGTAGACCCCAGCCCAGTGCTTAGCCCAGTGCTTAGTGCAGCTAAGAACACTTACACTGCATGGTATCCTTTGCAATTAGTGTTATAGCGAAGAAAAATGACTTAATATTTGGAAAATATTTAGAACAATGGCTGGTGCATAGTAAGCACTACACAAGTGTTAAAGAAATAGATGTGAAATATTTATGCCCAGATATTTTCAGATGCACCACTCTAGACAAAAGACATTTTAGTGCTCTGTGGGGGGCAGTGTTGATAGCATTGTAGAAAAAGCAATAGTTTATTTTTTTGAGGGAGGAAACTCCCATAAGCTCAATAAACTTATTTTGAGCATAGATTGATAGAATTGTGGAATTTCTAATTTTCAGAAAGCCTATCTTTGATTAAGTACACTGATGGAGGTCTTTAAATAAGTTAGAAGAATCTTCAGGTGAAAATAACCACTGGGCAGAATCTGCCTGAGTTTAAATATCTTTGCCTAGGCAAAAGAGACCTGTACTTGTGGCAAAATGGAGTGATTTTAGGACATGCAAACAGGGCTTCAAGCACAGGATTGGCCCTAGTTTAAAAAAAAAAAGTGGAAGGGGTGCAGTGTAGGGAGATTTACAGTGAGGGCATACCTGCTATACATCCCCATTCAAGTTTCAGGATATCTATGGATACACAGCTTACTGGACTTGGACCCCCTTATGCATGACAGACTCATAATTACACAGCCTCCCCCACATCTGCCCCCAATAAGCTAAATGACAGAGAAAAACCCTAGAGAGTCTGTCATGAGGAAGTATATGGAGACCCTTTCCAAGAGTGGAAAAATCACAAACCCTTTATTTTTCTGAAAATTGTGGGTGTGCTCTGAAGTGATGTTATATTATTTCTCTAAACTTTCTATATGTATTTGCATATATTGTGGTGGGTTTTTTTTTAAAAAAAAATGTTCTTGGCACATTAAACAGAGAGGCAGACCCACTGAGTCTGTAGCCCACCAATAGAGGAACAACTGGAGACTGTGGTCTTCGTTGTGATTCCGAGCACGGGAAGGCCCTGGCCCTTCTTTGCAGCATCTAGGGAGTCAGCATGACAGGACTTAGTTACCTGCTTCTTTAACTGAGTGACACCCACTGGGCTCAGTGAGATCCTGGGGTTCTACCCTCAGTCAAGGAATAGGGAAGAAGGAGAAAAAAATAATGAAGTAGGATAAGAAAAAAGAAAACAAAAAGAGATGTACATTGTGGGGAGAAGGAAAAGGCCACTAGTAATAGGGAGGAGGCAGTCAGGAGCATAGGTCCAAAGCCTGACCCACTCACTCTGTGTCCTGGGCCAATGCACCAACGTGATTCTCACCTTCCTTGCCTGAAAAATGGGGATATTAACAGCGCCAACATCATAGGGTTTTCATGAGGGTTCAAGGAGTTAAGGCATGTAGGCTGTCTCATCTACTTTCTTCAACAGCAAACATCCAATCTATCAGCATGTCAGAAGTTAAACTATTTTCATGGGCGCCTAAATGTATCATGGACCCACGGGCCTAACCCATCTTAAAGTAGGGTGTTGCATTAGCCTGCTCCCTCCCTTGCTTTCACTCTTTCTCTCCTGTGACCATTCTCCACTCAGGGGCCAGGGTGATCTATCTGATGGTTAAAATGTGAATTAGACCCTGTCGTGCCCCTGATTATAACTTTTATAGTGCTTGTTCTTCAGTTGGGCCCAGAATAAGCACTTAATACATGGTAACTATTATTACATTGTTATTTTCTGGCTCCTGGAAATAAAATGTATTAGGCCTAGAAAGAATCTATCTGCTAAATGAAATAAACACTCTCCTGACACACTTCCTAGCACAGAGCTCATAATACACGAAGAAGCCAAATTAATACATGATACAAGTATTATTTTCACAGGAAAACGTCCTATCTTCATTGCATACTGCCAGAGGACAACAATCTCTCCTCTCTTGGGTCCTTCTGAATATGAATATATATATATATGAATATAACATATATAATATATATAATATTATATATACATATATCGTGCCAAAATATGTATACATATTTTAAAAAAGGAAAAAACTATTAAAATTGTAATACTCGGAAAAAATGGCGGCGTGAGGTGAGCCTCTGTAACGCTCCCCTGGAATTTACAACGAATCGGACAACAATAACTCCACAAAGGACTCCCTGCACAGCAGACAGGCAAGATAAAGGGGCCCACTACTGAATTCACCTCCAGGTGGGTGAATCGCGCGAGCGGGGGAGGAGGGAGAGGAGAAGTGCGGAGACGGAGCCGCGCGGGCGCAGGACACAGACCTAGCTCAGTGCTCTGAGCCCGCTGCTCCCGGATCTTCCGCAGCTGCTGCAGGAGAGGGAAGGACTCGGACTGCTAGGGCTCCGCTTACAACCCACAGGACTAAGGGGGCAGCATATAGCACGGCTGAACCCAACGCTCGCTCACCGCAGACCTCGGAGTGAAGACTGAGGGAGGAGGGCTGAAATCGCTGGTTTGAGCCCTCACTGCTGAGCGAAGAACGGAAGCCTTAGGCACAGAGACTAGCCGCCCGCTCCCTACTATCCCAGAGCTCGCCCCGCCCCCACCTGCACGGTGCTAGAAGCGATAAAGTAGCAGTGTGGGATCAAAGGACAGAATATTTGCTGCTCTGAGAACTGTGGACCGCAGACAGAGATTCGCAGCTCAACTAGTTCTGGCAAAGGGGAGGGAGCTGTGGAAGCAGGACTGGCTGTGGTGGTGGTCGCCGCCATTGCTCTGGGCCACCTCTCACGACTCGCCCCGCCCCTGGCCCCACCTATCTGGGCGGATCCCTGCAGGAGTAAACAGAACTGCTGAAACATATGGGCTCTGAATCTGGTGCAGAAAGAGCTTAGGAACTTCAAAAGCTCTTCGCATACCTATCAACCTGTTGCAGAAGCCACTACTGTAGATGTCTAGGAAGAGAAATAGTAAATCAGTGATTGCCATGAATAAGCAAGGCAACAAGATAGTTCAGAAAGAAAGTGAAAAGTCTCCAGAAAAGGGACTTAGAGATATGGAAATATGTGATTTAACTGACAGAGAATTCAAGATTGCAATTCTGAAAAAACTGAATGAGATGAAAGAAAACACAGAAAGGCAATTTAATGAACTCAGAAACACAATCAAAGAACACCATGAGCATTTTACGAAAGACATGGAAATTTTGAAAAAGAACCAAACAGAATTTCTGTAGATTAAGAACTCAATAGAAGAAATTAACAATGAAATATCCAGCTTAGGTAGTAGAGTTGACCAGATGGAGGAAAGAATCAGTGACATCAAAGATAGGAAACTGGAATTTACACAGAGGGAAGAAGAAAGAGACTTGAGACTTAAAAGAAATGAAAGAACTCTACAAGAACTTTCTGACTCCATCAGAAAGAGCAATATAAGAATAATGGGCATACCAGAAGGAGAAGAAAGAGAGAAGGGAACAGAGAATATATTCAAACAAATCGTCGATGAGAACTTCCCAAACTTGTGGAAAGAACTGGATCCTCGAATCCAAGAAGCAAATAGAATACCTAATTACCTCAATCCCAACAGGCCTTCACCAAGGCACATTGTATTGAAGCTGTCTAAAATCAATGACAGAGAAAGAATCCTCAAGGCAGCCAGGGAAAAGAAGACGGTAACTTACAAAGGAAAGCCCATTAGATTATCATCAGATTATTCAGCAGAAACTCTACAAGCTGGGAGGGAATGGAAGCAAAAATTCAAACTATTGAAAGAGAGAAATCGTGAGCCAAGAATAATATATCCAGCAAAGATCTCCTTTAGATATGAAGGAGGAATAAAGACCTTTCCAGACATCCAGAAGCTGAGGGAATTTTCTAATACACGACCTACACTAAAAGAAATACTCAAGGAGGCTATTAGACCACCATCAACAGGGACAACTTGTGGCAACCAAAATATAAAAAGGAGAGTAAAGGCCTGAACTGGAATATGGGAATAGAGAAAGTAAGCGTGCTGAAGAAACTGGAATACTCTAAATATCAAACTTTCTTTTACATAAACTTAAGGGTAACCACTCAAAAAAAATCCAGAACTGAAATATATACTGTAATAAAAGAAGAAATAGAGGGAAACATCATAGAATACCACCGCACAGAAATAATAGACAACAACAAAAAGGCAAAGAAACAATGGAGACACAGTCTTACCAGAAAACTAAAGATAGAATGACAGGAAATCCTCACATATCAATAATCACCCTAAAAGTAAATGGACTGAACTCACCAATAAAGAGACACAAAGTAGCAGATTGGGTCAAAAAACTAAACCCAACCATATGCTGTCTCCAAGAGACACATCTCAGCTACAAGGACAAGCATAGATTCAAAGTGAAAGGGTGGAAATTGACACTACAAGCAAATGGTACCCAGAGAAAATCAAGTATAGCCATAATGATTTCCGATGAAACAGACTTCAGGGTGAAAAAGATAACAAGAGACAAAGATGGACATTTCATAATGGTAAAGGGGACTATACAACAAGAAGAAATAACAGTCATCAATATTTATGCCCCCAATAAGGGAGCACCGAAATATACCAAGCAACTACTAACAGAACTAAAGGGAGAAATTGACCAAAACACAATTTTACTAGGGGACTTAAATACATCATTGACAGCTATGGATAGATCATCAAAACAGAAGATAAATAACGAAATAGCAGCCCTAAATGACACATTAGATGATATGGACATCATTGACATATATAGAGCACTTCATCTAAAACATCAGATTATACATTCTTTTCTAGTGTACATGGTACATTCTCAAGGATAGACCATATATTGAGACATAAAATCAGCCTCAGCAAATTTAAGAAGATTAAAATCATACCAAGCAAATTCTCTGATCACAAGGCATTGAAATTGGATATCAACTGCGAACAGAAAGCAGGAAAAAAGGCAAATACATGGAGATTAAACAACATACTTTTAAAGAACGACTGGATCAAAGAAGAAATTAGAGGAGAGATCAAAGATACATAGAAACAAATGACAATGAAAATACATCCTACCTAAATTTTTGGGATGCTGCGAAAACAGTTTTAAGAGGGAAATTTATATCATTACAAGTCTATCTCAAGAAACAAGAAAAATCCCAAATAAATAACCTCATGTTACACCTTAAAGAACTAGAAGAAGAAGAACAAGCGAAACCCAAGGTCAGCAGAAGAAAGGAGATAACAAAAATCAGAGCAGAACTAAATGAAATAGAGAACAAAAAGACAATATAAAAAATTAATGTGACAAAGAGCTAGTTCTTTGAAAAGATTAACAAAATTGACAAACCCTTGGCTAGACTCACTAAGATAAAAAGAGAGAAGACACTAATTAACAAAATCTGAAATGAAAAAGGGGAAGTTATCACGGACACCACAGAAATACAAAGGATCATCCAAGAATACTATGAAGGACTATATACCACCAAATTCAATAACTTAGAAAAAATGGATAAGTTCTTAGAAATATATAGCCTTCCAAAACTGAATCATGAAGAACTGGAAAATCTAAACAGGCCGATCACCAGTAACGAAATTGAATCAGTCATCAAAAACCTTCCCAAAATCAAAAGTCCTGGACCAGATGGCTTCACTAGTGATTTCTACCAAACCTTCAAACAGGATCTAATACCAATCCTGCTCAAACTCTTCCAAAAAATTGAAGAAGAGTCAGTACTCCCTAACTCATTTTATGAGGCCAACATTACCCTGATACCAAAACCTGGTAAGGACAACACAAAAAAAGAAAACTACAGACCAATATCTCTGATGAACAGAGGCTAAAATCCTAAACAAAATTCTAGCAAATCGAATACAACAATGCATTAAAAAGATTATTCATCACGACCAAGTGGGGTTCATCCCTGGGGCACAAGGATGGTTGAACATTCGCAAATCCATCAATGTGATACATCACATAAACAAAATAAAGGACAAAAATCATATGATTCTATCAATTGATGGAGAAAAATCATTTGTTAAGATACAACGTCCATTTATGATTAAAACACTTACTAAAATTGGTATAGAAGGAAAATACCTGAACATAATAAAGGCCATATACGACAAACCCTCAGCTAATCTCATAATTAATGGTGAAAAGCTGAAGCCCTTTGCTCTACGTTCAGGAACACGACAAGGTTGTCCCCTATCACCTCAGCTTTTCAACATACTGTTGGAAGTCCCTGCCAGAGCAATCAGGCAAGAGAAAGAAATAAAAGGCATCCAAATTGGGAATGAAGAAGTTAAAATATCACTCTTTGCAGATGACATGATGCTGTATATAGAAAACCCTAAAGACTCCACCAAAAGCTGTTAGAAACAATCAATGAATACAGTAAAGTTGCTGGCTACAAAATCAACGTACAAAAGTCCATTGCATTCCTATATACTAACAATGAAATCTCAGAAAAAGAAATACAAAAGACAATTCCCTTTGCAATTGCAGCAAAAAGAATACCTAGGAATAAACTTAACCAAGGATGTGAAGGATTTATATGCTGAAAACTATAAGACATTTTTGAAAGACATTGAAGAAGACACAAAGAAATGGAAAGACATTCCATGCTCATGGACTGGAAGAATCAACATAGTTAAAATGGCCATTTTACCCAAAGCCATATACAGATTTAATGCAATCCCCATTAAAATCCCAATGGCATTTTTTAAAGAAATAGAACAAAAAATAATCAGATTTGTTTGGAACCACAAAAGACCCCGAATAGCCAAAGCAATATTTAAAAAAAAGAACAATACTGGAGGTATCACACTCCCTGATTTTTGCTTGTACTACAGGGCTACAATAATCAACACAGCTTGGTATTGGCGGAAAAGCAGACACATAGACCAATGGAATAGAACTGAGAACCCAGAAATAAAACCACATAAATATGGACAGATAATTTTTGACAAAGAAGCTAAAAACATACAATGGAGGAAAGATAGCCTCTTCAATAAATGGTGCTGGCAGAATTGGATAGCTACGTGCAAAAGAATGAAACTGGACTGCTATCTGTCGCCATGTACCAAAATTAATTCAAAATGGATCAAAGACTTAAGCATAAGACCTGACACAATAAATTGCATTGAAAAAAACATAGGTACTAAACTTATGGACCTTGGGTTCAAAGAGCATTTTATGAATCTGACTCCAAAGGCAATGGAAGTAAAAACTAAAATAAACGAATGGGATTATATGAAACTGAAAAGCTTCTGCACAGCAAAAGAAACTATTGACAAAATAATGAGGCAACCAACTGAATGGGAGGAGATTTTTGCAAACAGTTCCTCTGATAAGGGGCTAATATCCAAAATATACAAGGAACTCATGAAACTCAACAATAAAAAAACAAACAACCCAATTGAAAAATGGACAGAGGACCTGAGGAGACATTTCTCCAAAGAGGATATACAAATGGCAAATAGACATATGAAAAACTGCTCAACATCTCTAATCATCAGAGAAATGCAAATGAAAAACACAATGAGATATCACCTCACCCCAGTCAGAATGGCTATCATCAACAAAACAAATAGTAACAAGTTTTGGAGAGGCTGTGGAGAAAAAGGAACTCTCATACACTGTTGGTGGGAATGCAGACTGGTGCAGCCGCTATGGAAGGCAGTGTGGAGGTTTCTCAAGAAATTACGAATAGAATTACCATATGACCCAGCAATCACTCTCCTGGGTATCTACCCCAAAAATATAAAAGCATTTCTCTATAGAGACACGTGTACTCCAATGTTCATTGCAGCTTTGTTTACGGTGGCCAAGACATGGAAACAACCAAAATGTCCTTTGACAGATGAATGGATAAAGAAGTTGTGGTACATATACACAATGGAATACTATTCGGCGTTAAGGAAAGACAATATAGGAGCATTTGTGACAACATGGATGGATCTTGACAGTATAATGCTAAGTGAAATAAGTCAGACAGGAAAAGCAGAGAACCCTATGATTTCACTGATATGTGGTACATAAACCAAAAAGAACAAGACAAACAAATGAGAAAAAAAAACTCATAGACACAGACAATAATTTAGTGGTTACCAGAGGGTAAGGGGGTGGGTGGTGGGTGATGAGGGTAAAGGGGATCAAATATATGGTGATGGAAGGAGAACTGACTCTGGGTGGTGAACACACAATGGGATTTATGGACGATGTAATACAAAATTGTACACCTGAAATCTATGTAAATTTACTAACAATTGTCACCCCAATAAATTTAATTAAAAAAAAAAAGAAATGGAAAGGCATCCTGTGCTCATGGATTGGAAGAATTAACATAGTTAAAGTGGCCATATTACCCAAAGCCATATACAGATTTAATGCAATCCCCATCAAAATCCCAATAGCATTTTTTAAAGAAATAGAACAAAAAATCATCAGATTTGTTTGGAACCACAAGAGACCCCGAATAGCCAAAGCAATAATAAAAAAAAGAACAATACTGGAGAGATCACACACCCTGATTTTTGCTTGTACTACAGGGTACAATAATCAAAACAGCTTGGTATTGGCGGAAAAACAGACACATAGACCAATGGAATAAAATTGAGAACCCAGAAATAAAACCACATAAATATGGTCAGATAATTTTTGACAAAGAAGATAAAAACATACAATGGAGGAAAGACAGCCTCTTCAATAAATGTTGCTGGCAGAATTGGATAGCCACGTGCAAAATAATGAAACTGGACTGCTATCTGTCACCATGTACCAAAATTAATTCAAAATGGATCAAAGACTTAAGCATAAGTCCTGACACAATAAACTGCATAGAAGAAAACATAGGTACTAAACTTATGGACCTTGGGTTCAAAGAGCATTTTATGAATTTGACTCCAAAGGCAATGGAAGTAAAAACTAAAATAAACGAATGGGATTATATGAAACTGAAAACCTTCTGCACAGCAAAAGAAACTATTGACAAAATAATGAGGCAACCAAATGAATGGGAGAAGATTTTTGCAAACATTGCCTCTGATAAGGGGCTAATATCCAAAATATACAAGGAACTCATGAAACTCAACAACAAAAAAACAAACAACCCAATTAAAAAATGGACAGAGGACCTGAAGAGACATTTCTCCAAAGAGGATATACAAATGGCAAATAGACATATGAAAAAATACTCAACATCACTAATCATCAGAGAAATGCAAATGAAAACCACAATGAGATATCTCCTCACTCCAGTCAGAATGGCTTTCATCAACAAGACAAATAGTAACAAGTGTTGGAGAGTCTGTGGAGAAAAAGGAACCCTCATACACTGTTGGTGGGAATGCAGACTGGTGCAGGCGCTATGGAAGGCAGTGTGGACGTTCCTCAAGAATTTACGAATAGAATTACCATATGACCCAGCAATCACTCTCCTGGGTATCTACCCAAAGAATCTGAAAACATTTCTCTATAAAGACACGTGTACTCCAATGTTCATTGCTGCTTTGTTTACGGTGGCCAAGACATGGAAACAACCAAAATGTCCTTCGATAAATGAATGGATAAAGAAGTTGTGGTATATATACACAATGGAATACTATTCGGCATTAAGGACAGATGATATAGGAGCATTTGTGACAACATGGATGGATCTTGAGAGTATAATGCTAAGTGAAATAAGTCAGACAGAAAAAGCAGAGAACCCTATGATTTCACTGATATGTGGTATATAAACCAAAAACAACAAAAGAACAAGACAAACAAACTAGAAAGAAAAACTCATAGACACACAATAATTTAGTGGTTACCAGAGGGTAAGGGCGTGGGGAGTGGGTGATGAGGGTAAGGGGGATCAAATATATGGTGATGGAAGGAGAACTGACTCTGGGTGGTGAACACGCAATGGGATTTATAGATGATGTAATACATAATTGTACACCTGAAATCTATGTAAATTTACTAACAATTGTCACCCCAATAAATTTAATAAAAAACATTAATTACAATTAACCTAGGAGCCCGGGAAATTATCAATACATTTAGTGGCCTAATTTCAAACTCTTTCCTATAAAAGCAGCAGTAACTTCTCATCAAGAAATGAAGCCTGTCAAGACAGATGTTAGAAGGATTAACAAAACCAATGCCCTAGTAATGTGTTAAGACTGTATTGACTAAGAAGTATTCAGGAGGAGAATTTTAATTTAATTTTTACAGTACATAGTTCAGGCAAGTCTTTTCAAAAACAGATCAGTGTACAAAATTAATATTCAGAAATCAGTTGCATTTGTATATACCAATGATAAAATATCAGAAGGAGAAATTAAGAAAACAATTCCATTTACAATTCCTCCAAAGACTATAAAATACCTGGGAATAAATTTAACCAAAGAAGTAAAAGATCTGACTCAGAAAATTATAAGACACTGAAGAAAGAAATGAAAGAAGACATAAATAGATGGAAACACATTCCATGTTAATGTACAGAAAGAATTAATACAGTTAAAATGTCCATACTGCCTAAGGCAATATACATATTCAACACAATTCCTATCAAACTACCTACGGCATTTTTCACAGAAATAGAACATATAATCCTAAAATTTATGTGGGACCATAAAAGACCCTGGATAGCCTCAGCAATCTTGAGAAATAAGAACAAAGTGGGAGGTATAACGATACCTGACTTCAAACTATACTACAAGGCTACAGTAATCAAAACAGCATGGTACTGGCATAAAAATAGACACATAGATCAATTTAACAGAATAGAGAGTCCAGAAATAAATCCATACTTATATGCCCATTTAATCTACAACACTGGAAGCAAGAACGTACGATGGGGTAAAGACAGTCTGTTCAATAAATGGTGCTGGGAAACCTGGACAGACACATGCAAGAAAGTGAAGCTGGACCACCTCCTTACACCATATACAAAAATAAATTCAAAATGGCTTAAAGACTTAAATGTAAGATCTAAAACCATAAAATATCTAGAAGAAAATATAGGAAGAAACTTCACAGACATTACCTGGAGTAAGATTTTTAGTGATATATCCCCTCGTGCGAGGGAAGTAAGAGAAAAAATAAACACGTGGGATTACATCAAACTAAAAAGTTTTTTCGGAGCTGAGGCCAGTTGGCGAGCATGGCGCGGCGCCCAGGATGGAGCGCAGACTCGTGGAAGGTTTGCTTTGGGGTGCGCTAGTTGGGCAAGCGTGGGAGGACAGAGGGGCAAGAAGTGGAAACGCGCCCTCCCAGGGTGGATCCAAGGCCAGACGGCGACCGCTGCACGGCTCCCAGGACAGAGCGCAGACTCGTGGAAGGTTTGCTTTGGGGTGCTCTAGTTGGGTGAGCAGGGGAGGAGCGAGGAGGGCAAGAGGAAACGTGCAGCGCTCTCCCCACCCCACCCCCACGGTAGAGCCGCAGCCCTGAAGCGTGCCCACTGCACCAGCAGCGGCAGGCAGCACCCGGGGCTCTAGAGTCCCACGGGAGCCCAGGATGCAGCGGAGAGCGCAAGGTCCAGGAGGTGAGCTCTTTCCCTGCGCCCCACAGCTGATTGCTCCCGCCAGGGCGAGCAGCTCCTGGGCCCTAGAGCAGACAAAGAACTCAGACGCCACACCTGGCCCCCTCACCCAAATTTTCGAATCCTCCCCGCGCCCTTCCAGAGACTTATACTGACCCCTGAACTGAGGAGTAGTGTTAGATTACAGAGGGGCGTCTGTGCTCAGGCGCTGGGAAGATTGGCAGCCAGCTCTGACCTTCCGAAGAGGCTGGGAGGAGGGGAATTTCGCTGGACGAGGAGAGAGAAGACTCCCACACCCCCAGCCACCACCATTTCAGGCCTGCGGGAGGAGTGTGACGTGGCTGGCCAGGGAGAGAGAAGACCCCTCCCTAGCAAGCCCCCACCCTCTCTAGCTGGCCTGGGGTGGGGCAAGGTCAACCGCGGAAGCACTCCCTGAGTTCAGCAGTAAGCGGCAGATGCAGCTCCCGGCTTTCAGCAGCTTAGAGATCTCCCGCCCGCCCCCTCCCACACACCCACGGAAGGAGGGCCCTAAGACTCAGGAGTACTGGGCACAGGGCTGGTGGAGCTACTCTCAGCGTGCATTTGTGCAGGAAAGGACAGAAACTGCACGGTCTCTCTGAAAACTGTCATCCAGATCCCTCAGCCCCTCTCATTTAAATCTACAGTCCAAATTCACTCTGGGCACCAGGTGACCAGCGCTGCCTGCGCAGTAGGCAGGGAACTATTTGGCACAGCGGAAGGCAACCTGGAGATTACTTGGTGGGCTTAAGCCAAGACTGGTGCTGCTTTCTGTTTTGCTTTGTTTGGTGTTTTTTTTTTTCTGCTTGTTGTGATTTGCTTTGTTCTGTCTTTATTTCTTTGATATCTTTGCCTATGTTGAGTGGGGATTGTCGGTTGTATTTTACATGTGAATGTACTTGATTTGTTTTCTTTGTTGTTTTTGTTGTTGTTGTACTTGGTAACTTGATTTGTGCTGAAACTGCCCTAACAGGGCCCAGCTTAAGAGGCACAAGATTCAACATATCCAGAAGCCAACTCTGGACCAAACCAGAGTACTACCGGGTTTGACCTACAAGTCACACACCCAGAGGGAATTCTCTGAAGGCACAAGAGCCCACAGAGGCCAAACCTCATTTAAGTGGCCAACCCTCACCCAGCAGAACACCCTGCGGTGGACAGAGCCAAGTTTCACAACTAGACGGCCTAGGAGTTACACCCACCTACTCACAAGCAAAAAGCAATTAAGGTGCTTCTTGAACAGGATGATATACTAAACACACGAACCACCTGTGGAGCACAAGCAGAGAAGAACGAAGTAGTCCAAGTCAAATATAAAGGACACATAATACATAAGATAACCCAGCAAGAACTAAGAGCTCTAGGGGATCTTCCTACTACTTCAAAGCAAGCACAGAGAGTCAGTCAGAATGGGTAGACAAAGAAACATGTCCCAAATAAAAGAACAGAAGAAACCTCCACAACTGGAACGAAATGAAGCAGAAGTAACCAACCTTTCAGAGACAGAGTTCAGAACACTGGTGATAAGAATGTTTAAGGAGCTTAGAGAAGACATAAAGAAGGATGTAAAAATCATAAAGAACAACCCGTTAGAATTAAAAAAGGATGTAGAAATCTTAACGAACAACCAGCTAGAACTAAAGAACACAATTACCGAAATTAAGAACTCATTTGAAGGAATGACCAGCAGGTTAGATGAAGCAGAGGATCGAATCAGCGACTTAGAAGACAAGTTAGCAGAGATTACCCAAACTGAACAACAGAAAGAAAAAAGAATAAAAAACAATGAAGATGGGTTAAGAGACCTCTGGGATAACATCCAGCGCAACAACATGCACATCATAGAAATACCAGAAGGCCAAGAGAGGAAGCAAGGGATTGAGAACATATTTGAGTTAATAATGTCCGAAAACTTCCCTAACCTGATGAAGGAAACCAACATGCAAGCCCAGGAAGTGCAGAGAGTTTCAACCAGGATAAACCCAAACAGGCCCACACCAAGACACATTATAGTTAAAATGGCAAAGCTTAAAGACAAAGAGCAAATCTTAAAAGCAGCAAGAGAAAGGCAGAAGGTTACATACAAGGGAACTCCCATAAGACTATCAAATGACTTTTCTACAGAAACATTGAAGGCCAGGAGGGAATGGCAGGAGATACTCAAAATGATGGAACACAAAGGCCTACAACCTAGATTGCTTTATCCATCAAGGCTATCATTTAAAGTTGATGGAGAGATAAAGAGCTTCCCAGAAAAGAACAAACTGAAAGAATTTATTACCACCAAGCCAGCATTGCAAGAAATACTAAAAGGACTTCTGTAAATAGAAGAAAGATGAAAACAATTTACTACAAATTTAAAAATGGCAATAACTATGGACCTATCAATAATCACTTTAAATGTAAACAGATTAAATTCTCCAATCAAGAGACATAGGGTGGCTGAGTGGATAAGAAAGCAAGACCCTTGTATATGCTGTATACAAGAGACTCACCTCAGATCAAAAGACACACACAGGCTGAAAGTGAAGGGTTGGAGTAACATATTTCATGCAAATGGAAGCAAAAAAAAAGCTGGAGTTGCAATACTTTTATCTGACAAAATAGACTTTAAAATGAAGAACATATTAAAAGACAAAAATGGGCACTCTATAATAATAAAGGGATCAATCCGACAAGAGGACATAACCCTAGTAAACATCTATGCACCTAACATAGGAGCACCTAAATATATAAAACAAGTACTGATGGACATAAAGACAGAGATCAACAGCAACACTATCATAGTAGGGGACTTCAACACACCTCTGACAACAAGGGACAGGTCCTCCAGACAGAAAATCAATATGGAAACAACAGCCTTAAATGATACTTTGGAGCAGTTGGATTTAATCGATATTTTCAGAGCATTTCACCCCAATGCTGCAGAATACACGTTCTTCTCAAGTGCACATGGAACATTTTCCAAGATAGATCATATGTTAGGACACAAAACAAGCCTGATAAATTTAAGAAAATTGAAATCATACCAATTGTCTTCTCTGACCACAGTGCTATGAAGTTAGAAATGAACTACAGGAAAAAAAACCCAGGAAGACACACCAATTCATGGAGGCTGAATAAAATGTTACTAAATAATGAATGGGTCAAGCAGCAGATCAAAGAAGAAATCAAAAGATATCTCAAGACAAATGAGAATGAGAACACTACGACCCAAAATCTATGGGATGCCGCGAAAGCAGTCCTAAGAGGGAAGTTCATAGCACTGCAGGCCTACCTAAACAAACAAGAAACATCACTAATTGACAGTTTATCTTCACACTTAAGGGATCTGGAAAAAGAACAGCAAAATAAGCCCAAAGGGAGCACAAGGAAGGAGATAATAAGGATCAGAGCAGAAATAAATGAAATAGAAACCAGAAAAACAATGCAAAAGATCAATGAATCCAAGAGTTGGTTCTGAGAGAAGATAAACAAAATTTACAAACCTTTAGCCAGACTCATTAAAAACAGGAGACATAATCACCAAATTAATAAAATCAGAAATGAAAGAGGAGAAGTGACAACAGACACCACAGAAATACAAAAAATTTTAAGAAATTACTATGAGCAACCATATGCCAACAAATTTGACAATCTGGAAGAAATGGACAATTTTCTAGAGGCGCACAACCTTCCAAGGCTAACTCAAGAAGAAACAGAAATCCTGAACAGTCTGATTACCACCAGGGAAATTGAAACAGTAATCAATAATCTCCCAACAAACAAAAACCCTGGACCAGATGGCTTTATAGGTGAATTTTTCAAAATGTTCAAAAAAGAATTATCACCTATTCTCCTCAAGCTCTTCCAAAAAATCCAGAAGGAGGGAAGACTCCCAAACACTTTTTACGAAGCAAATATCACCCTGATCCCAAAGGCAGACAAAGACACCACAAAAAAAGAAAACTACAGGCTGATATCTCTAATGAACATAGATGCAAAAATTCTCAACAAAATATTAGCGAACAGAATTCAGCAATACATAAAAAAGATCATACACCATGATCAAGTGGGATTCATCCCTGGTATGCAGGGGTGGTTCAACATCCACAAATCAATTAATGTGATACACCACGTTAACAAAATAAAAAATAAAAATCACATGATCATATCAATAGATGCAGAAAAAGCATTTGATAATATACAGCAACCTTTATGATAAAAACCCTCAAGAAAGTGGGAATAGAGGGATCATATCTTAACATAATAAAGGCCATATATGACAAACTCACAGCTAACATCATACTCAATGGGGAAAAGCTAAAACCATTCCTCCTAAGATCAGGAACAAGACAAGGTTGCCCACTTTCTCCACTTCTATTCAACATAGTGCTGGAAGTTCTAGCCACAGCAATCAGACAAGAGAAAGAAATAAAAGGCATCCAAATTGGTAAGGAGGAAGTAAAATTATCACTATATGCAGATGATATGATACTATATATAGAGAACCCTAAAGACTCCACCAAGAAACTATTAGAACTGATAGATAAATTTAGTAAAGTAGCAGGATATAAAATAAATATTCGAAAATCAGTTGCATTTGTATATACCAATGATAAAATATCAGAAGGAGAAATTAAAAAAACAATTCCATTTACAATTGCTCCAAAGACTATAAAATATCTGGGAATAAATCTAACCAAAGATGTAAAAGATCTGTACTCAGAAAATTATACGACACTTAAGAAAAAAGTGAAAGATGACATAAATAGATGGAAACACATTCCATGTTCATGGATAGGAAGAATTAATATAGATAGTTAAAATGTCCATACTGCCTAAGGCAATATACATATTCAATGCAATTCCTATGAAACTACCAACGACGTTTTTCACAGAAATAGAACATATAATCCTAAAATTTATATGGGACCATAAAAGACCCCGGATAGCCTCACCTATCTTGAGAAATAAGAGCAAAGTGGGAGGTATAACAATGCCTGACTTCAAACTATACTACAAGGCTACAGTAATCAAAACAGCATGGTACTGGCATAAAAATAGACACGTAGATCAATGGAACAGAATAGAGAGTCCAGAAATAAATCCATGCCTATATGCCCATCTAATCTACAACAATGGAAGCAAGAATGTACGATGGGGTAAAGACAGCCTGTTCAATAAGTGGTGTTGGGTAACCTGGACAGACACATGCAAGAAAATGAAGCTGGACTACCTCCTTACACCACGTACAAAAATAAATTCAAAATGGCTTAAAGACTTAAATGTAAGATCTGAAACCATAAAATATCTAGAAGAAAATATAGGAAGAAACTTCATGGACATTACCCGGAGTAAGATTTTCACTGATATATCTCCTCATGCGAGGGAAGTAAGAGAAAAAATAAACATGTGGGATTACATCAAACTAAAAAGTTTTTTCACAGCAAAGGAAACCATCAATAAAACAAAAAGGGATCCTACTGAATGGGAAAAGATATTTGCCAATGATATATCTGATAAGGGATTAATATCACAAATCTATAAAAAACTTACTCAACTTAACTCCAAAAAAACAAACAACCCAATTAAAAAATGGGCAGAGGACTTGAGGAGACATTTTTCTAAAAAGGACATACAGAAGGCAAGAAGACATATGAAGAAATGCTCAACCTCACTAACCGTCAGAGAAATGCAAATAAAAACCACAATGAGATACCACCTCACTCCAGGCAAAATGGCTATCATCAATAAATCAACAAACAACAAATGCTGGCGCGGATGTGGAGAAAAGGGAACGCTAGTGCACTGTTGGTGGGATTGCAGATTAGTGCAGCCACTATGGAAAACAGTATGGAGGTATCTCAGGAATCTGAAAATGGAACTACCCTATGATCCAGTAATTCCACTCCTAGGCATCTACCCGGAGAAATCCAAAACTCCAATTCAAAAATCAGTATGCACTCCTATGTTTATTGCAGCACTTTACACAATAGCCAAGATATGGAAACAACCGAAATGCCCATAGGTAGGACAACTGGATTAAGGAACTGTGGTACATTTATACAATGGAGTATTACGCAGCCATAAAGAAGAAAGAAATCTTATCATTTGCAACAACATGGATGGATCTAGAGAACATTATGTTAAGTGAAATAAGTCAGAAATAGAAAGACAAGTACCATATGATCTCACTTATATGCGGAATCTAAAGAAAAGAATAAGTGAATGAACTAATCAGAAACAGTTTTGGGGACACAAAGAAAAAACCGAGAGTTGTTAGATAGGCGGGGGGGGGCGGGTTGGGGATAGGGGGAAAGGTGAAGGGATTAGGAAGCAGCTGGTAACCACAAGATGGCCTCAGGGTTTTTTGAAAATTAATTTGGGGAACGTATTCAATAATGTTGTAAAGATTTTGTTGGGTATCCGATGGACATGCGTCTTATTTGGGAGACCACCTCAGGGATACTGTGGATGCCTGATGATGGCATTGTACACTAGAAGGTAAACATTAATGAATGCCAACTATAATTTTATAAATATAATGTGATGGCTCGGTGTGAGGTCAGAGGTATAGTGCATGGGGGGAGGGGAGTTCACAGTGTGAGGGATATAAATGATGAACGTCTAAGTATTACCTTGTCTTGTACATCTGAAACTAATTTAAAAAAGAAGAAGAAGAAAAAAAAAAGATCAGAGAATTCAGTGGAGAGACCAGGGACCCCAATTTCACTTTCCTTCCTTCTTTTCATCAGGGTTCCTCATTGGCCAAACCTAACTGGAAAGATACTTTATAATGTTTTTTTAATTAAAGTTTATTGGGGTGAAAATTGTTAGTACAGTTACATAGATTTCAGGTGTACAATTCTGTATTACATCATCTATAAATCCCATTGTGTGTTCACCACCCAGAGTCAGTTCTCCTTCCATCACCATATATTTGATCCCCTTTACCCTCATCTACCACCCCCTTTCCCCCTTACCCTCTGGAAACCACTATTATCCGTGTCTATGAGTTTTTCTTTCTCAGTTGCTTGTCTTGTTCTTTTGTTGTTTTTGGTTTATATACCACATATCAGTGAAATCATATGGTTTTCTGCTTTTTGTGTCTGACTTATTTTGCTTAGCATTGTAACCTCAAGATTCATCCATGTTTTCACAAATGGTCCTATTTCATCTTATATTACTGCCGAAAAGTATTCCATTATGTATATATATATATATATACCACAACTTCTTTATCCATTCATCTTTCGAAGGACATTTTGTTTTTTTCCATGTATTGACCACCATAAAGAAAGCTGCAATTCACATTGGAGCATACGTGTCTTTATCTATAAATATTCTCAGATTTTTTGGATAGATACCCAGGAGAGGGATTGCTGGGTCATATGGTAATTCTATTCGTAATTTCTTGAGAAACCTCCATACTGCCTTCCATAGTGGCTGCACCAGTCTGCATTCCCACCAACAGTGTATGAGGGTTCCTTTTTCTCCACAGCCTCTCCAACACTTGTTACTATTTGTCTTGTTGATGAAAGCCATTCTGACTGGGATGAGGTGATATCTCATTGTGG
This sequence comes from Rhinolophus hipposideros, assembly GCF_964194185.1. Taxonomy (NCBI): domain Eukaryota; kingdom Metazoa; phylum Chordata; class Mammalia; order Chiroptera; family Rhinolophidae; genus Rhinolophus; species Rhinolophus hipposideros. The sequence goes on from NC_138046.1 coordinate 36,081,136, forward strand.
TTTTCATTTGCATCTCTCTGATGATTAGCGATGTTGAGCATTTTTTCATATGTCTATTTGCCATTTGTATGTTCTCTTTGGAGAAATGTCTCTTCAGGTCCTCTGCCCATTTTTCAATTGGGTTGTTTGCTTTTTTGTTGTTGAGTTGCATGAGTTCCTTGTATATTTTGGATTTAGCCCCTTATTGGACGCACTGTTTGCAAAAATCTCCCATTCAGTTGGTTGCCTCTTTATTTGGTCGATGGTTACTTTTCCTGTGCAGAAGCTTTTAAGTTTGATATAGTCCCATTTATTTATTTTAGCTTTTACTTCCCTTGCCTTTGGGGACAAACTCATAAAATGCTCTTTGAACCCAAGGTCCATAAGTTTAGTACCTATATTTTCTTCTATGCAGTTTATTGTGTCAGGTCTTATGCTTAAGTCTTTGATCCATTTTGAATTAATTTTTGTACATGGTGACAGATAGCAGTCCAGTTTCATTCTTTACGGTGGCCAAGACATGGAAACAACCGAAATGTCCTTCGATAGATGAATGGATAAAGAATTTGTGGTATATATACACAATGGAATACTATTCGGCGGTAAGAAAAGATGATATAGGAATATTTGTGACAACATGGATGGATCTTGAGAGTATGATGCTAAGCGAAATAAGTCAGACAGAAAAAGCAGAGAACCAACCATATGATTTCACTGATATGTGGTATATAGACCAAAAACAACAAAAGAACAAGACAAACAAATGAGAAACAAAAACTCATAGACACAGACAATAGTTTAGTGGTTACCAGAGTGTAAGGGGGGTGGGGGAGGGAGATGAGGGTAAGGGGGATCAAATATATGGTGATGGAAGGAGAACTGACTCTGGGTGGTGAACACACAATGGGATTTATAGATGATGTAATACAGAATTGTACACCTGAAATCTATATAATTTTACTAACAATTGTCACCCCAATAAATTTAAAAAAGAATACATTAACCTAAATGAAAACTACACCGGAAGGAATCACCAGCAGATTAGATGAAGCAGAGGATCAAATCTACAATTTAGAAGACAAGGTAGCAGAAAACACCCAATAGAAACTACAGAACGAAAAAGAATATAAAACAATGAAGATAGCTTAAGGGACCTGTAGGACATCAAGTGCAACAACATTAGCATCATAGGAGTACCAGAAGAAGAAGAGAGGGAGCAGACCCTAGTTGAAAACCTATTTGAAAAAATAATGACTGAAAACTTCCCTAACCTGACGAAGGAAACAGACATACAAGCCCAGGACGAGCACGGAATCCCAAACAAGATGATCCCAAACAGGCCCACACCAAGACACATCAAAATTAAAATGGCAAAGGTTAAAGACAAAGAGAGAATCCTAAAAGCAGCAAGAGAAAGACAACTAATTACATATAAGGAAGTTCCCATAAGACTACCAGCTGATTCCTGAACAGAAACTTTGCAGGCCAGAAGGGAGTGGCAGGAAATATTCAAAGTTACGAAAACTGAGGGCCTACAACCAAGACTATTTTATTCATCAATGCTGTCATTCAAAATTGAAGGAGATGCAGCGTTATTCACAATAGCCAAGACATGGAAACAACTGAAATGCCTAGACGACTGGATTAAGAAACTGTTGTACATTTATACAATAGAATATTACTCAGCCATATAAAAGAATGAAATCTTACCATTTGCAACGATATGGATGGACCTAGGGAACATTATGCTAAGTGAAATAAGTCAGACAGAGAAAGACAAATACCATATGGTCTCACTTATATGTGGGATCTAAAGAAAAGAATAAATGAGCAAAGTAAACAGAAATAGTCTCAAAGAGATAGAGAGAAAAACTGATCGCTGCTAGATGAGAGCGGGGTGAGGATGAGGCAGAAGGGGAGGGGATTAGAAAGAACAAATTGGTAACTATAATATTGCCATGCGGATATAAAAGATAGCTTGGGGAATATAATCAATAATGTTGTAAAGATTTTGTAGGGTGTCAGATGGGCAAATGTCTTATTAGGGAGACCACCTCAGGGATGGTGTAGATGCCTGACCACTGCACTGTACACCTGAAGCTGTAGCTGAATAATATTGCATGCCAACTATAATTATACACACACAGTCACGGGATATAGACTTTAGCGTACGAAATAGAGTCAATGGAATTGTAATTTATATGTACGATGTCAGGGGGTCAGTAGATTAGGGGAGGGGGTTGTTACTTTTGGGGGTGAAATGTATGGCTATTGCATAGTTTTGTGCACCTGAAACTAATAAAAATTTAAAAAAATTAAAATGAAATTAAAGGAGAGATAAAGAGCTTCCCAGACAAGCAAAAGCTAAAGGAATTCATGACCACCAAGCCAGTATTACAAGAAATGTTAAAAGGACTTCTTTTTTTAAAGGACTTCTTTAAGCAGAAGAAAGGAGAAAACAAACAAATGAAGAGCAAAAATATAAATAATAAAATGGCAATCACCATGTACCTATCAATAATCACTTTAAATGTAAATGGATTGAATACTCCAATCAAAAGACATAGGGTAGCTGAACAGATAAGAAAACAAGACCCATGCATGTGCTTTCTTCAAGAGACCCACCTCAGATAGAAAGACACACACAGACTGAAAGTAAAGGGATAGAAAAAAAATTCACGCAAATGGAAGTGAGAAGCTGGGGTAGCAATACTTCCATCAGATAAAACAGAATTTAAAATGAAGACTATAATAAGAGATAAAAAAAGAACATTACATAATAATAAAGGGATCAGTCCAACAAAAGGATGTCACCTAGCAAGCATGTATGCACCCAACACAGAAGCACCTAAATACATAAAGCAAATATTGACTGACATAAATTCTAGGATCAACATTACAGTAGTGGACTTTAACACACCACTGACACCAATGGACAGATCTTCCTGACAGAAAATCAACACGGAAACAGTGGCCTGAAATGATACATTAGACCAGATGGATTTAATTGATATTTTTAGAGCATTTCACCCCAAACCAGCAGAATATACATTCAAGTGCACATGGAACATTTTCCAAGATAAAAAACATGTTAGGCCACAAAACAAGTCTCAGTAAATTTAAGACGATTGAAGCATCGACCACACTGGTATGAAACTAGTATGAAATTGATTTTCTTGTAAATCAATTACAAGAAAAAAAACTAAAAAAACACACAAGCACATGGAGGCTAAATACCATGCTACTAAATAATGAATGGGTCAACAATGAGATCAAAGAAGAAATCAAAAAATACCTTGAGACAAACAAAAACGAAAACACAATGACCCAAAATCAACACAGTGAAAGCAGTCCTAAGAGGGAAATTTGTAGCAATGCAGGCCTATCTAAAGAAACAAGAGGGGAGGTATGCGGAGAATGGGGGGTGGGTAATCACAGGTACTCCACAGCCAGGTGCCCGCCACACGTTCTCCGCGCCTCCTGGCCATGCCTCACAACATTGAGGAAATCAAGGACTTCCTGCTCACAGTCAGATGAAAGGACGCCAAATCGGCCAAGATCAAGAAAAAAAGGATAATGAAAAAAAAAAAAGAAAAAAGAAAAAAAGGATAATGTGAAGTTTAAAGTTCGATGCAGCAGATACCTTTACACTTTGGTCATCACAGACAAAGAGAAGGCAGAAAAACTGAAGCAGTCCCTGCCCCCAGGTTTGGCAGTGAAGGAGCTGAAATGAACCAGACATGCTGATCTGAACTGTATTAAATTTTTAAAAATTCGAAAAATGAAAGGAAGGAAGGAAGGAAGGAAGGAAAGAAAACATTCAAATAAACAGTCTAACTTTATACCTAATGGAACTGGAAAAAGAACTGCAAACAAAGCCCAGAGTGAGTACAAAGAAGGAAATAGTAAAGATCAGAGTGGAAATAAACAAAATAGAGGCAAAAAAAAAAAAAAGCAAAGGACCAATGAAACCAAAAGCTGGTTTTTTTTCAAAGATAAACAAAATTGACAAACCTTTAATCAGACACACTAAGAAAACAAGAGAGGACCCCAACAATTAAAATCAGAAATGAAAGAGGAGAAGTGACAACAGACACCACAGAAATACACAAAATTTTAAGAAAATACTACGAGCAACTACATGGCAACAAATTGGACAATCTAAAAGAAATGGATAAATTCCTAGCAGCATACATTCTTCCAAGGCTGAATCAAAAAGAAACAAAATCTGAACAGACCGATTACTACCAATGAGATCAAATCAGTAATCAACAAGCTCCCAACAAACAAAAGTCCTGGACCAGATAGCTTCACAGGTGAATTTTACCAAACATTCAAAAAAAGAATTAACATCTATTCTCCTCAAAATATTCCAAAAAATCCAGAAGGAGGGAAGGCTCCCTACCTCATTTTAGGAGGCCACCATTACCCTGATTTCATTACTAAACAAAAGACATTACCAAACAAAAAAAGAGAGAGAGAGAAAACTATAGGCAGATAGCCCAAATGAACATAAATGCAAAAATCCTCAACAAAATATTAGCAAACTAAATTCAGCAATACATTAAGAAGATCATACACCATGATCAAATGGGATTCATTCCTGGTATGAAGGTTGGTTCAATGTCCACAAATCAATTAATGTGATACATCATATTAACAAAATAAAAAATCAAAATCATATGATCATATCAATAGATGCAGAAAAAGCATTTGACAAAATTCATCATCCTACATGATAAAAACTCTCAGCAAAGTGGGAACAGAGGGAACATATCTCAGCATAATAAAAGCCATATATGACAAACCCACAACTAATATCATACTCAATGGTGAAAAGCTAAAAGCCCTTCCCTTAAGATCAAGAACAAGACAAAGATGCCTACTTTCACCACTTTTATTCAACATAGTGAAAGTTCTAGCCACATCAATTAGAGAAGACAAAGAAATGAAAGGCATCCAAATTGGACAGGGGAAGTAAAATTGTCACTACTTGCAGGTTTTTCTCTCTATAGAGAGAGAAAAACCCAAAGATTCCACAGACACACACACACATACACACACAAAAAAAATATTGGAACTGGTAAATGAATTTAGTAATGTAGCAGGATACAAAATTAATATTCAGAAATTCGTTGCATTTTTATACACCGATAATGAACTATCGGAAAGAGAAATTAAGAAAACAATCCCAAAGGGGATCAAATATATGGTGATGGAAGGAGAACTGACTCTGGGTGGTGAACACACAATGGGATTTATAGACGATGTAATACAGAATTGTACACCTGAAATCTATGTAAATTTACTAACAATTGTCACCCCAATAAATTTAATTTAAAAAAAAAAGAAAACAATCCCATTTACAATTTCATCAAAAAATTCTTAGGAATAAATTTAACCAAGGAAGTAAAAGACCTGTAGTCAGAAAATTATAAGACATTGAAGAGAGAAATTTAAAAAGGTACAAATAAATGGAAACATACCATGCTCATGGATAGGAAGAATTAATATAATTTAAATGTCCATACTACCCAAAGCAATATACAGATTCAATGCAATCTCTTTCAAAATACCAATGGCATTTTTCACAGAACCACAACAAATAATCCTAAAATTTATATAGAATCATAAAAGACTCCGGATAGCCATGACAATCCTGAGAAATAAGAACAAAGCTGGAGGTATCATGCTACCTGATATCAAATTATATTACAAGATCATAGTAATCAAAACAGCATAGTACTGGCATAAAAAGAAACACATAGATCAATGGAATAGAATAGAGAGCCCAGAAATAAACCCATGTCTATACGGTCATTTAATCTATGAAAAAGGAGGCAAGAATTTGCATTACAGTAAAGACAGTTTATTCGGTAAATGGTGCTGGGAAAACTGGACAGATATATGCAAAAAAAAAAGAAAAAAAGAAAGAAACTGGACCACCTTCTTACACCATATACAAAAATAAATTCAAAATGGATTAAAGACTTAACTATAAGACCTGAAACCATAAAACTCCTAGAAGAAAACAAGAAGTAAACTCTCAGACATTACCCTTAGTAACATTTTTACTGCTATGTCTTCTCAGGTAAGGGAAACAAAAGGAAAAATAAACAAATGGAATTACATCAACCTAAAAACTTTTTGCACAGCAAAGGAAACCATCAATAAAACAAAAAGATATCCTACTGAATGGGAGAAGATATTTGCCAATGATACCTGTGATAAGGGCTTAATATCCAAATTTATTTTTAAAAAACTCATACAACTCAACACCAAAAAAATCCAATTAACAAATGGGCAGAGGATCTGAATAGACATTTCTCCAAAGAGGACATACAGACATATGAAGAGATGCTCAACATCACTAATCATCAGAGAAATTCAAGTAAACGCCACAATGAGATACCACCTCACACCTGTCAGAATGGCTATCATCAATAAATCAACAAACAACAAGTACTGGTGAGAATGTGGAGAATGTGGAAAAAAGCGCACTACTGGTGGGATTGTAAATTGGTTCAGCCACTATGGAAGATAGTAAGTAGGTTCCTTTAAAAATTCAAAATAGAACTATCTTCTGACCCAGTAATTCCACTCCTGGGTATTTATCCAAAGAAATCCAAAACACTGATTCGAAAAAATATATGCACTCCTATGTTTACTGCAGCACTATTCACAATAGTCAAGATATAGAAACAACCAAACTGCGCAATAGACGATTGCATAAATTGTGGTACATTTATACAATGGAATATTACTCCCCCATAAAAAAGAATGAAATCTTACCATTTGCAACAGCATGGGTGGACCTAGAGTATATTATCCAAAACAAAATAAGTGAGACTGAGGAAGACAAATACCATATGATCTCACTTATACGTGAGAATCTAAGGAACAGAATCTAAGGAACAGAATAAGTGAGCAAACAAAATAGAAATAGACTCATAGACACAGAGAACATTGCTAGATTGCAGAGGGTAGGAGGATGGGTGAGAAAGGTGAAGGGATTAGGAAATACAAATTGGCAGTCACAAAACAGTCACAGGTATGTGAAATACAATATAGGGAATATAATTAATAATGTTGTAAAGACTATGTAGGGTGTCAGATGAGTACTGTGCTTATTGCGGGGATCACTTCATAGATTATATAAGTTTCTAATCATTGCTCTATACACCTGAAACCGATATAAAATAATATTGAATGTCAACTATAATTAAATATATGTGTGTGTGTGTCTGTGTGTGTGTATATATATATTCACAGGTTGTAAAGTACAGCATAGGGAATATAGTCAATGGTATTTTAATAGCTATATAGGATGTCAGATTGTTTAGTAGACTTGTGGGGTTATTTTGTGAGGGGTGTAAATGTCTAATCATTATGTTGTTTTGTACACCTGAAACTAATAAAAAAATAATAAAAAATAGTGTAGAGTGAATAGAAATAATGACCATTAACCATGTAATGCTGAGCTAGCGTATGATGGGACTAGTTTAAAAGGCTGGACAAGGAGGGGGTTACAAATTCCTTTTACTGGAGCACATTGGTGGAGGTGGGTGTCTGGGGGATAAATATGCAGTTTTTTCTCTAGGCTGCAAACTTAACTGGAGTGTACCAGGCTCAAGTCATTAACATAGAATTTATTTTCTCTAAGCTAATTGGGCAACATGGGCCGCAGACATCATAGCTAACCACCAATTTCGATAAACCCTACTTACTTTGCTTGGAATTGGAAAGAAAAAATTGCATGCATATGCCTACACACACACACACACACACACACACACACAACCACACACACATTTTATTATATACCGGGGGTACAAAAAATATACACATTTTAAGAGATGGTATCTATGTATTACTTTTCAAAGTTGAATTGGATTACCGTAGCAATGCAATGTGTGGTATGCTTGCTCGAAGATGGCATTAATCAAATGAATGCTAGCATAATGCTAGCATCAGTCATTGTATCACAATTTTAACACACTTTTTCCGTTTCTTTAATCGCTTCTTGGCCATTTGGCTAAGATCAAGTGTAAAATGTGTAAACATTTATTTTGGCACCCTCTTCATATAAATAATTACACCGGTTTTGTTCTTCATAGGGCCACCCAGTGAAAAAATGTCCTTTGGCCTGTCCTCCTTCCCTTCAGGTATTTCAATTCAAGGATGCAGAAAGGATGTGGTTTCCAGTCCCGCTTAGATTTGAGCAACCTCGCTCGGAACCAGATGGATGCACCGACCCGGTTGCCCCACCGGCTTCTTTATGCCCATACACACATCATGTCCCACCGGCAGGACTACTTAAGTCCGGGGAAAGTATTTGCGGTAGTACCCGGAACTGTTTCCAAGGTTTTTTTGGGCTCTTGTTGTGGCGTGATTGGCTTGTTCTGGGAGCCAAGGCAACCGAGATCCTCCCAAGATCGCGAGAACACCTTCTTCTTCCCCGGTTTCCGGGATCTAGCGGCACTGATGGCTCCGGTGTCTGGTTCGCGCAGCCCGGAGAGGGAGGCCTCGGGCTTCAGGGGGAAGCGTCGCAGTTCCTCGAAGAGCCCTAAGCCCAGCAAATCCGCTCGCTCCCCGCGGGGACGCCGCTCTCGCTCGCACTCTTGCTCTCGGTCGGGGGATCGGAATGGCCTCAGTCATCAGCCGAGTGGCCTCAGCCAAGGCTCCCGAAACCAGTCTTACCGCTCTCGCTCGCGGTCACGCTCTCGAGAGCGGCCCTCTGCGACGCGGGGCACCCCCTTCGCTTCTGCCTCCTCGTCCGCCTATTATGGCGGCTACTCACGCCCCTATGGGAGCGACAAGCCTTGGCCCAGCCTCCTGGATAAGGAGAGGGAGGAGAGCCTGCGGCAGAAGTGAGTGAGATGGACGCACCTTCTCGTGCACGAGCCCACCTGCCTTCCGAGTCTGATTTATCGTTCATCCCGCTACTGACTATTCGCATTTCGCTGTCTCTGCCTGCCTTGCGCCCATTTTCATCCCTTCAGTCCACCCACTACAACGCCTTATTCTCTTTTTTTCTTCCTTAGGTTTTCACTCATCCTAGGCCCTCTTTATTACAGTGCTCTGGTCTCCCGCTACTCCTTTCTGCCTCCTGGCTTGTAGCGGACATGGCGTACCGGAATTATATAGCATCTACTTGGTTGTGTGGTTATCATTCGTAAGCATGTTTTTATTCCCCACTAGACTGATCTCACGGAAAGGAGCCCTGTTTTATCATTCACAATGCTTAGCACTTGGTGGGCACACAACCATTGCTTGTTGAATGATCACACAGGTTTGAGATGATAACAGGATATGTAAGTGGAAATGTTTTGTAGCGAGTTGAGAAGGGTTGAGATTTAGGGTTTTAAATTGGAGAGGAGAAAAACCTCTGAGACAAGATAATTGAATGAGTGTAGGAAAACTGATCTGCTAAACTGTAGATTAGGCTATGTTGAGAAAGGTTTTGTTAAGTGGTCTCAATCTAGACCATGAAAAATAAAGTCAGGGTGAGATCAGGTCTCTAATGAGAGTATTTGAGTGAAAAATGGATAGTTTAAGAATAAGAAAGAAAAAGGGTTATAATTATTGCCATGTAAGTCTTAATACCTAATGCTTATGAGTGTTCAATTATGTGTCAGGCACTGTACTAAGTGCTTTACATACACTATGTGTTAATAAACAAGAAATTTAAAAGTATTACAGGCATTAAGGTTAGGTTCCAACATCAGGGAAATGTCTCATGAATTGTTTTCTTCAGGGAGTGGGAAGTCATAAAGCATAGTAATGAAGAGGACAGGTTCTAGAATCATACAGCCTGAGTTTGCAGCCCTGCTTTGCTACTTAATAGTTGTGTGACCTTGAGCAAATTACGTAACCTCTCTGAACTTTATTTCTTCACCATTTAAAAGGGGATAAAATTAGCACGACTGCCTTCAGAGTTGTAATGATTTAGTGCCTGGAACATAATAGTCCTTAAGTGTTAGCCATTATGTTTTCCTGCATAGGAACAGAAACAGTAAAAATGGTCTTGAGTTAGGTTGGAGACCTACCTCGCCAATTAAAATTTTCAGAAATTTACCCCAGGCTGTCAAGCAAGAAGCAACCAGTTTCTTACTAGACAAACCTCACCAAAAGATGTGGGAAATTCTTGGATGAAATTTGCATTTGTACATTTAGAAGATAAATTATTTATCTTCAGTACAGATGAAGTCAGGTGATGAGAACTTGACTGCTTGTTCTTTACAGCCTGTCAGGCATACTTCCCCCTGTATGCATAATAGTCCCAGTTCGGTTATAAGTATGTCCCTTTTTCAACCATTTCTTCAAGTGGAAAACATGAGTCTAACTGCATGGTTATAATATCTCTTCCCCTGAATAAAAAAGTAAAAAACAGTTTATTCAAACAGTCATATTTATTTTGTAAGGGCTTTAAAAAATGGGAGTCACAAGCAGCTAAACATTGAGGAACTGAGTCTTAATTTTTGTGTTTTGTTTGTTTATGAGTAATAGCAAAAATTAAGAGAAGAAATCACAAACATAAAACAAGAAAAAAAGATTTTGTGTCCTCCAAGAGTAGATAATGATGTACTCCTTTTCTACATTAACTCCTGAGTTTCTGCAAATGGAAGATTTGACCAAATCAAAAGTAAAGACTTCTCTTTACTTTCATAAATGTGTGTGAACAAATAAAGTTATTTTCAAATGTAAAATCTGTTTCTGTCACATGTTGCAGAAGATGAACAGTTAGGAGCTATGTCATGCATGTGGCAGAAAGGATGCACTTGACAGTCTCCCAGGCTGCATTTCTGGCCCAGCCTCTCAGGCTGTCTGTAGTCTGTACCATTTGATAGTACTATCAAAACATCAAACTGTAAGTGTTGAGTTTACATTTAAGCCAACTTTTTGTTAATTTAAAGTTCAAAATGTAAAAGAAAAATAGGACTTAACTGGACCCCTTTGAATTTGATTATATATTTAGGAAACAATTTAGTCATGGAGATTTAATTTACATGCCTATATCTTCTAGGAGATTAAGTGAGAGAGAGAGGATTGGTGAATTGGGAGCTCCTGAAGTATGGGGACTTTCTCCAAAGAATCCGGAACCAGAGTAAGTGATTGAAATATACATACATACATATATATATATATATATATATATATATATATATATATATATATGTATGTATGTATATTAAATGTAACATTTGTTTAAATGCAGAGTCTGTTGTCAGAATTTTTGTTAAGAACTTTTAAGTACACCTCACATTTTTCTTTTTTCTTGTAATTTATGCTATTCTACCCCTTAAGTTTTAAAAACATTGAACATACCTAAGGATTAAAACATGCTGCTAATGGATTTTAGCATACTAATTGTTCTCTTTAAATTGTAATTCATGAGGTACTAATTTCCTATGCATAGAAGAGTTCAGTATTAATTACATTTATATTATTTCTAATTATTTGTTCTCAATCCAGTAGAAGATTGCATGTCAGATGTTAGCATTACAAAAAGATTTTTTGAGGTATAATTGACGTTCAACATTATATTAGTTTCAGATGTACAACATTAATGATTTGATATTTGCATATATTGCAAAATGATCACCACAATAAGTCTAACATCTGTCATTATACATACTTAAGGAATTTTTTTTCTTGTAATGAGAACTTTAAAGATTTACTCTCAGCAACTTTCAAATATGCAATACAGTATTAACTATAGCCACTGAGCTGTACATTACATCCCCATGATTTATTTATTTTATGACTGGAATTTTGTATCTTTGACCCTTTTGTAACTTTCTACCTTCACTTCTTTTACCGACACCCACTCCCCCACTCCCCGCCAACCCCTGCCTCTGGTAACCACCAATCTATTCTCTATTCTCTGTGTCCATGAACTTGTTTGTTTTTTTTTGGATTCCACATATAAGTGAGATCATATAATATTTGTCTTTATCTGTCTGACTTCTTTCACTCACTTGGCATAAAGCCCTCAAGGTCCATCCATGTTGTTGCTAATGGCAAGATTTCCTTCTTTTTATGGCTGAATAGTATTCTGTTGATACACACACACACACACACACACACACACACACACACAGTGCCAAAAAATGTATACACATTTTAAGAAAGGAATAAACTGTATTAAAGGGGCAGCCGGATGGCTCAGTTGGTTAGAGCATGAGCTATTAACAACAGGGTTGCTGGTTCGATTCCCACATGGGCCAGTGAGCTGTGCCCTCCACAACTAGATTGAAGACGCTGTCGCTGAGCTGCCGGAGGGGCAGCCGGGTGGCTCAGTTGATTAGAGCGCAAGCCCTCAACAACAAGGTTGCTGGTTAAATTCCCGCATGGTATGGTGGGCTGCGCCCCCTGCAACTAAGATTGAAAACAGCCACTGACTTGGAGCTGAGCTGCGCCCTCCACAACTAGATTGAAGGACAACGACTTGGAGCTGATGGGCCCTGGAGAAACACACTGTTCCCCAATATTCCCCAATAAAATTTATTTTAAAAAAGACTATTAAAATTGTAATACTCAATATATACCGAAAACAAAAGATGAATACAAGACACGTTTGATTTCTGCAATTACAAGAGGTACTCAAAGTGGTTACCATCAGTGTATATAAATACACACACACACACACACACACACTTGGGGGGGCTGCCAAAAAAATGTATACATATTTTAAGAGATATTATCTATGCTCAAGCAGTAGTTCACCGTAATCAGAAGTGTCTGGACACTGATGGTAACTACTTTGAGCACCTCTTCACCTCTTGTAATTGCAGAACTCAAACCTGACTTGTATTCATCTTTTGTTATTGGTATATGTTGAGTGTTACAGTTAATTCAGTTTTTTCCTTAAAATGTACATACATTTTATACACCACATTTTCTATATCCATCTGTCAGTAGACACTTAGGTTGTTTTCATATCTTGCCTATTGTAAATAATGCTATAGTGAACATGAGAGTGCAGATTATCTTTTCAAGTTAGTGTTTTTGTTTTCTTCCGATAAAAACCCAAAAGTAGAATTGCTGGATCATATATGGTGGTTCTATTTTTAATTTTTTGAGGAACCTCCATACTGTTTTCCACAGTGGCTGCACCAATTTACATTCCCACCAGCAGTGCACAAGGGTTGCCTTCACATCCTTGCCAACACGTTATTTCTTGTCCTTTTGATAATAACCATTCTGATGGGTGTGAGGTGACATCTTATTGTTGTTTTGATTTACATTTCCCTGGTGATTACTGATGTTGACCGTCTTTTCATGTACCTGTTGGCCATCTCTATGTCTTCTTTGGAAAAATGTCTTTTCAGATCATCTGCCTATTTTTTAATTGGATTGTTTGTTTTTTTGTTATTGAGTTGTATGAGTTCTTTATATATTTTGGATATTAATTCATCACATGTATGATTTGCGAATTTTTCTTCTATTCAGTAGGTTGCCTTTTCATTTTGTTGATGGTTTCCTTTGCTGTGCAGAAGCTTTCAGTTTGATGTAGTTCCATTTGTTTATTTTTGCTTTTGTTGCTTTGCATTCAGTGTCAAGTCTGAAAAATTATCACCAAGTCTGATGCTAAGGAGCTTACCGCCTATGTTTTCTTTTAGTTTTGTGGTTTCAGGTCTTATATTCAAGTCTTTCATCCATTTTGAGTTACTTTTATGTATGGTGTAAGAAAGTGATCCATTTTCATTCTTTCACATGTGGCTGTCCAGTTTTCCCAGCACCATTTATTGAATAGACTGTCCTCTCCCCATTGTATATTCTGGCCTCCTTTCTTGTAAATTAATTGACCATGTACGTGTACATTTCTTTCTGAGCTCTCTATTCTGTTTGCAGAGGAATTTTTTAATAATGATTATACTAATAGGGTTTTGTTTAGTTTTCCTGTATCAAATAGCATCTGAAGGCTTAATCCCTTTTCCTTTTCCTTATTTTTTTTCTCTTTGATGCTATTCATAAGCTGCTTCTTCTCTCACCTCTGTTTCTGTGTCTACTTTAGGTTGAGTTGAAACAGTGAGCTTGTCAGGTAAACTTGTAATTTGTGACAGAGTGATAAAGCATTATTATCTGAAACTTGTTCTTATAAATACCTTTGGAAAATGCTTGAAGAATCTGAACTCAAAGAATTAGAGTTGGAAGGAACCCTAAAATTAATTTTCTAGGTGATACCTAAATTCCGGATGTGATCTCCGAAGGAAAAGATAATGTGATATAAGGATTCCTTTCCTAAACTACTACACAACTTTTATAATACTCATTTTCAGAATTTTCTACAACAGAATGAAATCTGTTTATATTGTAGTGTGTGAGGTTCTTCTTGCTTTGGGGATACAGAAAGTTGCTGCTCTGCCATATGTCCTTTACACACATAGAATAAAATTGTGACGTCTTCCCTCAGACTTCTCCAATTTCTTTCATCTTTCCTTATGGTTCCCATTTCCTTACTTTTGCCCTGTGCTTTCTTCTGAAAATATAAATCTTAGCTGTTTATTTCAGTTTGAATAGTACTTTGTAAGCTCTAAAGCATTATGCAGGTGTAAATGATTATCATATTATTATGAAGGTGGTAACTCCTTGAGCTGTACTGTTAGAAAAGCAGTCCAGTGCCTGCTTTTAATGGTTCTTCGACAACCATTTGTGACTGAAAATGTATTTTTGTACCCCATGATCTATATTTCATCTCTTTTCTGATTCTTACAACCATCTTCTTTAAATTCAGCTCTGATGAACATACACCAGTAGAAGATGAAGAGCCAAAGAAAGGCACCACTTCAGCTTCTACTTCAGAAGGTATTTTTTAAGGGGGGGGCGCAGCTCACAGTGGCCCATGTGGGGATTGAACTGGCAACCTTGGTGTTATCAGCACCAGGCTCTAACCTAGTGAGCTAACCAGCCACCCCCAGGAGATATTTTTAAATACAGAGCTTTTTTTATTGAGATGTTAAAAAAATAAGTTTATAAATAGTTGAACATTAAACTTTGCTTTTATTCAAATTTTCTATCATGTATTCCTTTTCAGTATTTCAAATACAATAAAATTGATACTCAGAAATATGTCTTTACAACTTAGTTTTTTGTTTGTATTTTATGTAGACGAAAAGAAGAAGAAGAAGTCTAGTCATTCAAAAGAAAGGTCCAAGAAAAGGAGGAAGAAAAAATCATCTAAAAGAAAACACAAGAAGTATTCTGACGATAGTGACAGTGACTCTGATTCTGAAACAGACTCCAGTGGTAAGAAAGTCAACATCATTCTGCAAGCTTTGCTTCAAAACTAGTTTTCTTAAAGCTTATTTCAGAAGTAGGTTCTTAAAAAAAATAATAATAGTCAAAAGTTTTTGAACACTTACTGACTTTGTGCCGGGCACTCTGCTAAGTGCTTGATATTCATTATTGCTTTTTAATCTACACAGTAACTACAGGATACGTCTTAGAGATGGGGAAAGGGAGACACAGAGCACTTTATAAGTACCACCCTCCAGGTCACACAGTTGGGATTTGAACCTAAGCACTGTGACTCCAGACTGGTTGTATGTAGTTGTACAAGGCCTGCGGCACTGAACCAGGTCAGGGTTGGGCTGCAAGATATATGGTGCCAAACCAAGTGGTCCAGGGCTGCATCAGCCCGGTAGAGCAGCTCTTTTGTGTAATTCTCACACTCAGTGGACACCTTTGTGCAGTTTTCAAAAAGGCATACTACAAAGGACCCCTTTCAGGCTGGCAGCTGGTTTAAGGATGACACCCCTGTGGGGTGGCACATCACAAAAAGCAGCCTTTTTGTGCCCTCTCCTGGCTGATGATTGACAGAGGGTGCCTCCTCTGGGAACACATTACACAAAGGCACCCCTTCTTCTGATGTCATTCCCACCGTCACTTTTCCTCACTGCTGGAAGACTGAACTTTTTTTTTTTAGTAAAGAAAGGTTTATTTATCGAAATGGAGACTGAACTTTGTTAAAGCACAAATCAGAGCATGTCAGTCCCCTACTTAAAATCATTCAGTAGCTTTGCATAGCCTTCAGGGTAAAGTTCAGACCCTGATTGATCCTGCTCGAATCACATATACCCTGTCACTTTCTCTCATAGCATCCTGTGTAGCCTGAGAACTACCTTCTGTCTCCTCAATATTCCATGTTCTTTCTCTTGATTTTGTTACTTGACACTGAGAATCCGTCTGCTTGTAATGTCAGTCTCTCCCTGCATTCGGCTTGGCTTATTCGTTTCAACAGTAGGCATGCATGACTTTTGTAATAAAACTGATTTTAAAAAGAACTAGCTTCAGAGTCACCTTTGCCTGGTCAGTCATTCCTCAACCACCCTCCCCAAATCAACCTGATTTTGAGACTCCTCTATAGGTCCAGAGCACCCCAGACTTCCCCCATCATTCCGGATTCTATTTATCTCTCTACCTTTGTCTCTTCCATTAGACTGAGCTCCTGGAAAGCATCCCCCCAAACACGCATAGGGTTTTTTTTCCCTTTTTTATCATGAAAATATTCGAATACTCAGAAAAATAAAGAGAATTGTATAATACCATATACGTATTACCTAGATTTTAACAGTTGTTAGTATTTTGACAAATATGCTTCAAATATGATTTTTTTTGCTGAGATAGTCAAAGTAAATTACAAGTATCACACTGCCACCCTAAATATTTCTGTGTACATCTCTAAAAAATGACATTTTCCTACTTAATCACAATACTATTGTCTTAATGCAGTAAAATTAATAATATCCTGTATCACCAAATACATAGTGTGACTTTAATTTATATGTCCCCAGTGCCTAGCTTATTTCCTGAGATGTAGCAATAAATGAATGAATTTCTGTGTAATGACAAATAGAACAGAAACAAGATATTTACAAAAGTATTGGGGTTTAGAGTTAATTTTTTTAATTATAATGTGCTTTAATTTGTAGACGAAGATACAAAGAGGAGAGCAAAGAAAGCCAAGAAAAAGGAAAAGAAGAAGAAACGCAGATCGTCAGTTTTTTTCTTCAATTTTTATTACATAAAAGTTCAACTATATATAAAATTATATAAAATAGTAAAATGATCCCCCATGTAACCATCACCCAGCTTGAACAATTACCAACTCAGGGGCAGTCTCCACTGCCCCCCCACTATTTTTAAACCAATCCCAGATATCATTTCATCCATAAACCAGCATGTTTCTCTAAAAGACAGGCATTCTTTCTTTTAAAAAAAATTATAACTACAATACTATTATCATACCTAAAATATTTAACAATAATTTCTCAATTTTCAGCAGTTTTGTGAAGTTTATTCAAATCAGGATCCAAATAATGTCTATAAATTGCAATTGGTTGATATGTCTCTTACACCTCTAAATCAATACATTCCCCTTCTCTTTTTCTTCTTGCAATTTATTTATTGAAGAAACCAACTTATTCATCCTGTAGAGTTTCCTGCAGTATGGATTTTGCTGATTGTATTTTTATGGTGTCCTTTTAACATATTCTCTGTATTTCCTATAGATTGATAATTAGGTCTAGTCTTGATGAGATTCAGATTTGAGTTTTTGGCAGGAATACTTCATAGGCAGATGATGTCTAATTGTGTCTTTTGCTTATATTAACAGTCACCAATGATCATTGCCTAGGTCCCTTATTTCATTAGGGATGCAAAATGGTGATAGTCTAATTCTGGCTTGCTTTCTTCATTTATAAAGGTAGAACAATTCTATAAGAGAAACCTACGCTCATCAGCTATTTACCCCAAAGTACAGTTTGTATAGAAAAGGGAGGATAATTGCTTATTATCTGTTTTATGAGTTTTCAAAATAATGAGTTGGGTTATTTTTGTATCATCAACCCAAGTATTCATACGTGTTTGATGTTTTTCTAATTCACTACACTTAAAATTGATGTTTAAATTAGTAAGAGCTATCTTTAAAACTGTTTTATCTCTGTTATCTTTTAGGGATCTTTTTTATAGTGAAACGTGATTTGGTTAAACAAGTTAGATGATTTTTTTAATTAAACTTTTTTCTCTAACAAGTTTGAATAAGCTGAGAATCCAAATCATTTTAATCAGTCTTTCACAGCCTTAAAAAAATAATACGTCCTTTAACATGGGAATATTAAGTCAATTTGTATCAAATTGTAATATTACAGGAAGAAATACAAGAAAAAGAAGTCTAAGAAGAACAGAAAAGACTCCAGTGATTCAAGCTCTAAAGATTCCCAAGAAGAGTTTCTGGAGAATCCCTGGAAGGATCGATCAAGTAGGTTCTTCTGATAGACTTTGATTGAGAACAGGTAAAACATTAAGTTAAGTGATTAGTCAAGATATGAATGTGTTTCTGAACATCTTTCATGCAGAGCCTGAGGAACCCTCGGATTTAATTGGCCCAGAGGCTCCAAAAACACTTGCCTCTCAAGATGATAAACCTTTGAAGTAAGTAACAGTTAACTTACAATAACTAAAATACCTTCCAAAAAGTATGGCCCTAACTTATCTTTCCAAGCTTGTCTCACTCTGCTCCCTTATTTATACCTCAGGTTCCAACTGAGCTGAACTAAAACTTCCCAGTGTTTACTGTGCACTTTCCCACATCGTGCCCTGTTTACCTTATTTCTTCCCCCAACTTGCCTTCCCTTTTCCCAGCCCTGTTTTCTTCACTACCCTCAATTTCTTCCTTTTAAAATCCTTACCATCCTTCAAAGCCCTTTTCAAAAGGAGGTGCATGTTCTGATTCCCAATACCTTCCCTGTACAAGTTGGTGCGATTCCTACCCCTCTTTAATCCTTTAGTCCTCACAGCATTTTCTGTTTCTTTTGTGTAATGTATTATATATTCTGCATTTTATTGCTGTTATATCCTTATTAATAATGTAAATTCCACAAGAACAGATATTATTTTGTATTACAACTTTGAGTTTAATAGGTATTTAAGAAGCAGTCAATGAATTGAATGAAGGAATGGTAAAATTTTGAAAGTCCCCTTGAATGAAAATTAATAGATAATTGTTACTGTATAGTGTTGCTATTGGTTATAAGTCTAAAAAGTACGTGAAATAATGTTATTTGTATACTTTTTTTTAAGTGAAAAAGGGAAAAGAAATTCACTGAAGGCAGAGGCAGTAAAGGCAGTGCCTGTAGGGACACATTGATCCATAACTGTAAAACACGAGTCTATATTTACTAATATCAGTTCTTTTGTTCTTCCAAAGTGTATCTGCATTTATGGGTTAGTCATAAACATCACAGTGAGTTGTTCACTAATTAAATTAAAGGGATTCATATTGGGCTTCCCAGCATGCTGCCATTCAGCAAATGTTATTCCTACTGTTTTCTGAGAGTAAATAAATTTTTGTGCTTTCTTTAGATGTTGAGCCTTTTAAAATGAACCTTTTCTGAATTCTGAATTACTTTGTAGCTATGGCCATGCTCTGTTACCTGGCGAAGGTGCAGCTATGGCTGAATATGTAAAAGCTGGAAAGCGTATCCCACGAAGAGGTGAAATTGGCTTGACAAGTGAAGAAATTGCATCATTTGAATGCTCAGGTTACGTAATGAGTGGTAGCAGGTATGTTCTTGGCATTGAAGTCATTTTCTGTGGTTAGATAATTTCCTTCTTTCTCGCTACCAGATTTATATTTGGTGATGGACTTTCATTAAGTGACCACTCCCAATGAAAAGTAGAATATAAGTATTGTTTTAATATTGGTTTTATTGATTTAAATGTGGTTGTCTAAAATTCCAAGTATGTATGCAACTAAGCCTCAGACTCAGCTATATCAAAGAATCAGTCTTTCCAGAGTCCTTTCTTAGTTTGTGTTTTGGCACAGATAGTTTATCCTCTGAAGGATATAGTTAAAACCAGCTATTTATCACTTTCCCTGAGGAATATGGCATTCTGGTAGTTAGGAAAGCATTTTCAGAGTCCAGAGTACTGACCATTATACTATGGAACCAGCTTGGAAAGCATTTTCATAAGATAATATTTCCTGGTTTCTGACTTTGCCTCTCATTCTCTGTGGACTCAGAGAACATGGACTCTCCAGTTCTCTCTGGACTCTGAAGAGCAGACATCAGGGTCAGCACGGGGAAATGAGTATAAAAGTAGGGAAGAGAGAGCAAAGTACCAGGAAGAACAAGGAGAGTGAATTAGAGCATCTGTACCAAGATCAAACAGAATTTTGGAGTTTTAAAAACTATAGACTTTGAAAAGTAGATGAATATTTTAAAATAAAATTGGAGGCAAATATTTGCAGAACCCATGAAGCACCTCCAGAATCCTGGAATTCTGAAAACCAACATTTAAAAATATCATATCTGAGGACCAGCACAGTAAGATAAGAAAAAGAAATCAGAGGGCTGAAGAATGGAAAGGAGGCTATAACACTTCATTTTTTGTGAATAATATGATTGTTTACATAGAAAATCCTAAAGAATCTTCAGATAAATCGTAAATAATAGGAGGGTTTAACAAGTGGTTGGATATAAGGTTAATACACAAAAACCAATTGCATTTCTATGCATCAGCAACAAACATCTAGAAAATGTAATTAAATGTAACAAAACAACATTTATAACAGTATCAAAGAATATGAAGGATTTAGGAATAAATCTGAAAAGATGTCCAGGACCTCTACAGGGAAAACTATAAAACATTAAGAGGCATCAAAGAAGACCTAAATAAATGGAAAGAGACCATGTTTACAGATCGAAAGGCAATATTGTAAGTTACCAGTTCTTCCTGAATTGATCTGTAGATTCAGTACAGTTCCAATCGAAATCACGGCAGTTTTTTTTCATAAAACTTAGTAAGATGGTTCTAAAACTGATATGTTAGACAGGAGGGCCAAGAATAGCCAGGTCACTTCTGAGGAAGAAGAGCAGGAAGATGAGATTTGCCCTACCAGGTGTGAGATTGCACATATCACCTAGGAAGTTTAACAATTTGCCTGTTTCTCATTTATTGGAAACAGCAGAACTAGACTTCTGCTATTAGTATTTGAAATTAACAACATTCACAATGTTGACAAAACATCAGAGATCATTATTTGAATACTAGAAATGAATCAAAGGATACATTGGCAGATAAAATGAATGATCTTTTGAAAATTGAACCCATTACAAGAACAATGTCTATTGGTCAGCTTTTTAAGTGGACCACTGTATATTAAGAAAGGATTAGTGTGATGTGGGATTTATAGATGATGTAATACAGAATTGTACACCTAAAATCTGTGTAATTTCACTAACAATTGTCACCCCAATAAATTAAAAAAAAAAGGATTAGTGTGGAAGTACTATGAGAATAATTACTGAGAAATTAAGCCACAAATAAAATTATCTCCAGGCATCGCCGAATGGAGGCTGTACGACTGCGAAAAGAAAACCAGATCTATAGTGCTGATGAGAAGAGGGCTCTTGCATCCTTTAACCAAGAAGAGAGACGAAAGAGAGAAAACAAGATTCTGGCCAGTTTTCGAGAGATGGTATACAGAAAAACTAAAGGAAAAGATGACAAATAAGGATTTTCGGATTGTTCAGATATTTTTAACAACAAAAAAGAAAGTCTGGTTTCCATATATACATACAAAAAGATTATTACTATGATCTGGAAAAGCTTTACAGTGCTACTGTGCCTTCTATTTGTTTCAGTCCTTCAATAAAAAGCTGCTTATTGATATAACTTTAGCAAGTTCTTTGGGTTATTTTGGATTGACCATAAAATTTTCTGGTTTAAAAATCCAAATTATGAATGAAATCCTACTGTATTGGGGGTGGTGACATTGAAATAAAGTGTCAGTGAGATGAGAATCTTAACTCTCACACCATGGGACAATGCTACTCTTAGCTTTACATGACGCCCACCCCCAACCCCAAGTGAACTTGTGTGAAATTCTCATTCCTCTATGTTAAATGTGTTATAAGTGGACTTGATAGATAAATACAGGAGGCCAGTTTGTTAACAAAATGAAGTCACTGCTGAAAAAAAGCAAATCTGGAATTTGATGATTGACTTGTATTATACAATATATAGTCTGCCCTGGAAATAATGTATTTTAATTTTAGTCCCTGCCTCTACCCGAAAACCAAAAAGCAAACTAACCCAGACTTGTTGAATTGAAAATGTGAACATTAGTTTTAAAAATTCTTAATAGGTTGGTTACTTTAAGATGTTGTTTTCAAATATAACATATTGGGAAGTCTACTATTGTGCCGATGTTTTTATTTCCATCTAAGCTGTGCTTAGATTATAATTTGAGTACTAGAAATGAATGGGAGTCAACTGTGGTCAGGAGTTTAATAGGGAAAAATATAGTGAATCATTGTTTTAGTTGTTTCATAAGGATGAAGCTAAAATGATATTAAACTTTTTTGTCTGTCCTTTATGTAATAGGCAGGCTTCATTTTAAATGTTGTTAAACCTTTCTGTTTATTTTTTACATCTGTCATTCAGTTTACTCTTTAACTTTGTACAGAACCCCCTCACTGTATCACTTTATGGCTACTATTGACTTTTAAGTTTGGGAGAAATGGAAAATTCTGGGACTATGAGATCATAGTATTTTTCCTTCCCTTATTTTGTTCAATTTTAGTTGTTAGGTCACAAAAGTGAAGCGGGAGGAGACAGTGGAAGTTTTGGTTATTTTTGTTAAGGTTGTTTTGAGCTGCATTATTATTATGTGCCTAGAGTAAATTTAAATTACCTGGGTGATGGAGAAACTGACTCTGCTGTTATAAAATGCCCTCTCCTGTCTCCTTAGAATAGTTTAAAGTGGTGGTGTTCGGTGTTTTAAAATAAGGCAGTCAGATTTCAAAGCATAGATCAGAAGTTTTACTGTTTAGCACATGTTCTAGGGAAATGCCTTTCACCCACAATTAATGAACTAAACCGCCAGTTGGCATGTAGCAACTTTTATGACCCCTGAATTTGAAGTGATTTTTGTGTATCATCATTGCTGCCTACCCTTAAAGAATCTATTGTTTCCAAAAGTTAAAAGGAAAGTGGGTCCCAAATTTGTGAGACGTAATCCATCTATTTCCCTGTGTAATAAAACCTAAATTTACAATCCCCATTTAAAAAATTTGTTCTCTAAGAACATTTTTTGTTACTGGCTCCTAGAAACTGAATGAGTTTGTTCTCTTGTTTTCAGTAGGCAAGGTAGTTCAAATGCAACAATTTTGTGATATATGAATATTGTGGATTTTCATTGGATTTTCCTGTCTCCTCCACAGAGTAGATACTTAACAAATGCTTGTTGAATAAATGGAAGAAAATACATTAATTTATTTCAAAACTTTACCATGTCTTTCATCAGGGTTTGTTCAGGAAACATCTGCCAAAGAACAGGTTCAGTAGCATATTCTTTGGGAAAGAGGAAGAAAGAATAAAAGGGCTAAATGCATTTTATTTTCAGCACATGAGAATTACTGCTTCAAACTGTGTTTAGTCACTTGAGCCGTAAGTCTAATAGGAGAATTATTGTGTTTGAAATACTATATTTTTTGTTCTCCAAGGAGACTTTCCTAGTGTCCCACCCCCTCGCCTGTTGCTCTAAAATGTTCCCTCCTTTTTTATTTATTGAACAAATGTAACAGTTAAAAGAAGAAGAAAAGGGCCAGCCCAGTCGCTCAGGTGGTTGGAGCGGGGTGCTCCTAACGCAGAGGTCCCCAGTTCAATTCCCACATGGGCCAGTGAGCTGCGCCCTCTACAGCTAAGATTGGGAACAACAACTCTCCCTGGAGCTGGGCTGCCATGAGCAGCCGGAGGTTGGTGTGAGCTGCAGGAGGCTGGCTACTGTGCTGCCGTGAGTGGCCGGCAACCATCATGAGCTGCTGTGGGCTGCCGTGAGTGGCTGTGAGCGGCTGACTAGCTAGCGACCGACTGCCTCAACCAGGGGGAGTGCAAGGCTCATACCAGCATGGGCCAGGGAGCTGTGTCCTACACAACTAGACTGAGAAACAACAGTTTGAACAGGAGTGGGGGGGAGGTGGAAGAAAGGGGGAAAAAATAAATAAAAAAAGAAGAAAAATTACCCACAGTCTTACCACATCAATTGTCTTTAGGATTCTGTGCTCCCTTCCAGTACTTGTCTATGTAAATATGTATTCTGATGTACCTGTGAGTAATCACTTGTAATGTAATTCTGTCTTTGGTATTTTAAAACTGCAGCCAGGCAAGACAGCCTAAAAGGGATGGTAGGAACAAATGATAATCTGGTGTGAGGATGGGAAGAAGACAAATAAGCAAGGGTGGCAACTGAGCCTTCCCATTGCCCCCAGTCCTCAAGCCACCCTGCTCCCACCATGGTCGTGGTACTGCACTGTGGCAGGCAGTATGCCCAGTTTCAAAGTTTCAGAATGTGTTGTTTAACAATGAGGCAAAACTTGCAGTAAATGAAGGGGTCTGTGAGTAGAGAAACCCTTCAGCCTGGTTATATTATGAGCCATAGAACTGTTGCCATTTTTCTGTTCCCCAGTTGTGCCCATAAAGAGGTGTGTCTGGGCTGGAGACTTAGGCTCAAATGAGGGAACAAGCAGCCAAGTACCAGTCTCAGTTGGTCTGACAGGTTGGTCTGAATTTTAGCAACTCTCTAAACTCAGCTTCTATACCTGTAAGACTCCGAGTGATGCAGATAGTGATGGGAAAAATCTTTTAGAAAATAGAAAACAACTTACTGGTTACTCTGCTAGCATGATGGAAATTGCCAAATGGAAAATGAATGTAAAAAATACAGCTGGATTGTGTCCCACAAGTTTATTCAATAAATATTCTATGGTTTGATGGAGAGTACTGTATTTTTGATACATTCTGATTAGAAATTCAATCCTAAAACATTCTGTAAGAATCAGACACAGTTGAATTAGAAGGGAATTGACTCCATTAAAACATGTTTGGCCTCAATAAGGTCCCACAGCCATTTTTCTCGAAAGTAAGTCATTCCTGGTCTGCAGAGAAAGAAAAACAAATACACCAAAAGTTTTTAAAAGAAAACAAAACATTGAGCCAGAGATTGATCCCCTCTTTACTCTGTTACATTCCTGGTGAGCAAAAACTCTTTTAGGGGTAAGGGAGTGAAGTCTGTCTCTATTCCTTAAGCCCAATCAATAAAATAATTAATGAGCTTATATGTGAAGACTCTTTAAGAGAGCTGCTACACAAATAAAAGGGATTATTATACATGAGGTAATTCCATGTAATTGTGAATTTTCCCATAGAAACAATAGACATGGCCCACTTTGCCCCCATTCTACTTTAGCAATTAATCCTCGAGTTTCTTTCTAATCACTGAAAAAAAACAAAAACAATTTTCTAGAACAATGGCAGAATCCTACTTTCAGCCAATCCTAATGGGGTAGGTAGTCCAAAAGAAAAAAGTGACTATTACATGAATTATCCGTGGCTGTGGGCTTGTTGGATTCCTGGAGTATGATGATCTTTTTCTCTAGGAAAAAACCACCCTTTTTAAATAAGTCTCCAAATGTTTATTACCTGTGAACTAATGACTGGCCCTCAAAGATGTAAGAGACATCGATTGGTGCATCCTAAGAGAGAAAAGGACAATTGTCAGCCTAGATCAGTCATACCCTTGTCCATATGTGTACTCTTAACTTTCTAGAATTCATCTTCCTTGTGAATTGGGAATGTGTAGGTGGTAGTTCTTTGTCACTTCAAATCTCTATTCTCCAAATGATCTTTTTGGCAACAAATACATTAAGAATCGCCATGGAATTGGAAACAATTCCAAGTAAAAGTAAAATATTTTTACTTTTACAAGTAAAAGGAAAAGTAAATAATTTACCTTCTTTACATGTTCCAGTATCTACCTCTTAGGAATGGCATAAGAATGAAATAAGATAGATGAACAAAGTTCAAAAACATTTTTAAAGCAGCAGAACTTTAAACATCCAAGTGCAGAGGTCTGGGCTGGAGATTCCAATTTGGGAACCACAAGCTAGAGGTGGCATTTAAAGCCACTGAGTATAGAGAAGAGGTGCAAGGCCTGTGTTTTGGGACATTACAATATGAAGAGGTTGGTGGGAGGAGGAAAAACCAGCAGAGACTGAGAAGGAATGGTTAGTGAGGCAGGAGGAAAACCAGAAAAGTATGTTGTTCTAGAAGCTAAATGGAATGTTTCATGGAGGAGGGAGTGATCGGCTATGGCAAGCGCTGCAGACGAGCCAAGCAGGATGAGGACAGAAATACGACTATTAAGTTTCACAAAGGAGGTCATCAGTGATCTCGAACAAGAGAAGTCTCCATTCTCATTGAGGTCTCATCAATGGAAATGGCAGAAAAGGAGGAGCTTACCGGAGGTTTGCTTTTGTTGACCTTGATAGTGAAGTAGGCAGAGGCAGAGCCTAGTGCCATGGGTATGTTGGCCGTTGGGATGCTCCAGCGTACTGAGTAGATGTAGTAGAAGCTGTGAACCATGTCTTTCATCTCTATCAACTTTGTGTAGTGCACCCAGTGGTCTTGATATTCCCAGGTCTGTTTCATAGAAAAAAGAAAGAGCCCACAGAGGAAGACAAGCAGACTTCTTGCTTCTATTCAAGTCCTCTAGATAAAAGCAGCACATAACAGTTGGGTTTACAGCCCTGCTTCTGGGGTCCATTGCTAACATTTTTAATTGGGATTCAAACTAGAGTCAACTCCTAATGATCAGTGCAAGACAGAAAAGGTGGAGGTGAAATGAAATGAGTGACTAATGCAAACATCACTTGAAATTGGACTGTGGACCGTAGAGGCACATGCTCAGATGTGGGTATGTAAATCCACACTACACATACATACACATTCACCTCCTTCCAGACCCTTACCTGGGAGGCAGGTTTGGTTAATTAGAAAATAGTTAGAAAGTGATCAGAACATGTGGTCTGCTCACTCCACTCTGGGAGACCTAAAGTTGTGACTGGAAAGTAATGAGGCTGATTTCACAAGCTGTTTTTGAAAATCAGATGAACTTCATTGCAGCTATAGGGCATATATAAAATAAGGTCAGAAAAGGATGAATCGGCAAAAGGATCATCCACATACCTGGGATTGCTGTCTGCACCTCCAAAGCACAAATGTCACCAGCACCTAGGGTCCATGGAAGTCCTAATGCAGGCCTGATTCTTAGCACAGGGCCTTGAACTCTATGGGTGTTCAAGTCCCATTGTTTAACAAGTCCCATTCAACCACCCGCCCCCTTGGGCTGGCTATTAGAGTACATGAAGCTTCCAAATCAAAAAAGATCCTGAATTAAGATGAAGGTCTGCAGAAGGAAGAAAGTGGGATTGTCTAACAATCCCAGTGATGTATGTGTGGAGGGAGTGTGGGAAGAGATAGTAAAAAGATTTCAAGACCTCCTTTAAAAAAAATAAAAAGCAACTAAACTGGCCATCTGCCTCAGCTTACTTTATTTCAAGCTTCTACCCAAATGGCTGTTTCAGTCAGCCAGAGAGGAGCACCAGACTCTGCATTCCTTGAGATCAGGGACTGTCTTCCTACAGAGATCATCATTTTTTTTAATGAAGTCCAACAGTCAACCGCTTGACACCCATAGAAGCATGCCTTTTTTCCCAACCTTTCTATACTATTTGATGTATTTTTTCAGTCCTAATGTTTAATCTGTCACATAATGACAGATTCTGTAGCACTGGAATGGTCCCTAGAGATCATCTCATGAAGCCCCTTACTTTACAGATGAGGGTACAAGGACCTACAAGTGGGTAAGGACAGTCCAACACGACAGCTGGGACGGGGACCCAGGGCTCCTGAGCAGCCAGCTCAGTTATCTCTCTACCCCACCACATGCCTTAGTTCTAAGATTTTCTTCCACTCAACTTGGTGTCTTAGTGGGATTTTTTTCTCTTTTGTGAACTAAGGCAACCTTAGGCACATCAAATTCAACTATCTCCATCAGGCCAGTTTCTTCCCATTTTTATCACTGTGCAGGCAGCTGACTTATATGTAGTTCCAGTGAGTGGGTATTATCCTTGTGTTTTGTAATTTTTGCATAACACTGCTTCATGTACTCGCTTCTAGGAAACAGTATCTCATTGTGCTACTCTACTATGGATGGCTTAGCCCATAACATATGTTGGATACTCAAAATCAACAGGCACCTGGAAATACGTTCACAAAATTGTTATCGATGGTAAGTAACCTTTAAGGGAGTACATCTGGGTATTGTGGGAGTGAAGGAATAACTTTCATTTTCTACTTTGTATTTTTGCTCACTGGGGTTTTTTATGACGATACTTGGTACTTATAAAAATTTTAACTGGAGAAGGATACAATACCCACCAATTTAAATAGCCAATGGATTTTCTTTCAGTGTTTTTAATGCAGTGACCTTCATAATAAAATAATTATTCATTCCATTTAAAACATTTTTAACTGTGTGTTAGGCATTGGGGATTTTCCATTTTTTATCTTATAAAGAAATTATTTGTATATTCTTGTTGCCAGATTGCATTCCTCAAAAGAATAAACCAATTATAATGCCCATTGGCAATGTTTAAGTGTACCTATTCCCTCTCCGCAAACACACAAGCCTTTTGACACCAGATTTAATCATTCTTATTCACATTGTAATACCTTAAAATCTTTTGAATTTCCATTTTTTATTGACAGTAAAACTCTGCATGATTTATATCATCAAAAACTCCTTTTCCTACTATGGGGAAAAAGTATATCAGACAGACCTATGATCAAAACTTCATTTTGCTGCTTAAACAGAAAGACTTTGAATATATTGCCCAACTTCTCTGAGCCTCAAGATTCCTCAATTGTAAAAGGGGTACACTAATATACCTACACTCAGGTTTGTTATGAGAATTAAATGAGGTGATGCACATGAAATGCTCCCAGCAGTGCTTGGCACATAGCAATGCTTAGTGAATGATAACTCCGAATTTGCCATCCTCTGGTATATGGTGGATTCTGGGAAATTTTCACTAAGCTTGAGAAAGTTGTCTATCAGAAACGCCTGACACTTAGATGGTAGATGGTTCACTTCTAGGGCTCGCTACATTAGTGGGGCTGGGAACAGGGTGATTGGATGTCAGGAATTATAAGTATCGAGCTTTTAGCTTTTCAGTCACCTTCTAGTTTCTAATTGTCTCTACCTGTGCAACAGCCCTACAAAGTAGGTAAGCTCTTCATCTGTGAAGAAATATTGGTATGGAGAGAATAAATCTGTTCATGTATTTAACACTTATTTATAGAGTACTTATGTGTACCTCACCTTTCTAGGGGCTAGGGACAGAGAAACGAACAGAAGTATTTGCCCTCATATGATACGGTGCTGAAAGAAAAGCAATGGGATAAATAAGTAAAATCTAGTATCTTAGGTAGAACTAAGTGCTAAAGAAAAAATTAAGTCAGAGAAAGAGAGAGGGTCACAATTTTAGATGACATGGCTAGGAAAGGCCTCAATGAGCAGGTGTAATCTTAACAAAGATCTGAAGCGAGGTGAGGCATGAACCATGAGAATTTCTCAGGGGAAAGTGTTCCAGGCAGAGGGAACAGCAAGTGCAAAGGCCCTGAGGTGGGGACATGCATGGCAGTTGAACAGCAAGGAGACAAGTGTGGCTGGAGTGAGGAAGGTAAAAAGGGAGAAGGTAGTAGGTGATGGTATCTGAGCATTAAGTTGGGAGGGAGGACACTCAGATCACGTCGGGCCTTGTAAGGCATTGTCAGGACTTCCTTTTGTCTTATACTCAGGGTGAGCAGTGGACTTTCCAAGGGGCAAAATTTCCCATCTCTTTGTCCCATTCCAGGCCAATTCAAGATCCTTGGGTGCATCTGGTAGGGTCCTTTACCCAACCCCAAATGGAAACATGCTCTGGAGCAGTAAAGCCCAAGAGTAACTAGTACTTTGTACCATGCATCTTTATTACACTCTAGATACCCCTCCAAATGGCAACAGTGAGTTGTGCTCTCTGGATCACAGATGGAGGGTGTGAAGCCAGAAATCCCTGACCTTTCCTAATTCCAACCTGGCCGGGGCTGCCTAGGGCCCTTAGGGCTGTGAGCTTTGATGGGCTAGCCAGAGGAACAGAGACAGCAGGAAAATTCTCCCAGGGGTGGAGGTTTGCCTCCACCAATTTCAACTGGTCTCTCATCTGGGGAAGTACAATGAGTGGGAATTTCAATCATTCTTCATCTACCCACCAGTTCCGCAAAGCAACCCAGAGCCTTTTCAGCAGAGCTGCCAGGATAAGCCACACGAGTGGGACGGAGCCAGGCGGAGCCAGGCGCAGGAGGAAAAGAAAAAGGAATTCACGGGCATGTGCATCTGACTGCAGGCAATACATCCCAAAGCTACATGGAAATGACTTTCCATCCTGCACATCCCCTCTGTTAATAGGAATGTTCTAAAGTTGGTGATGGCGAATTCTTGTTTGGGAGAAGCAACTGGTACCTCAGGCCACTGGGCCCCACATTTAATGCACCAGCATGAGCAAAATGTTCAACTGGAAACATAAGACATTTCTAGGGAAATGTTCACTTATGATAATACAAACACTGGAAAATACAATTGTGCTTTTCACCCTCAAAGACTATCCCACTTTGATTTTGGAAGTCAGATGGGGACAACGTTTACTTGTTTTATTTGCCTTTGATATCATCTAGGGTTTCTGGACTTCAAAATTTTCATCAAACTAGAGCCTTTTTATTGTTCTTTGCCCTTGTACACCAAACTGGAGTGGTCAACTAACTTACCAAAACGAACTCTTCAATTTGTCTACGGCCCCTTTCTGCTGTGAATTCACCATGTGTGATCCAGTTGATGTTTTTGATGGTGTATTTATCTTCTGCAAACAAGACGTGAATTTGTTAGTTGCCTGGTAGTTGACGTTATGTAACAAGGCAGTCCTTTAGGCACCCACATTACTACCTCTCACAGTCTTAGCAGCAGCGGAGACGGCCCTCTTCGCTAAATCCAGAGCAAGGTCAGTTACGCTGCGGTCGTCTTCTGTGTCCATCATCTGCCTTGAAGGACTTACATACACATCTACTGTCTCCCGAAATCTGACACTTTTAGTCTTACGCATTTTCTTTTGCCTGGAAAAAGGAACTCAAGAAGTTAACTTTTGCACCTGTGTGTGCGCACATGTGTACACACTCCTAAAAGTACAAGCTATCTCTTAAAGAATCACAAAAGTCAGAAAACAGTTGTTTCTTCTAGGGAAGTGATTAAAGCTTGGGGTAGGAGTGAGGCCTTGCTGTTTACCCTTTGTGCCTGGCTGCTGAGATCTACTTTTCCATCTTTTTTCCATTTGTTCCCTTGAGTCGTTGTCACGCAGAGCGGCCTGCGGGGTCTCTGCTCCCGCTCCCCACATAAGAACGCAGGACACGGTGAAGCCAAAAAGGAACACCCACGGAGCCATAGGTAGGGGAGTCAAACCACTATACTCTCACTGGCGGCTGGGTTGGAGACACGGGAGGCAGAAGCCACACTATCCACAACCAACCTCACTTGCAATCCACCGTGCTAACTGTAATCCACTCTTGCTTGCTCAGCCACCATCTTCTGGCTAGCCCTCATTTTCTGCTAGCTTAGCCACAGCAGTTACATTAGTGGCCAGTGGCTCACTGGTTACAGCTGACGACCAACTAGCCACAGCTGATGGCCATCCAATCATAGTTGATGGCCATTTACTACCTGAACCAGCACCTTTCCACGTGAGGCCAAGAGCCTGGAATCTGCACTCCTGGCTCTGGCCCCACAGTCATGGATTCCATTTTCCTGCTATACGTAAGTCTCTTCACTTATGAGAAGTCATTTACTTCTAACACATAAATTCCTTGCAGGCAATCCTTGCCTTGAAGGTGCTGCAGGAAAGTGGATATCTCTCCCCAAAGGGAGCTATTATTTATTTTTCTATAAATAGCAACTCCCAGTTTGGGGATGTTTAATGTGCCTGATTTCATTTAACTCTCACCACAGACATTCTCTGGATCTTGGCTCAGCTGCAGTGTTTCCCTTTTTTCGCTTTCTCTGGTTCTTTTCAGTCTTTTCTCGCTGTTCTGCTCTGTGGTGTGATGAGGCCGAATCCTCAGCAGCAATCCTGCTGAGCCACCTTGGGAACATAGCTGATGATAGTTAGTTCCATCTCCTAACTTGTCCAAGGAGGTCTTCACTTCAGAAATCCAAGACTCATATTCATCCAGCCTGGTGTCAAGTGGGCTGTTGCTGCCAGAATTATCTTGTGATTATTTGAGAGACGTATCAGTTTCTTCTGAAGTACAATCAACTATAGAAGCCTTTGTAGCAGTTTGTTGCATATTCTAAGAACCCAGACATAAGGCTTGGTGGCCCATCTCTTGTTTTTCCTGGTTTATGACTTTCAGTTTTGTGAAATACGGCTGAGATGAAAGGATTTATTGATGATGCAAACTACTTCATTGGCCTGTTGGATTAAGGAATAAACCTTGGAAATGTTATTGATAACTATGTTTATGAACATACCCTGACAGGGAAAAATGCATTTTTTGTGGGAGATCTTGGAAAGATTGTGAAGAAACACAGTCAATGGCAGAACGTAGTGGCTCAGATAAAGCCATTCGACATGGTAAAGTGCAACTCCACTCCAGCTGTACTTGAGATATTGACAGCTCTTGGAACTGGATTTGCTTGTTCTAGTAAAACTGAAATGGCTTTAGTGCAAGAATTGGGTGTATCTCCAGAAAGCATCACTTATATAAGTCCTCTGCAAGCAAGTGTCTCAGATAAAGTATGCAGCAAAAGTTGGAGTGAACATGATGACATGTGGTAGTGAAGTAGAACTGAAGAAAATTGCACATAATCATCCAAATGCCAAGGTCTTACTACATATTGCAACAGAAGATAATATTGGAGGTGAAGAAGGTAACATAAAGTTTGGCACTATCCTGAAGAACTGTAGGCATGTTTTGGAATGTGTAAAGGAACTTGATGTCCAAATTATTGAGGTTAAATTTCATATTTCAAGTGCTTGCAAAGAATCTCAAGTATATGCACATGATCTGATGCTCGACGTGTGTTTGATGTGGCTGGAGAATTTGGCTTCACAATGAAGGTGTTAGACATTGGTGGAGGTTTTCACAGGAACTGAGTTTCAATTGAAAGAGGTTAATTATATTATCAGCCCTTTGTTAGATGTCTACTTTCCTGAAGGATCTGTCATTAAGATAATTTCAGGGTTGGAAAAAAATGGCGGCGTGAGGTGAGCCTCTGTAACGCTCCCCTGGAATTTACAACGAATCGGACAACAATAACTCCACAAAGGACTCCCTGCACAGCAGACAGGCAAGACGAAGAGACCCACTACTGAATTCACCTCCAGGTGGGTGAATCCCGCGAGCTGGGGAGGAGGGAGAGGAGAAGTGCGGAGACGGAGCGGCGCGGGAGCAGGACGCAGACCTAGCTCAGTGCTCAGAGCCCGCTGCTCCCGGATCTTCCACAGCTGCGGGAGAGGGAAGGACTCGGACTGCTAGGGCTCCGCTTACGGCCCACAGGGCTGAGGGGGCAGCATATAGCACGGCTGAAACCAACGCTCCCGGCAGCAAAGACTTAGGGAAGAGGGCTGAAATCGGTGGTTTAAGCCCTCACTGCCAAGCGGAGAACGGAAGCCTTAGGGACGGAGACTAGCCGCCCCCTCGCTACCCTCCCAGAGCTCGCCCCGCCCCCACCTGCCCGGTGCTAGAAGCAATAAAGTAGCAGTGTCATTTCAAAGGACAGAATATTTGCTGCTCTGAGAACTGTGGACCGCAGACACAGATTCGCAGCTCAACTAGTTCCGGCAAAGGGGAGGGAGCTGTGGAAGCAGGACTGGCTGTGGTGGTGGTCGCCGCCATTACTCTGGGCCACCTCTCACAACTCACCCCGCCCCTGGCCCCACCTATCTGGGGGGATCCCTGCAGGAGTAAACAGAACTGCTGAAACAAACGGGCTCTGAATCTGGTGCAGAAAGAGCTTAGGAACTTCAAAAGCTCTTCGCATACCTATCAACCTGTTGCAGAAGCCACTCCTGTAGATGTCTAGGAAGAGAAATAGTAAATCAGTGATTGCCATGAATAACTAAGGCAACAAGATAGCTCAGAAAGAAAGTGAAAAGTCTCCAGAAAAGGAACTTAGAGATATGGACATTTGTGATTTAAATGACAGAGAATTCAAGATTGTAATTCTCAAAAAACTCAACGAGATGTAAGAAAACACAGAAAGGCAGTTTAATGAACTCAGAAACACAATCAAAGAACACCATGAGCATTTTACAAAAGAGATTGAAATTTTGAAAAAGAACCAAATAGAATTTCTGGAGATTAAGAACTCAATAGAAGAAATTAACAATAAAATATCCAGCTTAGCTAGTACAGTTGACCAGATGGAGGAAAGAATCAGTGACATCGAAGATAGGAAACTGATGGAAGAAGAAAGAGACTTGAGACTTAAAAGAAATGAAAGAACTCTACAAGAACTCTCTGATTCTATCAGAAAGAGCAATATAAGAATAGTGGGCATACCAGAAGAAGAAAGAGAAAAGGGAACAGAGAATATATTCAAACAAATCGTCGATGAGAACTTCCCAAACTTGTGGAAAGAACTGGATCCTCGAATCCAAGAAGCAAATAGAACACCTAATTATCTCAATCACAACAGGCCTTCACCCAGGCATATTGTATTGAAGCTGTCTAAAATCAATGACAAAGAAAGAATCCTCAAGGCAGCCAGGGAAAAGAAGACGGTAACTTACAAAGGAAAGCCCATTAGATTATCATCAGATTTTTCAGCAGAAACTCTACAAGCTACGAGGGAATGGAACCAAATATTCAAACTATTCAAAGAGAAAAATTATGAACGAAGAATAATATATCCAGCAAAGATCTCCTTTAGATATGAAGGAGGAATAAAAACCTTTCCAGACATCCAGAAGCTGAGGGAATTTTCGAATACACGACCTGCACTACAAGAAATACTAAAGGAGGCTATTAGACCACCATCAACAACTTATCTTAACTTGTGGCAACCGAAACATGAAAAGGGGGAGAGTAAAGGCCTGAACTGGAATATGGGAATAGACAAAGTAAGCGTGCTGAAGAAACTGGAAGACTCTAAATATCAAACTTTCTTTTACATAAACTCAAGGGTAACCACTCAAAAAACATCCAGATCTGAAATATATACTGTAATAAAAGAAGAAACAGAGGAAAACATCATAGAATACCACCACACAGAAATAATAGACAACAACAAAAAGGCAAAGAAACAATGGAGACACAGCCTTACCAGAAAACTAAAGATAGAATGACAGAAAATCCTCACATATCAATAATCACCCTAAATGTAAATGGAGTGAACTCACCAATAAAGAGACACAGAGTAGCACATTGGATCAAAAAACTAAACCCAACCATATGCTGTCTCCAAGAGACACATCTCAGCTACAAGGACAAGCATAGACTCAAAGTGAAAGGGTGGAAATTGACACTCCAAGCAAATGGTACCCAGAGAAAATCAGGTATAGCCATAATGATTTCCGATGAAACAGACTTCAGGGTGAAAAAGATAACAAAGAGACCAAGATGGACAATTCATAATGGTAAAGGGGACTATACAACAAGAAGAAATAACAGTCCTCAATATTTATGCCCCCAATCAGGGAGCACCAAAATATACCAAGCAACTACTAACAGAACTAAAGGGAGAAATTGACCAAAACACAATTATACTAGGGGACTTAAATACATCATTGACAGCTATGGATAGATCATCCAAACAGAAAATAAATAACAAAATAGCAGCCCTAAATGACACATTAGATGAAATGGACATCATTGACATATATAGAGCACTTCACCTAAAACATCAGACTATACATTCTTTTCTAGTGTACATGGAACATTCTCAAGGATAGACCATACATTGGGACATAAAATCAGCCTCAGCAAATTTAAGCAGATTGAAATCATACCAAACTTATTCTCTGATTACAAGGGTTTGAAATTGGATATCAACTGCAAAAAGAAAGCAGGAAAAAACACAAATACATGGAGATTCAACAACATACTTTTAAAGAACGACTGGGTCAAAGAAGAAATTAGAGGAGAGATCAAAAGATACATAGAAACAAATGACAATGAAAATACATCCTACCAAAATTTTTGGGATGACCCGAAAGCAGTTTTAAGAGGGAAATTTATATCATTACAGGCCTATCTCAAGAAACAAGAAAAATCCCAAATAAATAACCTCATGTTACACCTTAAAGAACTAGAAGAAGAAGAACAAGCGAAACCCAAGGTCAGCAGAAGAAAGGAGATAACAAAAATCAGAGCAGAACTAAATGAAATAGAGAACAAAAAGACAGTAGAAAAAATTAATGTGACAAAGAGCTGGTTCTTTGAAAAGATTAACAAAATTGACAAACTTTGGCTAGACTCACTAAGATAAAAAGAGAGAAGACACTAATTAACAAAATCAGAAATGAAAAAGGGGATGTCATCACGGACACCACAGAAATACAAAGGATCATCCAAGAATACTATGAAGGAATATATGCCACCAAATTCAATAACCTAGAAGAAATGGACAAGTTCTTAGAAACATATAGCCTTCCAAAACTGAATCATGAAGAACTGGAAAATCTAAACAGGCCAATCACCAGTAACGAAATTGAATCAGTCATCAAAAACCTTCCCAAAATCAAAAGTCCTGGACCAGATGGCTTCACTAGTGAATTCTACCAAACCTTCAAACAGGATCTAATACCAATCCTGCTCAAACTCTTCCAAAAAATTGAAGAAGAGTCAGTACTCCCTAACTCATTTTATGAGGCCAACATTACCCTGATACCAAAACCTGGAAAGGACAACACAAAAAAAGAAAACTACAGACCTATATCTCTGATGAATACAGATGCTAAAATCCTGAACAAAATTCTAGCAAATCGAATACAACAATGCATTAAAAAGATTATTCATCACGACCAAGTGGGGTTCATCCCCGGGGCACAAGGATGGTTCAACATTCGCAAATCCATCAATGTGATACATCACATAAACAAAATAAAGGACAAAATTCATATGAT